>NC_086046.1:3089802-3706763 GCF_947568885.1 Cydia strobilella | reverse complement strand
GTACTTATATCACAAGTATCACAACTAGCCATAAGCTTGTTGCTGAAGTGACGTGTCATCCGAGGCCACTATTTAAAATATGCAAAGGAGGTTTTAATATATTATTTCTTATTTTGTTACAGGTAGGTACGTATTTCAAGGCAGTGCTTATTTGGACATCGGAAGATCAGAACCTAATCAAAAATTTGTTGGTAATATTCTTGACACGTGAGTATCTAAGTCCTAGGTTTTTAAAATGAAGGGCGCAACGTTCAATACTACGGTGCAAAATACTAGTAAGAAGGCTTTCAAACACAATAGGTGTGGATAAAAGTATGTTCGGGGAAATTATGACGTATGAGCAGGCATCGTAAACTGCGAGCGAAATTCATTGAAGTACTAGGGTTGTTACTTAGTCAAGTCAAAGTACGTCATTTCAATGGATTTCGCTCGCAGTTTACGATGCCTGCTTATGAGAAATCAGCTCTCGTAACACACATTTACCAGCACAATTTTGAGGACCTGTCTGGCCTAGGCCGACTTGATCCTGCCTATTAAGCCGATGGTCCTGGGTTCGAATCCCGATAAGAGCATTTATTTGTGTGATCAGCACAGATTGAGTCATGGGTGTTTTCTATGTATTTTAGTATTGGTATATTATGGATATCGTTGTCTTAGTACCCACAACACAAGCCTTTTTGAGCTTATTTGTGTAAGAATGTCCTATATTTATTTTTTTACTGCACGCTGCGTCTGCAAGTTTCGTGACTTAGCTAAAGTCACGAAACTTTTGTGTTCTCATTTTCATATAGATTATCACCTAAACATCATAGCATTCATTCTCTGTTTTGTATAATTTTCTATTTGTCTGTGCTAACGAATAAATTATTTCTATTCTATTCTATTCATAGAAAGTCTAAATTATAATAGCACACTCTTACACTAGCTCGCTTGAGGCAACACAGTAGATAAACGTTGTGAATTGTGAAACACTGCGCGCAAATGGAGACGATCTTTATCTAAATGGCTAGTTCCTTAGATGGCACAATTATCACCCCAGTACACCTGTTGCACTGATAATGCTGGCGTAAATCATCTTGATGGGCGATATCGTTAACTACCATCCATACCATCACGTTACCGAGCTTAGGCGAATCGAACATTCTTGTCGACCAGTGTAATGGAGTTGGCCGGTCGTAAGTATTTTACAGATGGCGTCTATACAAGCGGGTTTTACCTGTCATTGTATGGCCTAGATGCTAGCCCGTTAAGCCAAATCTCATAGAACAAAACTAGAGGCAAAACGGTAACGGCTGGCGCCTTCTAACAAAACCGTTGGCAGTAGCCAAGCCCATTATGAGCCTACCGCGATCTTTGTAAATTGGCGAAACTTCGTCTCATCTTCTTCGAAAGTACCTCAATACTGTAAGAGTGATATAGATGGAGATCATGAAGATAGAAGACGACGAGGAAGTCGTCTGTAGTCCTACTGCGACCTCGAGAGAGTAGAGATAGGGATCCTTAAGAACTGTAAGCGTGCTTGTAAATATAGGTTTCAAAACCATACTTTCAAGCGTTGCACTATCAAATTGATAGAACAACTTCTGTACGAAGTAATATTAACTATTTTTCTTCCGAGTAACCCTAAGTGTTGCTCGCAGTTCGCTGCTCACCCTCTGAGCAATAGGAATACCGCAAGACCAAAAGGTAAAATCCCATCCCAAAGGACTTTACCGGCTTTTTACTCTTACGTCGTACGCTCACTCACGCGCACCATTTTCGGGGTTGTCTCCAATTACATGGGAGCCTACTAGATCTTATCGATAGTCTTCTGTTTATCGTTTATCATCTATGCTAGGCTATCGTCGGCAGCTGAAAGGCGTCGACAGAAGTTGCTTTGCGTTTTGCGTGCTACAAAGTTGCAAAACTTAGGGCATGCTTTTTGCCGAATATGGCGCTGGTAGCTGTCATCCCTTATAGAACTGTCTAACTTACCGAACAATAGAAAAATCGTGGCCATTGAAATAACCGACTTCAATAGATATAACGGAATTCGCTTCTTAGGTAAACGGTCTTTTAGCATAGGGCAATGAGATAGTTATGATCTGGATAGGTTTTAATCGCGCATAAATTCGTTTATTTATAATCTTCTATAAAAACGCTCTTTATCATGGATCGCAAAATTGGCAAATCAAGCACAGCCTATAAAGTCTAAAGACAATTCATACAATTTTTATACAAACACAGAAGTATCGATGTCGGTAGACGAATAATGTGTTATTGTCTTCACCTTTTATTCCAGAAAAAAAATCAGTCACGGTTTAGGGAGAGATACTTTGAAGATATAAATTGCTATGATGATTTCCACACAGCGATAGCGAATGGCATCCACAAGAGCAGTACCGTCTTTACCATAAGGGCACACGGGGCCCGTCCTCAGGGGGCCCCGATCCTCAGGGAGCCGCGAAGGGCAGACAGCAGTGAGCAACCAAGTCGGCAGGGTCGGGTCGGTTGTTAGTTTAATTCGCTCTCTTTACATTCCAAAGGGGCCCCAAATTTATGAGTGCACAAGGGCCCCAGCGTAGTTTAAGACGACCGATGAGACGTGCCTTGGGTATTTGCTATTTGACCAGTAGTATGGACGTGCGATGTTAAGTTTGTGTCATATGCATTAAATAAACATCATCAATTATCGAGTCAAGGCTCAAACGTCAAAGGACTCGTGTCGCAATCGAACATGATTGGTTCTGTCATATCGCGTGTCATAATCATATATTTCTCGAAACGCTTCACTGATGCTTTTATTGCTTTACAAGAATTACAAGTTAATCTCGGGAGTCGGGACTGTCAAGGGCTGAAGGCCGGCTGTTTAAGGGGAAATGAGATGCATAATTTTTTCCACGCAGCAAAGAGAATAGAGTGTATAGAGGGTTGTCGTAGTAAATTTTGTACTCACAGTAAATTTACTGCCTTCTTTCGACACAGGATTAAGACTAAAAATTAAAATGAATAAAAATAAAATATATATAAGTAAAATAATAATTGGATAGACACTTATTCATGTACTTTTGGCTTATATCTGTAATTTCTGTAGTGTTGTATCTGTTGGTAAACCTTAAATAAATTAAATAAAATAAATAAAAATAAATGATTTTTATTTTAATATTTTATTTTATAATATTTTTAGAACACCATATGACTGCCCAGTTTGACCCATGTTCTTGCACTGATATGTGTTAAAATTGTTAAATATGTGTCGGTGTCGCCATCTACCCGAGTATAGACCAAAGGTGTGGAGCCATCTAATTCAAAAATATTTTTTTCTTGATTTTTCGAGGCACGTTTTGAACTTAAACTTTACTTATATTATACGGAGTTACATATATCTTTGCACGCAGCTTACATTTTCTTCGATGTCTTATTATGATGTGCTAAATGCACTTAATTGTCTTACAGTAGGCCAAGCACATGATTAGCGCGACAGTTCGCCGCGAGATAGACTACCCGTCTTTTTCTAACTGTATTAATTAAAGAGGGACGGGTAGTCTATCTCGCGGCGAGATACTATCGCGCCAATCATGTGCTAGCCCGGCAGTTGTACGTAGGCGCCTCGGTGGGAATCTAGAAAAAGACTTCTATGGACAACTCACCTCGCCAGTACCATACAGAAATTTTAATTTTGAGGGTCCATTCTCGATTGTTCGCTCTTCCAATATTGAATTTAATAAACAAGTTTATGAAAGATTATAAATAAGTTGGGTACCTCCCTTATAATAGATACCTACCAGACAATAAAGAACATTATTGTGTGTTTAGAATACAAAATTAATTTAAAAAAATCTCAGCAGATTGACTTCTTTCTATGTAGGTGAATGTTGGATAGGTTTTATATTGAGAGGAAGAAACAACGGGAACAGAACCCCTAAATCATCGCCAGTGTATTTTTCCCCTTAAGGCTGCTTAATTAACGATAGCTGAGCACCGCGACGGTTTCCTCGTTAAAGATTTGATTTACGTATTGCCACATCCCTGGTAATGGTAACCTGCGACCTTCCGCAAAAGGCCCGCGGTGATTCACTCGCGCTTTGTTTGTTTTTGCTAGTCTTTGCTGGTATGGACGGCCGTTGGCATTCCTTCGCTCTTCGTCACTGGCAGATATGCAAATGATATGCTAAAGGATCCGTTAGGGGCGCGCCCTCGGGTCTAACGCGCGATTTTTCGCCGATAACCCTCTTGTCAGAATCGCGCGATCGCCCGCTTATCGCAAATCAATCGCCCTCACAGCTCTGCCGTTTAGATAAATCTATGTGCCGTCATTTCCATTTTCGTCGTACGCCGTAAACAAAAAATTTACCGACAATATTTAGCGATCGGCAGCTAGATCCAAACACGTTGTTCTACCGTGAATGTAACAAAAACATGCCAATTAAACACCTCATCAGCGAAATTCGCGTTCCCACACTTCTGCTAATTGCTTCACATCCTAAGCAAATTAATCCTTAAGTGCGTCCACATCGGTTATTTAACTTAACATACGACGGGTCGGCGGCCGTTTTTTCTGTTTACAAATTAGGGTAATTACCGTAATATCCCTGTCACCTTTTGAGTTCAACGCACGCGTTATGGGCGCGTTTTCGAAGCTCTTATTCCGTCGGGGTAAAGGTGTTAGCCGAAATGTGTGAAATATGTTCTGGTGCGCCCTTGAACGCAGTTCCGGGCTATTTTAATGTCGTTTAAATTAAAACATGCAAGCTTGAGGCGAGATAATTGTAGGTGCCGAGTCGCAAATCACTGCTCGCAAGTGTTCAATTTATTGTGTGTAAATGCTCGCGTCGACGTTGAATGGAATGATTTTATCCAGCTGATTTGGTCTTAGGGCATGTAATGCGCGCAAAACATTGTAAAATAATTAAGTCACCCTTATTCGAACGTGTCAGGTGCGGCGACGTCGTAAATTATCTACAACCTTAGCATTTTGTTTACAACTTCCGAAATGCGTGATAAAAATGGTTAAATATGTGGAAACTGCCTCGTTTGGTATTTATGGCTTGTCGGCTGGGCTCAAGCCCGTCGGTATCTTCCATCGGTGCGGCTATTACCAAAGGTTTTTAGCTGTTGTTTACAATTTTCACTAGACAGCTCGCCATAGACAAAACCAGTTTAAGACTAACCTCCTATAATAGATAATTGTTAACTACGTGCCTAATTATACGACATATTTAGCTATTGTATGAGCTCAAGTCTTATAATTATTAATTAGGCACAAAGACAGCTGGACCAAAAGGTTTTGTTAATACTATCAAGTACATTAAGTTACCTGATACAAGTAATCGCGTATTTTGTCCTTAACAGAGAAGTTATTTAACCGTCCATTGGCTTGTCGTCGCAAGTTAGATGACGTCTTTACTTGCTAAGGCTAACCTTTATAGTTGCTTTGACAGGACTGGCTCATCGCAGCATTAAAGATATGTAGATATAGATACACAGCATAATTCGTCGTTGATTTTCCTAGGTCACTCCGCGTATTAATCATTTCGACGTCAGTGCGATACACCCACAGAAAAAAACATTAGAAATTATTCAAGGTGAGATTGTAATCAAACTGATATTAATCAATTTTAATCCAATACGTTTGAAAACAAATGTAAGGCATTCAAAAGCGTATTGGTAGTGTTTTGTATTGTATAATAATTTAAAAAGTTAGATTTTGTTTAGTGGTGGTAATTTTGATCTGACATCAGTCTCTCGTACGGTTTAACGTAGGTTTATCCCACTTACACTTCTATATGTCTTGTAAGTCATCACATTAATTAAAGAGAGAGCTCGTTAATATTAACGTAACGTCTCGACACTCTGTCTCCTTCCATGGCATTCTTGGTCAACATAACAAGTAAGTTTAAAATTACGTGGGACTCGAACATATGTCGGGAATAAAATTTTAAATTGTACATATATTTGGCCCAGGTGAAGGCTGGAAGGCGCCAGCGCTGACCGTGGCCGTCTCGACAGTAACGCAATATTTATACAATCACAATGCATGAATCCACATGCTCAAAAAAAGACACGGCCAAGCGCAATCTTCACTACACCTTATAAAACAGTCCCCCGCCGCGATTGTGTATGTTCGCGATAAACTCAAAAACGACCGCACGGATTTTCATGCTGTTTTCACCTATCAATAGAGTGATTCTTGAGGAAGGGTTAGGTGTATAATCTGTTAAGGTTTAGTGTAAATTGGTTGAACTACCCGTGCGAAGCCGGGGCGGGTCGCTAGTCTTTAATAAATCCCATATATGTATATCTATAAATTACTACGGAACCATCTTTAACTACAAAAAACCTAAAAATGGTCAGCTAGTAGTATTAATTATGTTAGTAACTATCACAATATAATCATATCTTAGGCGTCAATGCAATATTAATTCAAACACCGTGCATTGTGACCTAGATATCAGAGCAGCTGTCCAAACTAAACAGTTGTAAGAACGTATGTAGCTCATACTTTATTGCTACCTTTCTCGTCTAGAACATTCTGCCGTGGGCGGAAGGCAGCGTAGGACTCTAGGCGCCGTCTCTTGTCCTGTCTGCGATTTCAACAGCCTACCAAGCGATAGTTTTAAATAAACCATTATACAAAACGACCTTAAGATGCGTACTAAGTACGCGCAGGTAAAAATCACAGTTATACCGGTTGGTTTGAGGCAAATGCTAGTTAAGCGATGGGCATAACGGTCATGTTTGCATTAAAGGTGTTCCAAAACGGGTGATAATACTTTGTAAATGTGATACATAAGCCGTTTTGTAACGTCGCGCCAGATTACGTGAAGTCGATAATCACATCCTTATTGCATAATGCGAGGCACAGTGTCGGTATTTGTATTATTTGAATCGTAACTAGTATTTATGTTTGGAACAGGTACTAGAAATGTAAATTGTTCGATTCGAATAAATAATTTTTAATGTAACATAACTTTCGCATAATAACAACAGCTAGAAATCTGCGCATTCTATAACCACAAAAAAATATCCGCTACGTTTTCAACAGTAGTCAAATGTAATAAAAACAGATTGCGCCATATAGTTTCGATTCTCATTTAATTTAAACCTAACAGCCTGAATGAGTATATTTTTATTACAAAACTCGACTAAAATTTGTACTTCTTGAGTTCTAGAAAGAATCAGTCCTTCCTTTGGCAATGAGCTCGCAAGATTTGATTACATACATACACCTGTTACAAGTCTCAAAAAACAACGTAAAAGGTTACAACTTTTTTTTCTCGCAAACGGTCCTTTTCACGGGTCAGGAGGTCAATACGCCTATTGCAACCATAGAGTAACTTATACTAGAGCGGTACTGTCATAGTAAATTTTGTAACCCCTGTAAATTCACTGCCATCTGTAGACACACTTTAAGGGGCCGTAGTCGATTTTGGAGCAAAAATTTAAAATTGATAGATTTAGTCGTTGAAATTATACACGTTTTGTTACGTAATATCTAAATAACAAGTATTGGTTTCTATTAGCACCTCTTCTCATCTTGCCTTTAAATAATCAGATCGCGAGCGTGCGTCACCGGTAATATATGAAAAGAAGGGGTAGTTTTTAAAAATTCATCAAAAATTTATGCTGGTAAATTATACAAATTGATGTATAAGAATAGTTTCAGCAAATGTTGTAGATTGTTTAAGTATCAAAATTATGTTGAAATTAAGTCGATTTTCAGAGAAATTGTCACTTGTTTTGAAGTAATTTCTGGAGAAAATTGATTTCGTCTAACTTTCATTTACACTACTTCAAAGTCATAATAATAAAAATGTAGTCTGATAAACGTCAAGTACAGGATATGTGTAATACAAAATTACCATGTCTAAACATCCAAACTTTAAGAAATTTACAAATAAGAGCGACAAAATCAGTGCTTTACGCGCGTTTACCTAAACGTCCATCAGAAAATCCAACATTACTAATTTAGTGAGTCTGTTTTCAAAAAATTGATCTGATAAAAGGTAAGATAAGAAGACGTGCTAATAGAAACCAGCACACATTTCAACTAGGTAACAAAAGGTGTACAATTTCACCGACTAAATCTATCAATTTTACATTTTTGCGATTAAAATCGACACCGGCCTCTTAAAACTAATTATTTTTATGATTTTGACCCATGTTCTTTCACTGACATGCGTTAAAATTGTTAAATAACAAACGAAACCGTCAACGCCATCTATACGACAGTAGGCCAAAGCTAGTAGCGCCCTCTGAACGAGAATCAAATTGTCTTGATTTTCGAGGCACGTTTTTTCCTTAGACTGTATCCATCTATTACGGAGTTATATCTATCTTTGATTGCAACCCAGATAACAGCTTTAAGTGACATTCGTTATCGCCTACACGTTTCCGAAATCGCGCGATTTGATTTTAAACGACAATCGTTCTAGTGTCGATATGTGAATATATTTATTTTTTGCAATGAGAAATCGCGAACGTAAAACTGGGCCAATGTTAGGTGTTCGACATCAACACAATTAGCATACTCTTTATCTCTGAAATCAAGAATTCAATGTCAAAAAACCGGCCATGTGCGAGTCGGACTCGCGCATGAAGGGTTCCGTACCATTACGTAAAAAAAACGGCAAAAAAAATACGTTACTTGTATGGGAGCCCCACTTAAATATTAATTTTATTCTGTTTTTAGTATTTGTTATAGCGGCAACAGAAATACATCATGTGTGAAAATTTAGGGTAATTTTTATTTCGCGATTTCGTGGTTGGTCCCATAGTAAAAGTTGCTCAGTATAATCCCAAAACCTTCCTGGCAATGGGAATGCACATGTTTTAGTCACCCTGTATAATTCCACGCAGACGAAGTCGCAGGCTTAGCGTGGAATGATGATAATAATTGATTAAAACTATCCTATGTCCTTCCCCAGGCCTCGACTCACCTATCTCCATACCACATTTTAACTAAATCGAGGTAACAGACAGACATACAGTTACTTTCGCATTTACAATATTAGTTTAGTAGAGATGTGTTAACGGTACTTACATACGACCTTTCGCCATCCAATTTAAAAACCTAACGTCTGTGTCAAATCGAATTATCGTCTACGCGTAATCCTCATTGCGTAAACGCACATAATATAATGTTGTTGTTATAGTTTGGTTTAGACACTTCTTATTTATACCTTACACAACATTGAATTGTTTCTATATATAGTATTTTGTAATCAATAGGCCTTCGGCCTTTTTGATTCGATTTATTATTGATTTCATTTCGTTTATTTTGATTTAAGTGATTATGTTTTGTCGACGCAGCTCCCACTAGGGTTTTCTTTTTACACAGTTCTTCCTTCCTCTAGGGAGTGGGGACATAACGACAACCTTTATTTTTTACTTGCTTTTACGACTGGTACGTAACTCGTCTGATTTTCAAGCACGTAAATCCGTATATTTAATAGATGGTAGTGGTAGCATTGGTTTCTTTTTTCTCGATCCCTGGTGTCCCTTCACTGAAAGAAATGATTGCATAACAGTAACAAAATATTTTGGTACTACTTACACAAAAATTTAGACTTGCAATTACACCGGTGAACAGTTCGGTTTGTAACAAAAAATCGGTGTTAGGATATTGATCGGTATTTATTTCTTTATAACTTAAGTCCTAGTCAATGAGATCGTTTAATAATTTTTTTCAGTGTATGTTTTAGAATAAGTACTGTTTCGTCTATATCTATATTAGACATTCCATTCCGCTATCTCTCAGTCCCGCCTTATCAGGTATGAAATGAGACCACTATAGTGAGGGTGTGGATACTGTGGATCCTCCTCGTCAGCATTGTGGCCGGTCATTGTTGTAACGGCGCGGGCGCCGGTGTGAGATGAATTCCATTACTAACGTTCTTACAAGCGCTTACCGAGCGCATATTGTAGTGTTTTTCCGAGACAGTTGATTATCTTCTCTTAACGCGAACATACAGGTCATACTGATTTCGTGGTATTTGAAGTTTTGGCAGACGCCAAAATGACCGTGACAGAAGAATTCTTCAATACTATACTACTACTATGAATACATCCATACTGACTCTACATCGTGTTTATGGAGTTTAGAATGTCAGTTCCTTTCTTCCGACCAACATTCATTGTACAAGGTGTACCCCTACCCTACCCTAATAAATACCTTATCTTAAGTCGAAGTACCCACAACACAAGCCTTATTGAGCTTACTGTGGGGCTTAGTCAATCTGTGTATAATGTCCTATAATATACGTCAAAAAATGTTTTCTTCCACTTTTTCCTAATCAGAACACGATACCGAATATGCCCTTAAATCAAACGGATCCCCACTATTCTTGTTTCAACTTGTTTATACTTCGGTCCTCCAAACAGCACCCGTCTAGATGGAGATACTCTACAAGTTCACTGTTAAGCTGGTTTACGTGACCGTTCGATTTTGTATGCAATGGGAATACAGAATAAGTACACGGCACATTGCGAACGGGTCGTTTACATCAGCTACCGTGCGAGTCTTCCTAATTCAGTATGATGTTTTTCTATAACCCTACGATACCTTCTGGCTATTGCAATGGTCATTGCTACCGAATTTTTTTAACGTTGTTACCCCCGGGACCCGGGACCCATATTGAAAACTGATTTTACCCTCGATTTATAATTAGTTCCCGATTTATATTACATGTTTGTTTTAGTTTTTGATATTTTGTAATATAGGTAGGATCATATAAAACTTCCGCTTTTGCATCGTATTTGCAGATATACTACTCCTCCATCTTAACGTATCGGACGAATTAATGTAAGGGGTCAAATCCGTCATGCACTTGATTATAATTCCCGTTGAGATCTCAATCAGTATTCTTGGCGTTCCTAGACCAACATTTACCACGTCAACCGTAATATCTGATGTAGGGATTAGCATATTATCTAGAATTTGTAGCACGTTTGCGTATTTGAAAGTGTTCGCCTTGACACAATACACTTCAGGCGTGGTCGGTTATTACAATAAATGCCGGTTGTAAATTATTCCTGTTTTATGACATGACAGGTATCCTGTCTTCATAGTTTAATAACAATGCTCGCCTGGCTATAGTCGCAGGTGGAAGCTCCTATTGGTAGATGCCGATTAAGAGGCCGAAAAATATCAAGCGAAGTTCGATGAGTAAAAAACGAAAAATGTTACGCAGATTGCTATGAATCGGAAGGTTCTACGTTTTTCTTATATGTAAATTGTCTTCTTTGTGTGTACGATCAAACAATATTTCTGTGCAATCGTCTAAAAATAAACATTTCGTTTAGTTCCAAGGCAGTTGGAAGGATCTATTATAATTGCACACATTGTACAATGTCTCCCAAACTTGGTTTTGGAGCCAGTATTAATATCTTAGTATTTGACAAGGTAAAATTCAACCAATTAGAATACCACGCACCACACCATCCATGTTTTTATACCGTTGTAAAACTACTTATGCGAAACGGTCTTTTTACGGTGCTCCCTGCATTCCTGGGTACAATTGTCTCAATTGGTGCGGTATGTCGGGAGGTAAATTAATTGAATTCTTAACAGAGCAGGTTAACGAGATACGTCGAGTTTCATTTGTTTTGTGTCAGTTGGTTTATTAATTGTTATGTTCTTCATGTATGATGCGCCCTTATCTACGACGTTTGACGAATTATACACGTGTGTGTGTTTTGATTGTTAGGAGGTTAAAATTTAATGACTATATGAGGAGTGTCTTTTCAAAAGGGTTTATTTTTGTATGGTGTTCATAGCCATAAGCCCTTTTGAAAAGACTCTCCTCATATACTAATGCATTGTTAGTGGACAACAACTAGCAATATTATAGGTATTACAAATTTGCTGAATCTTCTCGTATCGCCACTTAAATTTTCTTTACAGTTGTAACAGTAAATAGCAAAAATAAATTGGAAGTGTCAGTTTTTTTTTATCCTATCTGGCTTTTACTTCCCGCAATTTTGCACGGGGTGAAGTGTCAGTTGAAAGAGATTGAGTGTTATTGTGTCAAAGTATTAATGAAACTCGCTTATCCGCGTAGACTCTTCTTGGAATATCAAACATATCTAAATAATGTACTCATAACATAAGGCTGGCACAAACAATAATGTCCAAAAACAACAGACGTAAAGACATCGAGAAGAAAAACATTAAAAATTTCATAGCTACCACCATTCTGTGGGTACTGTTAGCGGAGTTCGGAACGCGCCCCTAACTGACAGGACGGTTGTCATGAGCGCGAGCTGTCAAGATGGCTTGGCGCCGGATCCACGGAAGCGTCGGTCAAGCATTGTTGTGTATCGAGTTAAAATAAATCGTTTACTCAAGACCTAGTGCGTTTTGCTGTTAATAGTACACGACGATTACTACGAAGAAAAATACTCATTAATAGAGAAAACTTCGTTTCAAGCTCTTAAATCGATTTCGTCTTAAATAACGCAAATGTAATGATATACACGCCTATAATATAATAAAACTAGCCGATGTGTCGTTAGTATTCCGTCCATCATCGCAGGCTCTTCCTAGAAAGCGAAGCCGGGGTCCCGCCGGATGTACGACGCTAACAACTGTTCATTTTCACTTTTATTGTGTATTCGAAATGATGATTGATATGTCATTCATGCCTGCGACGACTGTTTGTCACGTGACAATATGATAAGACATTTATATGTTATGATTGATCCTGACTACAATAATGACGAAATGTGAGTAAGATCGACAAGAGTTTGTAAATATGTATTTGACAGGATTCTTATATCTATCTAATGGTAACATATTCTGTCTTAGGTCGGGTTGCACCAAACCGTCTGTCACCGTTTTAGCGTTCGCAAAATTTTATTGTATGGGAACTTTCATAGTGCTCTGCTGCTTGACATTGATCAGTCTGTTAATTGTGGTTGGTGCAACTGTCCCTTAGTGCATTGAGAGACGCCAAGGGGGTGATAGAAATCATTTTTAATTTCTTGAATTACAAGTTACAGTAAGCTGTCCTGAAACGATCCTTTGATCTTAAGCCATTTTTGGGGAAATTTATCCTTACAGACACTGACACCGAACCTAACACTAAAATACAAAGAAAGTACTCCTAATGACGTCTATACTGACTAATCTCTTTATGACAGTCAATATTCTTTTGTTTTTATCATGTGATAAAAGCGACCGTGACATGCCTTCTACAAGTGATAATGAGGCTATAGTTACTAGCCCACAACTCGAGATTGAAGGACAGTTAATGACCGGTCAAGTCAAAGTACCTGATAATTTGACACATAATGATCTATTGTCAGAGTCGTACTCGTAGTGGCTAAGAAATAACTGCACTGTTATTAGGCATGGTATCTTTCATGTCGAAGCAATTCCTTCAGTTTGAACAGTACAGTAGGTGATTCTTGCAAAGTTTTAAGCACTACTGACTTTTGAAAAACAGCCAAGATGACCGGGTTTTCGTGGTGTGAATAGTGATTCAAGGTAACTGCGTATTTTATAAGGGGAAAGAAGACGGTCAATGTAGTGAAGACCGTCTGTAAAGGCAAGACCTCTATCCGGCTTATAATTCTTGTGTTAGACGTACGCCGCTAAGAAACCTGCTTACGCGGAAAAGTAATTCTCACTCGATATGGATCAATTTTGTTCGCAACACATCAATGCTAGTGTTCAAACACTTCATTAACAAATAAATAAATTAAATCCAAACAATAAAACCGAACCTCATTACGCAACAGCTGTAACACGCACCTCACTAAAGATAAAAAGAAGTCATTAGTTGTCAGTCTGTTTTGTTTGTTACACTTGCTCCTAATTGAACCAAAGCGACAGGCGTTGTACAAACAAGGGTGCACTACCATGGAAATAAAAGGCGTATGCTTCCTGTTATTACCATGGAATAGAAGATCTTTTGGAATTGGGATGATTATCTTATCACTGAAGATCCAGACAATGCTCCCGCTGTGATGCGTCGACGCATCTTGCCTCTCAGTTTGACAACGGTGTGTTTACATATGAAGAAACAAAGAAACCACCATAAGGCTGTCATTCTTTTACTATGTGTAGGAAAGCAAACGAGTCATCCAATAGAATAGGCAATAGGGTCATGAGCATCTAATCAATGTATTTGTATAGTTATGTATCAGACATAGTTCTAATTTGCCGGTAAAAAAAACGACCATTAACTATCTATTTTTGAAAATGAGTTAATTCATTTCTCAAGGGTTTCAAAGTCACAGACGCCAATCAAACCAAACCTTCAAGACCCGATGGCCAATTTTCTGTTGTTGTTTTCTAGAATCTGATGTTTTTAATGTCGTTCTGCTGCTGACAGAACATTTTGAGTACGGCATGGAATGTGGTATATCTACTCAGTAACGTATACTGACTGCTCTTGCAAATTTCTCACCAGAAGCAACGGCAACCGATGCTACCGAACCCATAAAAATTCACCCGGCGGCCGCTAGCAAGAATCTCATTTCATAATCAGATGAGGCATAAACGCCTCGCCTTTCATGAAGTCGTTACCTCTACTGGCGACACCTCGTCTAATCAGGGAGTGCCATCATAAAACGAACTATGTCTACCAAGATCTTCAGTAGTTCGGACCTTTTTAATGTTAAAGTAAGCCCCGCGTGCGCACTCAAGTATGCAAATCGTTGCTTAGATCCCCAGCTTCCAGCTTGCGCAAATACTCGTTACTCTCTAAAATATTAACCATTGCGGTATTCCGATAATGATCGCTATCAATTTGTTCCCCGGCCTGGACGGTGTCGTTAAACTGACGTTTCGCCATTTATTCTTTCTCGGGATATTTATTGTTGCAGTTTCTTTTATTATCTCGTCGCTAATAATGTTTCTGATGGCAGTCTCGGATGTGGCTAATAAATTAATTGAATATCGGCTAGCTTCGAACAGCGTTACAGTTTCCCTCCCATAACAAAAAGACATTCAAGCATTTGAATAAAAACACCCTTTAGACCTTTAGTGAAACTGCTTCAGCAACTTTGGGCCTCCGTCGTGACATGTGTCATTTGATTTTGGAACCTATTAAGTCATAGCAGAATCCTTTTTTCCCAGTACCTGTGCGACATGGCTTGATCTAAGATTGCTGTGTCCTGTATCTCGGCCGTAATAAATCCAAGCTGAACGCGATCTAGGCTCGCTGGCGCCTGATTAATGAGCGGCCATTTCTTAATTAACGACTTGCCTGTATTAAGACATTATAAACCATACGAAATAGTCCAAAAAGCGATATATCTTCCTCTTCAGAAGATAAATGGCCGAAATTAGAGATTTTTTGGCTGGCTGCTTCTTGGAATTCTTGTACCATTCATTGGCTCGATAACACGAATTAACTCGATAACATATATTTGTTATGTTGATGTCTTTATGATTTCTAATACATACACTAGACTTATATTGACCGGGATATAGACCGTGATTACCTTTTGTATTATTTATGAACTCCCGATAAAATCAATCAATATAAGTCAATATAAGTCTAGTGAAACTAACCGTAAATCATTCAAAACTCTAATTTTAATACATAGTTAAAATAATTAAATTTAATGAATTCCCATGCGGTAATTTTCTCCAACATTATTTCTTATGAATAGTTATATTTCTTAAAAAGATTTGAGAAATTCGTTAACCCTTCTTCCTCTTAGTGCAATCTGCGCAGTGCGCGCTTCATAGTTAGTTTTCTCTAAATTATAGGCCCCTTGGAAGAGTTAATTGAGTGTTTACTATCAGCATTATTTCTTGTCCGATAATGGCGGCGGGCCGGTCGCGTCGTGATCCGGGGGTACAATGGAAGTACAATGTGTACATTGACTTCAAACAAAGAGGAAATTATGTGGTCAGCGGTCGAAGCTACGAAGGAAACAATCTGCTTGTGTGCAAACCATTTTAGAACTTTATCAACGTTTATATGAATGTTTGATGCTGTTAGTACGAACGAATACAATGAGACAAAAACCGTTTTTTCAAAGCTTGTGTCCAATTAGATTCTTAAAAAAAACATTAGGTATCTATTTATTTATTTATCGTAAATAGCAAGCTTAAATATTTATTTATAAATTTACAATCTATAAATAAATATTTAAGCTTGCTAAAGTGCTATGGCAGGATCATGGCAGGATAACAATAAAATTTTAATTTTTCAAACTTTAAAACAATGTCGTAAGGGAGAATTATCATAACAAATCTTGTCAGTCTATCACCGACTTTGTTACCACTACAGATAATTTGACATTATCGTTGTGAATATTAAGGCAAGCCATCAAGATACTTGTCGTGATAGTTTCACTGCAGTACAGTGTTATGCAACCCTCGGTTCACATGGATCTAGACACACGATAACTATCGGTTTCGGATAATGGAGTCGCTGGTTCATTATTTTTGTCGCTTCACAGTTTTGCGACACAGTCGGTCACGATTACTGACGTAATCATACAGTTTCCACGCGAACTGACGCATTGAGGCTTCGTGCTTTGTTTATCTGTGGCGTGTTTTCCTGTGGTTCGTTAGTCATCGGGTTTCTGAATATAACTTTTGGTTTGGAATGCGGCGGTTAAGTCTGAACCCTTTATGGGGGTCACTGGCATCCACTGATCTCAGCATAGAAGTATCTACTTGTTTTTCTAACATGCCTTTTGAACCCGTTAAAAAACTCATGTGACGGGAAATGTCGTTCGGCTTATCGTTTTATTTGCCAATTTCATTCTTAGTTGTTAGCCCATGATCTGCTACTAATAACTTGAGCTTGAGGAAAATAAGATTACTATTTGCCCCTATGTTTCTTTGACTTACATCTACTTGTATAACATTATTTATCTTATATTATTAATAATTTATTCACATTGTCTTGAAGTTCGTTGAACATATCAAATTGTCAAGAATGTTTTAATGGTCATATGATTCGAGTAGTTTAGGCCCTTTCATGAAAAGACGCTGCCCCTTGAATAACTTAATGTTCCACGTTTCTTGTGGAAAAGTTCTACGCAATCTTCGGGTCAAATAGGTTTCACTAAACATGTCAAATTCTCAAGAGAATCCCCTAGATCTCAAGGAACTGACGTAAATTTCTTGTATATACTAAACAAAGCTGACCCTTGAGCCTTCTACATAATGTTCCACTCTTCTTGTCTATAAGAAAAATTCTCCGCAATCTCCATGTCTAGTAGATTTCACTAAACATGTCAAAATCCCCTAGGACTCAAGGGACTGTCGGAAAATTCTAAACAAAATTGACCCTAGAGCCTTTCCCGTAATGATGATAGCTCGTCAAGCGGCATTGAGGCCATCGCCGGCTCCGACCCTTGAACCTGTTGTAATGGATGGACCTCATTGTCCGGGACTCGAGTGGATCGTTATGCACCATTTAAACGTCGAGGTGAGATGCTTCAAGTCATACGAGTGTGGCTGCGTCAGGCTGGTATTATGGGTTGTAAAGTCACTCAGTTACTGGGAAATGAAAACGTAATCCGTTATGTAGCAACAAGCTATTTTAAAGGAGGTCATTGACAATAATTTATTAAAATCTTGTAAGTAATGTATGTTTAAATGAAATTACATATGCGTCGGACTCCCATGTATCAGTCTAATCTGTTGGTAAAGCATCTGGCGGAGATTTTTTCATTGACATTGTCTCTTCCTGAAAAATCTTGGGTGGTATTATTTTTCCTTTAAATACTATTAACGTCACTTAGTTTTCAATAATCATGTTTCACCTGTTGCGCTACCAAAATGGTGAACAGTTTTCAATTGTATTTGGCACCGCCTAATCGGTAAATCGTGACATGCAGCTGTACCAATAATTGCTATATAAAAATAAGTTATTACTATTTACAATAACTACAACGTTTAACTCAAAAGACCATATATACTATCTGTCCTACTAATCCCTTAAGTCCACAAGCATATCTTTTACATCTATTTGAAATTTATATAAATGATGAAACATAATTGCTTTCACACGCTCGTATCTCTTAATAATGCCATTTTTATAACGACCTTGTGCTATGCAGTTAAAATCTTAATTTAAATAATATTTTATAGTATTTTGCGAACTTGCGAAAGTTAGAACTAGAAGGTCTTCGCAAAATTATTGCTATAGTAAACATAAAAGTGGTAGTGATTAAGCAATATGTGAGAGCTATTAAACTGCGTTTTATGGCGGAAAGAAGCACATTATTTAGTAAATATCTAGTAGATAACGTTTAAGGGCACTAGGCTTGCCTCCTCTTTAACTACTTCTACTAACTCGTTTCGTTGAGTTGATAGTCGTATAGTCTACCTATTGCTTATACAGAACTTCTTTCCATACAGTTTTGTGTTCTATTTATATAAATCTACGAACAGAATCAGATGTCCCTTCTTGTTTAAGATAAAAAACCACGGTAAACTTAGCATTATTGTAGACATTTAAGCGATTAGCTAGTTAAATTACCAACAAATCCACAATAACCGTGACAATCCCTTAAAACTAGATGCCAATTTACTGGTATCATTGCAAAATTCACTCTAATTGGCAAGTTAAGTACATATTCACATAGAAGGCTACGGCAATATCAACATTGACAATAACGACTTATTGCCACTGTTAGAGAGACCACACACCACAGAACACAACTCGTATAGAGCAATTATTTCATGAAACCGATGCTGCCAAAAATACAGGAGTGCGGGGGACGAGGTGAGCGAGTCCCGTGCCGTAATTGGTCCGTTCAAACTTTCAAAGACATGTGGTCCGCCGACTGCAGTAGTTAGGATTGGTGGCGTGATTCGAAATTCGAAAATTTATCGAGTAAAGCTACCGTATGCGTGGCAGGGGGGGTAGCGGGACTATGCTATGTCTTTAGAATATGTAGTCTGTGCCCCACACTATGCACAAGCGTCTCCCGAGCGTCGGCGTCTACTCAACTATGGCGGCTGCTCGACGCAACGTTGGTGCAACTGCGCAGCAACACTATTTTCCATAGTGTCAAATAAAGCTAGTGGGTTCTCTCTTAGAAACGTATGTTACGCTTTTTTGGAGTTAATAAGATATTATAATAGGATCGATATCTAATAGCTCCCGTACAAGTAAAAGGTTAATTACAGCATGCTCTTGCGCGCGCCTTGAACCGATTCTGCCATTTCACGTTCATTTCACAATATCTATACAACAACGACAGTATGTGCTTTTGTACTTGTTATGTTGATACAATAAGTTGTCTGGAAGACTCTTTTAGCAGACCGCCTGTTATTAATTACTTTCCCGTCCCTTGTGTCCCTGTGTCCTTACATAGGATAGCTTTTATCCCGGAAATCATCCTTTATGAGGTGAAAGGGGGGAGGAATTTAGTATGGAAGTACATACAGGCAGCTGCAAAATTACACATATAAAGTGGTCATGAACTTTTGCAGCTGGTTGTACTTATTCTACACAGACAAAGTCGCGAGTAGAAGCTAGTAGAGAATATTAAGTTATTTACGTATTTACTACGTTTTGTATTGTGTATGACTTGTCTCCCAGGTCGTTTGCAAAAGATAATTGAAATTATGGACGGCATAGAAAGGACGACTATCTCTTATGGCAGAACTATTGCAAAAGTGACCAGCTTTCAGCTGTAAATAATAGTTCCTAATCTCTCCTGTGGCGCTAGTTAGGCTCTGGGACATGAGTATAACATGAACCATATAAGGCAACAAATAACCCGACCAAATTATGTAGGTTGTTTTTGGTAGTATTTCGGTGTATGGTGCCGCCGCCTAATTACTGTTTTTTTAATGGACACTTTCCGTACATAGAGATTTGGCTCCTTTATATAGTGTCCATGTATGAAATGTTTTGTTCTTACATACACTGCCTTGTACTCGTATCCCTTATAAAGGTTGTTTATAATAAGATGTTTCGTTATGCTTATGATTACTAACCTAACAGACAGACAGATACACTTTCGCATTTATAATAATTATAATATTAAAATGGATATAAGACCTTTTTTAGCTACGCGCGGGCGTTGCTTAGTACTTTACCCAATAACAGAAACACATGTAAATGTCATACCCAGTAATGAGTATTGCGTTCGTACTAACTAACCTACTGTAATGTAGTTTTGCGTAAGCTCCAGCTGGTTAAGTGGTTAGATGAAAGCCTCAGACGTGTCATGTTTATTTTAATTGAATGTTGTTAGTTTTAATGGGATTAGTTTGCAAATCTCGCACGATCATTTTAACCGGATTGCATTGGGTAATATTGAAAGTACAAGTATTTATAAGGTACTGATAGAACTTCAGAATGGATATCAGTTGCGACTGGACAAAGGGGTTTGTAAAGGCACCATGTCTACATACACTTAAGAAATATTTATAAAAACCTATTTGACATATTTTACAACCATAACCCATATTTACTATGCATAATTATATGCTACCTCAACTACAAAAGTGACATCAATTGAATACGAACTATGTTTTAACCGACAGCCTTCTAAACGGGATACCGCCGTTTAGCCAAAATATTTTTCGCCAAATTTCACTTCCGAACAAACTTATGGCATCAGTTTCATTTCCCAAATGAAATTTTAGCAAGTTTTTTACTTCGCAGCCATTTCATTTCCCATACTTGCGAAATGAAAATGACGTACTAGGTTGGGTTAGGTTAGGTTGAATTATGAAAATTTGCGAAATGAAATTTTGCCAAATGATAATTTGCGTAAAATAGTTTGGGAAGTAATACTTTGGGAAACGATTTTTGGCAATACATTAGTAAACCCTTCTAAACATATAATTTTATTGTAGGTCAAACTAATTTGTACCTACTATTATGTAAGCTATGCTATAACGATTTGCTAAATACCATGTCTAATAAATTTATTTCTATTGTTTATGAACAATGCTTGTTATTGGGCTTCCATTTAGATATGATGAAATCACTTAATTTACCTTTTTTTTTGCAGGTAAGGCGAATGCGTCATCTCATCTTTTACTTGGATATGGCAAGTTATATTTAGCATGGATTGTTTTATGTTTTACAATATGTTGTTTATGATTATCGTCACCATCATACTATTGAAATTATAGTCGATTGACATAGCGTAGATTATTTTATGCCATAGAACTTAAATACCATCCGTGCCCAGTGTGGCCACCCGTGTGGACGCGGAGATCTTATGTTTGACAATGAACTGTTTCAATAATAAATAATATTTATTATAATATTACAGAAACAACAAACTCATATTATGGTGTATTAAATGTGACTACACTACAATTTAGACCCGACGTAACGAATATTGAATCTATAAAAATCACAGTAACGAATATACATGTATTATTTGACCTAGAGTAGCCGCGTACATAATCGAAATTGATAATCATTTTTTATTATCATTGCAATACGTCGCATAAGAGTAACCTTAAGCAACAATGTATTAAGATACTAAAGATAATAAAAGGTTTTAGTCACATGTTTTCATTGTATAAATGTCCGGTCAAAGTCACTACAACCGTCAAGGTGTCCTGCACAAGCTGTCAAAAAGCCGTGAACCGCAAATGTCAGTGCCCTGCATTTCGGTATTTTGCCGTTTCTGGTGTCTTATTGATCCCTGTGTAAAGGTCAATGGACTTTAATCAAGGAAAGATCATAATTTAACGCGACTTTCATTTGTGACTGTTCTGGTGACTAAACTGTATGAAACACTTCTTGCCTATAATTCGCGTAAAATTTTTGCGCTGTTGTAACAAATATCGAGCAATGGAAACATTTGAAACTAATCAACTATTTAAGGAATAGAAGTTATAGAAAACACTTTTCTTCTGCTGGGGGCACGATCACTTTGCCAAGTAAATACGCTTTTTTATAGTACCATATCAATGATCAACTTATATATTTCGTTCTTGATTAAAAGTATCTGCGAAATTGTCTCATTTGACACCTGAATCTGAGCCTAATTAGAAACAAGCGTTTGACTTTCGGTTCGAGAAACCACAATAGTTAAAAGTAGGTCTCACGGATCTACCTGAATGTCATGATCAAATATTTACAGACTATCGTCATAATTATATGACACATTAGCTTCTTAGTGCTTGCTTCCTTTAGACTGTAAAGTTATTATGAGTGTCAGTAAAGCAGTTACTAGTGCGCAGACCATCAGTATATGCGCCCGCGCGTTATGTTGTGCATCTTCACAGTAAACAGTAAGGTTCTCAGTAGTTCATATTAATTTCCATGGGAGCTCTGAAAGCTCTGAAACGAAAAAAGATGTTTTCAAAATATCTTCCATCTTTTTTTACCGAAAAACACCCACTGCTAAACAAAGTCCTCCTTTTTTTTTTTGGAATCCTCGATCTCAAATCAAATCTTAAACTGTTCATGAACTAAATCCAAGATTTTTCTGCAAGGATGGTCATAGTTTATAAGAGTAGTTATTAGTTAGGATCTTATGCTAAGACAAGAGCTAAACGAGGGAAACAGACGCAATAGTGCATTACGATACAAGTGCGAAAAATAGGAAATGCGAAGCGAGTGGCGATAAATTAAAACACGACCGAATTGACACATGTATCGTACAACGTTTTACAGTACAAATGGCCGTTAAAATTTTCAACATAGTTACGTAATGTGCTAAATATCGCACTAGTGCGGTAAAGTATTTACTGTACATGTACTGTAATAGTACATTTCGATGCTAGTGCGGAAAGTATGTCATTACTCCACGAGTACCGAGATATCTTGCCACGAGCCGCAGACGAGTGGCAAGACTCGGGACGAGTGAAGAATGACATTTCCGCACGTGTATCGAACGACGTTTTTTAATACAGTTGCGAAAAAATAAGAAAAATAACAAGTAAGGAATTCGAAACTTTTATATTATTAATTCTGTGACATCACTGACATTGACATTATGAAGAGGTGTTTTTTTAGCTGGGTGTTATTATTATTGAACCCACTTTAATGAAAGTTTTTTTTTTAAATGCATGTTCTATAAGACAGAAACAATTGTAAATATAAAATATTGTACTATTATTACCGAAATGTCGTTAATTACGATTATTTGTGTATCGAACACAAAGACAATACCGAATGTTGCCTTTGGAAACTTAAAGCAAGAAAAAACGCCTCTTCTTTGACAGGCGTTCCCACAGCGTTCCGTTCCATTCAGACAACTTATTAAGAACGGTTTTTCTATATTCAATATAAACAAAATAGACGTGTTATAATGATGAAGAGACAAGTAATAAAATATGAAATATGTATATTTTTCGTATTTTTACATTAACAGTAGGTTTTTATGTTAATTAAGAAGTTTAAAGGAAACTAATATTAACACTCATCAATAAGTAGTCATGAATTGGAATAAGAATAAATTTAAAAAAATTGGAAAAGTAAAAAGCACTAGTTCGCGAAAACCAACTATCCGCACGCTTAACAGCTACGTAAAGTAGCTCTTTTTGAGCAACTGTATTAAAAATATATTTTCAAATCATTCCAAAAGTCAAACCGCTACATCGACCTACGATATTTGTGTACGAAATTGGAAATTTTTGCAAGGATTTACGTGCGCCTTGCGCAGAATATACAGTATCGTCTTGATTAGACTGACGCCCCGATTCGAACTTTAAGATACGTCAAATATTACGTCTAGATACGATATGGCTTAGGTCAGTGTCAACAGTGATGTTTTTCTGTTTGATGAAATGTCGCTTTTGACACTGACATCTAATCCATATCGTATCTAGACGTAATATTTGACGTATCTTAAAGTTCGAATCGGGCCGTGAATCAAATTTAATAAGTTACAGTACGACTTTATCGCCTACTGTTACTAATACGTAGGCCACGTGCTTAGAAATTAATCACCCATTTTCTCCGACTCACGTGACGTCACGACTCGGCGTCGCGTCGCACGCGCAGCCACGAAATTAAATTATGATAATTAGCCCCACGCTTCCTGGGACTACTTAATCTAACATGATCCTTCTCTTAGTTTAGAAACGCCTAGTTTTATAAGAAAGTCTATGAGAGTTAGGGCGTTTTTGAATCAGGAAAGTTTAAGTGTCGTGATGCGTACCGTTAGGTTATTAGGTTGTTTTTAAAACAAAGAAAATGCGTTTAGAATTAATTACTTTAAAGCCTTTGTTGTATTTGTAAGCTACACGCTACCACAATGAACTCCGGTAGAGGTAAACAGTATCAAATCAAATGCTTTCGATGGGCCAACTGAAGGCATGTACAATTGTACATATTTTACGTTTAGAATTTTATTAAAGATTAAATATTAGAATTTTATAGGAACTTTCAGTTTCCGAACAAAAAATTATATACGGTATCATAGTAACAGACTTGGTAGATCCCTAATTGATAGATATATTCAAGCTAAAATTTTGACCTATTGACATTCATATCTGTGAATCTCATTCTGCAAAATCTCCGCTACTACGCATATTACAACATCTCCAAGTAAATACATTATCATAAGTAGTTAAAAATCAACAGTTATTTTAATGCTAATAAGTCGATGCGTCTTGTCACGTGTCACGTGTGGCTGGCACGCCTCTGGCGCACGTGTTACCGCAGGGCTAGGTCCCGACTTTAATAACATATGTAAAGAAGACATTAGTATGCTTTATATTACGTATCTATGAAGATATGCGTAGTTTGTGTTAGACTGTTCGTGTGAACAATTAGATGAGGTGAGAAGTACGGATAGGGATTGGGCTAGGCTACTGAATTAAGGAAGAAAAATAAAAATAAAATGTTGTCTGTGTTACCGTAGGGCAACCTATTTAGGACCCGACTTAATAAGGTCAATAGTAAAGGCAGATTATGATTTATATTACGTATCAATGAAGATATGCATGTTTTTAAGACTTGTTTAGATATGATGAGACTATTGATTAAAGCAGCGGTGCTCAAACTTTTTTGGCGACGGAACCCTTTTGGAAAGCAAAATATTTGACGGAGCCCTAAATTAAAAAAAATCGTTCGTCAAATCAACTGTGGACTAGAGAAATAGGAGAGCTGCTTATTGATTTGTTTTCGCTTTTTCTCGCGGTGCCCCCACAGATGCTTTGCGGAGCCCTAGGGGTCCGCGGAGCACAGTTTGAGCATAGTATAAACAGGGCAGGAAATTATATCGCGGATTGGGCCGGAGATAGTCTACTGCCCTCTTTCTTTATTCTATGCATTGAGAATGCCTGGATTAAAGGAATAAATAAAATAAGTATGCAAAAAATGTTGTTCGGGAAACGTGAGGGTTACCACAGGGCTGTAACCTAGGACCCAACTTCAATAGTGAAGTCAGACTTATGCTTCATATGTATTTATGAATCTTTTATATAGTTGATGAGACGAGAAGTGTGAGTGACGATTTGGTCCGGCTAGTGATTGAAGGAATAATACATTGTGCAACGAAGGGGGTAATTTCAGTTTTTGCACTTCCACTTGTTAATGTACAGAAAAGAAACTGCAATTAAATGCATTGTCCAGTTTATTTAAAGCTACCATTGGTTCGAGTTATCCATGTTTTAGAAGAAAAACAGGTCAATAGAGCTAAATTGTGATTTATCATGTCTATTACTTGACTTTAGTCACGCGCGCCCTTTGATTATTTAACTGTTCTTCCTTGTGTACCGACATATCATATCCCCGAAGCATTCATTCGTGAACTTTAATACATTCTAATAAGGTTAATTAAAGGTTAACGACGTGTTTGTATATTATTTTGGTAAAACAAAGACTTATTTTATATGTGTCTGATACACACATACGTCGCTTAGTATAAAAGTGTATCAATAAGTCGATGTGCGATACCGTAATGATCGCGTTACGGCAATCGCATCTACTTAATCTACTGACATTTTAATTCCATTTGGGGGTACTTTGGCATTATGGGATTGAGACAGTTAAAGTGAATGACATTTTATACTGGTCGCTGCTTTTATTACAGTATATCTTGTCTTTGTTTGTTTTGATGTATGTCGACATCCAACGCTAAATAATCATAGGTAAACTTTATAGACGCAATATTTCCAAGCAACAAGTAATCGCAAGGTCAGAATTAAAAACCTTGGAATTTACCTCATTGCAATTATTCTCAAAAGCCTACACCGAAGGCCATGAATACCCAAGTAAGATTAGAATGTCAAATAACAAATAAACCTTCACTAACAGTTACACGTCTCAAGAAGTTATGGGCCATCATGTAACCGAGCCATCAGAAATTAATGCGTGTGCCACACAATTTTACTGGTGCAATCTCACTGCACGTTAAATAAATGGTCTAATATCAAAACTGTCATTACCAATAACCTTTCCCCCGCTTTCTAAGCTGTAATGAAACCCCTTAACGACTGCACTAAGATCTACACGACCTGACAGACCTATATATAACATGCGCAAGAGTCATAAATATTGAGTATCGGCGCAGCATTACCGCATCCTCTCATCATGAACTTCACTGCTCTAGAAATTTGCACTTTATCTTTACTGATCATGGCCCAGATTCTTAAAATAAATCTGATCAAATACGAGACTGTTGATGTTCCGTAATATGTAGCTACCAGTTCAAGTTGACTCAAATCATATGGCAATAATTTATCTGATGCTCATTCAATCGGCTGTCACTGGAGGACAAAGCTGGCCGTCTGGAGGTTTTATGGTTATGGACAACCAGTCAAATGACAGGTCCATTTAGTTTGCTGCCATCTCTCGGCCATTGTGGGGAACCAGCTCGGCTTGTACTAAGGCTCCTGATGGATGCTCGCTTTGTTATAAACCCGCTTTAGAAATAGCACTGCAAAAAGATCGATCTAATCCATTGGCCAACCCGCCTTGTACCTACTAATCCGCCAAATTCCAAGAATGCTGGTTTTTAATGCGCTAAGGTGTTGGGAAACTTCAAAAACACAATGGGAAAGAAATGCCACGGCACAGAAATGTTACCACATTAATTCTCTGCTCCAGCGATACCCATATTGCAGAACAATAGACATTGCACTCAATACTGGCCGAGTGCCTAAAGGTTACACGACGCTGGTTTTTTTAGGCTTAAATGTATGCTAAATATGCCGAAGTTCTTTTGAACATGGGAATACTGCATAAACCAGCGTTATTTTATTTTATTTTAACACGTAAGATTTATGTTGATCTTATGATCTGTGACTGAAATAAGCTGGTATAGTCTAGGCAGTATTGTCAGACAAATGTTTTGAAATGATTCCTATTGTTCAGGAATAGCCAGTGTCCAGAATAGATAGCTCCTACCACTAGCCTATTTATTCTGAATTATGAGGTAAAGGAATTTCTAGATCAGCTCAGGCTTCAGTCTTAATCGGAAGAATTTCCGTCCGTCGACATTGAAAAGCAGCACGCTCTCATTCGTGTATAAATTATAACTGTTCAGCCGGAATAAGTTGCTTTTCTTTTAATAAAACGAGTATTAAAGACTGTAAGGGCGAGATCGAGCCGAGTAGCGGTCCCGCCGCGGGCTCCCGGCACAAGTAGGCCGCACGATTACAGCGTTTCCTCAAACTTATTAGCCGTCAACAAAAGCTGTGGTTTACGGTGATCGCGCCGCGGGCCCTCGCACTATTTTGTCGTGAAGCCACGAGATCTGTCCTGTGGAGCTTTAATGACTTATGAGAGTTTGTACAACGAACGTTCATAATCCCTTTTAACGTATCAGAGCGAAACGTTCTAAAGTATTCACATTACACGTCCGCTGTCACTTGGAAACGGACACTCGTAACTCGACACTTCCGAACTCTCTCTTCTGATAGAAACGCAAAGCGGAACGTTTCCTGCCGTTCCCGTCGCATCGTTTTGTGTGTTATTGTAGTTCAGAGGGCAGACGCCGTTACGGCGTGTCCGCGTCACAATGCAAGCGAGAGTTTCTGCAGATCAGTATCGCCTGCGGACCTCCGACACGACTTCCGAGATACACGGACTCTCACTAGATATTATCCCGCTGCACTAGATATTAGATAAACGAGAACAAATACAGACTGGAGGAAACGCTGAGAACGCATTGTTCCCTGTGTGATTGCTGCGAAGATATAATGCTGATAGCTTGATAGGGATCTTAAGTAACAGGAAAGCTGCATTAGTGTAAAAGCAAGCTTGTTTGTTAGCAGTGATTCAGATATCAAAACGAATTAAATCCTCAACCGAAAATGTTGCGACGATCTTGATCGTCCTTCTCAATTGCGGTCGCCATTAAATTGTTTACGTGCGCCATGTTTGGGCTAATTCGCAATAAACAAAGTGCTCTAACGAGCCACGTATCGCTCGTAGGTGGTGCCTCGCCAGTTTTCAGGAAAACATCGATGTCACATAGAGGTTGTCAATGATCCTTGCCTTAAACGCGTGAGGTCGTTTACGCTAAAAACGCTCGGTTCAAGGATTGTTTAGGTAGGAGTTCAGTCAACCGAGACCGAGTTTTATTTACATATCTTTAATCGTATTATAGTGGGTAAAGAGTAATTTCCTCCTTAGAGCGTTCATCTAGGCTAACACAAGATGCCGTGATATTTCAAGTCGGGAGCCCCGAGCGATTGCATTACATTAGGCATTGCTCGACCACCCTGACAGCTGCAACTACATGGGCTCATTCATTTGTAATCATTCTGGATTGATGCCTGTGCGATCTATATAATGTAATCAAGTTTACATTGCTTCTTAAGATCTTGACTTTGTTTGATATTTTTGTCTTTTTAATAGTTTTAATTAATTTATGTTCGTATTTTATTTTATGTATTCAACTTCTTGTCATATTTTAATGAGTATCCTCTCTTTCTTATGCTGCAAGTGCAAGTAAGGTCGAAAGCGAAAGAGGATGACATGACAATATAAACTCGTATCGTATATGAGAGTGCACTAAAGTATAGGTACACGGTACACCATAAAACTACCAGTCTTTAATGAATACAAATAATGAGTAGCCCGCGCGCGCCGGGTACGCCTCTAAATCTTTTCACAGAAAACAATGGCGTCGGGCAACTGGTGATTTTTTAAAGTGAATTTGCATGAGTTTGCCTGTTTGTTGCGACCCCCTAACCGAGGGTATTGTTCTTCACTTTGAATGGCTAATAACAGGCCTTCAGCTGGTTTCGTAAGTGGAACGGACACGGCAAGGCTCTGCTCTTTAGAAACTTTAAATTTATGGGTTTTCGGTCGTTCCATTTTCATCGGAACAGCGTCGATAAATCCTGCATTGAATCACTGAGAATTTGCATTTGTTAGGCTCGCGTTCAGTTAAAAAAAGTCAAAGTCAAAGCGTTATTTTAAAGTGAAAGTGACGCAATTTAACAGGAGAATGCAGCTCAATCTAATTAAACATCGTACGGCCTCATGCATCACTAAAATTGACAGTCAAAATATGCTTCCTCAAGATGATCATATAAGGAGCTGCAATATCGCTCAGTTTGGTTATCGGGAAACATAACGAGTGCGCCGACACCATAATGATAGTGCACAATTGTAGTTCTCTGACATTCACGTCCTCACGTTCTAGAGGGAGTGCTGTCAGTGACCCTCGCTCGGCGCCCATTAATTATTCTATTACAGCAATGCGTGCGCGCACTCCTTTGATCAACACATGCGCTTCGATTTACTCCTATTTACAAAAAAGAACTTAAGTTTATAGTAAACTAGTGGCGTGTAAGACTTTTCGGTTGAATCTGTTGGGAAAACTGAGTGGATGTACTGTAATTTACAATTAAAGTGATACGGCTGATATACGAGTCTCACGCGAGTATTCCCTGTCCCTTACAATTATTTACAAAAATGGCGATTAAGACACATTGCATCATTTCATGCAGCATTTCGAAGATATCCTACATATATTTGACATGATTTGGAATACTAGCTGTACCTTCAATAATATGTTGCATAACGAAGGCCGCAAGGATATCTAACACGATTTTATTTACATATAAGAGTGTGTCACATATTTTTGCGGCCTTCGAAGAGTAACATATTATTGCAGGTGACTGTACTGGGGCCCGTTTCTCAAAAGCTTGTTGCTTGTAATACAAGTGGAAGTCCCTTTCTAACAAAAGCTGTCAATAAGTGACATCCGCTTGTATTACAAGTTACAAGCTTTTGAGAAACGGGCCCCTGGTAGTTTCGCCTGCGCGGGATTCGGTCGGTGTATTTTTCCTATCCCTGTCTTAGAGAAAAATAGCTGTAAAGAATAGCAGAACTAGAACATCGCGTCCGAAGGCCGAGTTTCGTTCGAGATGCTACTTCTAAAATGCATCTCGAACGATTCCACTATTTAACAAAGTTGATAAAGCTTTAAATATCTCGCGCGATAATAATGATTCTTTGAGGCCTGAGAAATTTATTTATCATGGCTACACGACATCTCATGCTCCGAAACATAATAACGACCTGGCCCCTATTTCACCACGGTGACAGGTGCGACAATTGTCGAAATCACTATTACTGACGTCACATGCCTCCATAGGCTACGGTAACCGCTTACCATCGAACGGGCTGTGTGCTTGTTTGCCACCAACATTTCAATATAAAAAAAACTCCATTATATCGCCAATAAATAAGTACTTATTTTGCGAGGCTAATGACAATTGTCACAAGAAACACGACAATTGTCGCAAAATTCCGACACAGAACTTATTTCCTGTTAAGAATTACCGAAAATTCATATAAATCTTGTGACAATTGTCATCATCATCGTCATAAACGTACCTGTTTTTTGCCGATATAATAAAGTTTTTTTTAAATAATACAATGATGAGACGAGATGGAGCGACGACCTGGTGAAGGTCGCGGGAATTCGGTGGTTGCGAGCGGCACAGGATCGTTCGGAGTGGCGAGCCTTGGGGGAGGCCTATGTCCAGCAGTGGACGTCTATCGGCTGACATGATGATGATGATGATGAATACAATGATGGTGGCAAACAGGAATACAGCCGGCCAGATGGTAAGCGGTAATTGTAGCCGATGGATGCCTGTGACGTCAGCAACATTGATGTTTTACAATTGTCGCACCTGTCACCGTGGTGAAATAGGGGCCGGATTGCTGCAATATTTTCTGACCATGTTCACGTAGGTAAAGTTGTGAGACCCACGCATGGGAGCAATATGGGTAAACGTCGATTAGAGCGTGTATGTTCGTTTATGACATGTATACGTGGCTACCATCTTTGAGAATTACCATCTCGCATGAGAGTACCGGTTTATTATGAGTAGAGAGTGAGGCAGGATAATGTAACATGATAAGTTTTACATACTTCGCCCTTCGCCTTTAACGTACTTGCTATATCAATTACTATAGCATCGTCCAGTCAACTGTTAATATAAACCTTCTACGTTTGACATACGGTATATAAATGAGTGTGATGTTGTTAGTATATTTTTATCATATAGGTAATATCTTAATTACGTAGGTTCTAAACGTATACATTTTATAAGATTTCTTACTGAAGTGAAGACTTTAGGTCATATACTTATAGCAATCGTAAGAAAATAATTTATTAATTTACCTATCAAGAATCTAATCGGATAAGTTTTATCTGTTAGAATCATTAGTTTTTTCCGACAGTTGAGGTATAAGTACTCGACCGTTGTTCTGATTTATTTTCGTTGGTCCACATTTTTTATGTTTACCATTGAATAATCTTAATCTTAAAGTCTTTTATCCAGAGTACCTATAAATACTTAAAATGGTTTTTCCGATCTTTTTATAAAACCCTGATATTTTTTGCCCGTTATCGAGCATATGTTATAATTAGACCCCTCATCCATCCAAAGTGAATGCATACATGCATAGTTGGTTAAGCGCACATTTCGCGCATGCCTGCCTGTAATGGATCAGTCTCTAATTGTTGATGCGCCGGCGCCGGCGCCTATGATTCAAGTGTTGATTGTGGCTTATCGGACGATTTGGAGAAAATTTACGTGTTTAAAATTTATGATGGTTATTTTGTGTTTGTTTTTCCTTTATTGCGTTGCACGCATGCTTGAATTTAGCCGTTCACAAGCATTCTGCTTTGATATTTATGCTCCGAAGCTCCGATTAAGATTTAGTTCCTTCTACAGGGCGTATATCGTGGGCATTTATTTATACTCGTCTTATCTATTAGCTTTTTTAACGTTTGGGAAATGCGTTAACGCATGCAACTTGGGTCCCGTTTCTCAAAAGCTTGTAACTTGTAATACAAGTGGAAGTCCCTTTCTAACAAAAGCTGTCAAAAAGTGACATCCGCTTGTATTACAAAATACAAGCTTTTGGAAACGGGCCCCTGGTTCGGGGGGACTATATCAAACACACACTCAAGATTTTTCGAGAGGGACAAGAGTTTATACGCGATACAGATTCATGCTTATAGAATTGTAGGGATATTTTGCCGTGCTAAATTGGGTCCCTTTCAGAACTCGGTTCTTAAGAATTACTGAGAAAAGATCGTGAGGTCTGTATAAACCAGTTGTTGTTCAAAATTGAAATAGTGTTTCTCTTTCTCTCTATATTAAAAGAAGAAACGATTTTCAACTTAATCGATGGTCGCGGTAGCTCTCCAGATATTTTTTAGAACATTCTCGGTCTCGCCTAGTCTTTTTATCATATCATATGCACTAAAATTGGGCCGTAGCGACCTTGTCATTGTATTCTAATGACGGTGAAATATTCTATTGTGCGCGCGCAGCTATTGCGACCTGCGCTGTGAACTTGAAATTATTATAAATATTACGTTTGGTGATAGTTGCAGCTTAGCTTATGTTATACATAGTCACCAAGTTACGTTATGTAGACTTTGACCAGCGCGTTATATCACAATAAGTTTTTTGTCATAAATTTCATTGTTGATACAAGCTTTTATCGCTGACTATACTTTTCTTTCAACTCATCCATACAATTGTAACAAACCCAAACACAATTCGGTTGCGTTGTTTTATCTTATACGAAGGTATTTTGAGCTTTATGCAAAATGATCAACGGAATTCTTATCATCAAGAATATGTGTAAAATTGGAGTGGAGTTCACTTCCTGCAAATATATTCCCAGTCCACTATAACTTGGATCTTTTTAAATCAAGAGTGAATAGACATCTTTTAGGTAAGCATGATCCATCCTAGACTGCATCGGCACTTACCAACAGGTGAGATTGCTGTCAAATGCTTGCCTTTTTGTAATAAAAAAAAAAACAATAGTCAACAAAGGCTTTCGATTTATCTCCGTCTGAATCTGCAAAATATGGCCAAATTGTTATAAATATATCGTTTTAATTTGCACTAATTAAGACCATGATCAATTGATCAATTAAAAGGTACGCGTTCTTAAAGAATTTAAAAAGTTTTATGCGCACGCCCAGCACGAAAAAAGTAGGAAAATTCTTTCTTTATATACTTTACCTTTTTAATAAACCTAACAACGTGACAATATGTAACTTTGTATGCTATGTATAGTGTAAGGATCCGCTCCACCTTTCTTCTATCAGTCCCGGCATCATGTCATTAATGTCATCAGTGTCTGGTTGCTGGATTGACGCATGAATGAGTGACGGTCGTCCGATCCGGGATCGTCTGCAGGACTGTAATTAGGGCGCTAGGGATCGTAGCAGTGACGGAATGAATCATTTGTGCCTCTAAGCAAGCTGAAGCTAATTTTGCTTACGTTTTCTTCATGATCTGTTGGAAAAATGCTCAATTTTCTGAAATGTATGCAAGCCATATTGTATACTGGTTTCTGCCTGCGACGTAATCTGCCAGTCTGCCTGGGATCATCATCTTCCTCGCGTTGTCCCGGCATTTTTGCCACGTCTCCATGGGAGCCTGGGGTCCGCTTGGCAACTAATCCCAAGAATTGGCGTAGGCACTAGTTTTTACGAAAGCGACTGCCATCTGACCGTCCAACCCAGAGGGGAAACTAGGCCTTGTCGGGATTAGTCCGGTTTCCTCACGATGTTTTCCTTCACCGAAAAGCGACTGGTAAAATATCAAATGATATTTCGTACATAAGTTCCGAAAAACTCATTGGTACGAGCCGGGGTTTGAACCCGCGACCTCCGGATTGCAAGTCGCACGCTCTTACCGCTAGGTCGGGCCTCAAACTAGTCAAACTATCTCTATAGCTTTCATCTTCGTTAGTTCAGCGGTTTAAGCGTTAAGAGACAGATAGACCGTCAGACAAACAGACAAAGTTACTTTCGCATTTATAATATTAGTACAGTTTGAAAGGAAGACAGTTCTGAAGATTACTATTGAATATACGTATTATGTATTATAATTTGACCATGATCAATTATTAAAAAAAAAAACTATCTAGGTATACGCTAATGCTACATCGTATGCCAGATGGAGGTAAATAAGTCGAATTTTAACAGGCTTACACACGCAAGATACACTTTCACTTGAGTAGTTTGGAATTTAGGTACCTTCTGAATATGCTGACACATCTCAAAAGTTCTGTTCTGTACTGCAAATAAAATATTTGCAAAAACTTCAACGTTACGTGTTTCTATCACAGCGGGATCTTTTTTCACGCCGTGTCGTAAACAGCCCGCCGGCCCGGCCGAGTGACCTCCTTCTGCCGCTCAGTGCTCAGTAAAGAAAAGGCGTATGAAACTCGTCCCGTCCACGTAACGCGGCTCTTTTGACGCGCGTTACGACGCCGTGTCAAGTTCGCTTGCCGAAACTTGACCTACGCTGCTGTTCACGAACACTTGTACGCAGAAACTGTGTTAGATTAGAACTACAGTGGAATCTGCTTAACGAGATTCTGAAGGAAACTAAAGTCAAAAACGCGTATTAATCGTGATAAAAAGTATAAGAACAAGTTGCAGGAAACATTGTTAAATAGCATGTTTATTACGCCGAAAATCGTATTAAACGTGATCGTGTTAAGCGGGTTCTATTTCAGTTTAAATGTTTTTTAGATCGCGTATAATTAAGCTTAAATAATAAACGTCTTTAAAATTGTCCCGTTTTAGTGAAAATTGTGTAGAAATCGTGAAAATTTTCTTCATGAGTTTCGCATAGTTGTTAAAAAGTTCAGACTTATGTTTTGGTTGACTTACTGCAAAACTTTTTGAATATGTTGATTGTGTTTAGTCTCTTTAGTAGCGATTGTTATTGCTACTGTTTTAAGAATGGGTTAGGCTCGGGTGACCGCATTCCGTTGCGTTGTTGTGTCGAATTTGGTGTCGACTTATGTTTAGTATTTGATGGACTTGGACTATATTATAGATTGTAGTGACATGACGGTCGTTAAACTAATTATATATGACGTTTCCAACCAAAAGGTACCACATTGTCGCTTGTCGATAAGGTTGATTTCGAATTCAAGCTATATGGAACTAGCGCCTTATTGACAACCGACAAATAAGTACCCTTTTGGTTGAAAATGGCACATATGTATATTAACGTTGCCATGGGTAGGTGTAGAATATCTTCATTGCATCCCCGAGTAAGATAAAAAGTACAAAAAAGATTTAAAAAAAAAGAGTTAGGCAACAGGCAGTCTTAATGGATAAAAAGCGATCCCTTCCAGACACCTCCAGGTTATTTCTAAGAAAAAGTGATAACATAGAAGTTTAACAGAATCCTTATGTCGTCAGGTGACAACTAAAACTCACTAATTACCACCACAAGTTCATAGCCACAGATTTAATACGCTAGGCAAGATGATGCAAATACCACGATTTGTATTGAAACCAAGCGTGCCGACTTTTTCATACAAAATTTACGCATAATATAATTTTAAAATTACTTATCTGTGATAGGAAATATGTTCTTGCCTTTGGGTGCTCGCAATTTTTGGGCTGTTGCAGTTAATTATCATGTAACGAAGCATTTTTTAAGTTTTCACGGACGTCCGGCTGCGGTTGTTCAATTATTTTTTAGTAATTAGTGAGTTTTGGTTGTCACCTGAAGATATGTATCTGCATTTAAGAACTTCATACACACAGTAGCTGTTTTAAATATCTAATAAAATATGGACCATGAAACACTAAAAACCGGCCAAGTGCGAATCGGACTCGCGCACCGAGGGTTCCGTACTTTTTAGTATTTGTTGTTATAGCGGCAACAGAAATACATCATCTGTGAAAATTTCAACTGTCTAGCTATCGCTTTTTATGAAGATACAGCCTGGTGACAGACAGACGGACTGACGGACAGACGGACAGCGGAGTCTTAGTAATAGGGTCCCGTTTTTACCCTTTGGGTACGGAACCCTAAAAAATTAATTAATTTTAATGGTTCCTTTATGCCACGATTTGTCATTCAACCCACTAATTAAGAAGCCCACGCAGCTTTCTCCTATCCTCACAATCAGTACAAGGCAATCAAGGCATCAAGCAATAATGTCAATAAACTATCATTCTTATAATCATTGCTTTTAAGTACGTCATTAATTAATATCTAAGTGCCGTCTATATGGCTAGAACGAGTAGCCAATAAGGCTTTTATGATATGTTGTCATTACCTGGAGCTCTTTAACCATATAAATATTAGATTGATAGACAGATCACAATGAAAAAAAATACTGAGATGATGTGATCTAGGTACTCTGGTCGACGTGGGATTCGAACGCACAACTCTAGATTACCGATCTAATGTGTTACCAATTACACAAGCTGATCGTTCTTTCTTCACAGCGAATGTTGACATTATCACTAGCGACATCCGGGGGCCTAGCCAAAATGACAATGGTACAGTATGCTGCAGAGTTAAGTGATCCCCTGTGCATAGAAATTTGTTAACTCTGCATTTATTTATTTAGCTTACTGTACAGTCAGCAGCAGTTGCTAAGCGGGCGAGGTGTTCATAATTACCTTGACACGCTCTTATTGTCTTAACAATAAAGCGCGTCAAGATCATTTTGGACACCTCGCCCGCTTAGCAACTTCTGCTCTCAGCAGCAGAAGTTGCTCTACATCGACAAACGCCAAACGTAAAGAAAAAACCGACCAAGTGCGAGTAGGACTCGCGCACCGAGGGTTCCGTACTTTTTAGTATTTGTTGTTATAGCGACAACAGGAGAATTTCAACTGTCTACCTATCACGGTTCATGAGATACAGCCTGGTGACAGACAGACGGACAGCGGAGTCTTAGTAATAGGGTCCCGTTTTTACCCTTTGGGTACGGACCCCTAAAAATGTTTCAGGATGACAAATGCTACGAAAGGTCACGTGACTATTAAACTTGGTCTTGCGATTCTTCAATTTTAATAATATTGCGAGATCACAGATCCTACTTTAACTGGCAATCTTTAGTACTCGTAGGCAGTCTCGTATGTGATAGAAAAGCAGTTATTAATTCTGTATATTGTTGGATATCTTCTGTTACCTACGAATAAGGAAACGCAATAACGTTATGATATATTGCTGGAGATATGTCTGCAATCCGGACTTGCCCTTTGCCGAGTAACGGGCGCTTGCCCGGGCGCAGAAAAAGCGCTTTAAAATGAGACCGCGGCCTCCCTTGAACGACGGTGAAAAAAGTAGGTAGGTATTCTAGACAGGAGTAAGAACCAACACATCAAATGTATCTGCCACCCTGGAAACCTTTTCCATATAGAGATAAATCTCTAATATCCATAGTTTGCATTCAAAAATACCTTTCTGTCACATTCTAACTATTCTATACATAGAAAGAAAGAAAGAAAGAAAGAAAAGACATTTATTGTAAAAACCTTCTACAGACAGCGCCACTTCAGTTACAAAAAAAGAACTTACTCACTAAACACTTAAAGCTAGGTAAATGGTAGTTATTAAAGTAAATGTTACACAAAAATAGACAGGTCCACCAGCAGAGTGAAAAAGAGAAGATAAAGGAGTAAGGTAGGTAGGGAAAAATAGAGACATATAATTTTTGTTAAGCTATAAAGGAATGGTAAATACTTTTGACGCGTATTCTGATCCGTTACTTTAGGTGCAGACTGTACCAGTTCAGACTATTCCAATATTGTCACAATCAGCATCTCGCTCGTTTTTGCCCAGGACGTGCAAGTTGTGGAATGAGCTACCTTCTGAGGTGTTTAAACGTATTTAGGGCAGGTATAAAGCAGGTATTTAGGGTTCTCAAAGGTGGGCAACGCATAAGTGGCTCCTCTGGTGTTGCTTATGTCCATGGGCGGCGATGACTTACATAAAATCAAAATGTATAAGTAAAATTAATTCAAATATTTAGAAAATCTAGCATATTGGAAGATACATTTGTAAACTATTAGAAACAGTCATAGATCCTGATCGAATTCGGAGACTGTCATCGTTGATTCTGTCAAAATCTTCTATTAGGTATTTGTACATAAGACTTGTTTTATTTACCTATTTCTGTATACTAATATCTTATGAGAGAAGGGTCCGACCTTAATCTATCTTAATCTCATTTTACACCAATATTCAAATAAGTATCTTAACATAAGCACCACAATTGCGTAGGCGCTCCAAATTTTGATTTCGCAGGTACATAGTAAAAGTTACATTAACAGTTATTTACGGTTACCCCGATTATCTTTATCAGACACCTGCGCCCGCGCAGCCGTTCCAATCGTTTGATATTTGAATTCGAATCGCGATTTCGCCGGTTATTTTATTTATTAGAATGACTCACAGAGGTCGGCGTACCTCGCTTGACTTTGAAAGGATATGTAGATTGAAGATTTTATAAAACACTTGGGTCTTTTTGGAAATGTGTGTTTGTGCGGGACGCGCCTTGGTCGTGATTCGGTCGTATATTTTTTTAAGATTTTCGCATCAGTTTGCAAGACCGTTTGTGTTTGAACATTATTTGAAACAGGTTTTAGAGATGTGTCACGGTCACGGACGTAAGCTCAGCGCATTTACTTGCCAAAATTTTGTAATTGACACAAGAGGTTATTTTCTCTTCTTCCTGATTTTGTGAATTCACATTTTTAGACGATATTTATAACGACGTATTTATTTTTTGTGATATATGTACATATTTCTACAATTTGCGTTCATAAGTATCTGCCACAGTCTAGTCTAGCTGTTCTACTTACATATAGAAGAAGAAGAAGAAGAAGAAGAAAGACATTTATTCCATAAAGCACACATACACAGGACAATACAATGAAAGAAAAAAGATGTTTAAAAAAGGGAATATAAAAATAATAGCAAAAACAAAAATAAAATTATTTACACATTAAAAACATAAAAATTACACACGGGTCCAGCAATGTGTGCAGTAGGGAAGAGGCCCTGTCTCAGCATATTGTTGCAATTTGCAAGCGAGGCAAATTCCAACGCTGTTATTCTGCCAAGGCCTTAGGGAGTGACATATAAATATTAATAAGATGTATATAAATATATATATAAAAAAACATAATAAATGAATAGTCATTGAATGCATTGTAATATTTGTAATTTTAATAATTTAATGTAAGGATATGAAAAATGATGTCAATTTAGAATAGTATTGTAATGTAATTACTATGTGTAAAATATAGAGATATCTCTTTTTGTTAAGTTGTCAGAGAATGAGATTGATGATGATACAAAACAAAAACAAAAAAAAAGGTGTGGCCAAATAGTCTACAGTTTAATTTTATGCTCGTATGACAGGGCCGCTATGTGGCTTCAGTTAGAACAATACTTAGCCAGACATTAGTACCAGGGGGCCTACCGCGAACCACGTTCGACGTGTTGCCTCCCTGGCACACTTACGTACGAATTTACAAGTGCGACGGAGAGGCAACACGTCAAACGTGGTTCGCGGTAGGCGCTCAGACCGTCTGACACTATGTAAGTGCGGGCTTAGTATGCGTTTGCACAGTTGCACGCGTTTTCATTGTGCGCGAGGATAATAAAATTCCAGAGCCGAACAATACTTTTAAGATTACATAGGTATGTGTTTCTATTCAATAATGTACCTTAGTGCACTAATACAAGTAGTGAGGAGCGACCTTAAAGCGACTTCCAATAAGGAACTTTTTTCCATAATAGTAAGTTGCGTTAAGGTCCGTTTGCCAGGCATACGTGTTCTGCGCTATTGTTAGTCACCGTGCACCAATGTGGTACATTATGTATAATTTTTCTAGGAATTTTCTCCAAGTGCGTGGTACGTTAAAATGTTTTGACGATTTGTGATAATGTAACCAATGATTAGAACAAAGGTAGAGGAAAGTGTAAATAATATATAGGTAGAACCATTAAATTGTATGCGTAATAAATGTTCCATTGATATGTTCCTAATTTACTAATTTCCTTTTATTAGTCTACACTTTAAGAATAAACACAATGAACACAATAGGGTGAATAAATCTACCTATGGCCGACACTCTTTTAATTGGAAAAATGTAGTCAGTATTTCAAAGCAATAATTTGGCAAACCAGTCAGTGTATTATAGTTGCTGATTCTACGCAGTTAGATCGTAATATTCCTAATCATTTACTTTTATATATATTTGGCTCCACCCACGTCTTTACCTTTTAACGCTTACTGTACCGATGTAACTATATTAATCATCATAGTGGAACTTAGTGGAATGATTCCGTCCAGCCCGCGAGCCACTTCAGTGACTCACTACCGTTTTACTTTTTGTTTCCATCTCATTTGCATATCGCTAGCGATTGCTATTCGCGCCCGAACGTCTAGAAACCTCGTATTTTTAACCGAACTAGGAAGTCGTCGATTAATCATTGAGAAGTCCCATGTGAGGTTCGCGTCTGAATGTGTGAAACGATTTTTTTTTATATATAAGTAGATGGTCATTGTCGGTTATTCCTAATTTTTTAAGGCTTTAGCGCTATATTGTCAATCGAGTCGACAAAAATAACCATTTTCGTTAAAATGATTTTTTTTCGGTGGTTGCGAGCGGCACAGGATCGGTCGGAGTGGCGAGCCTTGGGGGATGCCTATGTCCAGCAGTGGACGTCTATCGGCTGACGTAATGATGATGTGATTTTTTTTTTCTAAAATCTTCATTTTGTTGCTGATGTTATTTCAACTGTGTTAATGGCAACGTGTGTTTAAAATGTTAAAATCTATTATTTTGCTTGGTACATATAGTTTTTTTTTAGGATAAGAAATAACTTCGCAAAAGTAAAGTTGTGGCTCTAAATGAGGCAAAATATTTTTTAATTTATAATAAAGTAACGAATAAAGCTACTTCAGATTAAGTATTTCATTATTATAGATTTCCCAAAAAACTTCATGGTTACTTCTGCGCAGTTCTGTCGCTAAAAACACGAAGTAGGTAAACCTACAGCGCGTTTTCTCTTTAAAAGATTTTGATAGATGATTAGAATCAAGTCAAATGCAGTAAACACAACAAGGTTTCTTTTCTTATTACCCAAGTCGATAATGAAGTGTCACATGTTATGTTGCCATGTATCATGTATCTTTGTTACTTTTCGCGGTAGTTTTAAGACGCGCACGCTACAAAGTACTCGTATTGTCGCATGTTTGCCATATTTCCCACGGTCACACTATTTACCCTATTTTTCAAACAATACCTACACACAGTGACCCCAAATCTATTTTGTTTACTTGCGATTATGTTGTTTTTATTATAGAATTAGGTATTTTCTAGAATAGCACAAAAAGTTCATAGGGCTTGATTCATTCCGAAGCTCTACATTTTTTCTCCCTGTCCGTTTGAATTTTTGACCCTTTTTCTATGATAGAAATCATTGTATAGACTAAGTACTTATTTCTTATATTGTCTTTTACTGACAACTAGATAAGTAAGGACGTAATTCTGGTTAAACCGAAGTGTCATATGACATTCAAAACATCAACAACAAAATAGTTATTTACGATACAAGTGCGGAAAAGAGGAAATTCGAAACGAGTGGCGTAAAATTAAAACACGAACGCAGGGAGTGTTTTAAATCGACACGAGTTGCGAATTACCTATTCGCACGTGTATCGTACAACGTTTTACAGTACATATGGCCCTTTAAACTTTCGACATATGCACGAAAAGTGCTCTTTTACGCACTAGTGCGAGAAAGTAGCACCATATGTACTGTAAATGTAATTTTCGTTTACGAAATCTAAGGCTTCATGATTTTATAAGTTCTTATCTTTTTCAATTTACTATTGTAAACGACCTTGCCCCAAGGGATTAAGTTCTAATTCCGTACAATAGAAAACCGTGATGCGATCTTGCGTAAGCTTATGACATTCGGATGTTATCTGTCCCATTGTCGTTTTGCGAAAGATGTAACCTAAATTCCTACAGATTCTCCTATATTAAAGGCGCAAGTGACTATCCGATGTGAACACATACGACTTTGTTGTAGTGTGCGAAACCTGCGTTGTCGCGCGTACAGTATAAAATTAATTTGGAGCAACGCCTACAGCAAGAGTGGGTTGGGATACGGAGGGGCTAAGATATTTCGACATCGACCTTATGAAATGGTACTTGAATTACTTGAACACGGCTGATTCTGCCATAGGAAAACTATTATGTTTACCTAAATTAAATTCTTGCGCTTATTGCTGTACACTCTCAAACGAATGTGGAAGCGAATACGGCAAAAAAATAATGAATATCCTGTGACGTAACCTATGGATGACCCCTTTCAGGTAGTAGGTATTTTTGAAGTAAAACTTCTTTAGGCGCGACTAGAGATTATTTTTCTGGCGGAAGTAACGCTCAGTAGTGACACACCCACAATAGGACACACGTCAAAGTGCCAACATAGCGATAAACGTCATCGTCAAAGAAGTTTAACTTCAATCGCGCGTAAAGATTAGGCACACACATTTTATTTTAGGAGGCTTAGTAAGAAACCATGCAGACTAAATTAGACGTACAAAAATCACGCAGCTCTTCTAAAAGTTGTGATGGTAAACGGAAAGAATTGACGAAAAACCTTATTGTGACATGTGCATAGCACACTAAAATTAATTATTTTTTAGTTCATACTTGACGTAGGTATACCTACCTCCTACCTACTACGATACCTCGGGGTTAAAGGTTACGAGTACGCAGATGTAGTTGGGTCAAAATTCTTTGTTGTCCTGACCACTCTGTCACGCTCACGCTTTTAATTGTGTCTTTTATCAAATAAATAAAAAAAAGTTAAGGGCTATAAAATTCTACGTCTTTCTAGCTACAGATTATTATATTTTACATAAGAAAAATTAAAATTTTCATCTCATACAACACTCAACACCTCAACACGTCACATTTTTTGTGTTTAAAAAACAAGACAACGAAAAGAATTTTGGCCAGCATTCGAAATTCGCAATAAAAATGTTTCTTGCGCAATAAAGAGTTCCGTGAAGAGGGCCCTAAGCAGCAGATTTGTGCAGTTTGCGCAAGCAAAGAGCATTGTCCCGCGCATCTAGAGCGACGATTCGCAAGACTGGGGCGCCTACCGGGCTTGCGAAATCGACTTGTACGGAAAATGGAATTCTGCATTAATACTGCAGTATTTTAGTTAGACCAAGATAAGTCTGCAGAGATTTTGACAGCACACGCAGTACCAGTGTTATAATACGTCATAAAATCATAGAAGTTTGACGTTTAAAATAACACCTGCACTGCGTGTCTCTCTCTCTCTCTCTCTGCAGACCTTTCTTGGTTTGTCTCTATAATGAATTGTAATACTTTTTTAATTGTATATACAACATACGATCCCGAAAAAAATGGCTGCGAATTTATTGTAATCTGCCACACAAATAATTTATTTATTCATCAACGTAAAAATTAACATAATAGAACTTACTAACAACTTAAAGGTAAGAAAATTGACCCAAATCTATGTCAAGGTTTGGCATTTGTTGATGTACGATTGTCATGTTGACTAGACCCCCAGATCTCCATAAAAACAGTAGGAAAGACATGCGTATTCGGCTGTTTCAATTCGCAAGACAACCAGAGTTGCGCAAGCGGCTCTAAGTATATGGGCAATGAAATGCCGCGGTGCAGATGAGATGCAAATGGACTAGTGTCTGGAAGAACTTTAGGTGCCACTTTGCAGATTTTGTTTATGTTTAGATATTTACCCGGCTAAGGGTTTTTTTTTCATAAAAACGTCTTCTCTTCTTTTAACCCTATCTATGGTATGCAGGGTAACGAATACACAACTGAAAATATAAAAATATACATTTATTCGTGTTTTTAGGGTTCCGTACCCAAAGGGTAAAACGGGACTTCGCTCTCTGTCTGTGCTCTCCAGGCTGTATCTCATGAACCGTAATAGCTAGACGGTTGAAATTTTCACAGATGATGTATTTCTGTTGCCGCTATGACAGAAAAACAGAATAAAATAAATATTTAAGTGGGGCTCCCATACAACAAACGTGATTTTTTTGACGTTTTTTGCCTCATGGTACGGAACCCTTCGTGCGCGAGTCCGACTCGCACTTGGCCGGGTTTTTTTGTATCGAGCCAACATTAACCTTTTAATATTATGGTTATAGAGCCTGCCCTTGCAAATATAGGTAGTCCTTTCCCTGTGAATTTTTTCATGCCACTGACTCGCACTGACAATCTATAGTTAATTACTTGTTATTCGTTTGGATTAGTGATGATATTTTATGATTTGAATAAAATCATTAGTTCTATAAAAGGCCATGCCTATAGGAGATATTATTTTAATTTTCTAAGAAAGATTCATCAATTGGTGATTTTTTTATATCTGCCGGAAGAGCATTACGGCTTGGCCACGACTTTTGCGCGATTCGCGCCGGCGGCGGCGACAACCATAGGTGGGAACGAAAGGTCCGATCGCTGTGTTCCGCTCCAACCTATGGTTATCGCCGCCGCCGTCGCCAGTCGCGCAGTCGTGGCCAAGCTGTTAGATATACCCCCTTATTCATAAATGTCTACTAAAGTTGAGAGGCCGCTAATAATCGTCTGTCCTTTTCTGACGTATTGGTATGGTGGAAAGGGACAAACGACTATTAACAAACACAGCGAGCGACTTGCGAGTCTTGACTAGGCGCGCGCCTAAAAAAACGCGCGTGCGTCAGGTACTTGCTGTAAAAAGCTTATTTATAGCGACATTTCAGGAGCTTATCATACTTAAATTATATTCTGCCGTAAAATATCTATTAAAAACATTGTAAACCCATAAATATCAAACAAGATGGCCGGTTGTTGATTAAAATTTCACGATAATATATAAATAAGCTCACTTTAACGACGAAGGCGAAAATTAATAGTGTTCTTAAAGTTGATAGGTTGAGATTGCGCTTATATTGTAACTTTAATTGGTAGATAGCAGGTTTAATTAGGATCTTAGTAATTGTATATTGCAGTCAACACCTGGCTATGTATTCCATTTGCTTGCTAATTAATGACTTGAATGTTGACAACCCTAACACAGGGACAGCATGATTCGACCCTGAATCGCTGTCAAACTTCGGGTTTGTAGGAAGTGTCCTTTCTGTACTGTGGTACTGTTACTTATTCTGTGACATTACATTATTGTGAGCGAGACAGCGCTATGCACATATATAGCGATTTCCCTTTCGCATACCGAAGCGGCGCGTGCGGAACCGCATCCAAGGATAAATTTAAAAAACAAAAGTTAATTAATTTCAAACTTAGAACACGCACCGAACACCGGGCATAAACAAACGCGAGTGAACGCATCAACGACTTCCTCTCTTTCCGGTTCGCCGAAGTTCGGTTCTCTGAAGCTAAAAAAACATGTGTTGCCAACATAAAGGCGCAAGTGACAGTTGTTTTTTTTATATGGTTGGAGAGACGAAGGAAATTAAGCCTTTGTTTTACAGTTTTAATTAAATCCTTTATTCACTTCTTTTTAAAGGAGTTTTAACTTGTGTTTTTCTCCCCTTTTGTATCTGTGGACCAGATACAAAAAACCGGACAAGTGCGAGTCGGACTCGCCCACCGAGGGTTCCGTACTTTTTAGTATTTGTTTTTATAGCGGCAACAGAACTACATAATCTGTGAAAATTTCAACTGTCTAGGTACCACGGTTCATGAGATACAGCCTGGTGACAAACGGACAGACAGACAGACATCGAAGTCTTAGTAATAGGGTCCCGTTTTTACCCTTTGAGTACGGAACCCTAAAAATAACGAACGTGCAGCGGGTCCAGATTTAATTTGAATGTCATTAAAGGGTTAAACTTCATCTGAAGCAAGATCGAACTGCGTTGCGTGCAACGGAACTATCCACAGTCGGACTATTCTAATAGTCATACTCGCTATTGCTCGATGCAATGTCACAGAATAAGTAATAGTCATCAAATTATCATACAGAACGGCCACGCACCACGCACCGCCCCGCCCCGATTCGAATGACCTCGCCCCGCGACAGCAGATTGACGGCCGTTTGCCGGCCGCACTTTTTTAAGCAACTTACACTATGACGCATGACGCGTGTACAGACGTGCCGTTCACACATAGAAACGCAAGTGATTTTTGATGTATGGCGTGTCCGCACTGTGGCAATGTTTCGAGTAAGGGTTATATTATTTAACAGTTTTGAATGATTCACGGTTTCACTAGACTTATATTGACCGGGATATAGGCCCGGGGTGTAGAACTGTAGACCGAGCGCGGTCTACACAACTTTGACACCCACCCTCTATCTTCAGTTTACCCGTGAACAAGATGCATGTAACTGCGTCGCAATATCGGGAGCTCAAAAACAATACAAAAGGAAATCATAATCACGGTCTATATTCCGCGGTCAATATAAGTCTAGAGAATATTATTTGTCAGAAATACACTTCGCATAACACGTATCGCAGAAAACTTTTAGTCGAATGACACTTTCGCATAAATATATACTTGCCATAATAGTCATTTCGCATAATATTCATATGGCAGAATGTTCTAGGTGGGTTCCGAACAACTGACAGGCCGATATCGTCCGGCGGACTGATAGTCAGTGGGCCCCTTAACGTTACAACGATTTAGTACTTAATTAGGGATCCTCAAGGCGGCCTCACAAATGGAATCAAACGCTCAGAACAATAATGTCCTATCTGACTAGTGGTGCCTCACACATGCGACTTTATTCCACCAGAAACTAAGTCAAGCAACGAGACCTTATCACGGCTGATAGGGATCCTCAAACATTGCGCTAGCTTCATTAAGATGTGGGACAGGGTAATCTCTAATCTATGTGAGTAAACGAGACAGCGCTATTCATGTATATAGCGATTTCCCGCTCGCACACCGGAGCGGCCTGCGGATCCAATGTTACCGCCCGCCTTATTGTGACAAGGACGTATGTGACTTCAAAATAGAAGTAATTTAAGACCTTGTGTTATAGACATGGCCGACATGGGTAATCTGACGGCCAACAAAGGGCCTTAAATAGCTTTATCGATTTTTTATCGGCATCTTCCATCTTGAAACTCATTAAGGCAGTTATATGTATAACCTAGTGTTTGGCTAGCGAATTAAACAGGCTTTTACAGCGTTTGTAAAAAATAAGGTTTTAAGATAATATATTGCGATATCAGCTTGATTATCTTGATACATCTACCCTTAACTGTTATATAAATATTTATAATAGTGTAAAGTCTCTTCGATTACTAGCACAATCGGAATAGGACAAACCTCGAAGTCTCTAGAACAGTCCTGAAAGATGGTACACATTTTCCAAGATGGTGGCGGTTCCTCGAGGTCCCTAAATGTAAAATAGTGTGGACATGAAAAAGAAACCTTTAATTAATAAACATACCAAATTTCAGGACTTTCCCAGAGATTTCGAGGTTAGATCTAATCCGATTGTGCTATACGTGTACCTATTTGTATTTTATCTCGAAAAGGCTTTGAAATAATAAATACGGTGATAGCACAAAAATAAAATGTTTTAATACTTATTTTATCTTTTTCTTTACAGGTAAGAACCACACAAACACATCAGTCTCATCAAACGACGCACTATGGTAAATAATTTGTTTTGCTGCATCACCATTACTGCTCAATTATTTATGATATGTACATACGCAGTGAACACACACACACACAGTTTAGCACATTATGGATGAAATGGCCGAATGCCTCTTCGGTTGAAGGGTAAAATTTATAAAACAATCATAGGACCTGTCGTCATGTATGGATCAGTGTTAGGCCCTAAACTTTAAAGGGCCGTCACAATAGATTACTGCTTGGTCGACGTGACACTCACAGGCCCACAACACCCCAACAATAATAATAGGCCCTAAAGGTGACGGATGAAAAGAGATTGCATGATTTACATGTAGCGGATGGATGTGTAAATTACCATACACTATTGCACTGAGCATAAAGACGTATCTGCATGTAGGTCTAAATTGGACATATTTTATTTGAAGCTAGTGCAAAAAGCAGAGCATCTATATTCACTGGATTTTAAAATGTTTCCTAATAACTATACGTTTGTTTTCTAAACCTTTTCTACATAAACTAATTATAGACCTAGATATATACCTTATCCTATTGTAAGTACAAAGTTTCAGAGCAATCTATACTCTGATTTGTAATTAGATTCCAAAAAACTAACCTCACTCAGATCCTTTTTCTTTCGTAATAATGGAAAATATGTAAAGAAGTAAACTCAAATTTCCCTTTTGCATACTCTAGCATTTAAAATAAATATAGATGCATCCTTTTAGCTTTGTTTAGTTTCTTAAAACATACAAAAGAGAAAAAGTGAGGTTAGTTTTTTGGAATCTAATTACAAATCAGAGTATAGCTAGTCGCTTTAAAATGAGAGCGTTTGTATGGAGAACCGAGCTTGTCGGGGACTCTTAATAAAAAACATCATAAGCTGGAAAAAGAAGTTTTATTTTATGGTTGTTTCGCATGCGTAAATAAAGATAATTAAAATTGTAAATTAAAAATCAGAACCACGCTTTTTTTGGTTGTTAATTGTCTCGCCATTGACTTGTGAATCTAGTTTCGTTAACTTTATAGGCATATTTCATTAGTGAAAAAATTGTAACGTTCCATGGCGATCGGCGCTTACGTCGCATAGCACCACATTAGTATTTTGAGCTTCATTAGTAACAGCGTAAGCGCCAACCGCCATAAGGTACCTTTACACGTGGAACGTAACAATTACACAAGTACTTTAATTAATCTTAATAAACGGCAAAAATTGGTTTTTATGGTAGATGTAAAAGTTTATGGTACTGCAAAAATGATCGGCAATTAAAATATTATGCAAACATTTAATTCGATCTCGAGCAAACAAAAACTGTTATTGCTTCGTCATAAATCCAATTACGTATACGAAGGACACGTGGTGTCCTAATTTCATATGGCAAAAACTCAGACCATGTCATTATGTCACGTGACTATATAGTATATATTCATTACCTCATGTGTAAATTACGCAGCGCCAATTTGAATTAGATGACGTGACGTTGACTTGTTGATTCAGATTCATAGTATTCATACTAAAACTTTATATCGAAAATATTTTACAATTAGAGCGTTTTCACATTGTCCAATGAGATATCGGTTGTCGGATACGATACGAGTGATACGACCACAAAGAAGTAAAATACTAAAAAATGCCTTTTTGTATTTATTTATTCATTTTTTATTGTATTAATTAAAGTAAGTGTGTAATTTATAAGTAATTATAACAGAACCCTAAAACCGATACAGTTTTGTACCGTTGTCTGTACTTATAACGACATGGTAATATCACTAATATTCTGTGACAGTGACATGACTATTGCAATTAGGTCGATTGCATTGTTGCCCTGTCTAATTTGACGACCTTGATCGATGGAATGTATTGACATATCCATCATAATAATTGAACAGAAAAGGGGCGTGAAGTGACATTAGCAGTCGTATATTTTGACGAAGTGACAGTCGGACAGATATGGGAAGTAGTCATTAGGTTGGCAGAATTAGATTTGATTATATTTAAGAAAGGACGTGTCGATTTGTCGAATGATTGGTCAAGAGTATGTCAAGCTTATGCCTCAAAGACTAATGGCGTTATTCATAAACGCGTTGCTGGCCTGAATTAGCTGTGAATCGTTTGTCTTTATCTGTTATTTTGACTTATGTGTTTGTAAGAAAGGGATAAAACAATTTAACTAAATCAGGCCCATGAAGTTTTATGAATAAAGGGGTTATTATGTATACTATCTTTGAATACAACCATCTTGTTAGCGGTTTCGTCTCTGTCATTCTTTTTTAAGTTCGCAGTAGGCTGTATGTGTACACACTCATCTAGAGCCTCACTGAGTCTCGGCATCGAATACTATTACTTATTCTGTGGCATCGCTCCGATGCACGAGACGAGACGAGTAAGAGCGAGTCTAAAAGGGTGTATGTTATGTACACACTTGTTCTCGGCCTGCCTCGGGGTCTCTCGACGAGTGCTTACAGTCGGCATTACAGTTATTTTTGAGAATTATATGTTTGGATTGTATAATGGTATCACTACATAGTATAAAACAAAGTCGCTTTCCGCTCTCTGTCTGTCCCTATGTATGCTTAGATCTTTAAAATTTGCAACGGATTTTGATGCGGTTTTCACCTATCAATAGAGTAATTCTTGAGGAAGGTTTTAGTGTATACTTTGTAAAGGTTTTGTGTAACCTGTGCGAAGCCAAAGTATTGTATAATTATAGGATGTTATGTTACCGTTCATAAAATCGTTTAACCTACATCAAAGATTCCCTATCTCCGCAGTTAAACGAGACAAAGAAATTTGTAGTCGAACCTGTAAATAAGAGTTTATCCTAACCAAAATAACAATGCATCTATGATAGATCTTACGCCGTTACATACGGGTTGAATTTGCTTGTGTGACATTTTTCTTATATTGGTTTGGATAGGTACCATACGTTTTATAGCTCTTTGTTTATTTCTTCCGCGGCGGGAAACAATGGTACTTATAGTTTTATTGGTGTTCGTCGGTACGTAGCTTGTCTGAGGTGTCACGGTAATGGGAGACAGTTATTCTTAATACGACGCGAACAATGTCGTATGTGCAGTTGAGCACATAGGTCATCTTATTTAAAGTTATACATTGCAGTTACACTTTTTTTATATTTGGGCATTTTTATATTATTTCTACTCAAATCACGAGCTCTTTCGGTCCTAAGAAGAAAAAAAAGTGTCCCAAGATTTTATTTATATTTATCATAATCTTTTCATGAGGGTAACGGTATAGAAGAATAAAAAATGCATGCTTTTCATTTTGCTTTTAATATATTGGTGTTGTATAGTTACTCAGAATACATAATTAGATATAGATTTCCAAGTTTCTATGAAAATAAGGTCGCATACGACCTTATTTTATTCTGCATTTAGGTGCGCAAATCCAGATTGTATTACATATCAACGCACTGTCTTGTAACTCAATGGACGTCAGGCTCAAAAGCATTTCCCATATTTTCTATGACAAGCGTAAGCAACATAAACGTACACGTATTAACTCCTGCTAATTAACTGTCAATCCAAACAAACATAAACTCTAATTCACTGACATTTAAGCCCATTTCACATGTCGCTATATTTGTCAACGCTGTTCTATTCAGGCAATCGTAAGCTGTATGTCGTACGGCGGTTCCGTGCGGTGACCCGGTCATCGCGGTCGAGATTCAAGTCCAACTTGTCACATGTCAACTTGTAACTTTATGCCCTTGACTTAAAGTTTATTATTGCTTCATTGATAATGCTGGTTAGTTGGCAGTCCTGCATGTCTGACAGTATTTTTTTAATTTCTCAACTCTCAGAAGCCAGTGCTAATTGTCAGCGGCATTTTTGATGTGTGCTCTCGGTTTTTGCGCTTAGATATTTGAAAATATCAAGTTTTCCTTTTTGGAATTCCTAACGGTCGCATCTGCTAATATGAGACGGCCTTGGTTTGTGTGTTTGTAGGTTTGTCGTGTAAACATGGCCTATTTAGTGTTGACAGTTCCATTTGCCGCGTTAGTGGCATTGCATTATACATAAGGACTTGCTTGTATTCGAGCATTAGTTTGAGTAATAACTGTGTATATACTATGTTGTTCTTACTGTATTTTGTTCATATAAATGTTTGTTTTCATTAACCATGAGTATTGAGTACGGAAGGTGTACAAACAAATGAAGCGCGAACAGAAAAAGTTTGGGAACCTAAAATTTTAACCCCCTTATTCATAAAACTTAACGGGCCTGGTTTAGTAAAATTATGTTTTATCCCTTTCTTAATAAAGAAACAATTTCTTCGTCATATCGTTTAAACGCATACCTGGGTAAAAATTATTTTCGTTGTCTTATTTTTGTCCCAAAAAAATGTGACGGAGTGGAGCTTTTTGTATGAGATTAAATTTAGTTTATAATTTTTCTCATATAAAATATAATCTACAGCTAAAAAGCCATGCGATAGCCCTCGACTTTTTTTATTTATTTGATAGAAGACGGAAATACTAGCGTGACAGAGTGGTCAGAAACAAGACATCGAAAAGAATTTTTTACCCACCTATTTCTAATCGAGGAAATTAGGCTAAATAATCTAGATTATGAAAATTATGTCAGTCTGGTTTATGATTCCAAGATCTGGATCGCTATCAGGTCACCGGATTATTGATTGGGATGTTGTTTCACCGAAATAGATAAAAATCTACTAAAAATATAAAAATAAACGAAATACTAAATATCTACAGTGGCCATCAGATATATTGCTCAAAAATATCTGAACACGCACTCTAGCGCCAGTATTTATCATACAGACCGCACCGCCCCGCCCCGACTCGAATTACCTCGCCCCGCGACAGCAGATTGACGGCCGTTTGCCGGCCGCTCAGTATTATCATAGAGTAACCTATACTAGAGCGGTACTGTCATAGTAAATTTTGTAACCCCAGTAAATTCACTGCCATCTGTCGACACACTTTAAAACTAAAAATGAAGATTTATAAAAATACGATAAAATGTATTTAAATATGGATAAATGTTTTTTTTAATTTGCATTTATTATTTTTATGATTTTGACCCATGTTCTTTCACTGATATGTGTTAAAATTGTTAAATAACAAACGAAACCGTCAACGCCATCTATACGACAGTAGGCCAAAGCTAGTAGCGCCCTCTGAACGCTCAAATTTTCTTGATTTTCGAGGCACGTTTTTTCCTTAGACTGTATCCATCTATTACGGAGTTATGTCTATCTTTGGTATTATTTACTCAAACTGACGCATGACGAGTGTACAGACGTGCCGTTCACACATAGAAACGCAAGTGATTTTTGCATAGCGTGTCCGCCCTGCGCTAGCGCCTTGACAATAGAGGCGTGTTCAGATATTTCTGAGCACCCTGGCCGCTTCGATATATCTGATGGCGACTGTACATTTGATGAATGTTTAAGATTAATTATTAATTAGAAAGCGACCTTCACCTAAATGGTTAACCACGGGAGACCAAATTAAAATAAGTACTTTGGTTTAAGTACCCTTTTAATTTGTTATAATCGATGTTATCTAATTAATTAGGAAAAACTGAAGGTTATGGTATTGTCCGGTTGGTAATTAAATATATATGATAGTCCCCGCCCACGGGATGGGATATGACGAGATGAAAAATGGTTTACAATCAGGTCAAACACATTTTAGAAAACCGGCCAAGTGCGAGTCGGGCTCGCGCACGAAGCTTAATTTTTTATTTTATTCTGGTTTTAGTATTTGTTGTTATAGCGGCAACAGAAATACATACATCATCTGTAAAAATTTCAACTGTCTAGCTATCATGGTTCATGAGATACAGCCTGGTGACAGACGGACAGACAGACGGACGGACAGCGGAGTCTTAGTAATAGGGTCCTGTTTTTACCTTTTCGGTACCCTAAAAAATTTATCCCGCCTGCTTACAGGCGTAAAAATTTGGGTACAGCGTAAAAATACTTCCCTTGACTTTGCGATGTCTACAGGAAAGACGGAACGTAAAAACGATGACCACTATGGAAATATAACAGCTGAAGTCCACGCTAAATTATTACATTCTATTTGATAAAACGGAATTGCCGAGTAATCAGTAGGTATTCCAATTTCCACACCAGAGTCTCGTCTAAAACAAACATTGCATTTCCTTATTGTTCTCTATTTTGTAACCAAAATGTATGCTCACATTTTAACATCATTTTATCTCTCCATATTGTATAGATCTTGAAATATGCTTCCATAGAATTTATCACAATCGATCTAAAACGATCATATAGATCACTTGGTATCGTAGATCGATGCGCGCGCGGTTCCGCGTGCAACTGGGTCGCTGATAACGATATACTGAGATTATTGTAATCGCGCGCCGTGTGCGCAGCTTGTTACATTGTTAACTGTATTTGCAGGGTAGGCACACATACTGGGTTATACAACGTGGTGATATCTATACAGGGTGGTTAAAAAATTACTGCATTCCCGTTGCTAGGGAGGTTTTGGGATTATACTGAGCAACTTTTACTATGGGGCCAAAAAAGAAATCGCGAAAAATTTTTTTACCCTCCCATAGAAAATTGACCAGCCGAAATGTATGAAACAGCCAATTTTTTTTTCGCGATTTCGGGGTTGGTCCCATAGTAAAAGTTGCTCAGTATAATCCCAACCTCCTGACAACGGGAATGCACTTATTTTTTAGCCACCGTGTACGTATGTCGGGACCATATTTGAGAATTGATCATTTATGAGATGATCGGTTGACCACATCACGAAAAAGTCAAACCTAACCTAACCATGTCATGAAGTGACCAATTCTTTTATTTTATATTATTTTATTTTATTTTATTAATTTATCGCAAAGTACACAACAATTTTTTTACAATTATATTCCTCGCCAAACTGCGATTGCGGTTTGTGGGCGAGTTAAATGACATTTCATGAAATGATCAAATTCTGTGATTTGACCATTACATGTAATATAACCGGCCAAACTTTTGGTAACATACGATTTCAATTTCAAGCTTACAATATATTCTTTTACATTCTAGCTTCTGTTAAAAACGGGATAGTTACCGTGTATGTTTGTTTTTATATGTTTATACTTAATTTGGAACATCCCACCAGCTGGGCGACATAGACTACCCGTCCCCCTTTAATTCATACAGTTAGTAATAGACGGGTAGTCTATCTCGCGGCGAGATACTGTCGCGCCAATCATGTGCTCGGCCTACTGTATAACTGGTAGGAACAGGAACCTTAGGATCACTACTGTAAATAATATAAAATTAAAAATATAGAAAGATTTTAAGCCTTTTGACTTCTGAAGTCGATTTGGTTTGAAGTGGCAGTTTCATGAGCTAAGGATATCTTCACTTTGATTTTGATACCAGTAGACTTTAATTTCAATACATTTTTACCCGCAGCCCCTGCCCTACCCCAACCATCTCACGAGTAAATACAAGTTATAATGAAAGTAGGAATATACACCGGATGAATTGCATCGATCTGCAACATTGCAACACAAAACGCAAAGGTGTAACATTCAAATAAACGTTGCACCGCCTTACCTCATCAAAAATACATAGTCTCCAAACCAAATCGTAGCTCCTCCGTAGATGGTTCGGCCACACACGGCAGATGCATTGTGGGGCCACAGACAAGATTAATAGCGTCCGCGGGTCGCGTGTACTGCCCGTGCTTACACCCGCCGAGGGGGAATTTATTTTGTTTATGTTCATAGATGCGGTGTTAACATTGAATGGGGACGGCGCAGGTTGGGAGACGCGGTGGTTTTCTAATGCGATTTCTGTTCAATTGTTTTTGTCTTGTTATCGTGAACAGTGGTTGACCAGAATTCGTGATTTGGGTAGAGTTGTCAATTGACAACAATTCATTACGTCTCTAGAAAGAAAAAATAAATTATGGTTGTTTGGAAATAAATATTAGAATAACTTAATAATGTCAAGTTTGTGTTGTAACTATCCCGAGGGAAATATTTATGACATAAGGTTTATTTACCAAAGCAGTGTAGCAGCCAAAAAGAAAGATCCTACTTACGTTAAATTTCATTTAAGAATTATTTCCGCCTAGTTTGACGCGTTTCATGAATAATAGTGGGAAAGTCTTTTGAAAAATTATACAACAAAGGGAAAAATTCAAATTCGTTTATGTGTTCAATAAGTAAGTGGACGTCCGGGTGCTCGTCACTGTCTTAGTACATTTAAGAGTATTTTTAGTACAATAGAGGTGACAGCTAGCAGTGTGTCATATATTTGGCATTAGCATGAACACTAGTTTACCTAAGTATCGCTGGCTCTCACCACCTGTACCAAACGCAAGCGCATGTCCTAAGCAATCCAAACAACATCCAACACCCGATTTGTCCCACCCGGAACACCGGCCACGGCCGTTTGTATGTAAATGTTGTAATGTACGCACGACAGATTTTGACCCTGTTTAGCACACATGCAACTTACACATATTGGATGCTTGTATGTGTAAATTCTGACCGGGTTTAAAGTATAATCTGCTAGTTATTCAAAAATCGACGAGGCTAGAACTCAAATGTAACTGGCATTGTTTTCTGTCAGTAAAATCCTTGGTAACTTACAATTGTCTCAAACAATATAACTACCAACTCGGTTCAGATTTAGGATCTAACTACGGCATTTCTGGACAAAGATCTTTACCCAAAATACCCTGACGTCCAGAGCCTTTCACATTCAAAACTCTGTGTACAGGACACACCTAATACTGCTTCCAAAACTTTTCAAACCAATCAAACATGCGTTCTAGAAACATTTTGTTCTTTTGCTAAAAAAGTCTAGCAAATTCTCTCTCTAGATTTGTTTGCGCAAGATCGAGAATCCACCGAGATATCGGCGGATTTTGCTATGTGAAAATAAGACAACAGATTATAAAATTTAATGTACTTATGTACATTTTGTTTTCGGAGTATTTTAATTAATTTAATTATAAAATAACCCAGCTATGTATGGATCTATACATACAAGCATGCATACACATGTTATGCTACGCAGAATGGCGTGCGCACAATGGATCCACGATAAAGATTGAATAGGAGCGCACGCGCACGCTTCCGGTATACTTGACCCCATTATACCTACCCTATTACATTCGTATATTTATGTACCCCTGCACGCCATTATAGATGTGTTGTTTAGATACTTAAGTGAAGTTTAATTAGCAAAATTTTCTTATTATAAGTTTTATAATGAGCAAATCAGTTGTTTGTAGAACGCATGGTTAATGTGATCGAAAAGTCTTGAACGCGGAGTGAGTTAGATTTGCACAAAACAAGGACAGGTTTGATGCGAAAGATCGCAAGTTATGTGATTGTTCTTCGTGTCCTAGACCTTTGCTACTTAAACCCTATAATCTCTTCCTAGCCACGCCATGCTCCGTACAATATCACTGTGTCACTTTGGTATATGTCTGTCACTGACGTTATTTAATAAACTGACGGAAGGCACATCACATGATCGCATGATACTCTAGCTTATTAACTTCACGGAATGCTATATTGACTTCATCATTTTGGTAACATCAGGTAAACTGCGCGCTTATAAAAATTGTCGGGAAAAGCTGTTCAAGAAGCTGGAAACATCCACATTCCTCGCGGCTCTCTCTTTGATAAATGGCAATATAATAGCTCCATTACCTACCCGTCGCAGGCGCAACATTGCCGTCCTTGGCCGGAAAAGCGTAAGTCACTATGACAGGCTTATGCGGATAGGACTTTTTGAATTAGCATGGTGATATAGCTATTCACAAAACAACAGGCGTACGTTAATGGTACAGATAGGTTCTTGGCAACTTTGCGCAGTTGGAGGTCAGAATTATCCTGGTTGGCTTAAATGGTTTTGTGAAGAGCTCTATAGACCGGTAGCCGGTAGTGAGAACTGCTATTAGCAGACTCGTTGTTTTGCTACGTTTTGCATAACATGTGCAAACGCCTGCCCCCTGGGGACCAGTTCATTCGAGAGACAGCCAAGTGACAGATACTTCTTCACTATTTCCGTCATATTTGCCAAGAATTTTAAAGTTGGTAGCAAATATGCCTAGATGATTCTGGGTAATTTATTATACAACATTATAACAAATTAGGAACACGCAACACAAACTTGTATCATTAATTCCGCAGAAATACCATTCACATTCTAAAATCAAACACGCCGCCCGAAGAAAAATTCCGTACACATTCCAAATTCAGAGAACCAACAAATTCATTCCATTAGATCATTTGCAAACTTTTAATAAATCCGATCACGCACGGCGGTGCAACGTACCTACAAAAGGCCTCATATTATACAACCTCAAAAAACAACTTAGACACACTTTAGGCAAAGCACATATTCAAATAGCAATGCATAACCAGTGTCAGGCACAATAGAAAAGTGAGAGAACGGAAAATTGAAAGAAAATCGCTGTAATCTCTCAATTGTCAACGGGTCATTGTAAAATATGCCACTCGGAGACTGTAGAACATATTCAATTATTTGCGACAGTTGAAGAATTTGTCATATATTTTCTTGAGCAACATCACTATTTCAAAGACATACTGTACAGTTACACACCGGTATAAATTTTGCTGGAAATTCAAATGTACCTCTCTTCCCGCACTTACAACAAAGCGAAATCCTTCGAAATACATCGTTCCACACTCGTAATATCACTAATTCTGTCTGTAACGTTTCCGATTCGCTGAATCCACGCATCGGGAAGAGCCGTCCATCTTGCCTCATTTAGCGGTAACAAAGCGCTGAAACTGAGAATCTGATGCGTACGCGCATAAATCTTAACACAAGAGCGCGGAAGCGATTTTCGGAAAAATCTTGGGCTGGATTTGAAATTACTCTTTCTTTTACTGTCAGCATGAGTCATAAGTGCATAGGATGAGATGCTAGAGACTAGGGGTTCCTGACCATTATTTTACCCTTTGTTGCGAAAAAAGTAAGGAAGGCTTTTATTTCTTCATCGCTAGGGAGAACCTGCCTAAGGCTAAGTAGAGTGGCTGGCAAGAGTTGAATGAGAGTGATTGGAGACTGTTCGATGGCGTACAATGTCCTTAAGAGGTCTATGTCCACAATGCTGGTAATTATATGACCTAAATAAAGATGAACGTTTAATAAACCAAGGTCTGCCAATTGACAAAGGGACATCGCAATGGGATGACATTAGATATTTTCCAATCATACCTATTAGTTCCAATACTGACCTTGCGGTTATTATTGTCTTGTTTACAAACAGTTAAACTGCTCAATCACTACGCCAACCTGAAAATAAACAGGCAAGGTGACCAAAATTAATAACTACTAACGCATTCCTAAGAAGACATGAAGCAATCAATAGGCCATAAATTTTTATTAATGGTTGTGTTTATCATCATCATAACTTGAGAGCATGGGTCTTGTCGATGGAGTATGCGCCAGTTTCCTCGGTCCTCGGCCAGGTTCTTTAGGTCCCTGTAAGACACGACATTTGCTTTCGCTTTGGTTGTGTTTATATGGGCCCCATGCCTTAATTAAAGCAATACAAAAGTCACAAATGATAGTCAAAGTCTAACAATCGCACTTTACTGACGAAACGCTCCTATCAAAATGGCAATACATCGTGACGTCTCAATGTAATAGAAGCCGTTTCGATGTATGGAAAACAAGGAAATTGCGACTAGACGGCGACGCTCGGGAGACGCTAGTGTGGGATCTCTCGTAGGCTCTGCCACTTCCATTCCACGGCCATAGTTTAGAAATCCCTGCAATAAAAGATAATCCAATGAACCTAATAAAATTAAGTTAAACATTTACAAATTGAACGTGCCAATTCGTGACCGGCCTATGAAGTTTTACTACAAGACGTTTAAGATACCTTCCTGGGCGAGACAAGAGTGCCACGGCTCAATTGCTGACAGCACCTAAGTATGCATTGGATACAGGGTAACTGTAAACCAGGATTAAAGTTACAATTGAATAATATTATATTACATGAGATGAAGCAATCGTGATCGAAATAATATTACAAACCATTCATAGAAATTTAGAAAAACAATTTTTTTTTTCAGAACCGTAAAACATGAATATCAAAGCAATAAAGCGAATCAGCTAACAGATGCAGTTTGGCAATAAGAAACTCGGTAAAAAATGTATCCTTTTTTATATTACTTGACTATATGATTAGTTATTTTATTTTAAATGTAATTGTATATGGAATTTTTATTCTGAAATAAATTATTTGAATTGAATTAAATTGATATCTCGGTCACACGTTGCATTGACGAATGTAGGATGACCAAATGGCCTAAAAATATAGTTTTATGTTTATAATTTAATTTGTAAAGCATTCATTGACCTTTTGTATGTGTGTGGTGGTAAAAAATCATGGGTTTCAAACCTAGGTTTGTGCTGCATAGAGTAGAAAAAAATCGAACTAAAAAAAGCAAAAATATAACAAAAAAATCTGTCAAGATCCTTATCATTAACAGAAGTGTTTCAACTAGGCTACAAAGACGGGTGCCACCGTTTTAAAGATCTTCATCAAATCTACTATTTCTGAACACATGAAACTTATCGCCTATTTCACTCCGTATGACGCCCATAGACCTTTTTGCCCAAGAGAATCAGTGCTTTGCCCGCGGCCGGTTCAAAAGGCTACCCTCTGCAACTGAGACACGACTAACACCAAACAAAGCAAACACAACTCTAACCCTACAAGCATAAAGTCAAAGTTGAAACGTCCCACCAAATTGCACCACAATATCGTTAAGCGTACAAAGTGCCCCGGTGTCACGAATCGAGAGAAAGGTCCCTGCAAAAGAGCAAAGGTTTAGCTAAAAAAGGAAATAAACAGAGCACTTTCGTTCGGACCTAACAATGGACCTAGGTTTTATGGAGAAATCTAAACTAGGAAACCTAGTAAATCGCAACTAATTTGATTTGCCTTTTGCGGAAATATGGGAAAACTGATACAACGTGTGTTGCCGTAAGATAGTTACATGTGTTTTCTGTTTGGTTCCGCTATTGCGAAGTTGGAATTCATATTCTACCTATACGTTCTAAGTCGTAAATATATGATATAGATTGAATGAATGAATAACATTTATTTCAGGAGAAGTCCCATATTAATGACATACAATTATAAATAAATACAATTACATATCAACAAATAAAACAAATAAAGTTACATATAAACTAGTCAACCTTAAAAAAAACTTATGAAACTAATAACCTACCTACGTGGAGCGCGAGACATATATGGAGCTGCGTCCATCGACGCATCAGCGCGGAATCCCAGCGGTCTGCGAGCGCGCTCAGGATCCCGTTGGTGCTGCACCGAACACGGGCTAGCAGGGAGACGCACCGCTTGCGCGGCTCATATTATGAAGGCTAACAAAAAAACCGGCCAAGTGCGAGTCGGACTCGCGCACGAAAGGTTCCGTACCATTACGGAAAAAAACAGCAAAAAAAAAACACGTTTGTTGTATGGGAGCCCCATTTAAATATTTATATTATTCTGTTTTTAGTATTTGTTGTTATAGCGGCAACAGAAATACATCATCTGTGAAAATTTCAACTGTCTAGCTATCACGGTTAATGAGATACAGCCTGGTGACAGACAGACGGACAGCGGAAGTCTTAGTAATAGGGTCCCGTTTTTACCCTTTGGGTATGGAACCCTAAAAATGAACGAGACTTTTTTCTCGAACGAGACTTCTTACTCTCATTTGAAATAAAATTCTTCTTCTTTCTTTCTCATAAATTCTTTGCTCATAAAAATATCGATTATTATTTACCTTTTACCGAACAAACACACACACATGGTTAATAAAAACCGTGGTCTTAGACCAGGTGCCTATAATTTGACATTGTAAAAAAAGGATAATAATAATTTACTCTGTATCATAAATCGTCCTATACACCATGTGTGTCTGAGACCATGTAATCACAATTAAATACTACTTGGAAATAAAAGTATGACATTCATTACGAGTAGGTAAACCTAGGACACATGAGTAAATGTAAGATGCACGCTATAAAGCTAGGGCACACGTCAAGATGACACTGGTATGGTTATACATGCTACGTGACGCCCCTAGATGGCGCAAAAATGGAGGTCGGATCTAGGGTTGTCTATAGTTACAATATTGCGTGTGTTTTTAATTTAGCCCAAAGAAAATAAAAATAAACAGGGATCTCCTTTTGGAACGATCTTGACGTACAGTTGCTGAGGCATCGGAGATCTTAGTTGTTGTGCAGGTGCAGTGAGTAGATGAGTCAGGTATATCTGCAGCAGACAGGGCGAAAAGAGAGCAATGCTTAACAGGTGTATTAATTTTGTAAATTTAAAGTTGTTTGATTGAATGTTCATTCTAGATTTTACTAATAATTATTGGGTATTAAAGATTTTAATGCAACATGAATTTTGTCCCATTCAATTGAAATATAAATAATAAAGTAATATTAATATAAACATGTATTTGTTTTAAATATGTATAATCTTGCAATCCAATTCGCCAGTAAAAAAAGGCGATATTTGAAAATTGTAGGCGTGAAATGTCGATAGAAATTTAATTTCCATGACATGGCAGCCCTAGCGACAAGGACGCGCGCTCATTAGAGCCTGCGCCCGCGCCGCGAATTTTTCGAGTAAGTAGGAGAAACTGCGCTCCCGATCTCGTCTTTTTATTAGGAATTGTGATATGACATGGATTATTTATTTACACAGAACTGTTAGGTTTAGTTGTCAAGTAACACAATTACACCTTGTATTTTTAGGGTTCCGTACCTCAAAGGAACAAACGGAGCCCTATAGGATCGCTCGTGCGTTTGTCTGTCTGGCTGTTCATCTGTCACAGACTATTTACTCCGAAGCTACTGAACCAAATAAAGTTGAAATTTTGTACACATAATAAAACGGACGGAGACGGACGTAAATAATAGCATTTTATACAATCGTGATATTCGTAATCGTGAGCTGTTCAGTCAAGTACCGTTTTTAGCCAACGAAGCTTGCTGAGTTACCTAAGCGAGGTACGAGATTGAAAAGCTTGATTATATCACTATTGTATATAATACTTTTTCTACTATAAAACCTAAATAATTAAAGAAAATTAGGTAAGTATCTTAGTAGTACAAAAGACATAAACGCGTGCATAATATATGAATAGGTATTACTCATAAAAAAGTCGCGCGTTGGTGTCTTATCCACTGGACCACGGCGCCACGTGATTGGTCAATTTCATTATAGTTGACTAAACCGTTTCGAAATGAATATTATAGTTGAGTTGGGAGCCTATACATGAAAAGTACCTAATTAGAGTGGAATACGAAATCGTAATTCAACCATTACAGTCGACGAGTAGAAAAATGAATATTAAAAATAGGAGCCATTTATGGGTAAATATGAGAAATTAGTAACTCATTTGTAGATTTTAGGACAAACGGAGAAATTGCGCTTTTATTATATAGAATAAGGAACTTTCTATTCACCAAGTTTTATCGAAAACTGACGAAAAAACATCTACACCATAAAATAAATCAATCTCTAGGTATACTCGTACTAAAATAACCTAGACTATCAGATATACCATTTTTTCTTCTCTAGTCCACATCATAAAACAGCGCGCCCACTATTTGCTCGTGTTAACAAAGGGAATGCAGTTTTAATTGAGCGCAGATTTCGTCAGCGGATTCCGCGCTCTTGTTTATGTCACCTGCCTGCGCCCGCGCTACACGCTGCGTGCTCTTTATATCCAATTAAAATGTAAAGAGTGGACCCGTTGTTTTTTTACTGTTTATGTGCAAGCTATTTGTTTGTTTTATTTGTTTTTTGTTGATAGGCAGATTTTGCTGGTATTCAGCATGTAAAAGAATTTACAGACGGCTGATTAACAGATTGATTTGCTTATTTAACATAATTAAGTATTGATTAGCGCATTATTATAATACGATTTCTTATGTCAAAGCATAATCGCGAAGGAAAAGTATGATTAAAAAATATTCATCCGTAAAAACGGGACCCTATTACTAAGACTCTACTACTTTAGTCCGACTGTCCGTCTGTCTGTCTGTCCGTCTGTCTTTCACCAGGCTGTATCTTATGAACCGTGATAGCTAGACAGTTGAAATTTTCACAGATGATGTATTTCTGTTGCCGCTATAAGAACAAATACTAAAAAGTACGGAACTTTCGGTGGGCGAGTCCGACTCGCACTTGTCCGGTTTTTTTGGTTGGTTTGGATATCAATAAACTTCATACACTCATGGTATTAATTAACATTAATATTCGATATCGATATTACCATACTTTAATAAGATAGTATATTAGGATATTGAGGATCACTATGATATTTATTATGTTCCATACCGTTATGTTCTGCCTTTTTTCTGTGCTCTCACGAATATCAGGATGTTCAATTAACTTACGATATCTGATATGATCTTAATATGTGAGTTTATAGGTTTAAGCTCTTACGGCGTTCGTTGGTCTCGTGTTTAGGGTCATAAGTTACTGAAATTATGGCATACAGGAGTTTTTTTAAGTAGTTCTGTTTCTGAACGCAACCATACACTTAGGACTTGACCGAATGGTTTTGAGTTTTGAATGAATCACGGTTAGTTTCACTAGACTTACGAATCAAGCACGCGTAGTGACACCGTGAGTGTAGTGTGTTTGGACAGACCAACGATTGTGAACGCGACCGGACCAACAAGTGTGAATACGACCGTTGGTAACGTTGAAAGTGAACGCAGCCGACGCGCAAGAATGAGGGTAGACAGAGCGCTGTCTACACAACTTTGACACCCACCCGCTATCTTCAGTCACCCGTGAACATGATGCATGTAACTGCGTCGAAATATCGGGAGCTCATAAATAATACAAAAGTTAATCACGGTCTATATCCCGGTCAATATAAGTCGAATGGTTTTGGTTTGACGTTTTTCTCTTTTTCTTCAACAACTCCCATCTTAACATCGCTCTGTGTGTATTTAATTGTTTTTAATGAAAATATATAGTTTTCCTTTACTAAAAAGTGTTTTTAGTCATCCACCAACATAAATGGTGCCGAAACCAGGGACCTTTAGATGTTGACTGATATTTTGAGGAGGATTACTAAGGGCGGGCGTCCCTTTAAATGTAAGAATGATCCTTTTCTTATTTATGTATCTAGTAAAGTTGCTTTATTTACTCTTCGAAACTATATAGTCTATTAAAATTTGACATGTTTTCGTGATTTTTTTCTTTCGAGCCAACTTTAATCTTTTATGATTTTGGTTGGTTGGTGTCTGCCCCTGCAAATTTAGTCTAGTTTCCGTATGATCTTTACGGCATTTACCCTTGTTTAAAACGTGTAAAAATTCACCCATACCTACCCCCCTCTTAAACTCCTTTCCTTTGGCACAATTCACACGTAGATCTAGAAGAAGCATCTCTCTCGTGATTTCTCAAATGCCAATGTCACTTTTGTTTCGTAACTAAGATGAAATCAAATGGCGCCAAGATTTTAGACTCCACAAACCAAATTCCAATGCGATTATGTTAATTCTTGTGTTATAATTGTAATTTATTAAAAATAGCATCTGATTGTGACGTGTATGTATGTATGTATGTATAAACTCTTTATTGTACAAAACACAGAACACAAATATGGCACAGAAATAGGCAGTACAAAGGCGAGGGTTTAAGGGATTTCTTCCAGTTCCAGTCTTTTAATATTTTGTATGTCTTAATGACAATAATTATTATAGGTTACTTACTATACATATACAATCTGGATTCCTTTAGAAACATGTCAACAATGCCTGGTTTCCTGGTTGCTTTTTTATGAAATGCGGCGTTATCATTACTATTTCAAATTTCAAAAAAACTTGATGAAAATTTAAATAAAAATAGAGCACCTACAGTAAATTGCGTGATTCGGTAGTCATGTAATGTTGATTTGTCATCTCACGAACCCGCAATAAGAAAATGGAATCGCGCTCCTATTTCATCATAGTACGAAGAATATACCTGCCACATTTGTCACGACAATCGCAATGAAGTTTCCTATTATTCTAGAACTTTCATAGTTACATACGGCTTTTTAGCCCAGGAATCCTCTAAATGTAACAAATAGTCTAGGCAATAAACAAAGGACTGAAACACTATCCGTTGCGAAATTTGATATTTTGGGACTTAGTGCTTTCAATACCTTTGTATAATGTTTGTTTTATTTGGATACTTACGCCTTTTTTCAATCTGTTTTTATGTTTTTAATGGAGTCCTGCTAGATGAAGTCGTTTTTAGGGTTCCGTACCTCGAAAGAAAAAAACGAAACCCTCTTATAGAATCACTTCGTTGTCCGTCCGTCCGTCTGTCTGTCTGTCAAGACCCTTTTTCTCAGGAACGCGTGGAGGTATCAAGCTGGAATTTATATCAAATACTCAGATCTACTGTCCCTTAAAGCGTGAAAAAAACAAACTTCTAAGCCAACGCAATCAAAAGATACAACCATTTATGCCGCAAATTTCCGCAAATTTTCGACACGCAAGGTAATCAAAACCTGCAAGGCACTTCCCGTGAACTCAGAATCTTGAAATTTGGTACGAAGCAACGTCTTATACTCGTAGCACAGATAAAGGAAAAATTGCGAAAACCGTAAATTTTTAGTTACATCATATAATAAAAATATTTTTAATAATTTTAAACTTACTACCCCTTTCCTCATGAAAGTTATGAACGCGTAGAGGTATTAAACTTTTACTTATATACCTACAGGTTTGTACGGAGCCCTCGGTGCGCGAGTCCGACTCGCACTTGGCCGGTTTTTAATTAATGTAACAATGTCAGCAGTCGGTTTCGAATCAAAGGGTATTTTATTTAGTGATTTGATTGCCTGTGTGTTACTACAAAATAGTAGAAATCACTACTTACCCTACTATATAATATTATTTTAAATGCAAAAGTAACTGTCTATTACTTCTTAATATGGGTAAATGCCTGAAATAAAAGCTTTTTATTTATTTTATTTATTTATTACCTCTTCAAGTTAGTTTAAGGCCCGTGAAAGGACATATATTTTTTATCAATCATAATCATCATCACATCGAAGACTGGCAGAAAATAGTAATAAATAATCTTCACAAACAAATAGTTGCAATACTAAATGAACGAACAACGCTTATTCAAAGCGTTGCACAAATTAATGATTTATCGAAACAATGCTCAATATCCAGGTTGCGTTAGAAACCAATCCGATGCAAAGTGCAACATTTCCATAGAGCGCCGCCGGCGCCTGCGCCGGTTGTGTTCATAGCAGAGTATTAGTGAGTCGAGTGGCGTGGCTCACTCCGCGATTTCGTCGCGTCGCTAAGTACATGCGGCCCACACCAATTTTGGTGTCTAGCCATAGTGGTTGCCGCGCACCGCTACGGAACGGACGCCTGCTCGCGCTTGCGCCACCTAGCGGTCATATCTGTCTTAATAGACGCGTTTTGTTAGAGAGTGAATCTTCTGTACCAAACTAGTACTATTATTTATTCTGAGCCACACTTGTTTTACATTCGTTTGTATTGTGTTAACTTTAAACCTTCAATAGTGAAATTACTCATTTCCGCGCCTAGTAAAATAGTCCGTCTAATCTAAGCTAACTCTGAACAGACTTTGACGTGACGGATTGTGGAAGTGCCCCAATAAACGTCATGTTTTCATGCAAAAGGGGAGACAGGGCGCATTTGGTACTCTGATATTATAAAATTAATACGACGAATTTCCAATACGTTATACCATATTTAACTCTACTATGCGTTTAAAATAGTAACAGAATAGGTAGTAGAGTAGTTTCGTGTCACTCGCGCTTTTTGTTATTTATCTGTTTTTTACTAGTATATTCGCTGGCATGTATGAAGTTTTTTCTATAGTGGCTTTGTTAAACGCAATTTTGCAAGTCTCTGGTCTATTTGTTAGCCAAACCGACCCTAAATGACATGAATAAACTCGTAATTTAAGCATTATTAATACAATCGACTGTACCTCGTTAGCCATATAAGATTTTCCTTAAAACGTAGATCTGCATCGGTAATTTTCCTACCGCTTTCGCACTCAAGGGCTGCGTCAGAGACAGGTTGTTTAAAAGACTTTCAATGTTCATATTTTAAATTTTGTTCTCACAGTAAACTTGTTAGGCGACATTGTGGTGTTAAAAATTAAAATCACTACAAATTATATAGACCTGAGATATATTATCGAGGTGGTACGCCATTTCTAACAATCTATTGAATTGAGGAGTTATCTCTCTTCTTTACCATCCTCCTCCTAGAGACCTCAAAAGATCCCAAATGTCAAAAGAGACAACCCAAAACAGAGTTGCTTGGCGCAGAAGAGTGAGGAGGCCCGACCCCAAATAACGGGAACAGGGAAAGAAGAAGATCTCTCTTCTTTACCATCCTCATTCATCTATACAAAGCTACATAACAATCGTTGTAATATCTCGCGGTCGGTTTACACGCTGAGTCTGCTTTAATAGGTATTTTAGTTTGTGCCTACTTTATGTCCCACTCAAGGGGGGGGGGGTCATCTGGTCATATTCTAGTTATATTTTCGCGAGTAAAACATTGAAACCTATTGATTGTAGACCCCGCCCAGGGCCCCAGGGGAAAGGGGGGGGGGTCATGGGGGACCATGGTCATAATCTATGGTCCCACTGCTGGGCAAGTCCCATTGTACGGCTGGCATGTTCCCGCCGGTCGGCACAAAGTGCGTCATTGTCGCCCGCGACGCGCCATTTTCTAGCCTGTGTCTGCTCCGCTATTGTTTGCCAGTCTTCATTGTAATTTGGTCTCCGGCCGCGTTAATATTCACGACGTATTTACACGCCTTAGATAGTCTAATGGCGGCCAATTGGCGACGTCTATAATTGTAGGAACTTGAGCGCTGCGGGCGCACTGTGCGCTGATAAATGTTAAGGAAGGGAATAAAGGGAAAAGCTAGGAACTAAGGTTTCCTTTTATGATATAAATCTAGTAATTAAATCGTAAATCAACTAGCGGGAAATGACGAATGTATGTGTCATTTTGGGTCCTACTATTTTACGTAAACTACACATTTAGGTACCAACGCAAAACTAGTGATCGGGCGAAGTTTCAGTTTCGGAGAGCAGAACCGAACCTTAGGTTTCGGTGGGAGACTACTTTAGACATAATAGTCGAATCATTTGCGCTACGTCAACTGCTTGGCATAGGCCACTATCTCCACAACGACCGTTCGTTGAGCTGCCCTCTTGGCCAGATCGACAATTCTCCTTGCTGCATCCTCCGTGCGATCTCAAGAATTGCTTTGCTCGAGCTGCCATCGGGTCGGCCCGAGCAATATTCTCTGAACTGAACAGTCATGTATTTAGATATAGCTAAACCCTTATACTATATTATTATTGCATTCACTATCAGTATTATTACATAGAAAATAATCGAAAGTACGAGTACATGTTCTTTTTGCAACGGAGTTACGCTCGAATACAAACAAAGGCGGTCGTGCTTCGACGCATCAGTACCGTATATTGTACATACATGTATACATACATACATACATACATATAATAAGCTCCGGAGGGGTTAATCTGATATCAACGGTTTTCCGAATTAAGTATTAAATAAATAAATAAAATAAAAAGCCTTTGTGTACGACCTCTTTGTCCTGTGTTGTATGGTAAACACTTAAAAACGTACAATAAATTAATAAAATAAAATAATTTTAGAAAATATATTAACAAAGTTTAAAAAAGTGTTTGTTTATTTTTTGTTTATTTTCGGATCCCCTTCTGGGTAAAGGCCTCCTCCAGGTTTTGCCATGCATCCGGGTCTTGGGCTAAATAGGGCCACTCCATGCCGTGCCGGCATTTTTCTAATTTCCTTCACATATCGTTTGGCATTTTTAGAAACATTGAGGTATCAGAACTGATTTATTGAGCTTACTGTATTTTTGTATGATTGTCTCATTATATATTAAACTATATACGCCTATTAAATAAAGTATTACGTAAATGCTTTATATTAGATTCCCTTTCATGCAAATATCACTTCGATGTTTTCTTTAAAAAAGCGTGATCCTGTATTAGATATTACCTATAGATAAATTGTTCTGTTTACACTTTTTTGCCATTTCTATTGATCCATTTTACGATGCGGTTGCGTGCGCTTCTGTTATGCAATGGCGTAGCGTCCTTGTGCCGGCGCACGAAGGCCGCTAGGGTTCGGTACCCTTGCTTCCTGGCCTGTTCTGGAGCGGGCCCTGTAGTGCCATGTTAATGAATAAAAAACATATTATGGGACAATCTTATCTTTTTAATACATATACTTAAATAGGTACATAAAAACCCCCATAACTCGGGAACAAATATTTGTGATAATTACACACATTAATGCCCTTACTAGGATTTGATCCGGGACCTCCTGCTTCATGGGCAATGGCATGGTCACTATCGACAATAATAGTTAGGCTCCCGTTAATAAACAAAACCCGTAAAGCAATGTCTGTATTAGACAGATAAGATCCTAGATCGTATTCGTACGCAACAGGAACGGCCCTCGGTTTTTCTCCCCCGCGTACCAAACCCGTCGACGGCGAGTTATGCGCGCCGATAAACTGCCCATGCGTTACTGCGCGCGCGCAGGTGAGCCGAAGGAACCAAAGTACCGAGATCTACCCGTGTCTAACGAAATTTGTGTTGTGTGTCTTGCGAATGTAATATGTAGATGAAACATTATTTTTCAGGCATATATTGGTCCATATATACCTTAAAACTAGCATACATATTATGAAATATATCTTAAAACTAAAAACAAACATTGCCGCAATGCATTTCGCAACCCTGCTGTGTCAGGGGCTGCGGAACCGCCGGAACTTAACACCCTAGTAACAACCATATAACGCAGAAAACGGAGATGGCCAGGGCATGCGTTCGATCGCCAAACTATCTCTGCAGAAATGAGTACCTTTCATCCCTCGGTGAACAATTTAAGGTTCAAACTGGACTTGGTTTTCATATTTATGTTCCTGGTTCCTGCCCGCAATTTACTGACAAAATTATGCAGATAATTTTCCGATGAAAAAACTATGTCGATTGCTAACGATGGACCAGGAAAACCTTACAGAGTTTAGGCCCAAGGAATAAACAGAGGGGTAGGGGTCGCCCACCAGGAATATGGTTGACTTAGGCGATCGCGGGCCACAATTCGTTCTAAGAAGTGAGGGACATAAAGTTTTGGGCGGATTCGTAGGAGGCATATGTCCAAAAACTAGCGAACTAAATGCTGCAATAGATATAATAAGACCCCTTATTCATAAAGCTCACCAAACTAAGCTTACGACTATAGATAGTTACGCGTTTGGAATTGTCCAGGCCGTATAGCCGTGCGCCGTGCTATTGCAAGTTCTGCGCTTTTTACCCCGCCTAGTTATAAGGCCGTGTCTACATCGATTACTGAAGTCATATCGTTCTAGAACGTGCAAGGAATAGACAATTCCTAGAGCTTCACGGGAATGACGGGACGATGTGAAAAATCCAAGTTCGCGACGAAATGACGATACTTGGTTTAGAATAGAATAGAAGAGATTTATTCAGAAAACGCTTAAATTTAGGTATTACATAGACAACAGTAATAGTTTAAAATTGGCTTTCCCCGTAAAACAAAAATACGTGGACATTTTTTTACTGCGGCATGTTATTGATAATTTTAACAAACGCTTGTGTTTGATTATCGAAGCTAAAGGAGAATATTACGAAGATTTGACGTTTTGTTTTAAGTGATTGGAGTTTTACATTTTAATAACATTTTGTAAATGACGTGTAAGTAAAAAAATATTCTAAATATGTTTTGTTACCTTATTTTAGGGGTACGCTGTACCTATACTTTTTTTTCAACAAACGAACGAGTAAGTTTCCACACAGCAGTTATCCAGATATGTGAGTACCTACAACATTTCTAAGTCTCCTAGTGCGCTGATGCATTTAGTGAATGAAAGCATAAACATCGCGAGAAATTATGCAATTTTGCACTAAGAGCATAAATACACAGCTACATGAGTACGTACATATACAGTACATTCGTGTACACCGTTATTGAAACGTGTAAAACAATTGTTTACATGTTTTTATTGTCTTTGTAACAACAATTAGCGATATAATGACTTAATAATAGTCATTAGGCGCAACAAGCAATTGCTAATCCGATGAGCTCATCTTCTTTCCATTCACTGTTTTTTTAATGAAAATCATTTGTGTGCACTTAATACCTTATAAATTCCAATGTACTTTTGAATAACACAGGCAAGGTAGCCTAATTAGATTAGAATATTATTAATTACAAAACCTATAAAGTGGCCCATAGCAGGGCCAATGCCTCCCCTTAGACTAATCTTCCCGATTAAGTGCAATATGGCTCCAGTTGCAGAGAAATGCGTCCAGGACGTCCCGCCACCTCCGCCTAGACAGACCACTCCGATGTTTACGTTGTGGAACCTACTCCGTGGCTAGTTTAAAGTAGTTTAGCCCACCTCTGTGGGTACGTCATACATGGTCTGTCTTGTGACCTGTCCCAATTTAGCCTATATACTTAGACTTACGAATAGTAAAGTATAAAAAGTTTAGTCAAAACTCTAACGCTGCGTCTTACGCAGAGATGGGCATTAATCGATTAATTTTTTAGTTAACTAATCAATCGATTAAAAATATCAATCGTCATTTTTTAATCGCGATTAATTTAGTTGCGATTAAATTAGTTGTGAGAATGTTCGACTAACAACTAAATTAGTTTTAGTTTCAATCGACTAAATTTCACGATTAAATCTATATTAAAACTAAGTAGTCGCCCGTTTTTGCATTATTTATCTTGCAATATGTAACTACAAGTACGTATGTATGTAACATGTATGTAACTCGACTTATTTTGAAGCAGATATCTTCATCTGATTGAGATAAAATTATGTATACACGTTTAATTTGAAATGCTTGAATGACAATGCAAATAATGCCATAATATTATTATAACGATATATTGGTAATACGACAAATAGCGAAAAACTGCATTGTTTACAAATCGCAAACAATAAAGTAGGTTGGTGCATTATTAATACTTTGAATTATACGATACTGAGTAAATCTTAGACATAGAAACTATCAATATTTTGCTGTCTCTGACAATAGTAAAACTCTTTTTAGTGTCACGCGGTGACAAAACAATGGGATAATCCTACTTACCTGGAAGTTGTTTGTTGCATTTTGGTGCAAGTGCCGACGCATCTTCTAAAAATAACACGTTCTATTGAATGACACATCTGCATGTTGTTTATTATCTACGCGGTCTATTTTGTTTTCAACGTGTGGTCATTAAAAATATTTAAACCTCTTTGTAAAGAACTCTCAGCGTTTACTATTGTACATTTTCCTTGCGTCATTCTACATTAAAATATATCAATCAACATACATATTTTATTTATTACCGCTATTGCCAATATATTGGACCGGTAGCGAATTGGTCGATCAGCCACTATTCTATGTAAGGCTCATACTTCATAAATTCATACTCATAGATGATTTGAGGTTTCTAGGTCATATTATATTACATACTCGTATTGAAAATGTTGTCATGAATCATTTTAGATTCTAGGTGCTTATTACTTATTACGGAAATATAATACAATTAATTAATTAATAAAAAATAAATACTGGATGGTTATTACTTGTTATAACTGGCTATACGTAAGCATGGCAAATCTTGATAAGGGGTTAAGAAAAAGGAGTGCAGGTAAAAAAATAGAAAGAGAACAATGTATGAAAGAGCGAGACAGCTACTTTACTCATCCGTCTTATCAGTTGTTTACTAGTTAAGTTTTAGTTGAAAATGCAATAATTTCTAATTAGTCACTAAACTTCACTCGAACCGAATGCAACGTTCAAACCCTTTCGCGACAAAAAACTGTGTATAAAACTGTTTTAAAATGAGTTCCATCAGTGACGATGAGGATTCTAGTGGGAAGAGCTCTTCAAATTCCACAGATCAATTAAGTGTTTCTGAAGAAAGAAATAAGTCAGCATTGAGCATATTAGACGGCAATTTTTTTAATAAGGAATCGGAGAAATCAAGTGGAAAAAGCACTATCGTAACTGGTACATGTGTTAAGTGTTTGCCGAAAGTGGTGAAAATAAACGGCCTTGCAAATACGACTTCAAACTTTTTAAGTCATTTAAAAAGAAAACACGGAGAAGATGCTGTTGCAGAGTACCGACAACATTCCGCAGATCAGAAGCAGAAAAGGTGTCGCGCTCAAGATAATTCCACTGAAGTCAACGATTCAAGAAGCACAAGGACTATAAATCAAACAGGATTTGAAAACGATGTGAGAAATTTTTTTGTACATTCAATGATACCACTAAACGTAGTAGAAGATCCTTTTTTTGCTACTATGCTAAACAATTTGGAAATAAAAAAACACGGATTAAATTTAATAAGCCGAAGAACGCTATGCCGTAAAATTACCGAATCTCATTTAAAGGAAAAATCACACAACAAATTGCAATTAAAAGACACTGAACATGTGTGCACTGTTGTAGACATTTGGTCATGCCGGAAAAGAAGTTTTTTTGGGATGACCGTACACTGGCTAGACTCGGACCTGAACAGACAGTCGAAAACCCTTGCGTGTCGAAGATTTCCAGGTGTACATAACTTCGAGCGTATTGCAATGTTATTAGAAGAACTGCATACCGACTTTGGTTTAACCCCAGACAAAATTGTTGCGACTGTGACCGACAACGGCTCCAACTTCGTAAAAGCCTTTAAAGAATTTGGTTTGTCTATCGAATTAATCGAATGTTTCGATTCGGACTCAGAGGAAGAAAATGTAGAGGAAGATTTTGTGGGACACACCAATGAGCTAAATATCGTATTGCCCTCTCATCTTAGATGTACAGCTCATACATTGAATTTGTGTGCTGTAACTGACGCAAACCGACTTTTGAAAAAAAATAACGACACTACTTTATCTGAAATACATCATAAAACCATTGACAAATGCAACGTGCTATGGAATGCCGCCGGTCGTCCCAAAACTGCAGAGATTATACAGGAGACTTTGGGTCATACACTTAGCAAGCCTGGCGTTACGCGTTGGAACAGTTTATACGACGCAATGAAACAAATTTATTCGATTAAAGAGAAAAATATATTGCTGCATAGAGCTTTAGCCTTGGAGAACTTTATCACTGATCGCGAGTTCGATTATATTAAGGAGTATATTGTTTGCTCCGCGCCGATTGCCGAAGCTTTGGACATTTTACAAGGGGAGAAAAACATGTACTATGGACTTTTAGTGCCGTGTCTGATGTCATTGCGAAAAAAATTAAGAAAATTGCAAAATTCTACTTTGAAATACTGCAGAGAACTTATTCAATGCTATGTAGACAGCGTGGAAAGGAGATTCGATGAGTTCTTTAACTTTTCGTCTGGTGTTTCCGAACATGCGGCTATCGCTGCTCTGTCCTACCCTAGATTTAAAAACAAATGGTTCCCGTGCATAACGCCACAAGATCAAGAAAAGGTGAAATCAATCTTTAAGCATGTCATAGCAACGGAAATATCAAAACAAACTCATATAAACGAGACAGATGAACACTCGACAGATCCAGAAAATCCATTTTTTGATTTTGAGTCAGATTCAGACAACGAGATCGATGTACAAGTACAAGAAGTACTGCAAAGGAACACTCCTAGGGCTAAAGCCGAAATATTGATGTGTCAGTTTTTTGCTGAGCGAGATATAAGTTTGATTGTTTTAAATCGCTACGAAATAATCAAAACTATTTTTAAGAAATATAATACACCCTTGCCATCTTCTGCGTCTGTCGAGAGAGTTTTTTCATATGCCACAATGATGAATCTCCCTAAATCAAATAGGCTCTCAGATCATCTATTTGAAGAAAGGGTAGTATTGAAAACGAACTTAAAAAAGTAAAAATATTTTATAAATTATTTTACTTGTGTTATATTTGTTGTACATACTTTTTTTTTACTTGTAAGTACGTTGATACTGTTGTATTTGTGAGCAAATTTTGATTATATAGTTAATTATATGCAGAGCTATTGATATTAGATGTTATACTTTATAAATAATGGGTAAAGAAAGTAGTAAAAAATATTTACTTTATGATTTTGTCCTTGTTTTTAAACCTATCACAATATTGGAATCGTGTCTGTTTTATTAATTTTATACAGTTTTTTTATATTACTCACTGATTAAATAATAAGTAAATGTCACAAATAAATAACATTCTTTGCAAATTTTTATTGAGTATGGCAGAATGTTATGATATACGTACACATAGAGGCATAGAGGTACATGTTGCTGTATACACCGTTGATTTTTTGATACTTTTTGCTTTAAATTATTATTGTTGTTTAATATACGATTTAATATACATAATATAATACATACAAAGTTTGATTTATTATAACTGTATTTTTTAAATCTTATCACATATAAACATGTTACTGTATAAACAGCGTTGATTTTTTGATACTTTTTGCTTTGAATGTTTCATATACAAAGTTTGATTTATTATAACTGTGTTTTTTAATGTTTTATCTTATCACATATGTACATGTTATTGTATAAACAACGTTGATTTGTTGATAATTTTTGCTTTTAATTATTATTTTTACGATTGCAAGACTAACCTCATATAGTTTAACTAAATACATATCATGGTTGCTTTTATATTTAATATACAAAGTTTGATTTATATAATTGTGTTTTTTTAAGTGTTATTTTACTAATGCACTAAGTACCCAGTTCTTATTTACCCTTAGATAAGAGAAATTTAATCCAATTTCAGAGAGATGCACTACTTTAGTAGCAAAATAATAGTGAGAACAGATCTCACTCCTTAGAAACGGTCAAAATATCGTAAGTAATACATGACTATTTTATTTTTAAACATCCGTTAAGATGTCCTAATCAGTCTGTCAACATAGCCATACCGAGGTATTCTATTCAATTTGCTTCTAACATTAGTCGCGAGAAAATAGTCTAACTAATTAGTCGATTACAAAATTTAGTTGTCCAAAATCAATCGGCAACTAATTTAGTTGCAACTAAATTAGTTGCACTCTATACAACTAAGATTGATCAATCGTCGTTTTCAATCGTCAGTCGCAATTAATTCTTGTAATCTTAATCGTTAATCGTTAGTCGATTACATTTTGCCCATCTGTGGTCTTACGTAAGCGAACAACTCGCGAACGCGAAGCGAAGCGGCGCGGCCGACCCACGGCGTTCGCGTTCGCAACGAGATCGCCCACGTAGGACACTTCTATAGGTATCAAAGGATTGATTCACTCCGCGCCGCATCGGCCCGCATCGCTTCGTTTCGCGTTTGCGTGTTGTTCGCCTACGTAAAATACGAGGCAAAAAATATTTCTCAAGTGTTTATTGTCTCCACTGAGTTTAATCCGTTCCATATACTCCCAAAAACCCATGGGTTTAAGAGGATTAATCCCACAGCGGGATTAAGGAGTAATTTTAATTAAAGTTATAACATCGCAAATCTCACAGGATTAACCAGATCCCCTTAAAATTCACACCATACTGCAGTCCGGTGGGGCCGCACCCTATGTGTTCCAAGCTTAAATTATATTGTTTCTACGGAATAATGATTTTAGCTTGTAAAAAAGACGTAAAAGTCATTGAGACCCGTAACAACTTACCCCGTTTCCCTCTACTACCATCATCACTAACTGATATTTCGTAACTCTTATTATGAGGACGTTAAGGTCGATAATGCATAGTTAAGTTAGTGTAATAATATTCAGCTTTTATAGCTCCCGTGGCGGTGTTTAGACATTGTAAAATTTTAGTTGCATAAGTGTATTGCACAGATTGCACTAGTATAAGGCCTGCTTGTACTTTATAGTTCTTTTGCGATTTTACATCTTACTTAGGGCGTGTTTCCATGTAAATATAAGTTTTATTAATATTATTAACTATAACATTAATACCAGCTCTTATTCTAAAACGACGTGCTTAATTTACATGAAACTTGGTATGGACATTTACGTAACATATATCTATAATATAATATACTAGCTTTTGCCCGCGACTTCGTCTGCGTGGACTTAGTAACCGCAGCTAGAGTAAGAATAGCGCCTGGAAAAAAATTCATAGCAATCTAAATTTGAGCATATTATGCACAAAAATTAGCAGGCACTTCATTAATTATCTCAATTCCACCCCGCTTTTTACTTTCTTAAGGGATGATTTTCGGGATAAAAACTATCCTATGTCCTTCTCAGGGACTCAACCTATCTCTATGCCAAATTTCATCTAAATCGGTTCAGCGGTTTAAGCGTGAAGAGGGAACACACAGACAGACAGACAGACAGACTTTCGCATTTATAATATTAGTATGGATATCTATACATATAAATGATTTTTCTTTCCTCTTCTTTCTATGTCCGGTTTGTACCATATACGACCTAAATCATAGATTATATAATAGTTCTTACGAACAGATATACTTATCTCTCCAAGAAAAGTGAGCGCGTGTGGCAACCAACGACTTTTGTACCGCCAGCGGGACGAGATTTGTAGGCATAAATCCGAGCTCGCGTGGAGAGTTCCATAGGCCTGCTCATATTGACAACTAGTGATTTCGTTGCTAAAAATTGTACAAATAAGATGGAGTGAGTATAAGCGTATTATAGCGTAGCGAATTTCTAGTACCAGACAAATATATATTAATTGAATTTTCATGTCTAATTTCATGTTGCCATGTGCACGGGCGGGTGATATAAAAATGGCATATTTTTTTTAAAGTTCGAATCAGCCTCACGGCCCCGACCGTAAGAAATTCACCAGCCTTCGCTTTTTGTGCGCATCAAGCGAATTTTAATGCGTTTCGTCGAACGCTCCAAAGCAACCGCTTTTACGTCCATGAATTACGAGTATGTCGCCGACTTTATGTGAAAAACGTACGCAGTTATCACACTGATGACTGCGTCCGTCCACCCCCCATTTTTACACTATTTTTTGCCAGAAAAAAATACTTTTTAGGGTTCCGTACCTCAAAAGGAAAAAACGGAACCCTTATAGGATCACTCGTGCGTCTGTCTGTCCGTCTGTCACAGCCTATTTTCTCCGAAACTATTGGACCAATTAAGTTGAAATTTGGTACACATATGTAAGTTGTGACCCAAAGACGAACATGTAACGTAAACAAATTAATTTTAAACATGGGGATCACTTTTGGGGGGTAAATGAGAAAATTAATAAATAAAAAAAATTAAACTATATCGTGTTACATATCAAATGAAAGAGCTCATTGTGAGAATCTCAAATATATTTTTTTATAATTTTAGGTTAAACAATTAAGAAGTTATTCAAGAAAATATGCAAAAAATTATCATTCCCCCCTTTTATCTCCGAAACTCCTGGTTCTAAAACTTTGAAAAGAATACACAAAATAGATCTTTACCTATTGATTATAGGAAAACCTATTAGAAATTGCAGTCGAGCGTCAGTCGGACTTAATTACTTAGTTTTTGATCCGACCCCTACGGGTTTTTTAAAGACATTTCACTCACGTTTCACATAAAAAATACATTGTTTAAATTGTGTAATGGACGGAACCCTTTGAACGCGAGTCAGACTCGCACTCGCACTTGGCCGGTTTATTTTTATTAGTATAGATATTTGGTGGACTTGTTTAGCAATGTGACTACTGGAAAACTTGTTGGGTCAGGTCGGTAATACTTCACTAATACTAAAAGATAGTGAATAAGTATGTCAGGCCATATTGAGCTTATAAGGCTTAAGTATCTACCTTATTCGAACTAATACACTATCTAAAATCTTACAATAAATAAGGTTTCTACACGCTTCCTGTGGTCGTATTGACATAAAGATTTAGTACGTCATGATATGGTGAGATTGCATTGCAACGCAGTTTCAAGAGAGTAACTTCGGCAAGAAAGCTTTAGTCATAAGTACCTATATATGTACTTGATGACTGCATAGCTCCGATCCCTGCAAAATTCAGAACCTATTTCTGACTTAAAGAAAATCCTGAAGAATTCACAGCAGTTTTGCTCCTTATAATTATGCTAATTGCCGTGAATCTCGGCAATTCACATGCACTCTAATCAACAACACGGCATACTACACTAGTTTCATTGTCGTATTTCCCATACATTTGGGCGATTTTTTGTGATACGGCAATATTGTTAAGATTTTCTCTTGAAGTACGGCTTTTAAAACTCCGTACACGGCAATTCCAAAATACGGCAGGAACAACACTGATTCACTGTCTGACTAGAACTCGCGAATCTGGGAGCCCGGGGCCTCGGGCCTGTTCTTTTTCCATTTTCCATTCTATTAAAAAAAACTGATTTTGTTAGCAGACGGTCCTGCAAGGTCCAAAATTAATTAACAGCCTTATCAATACTTGTTACAAATAAACCAGTCATATTTTTCGCCACTATCATAGATCTTTCAGCTGGAGGCCATCTGTTGATCATTAATAAGTATAATAATGACAACACCAGGAAAACCACAAATGAGGTCCGATGGAAACAAAGAAGCGGGTCAATGTCGAGCACGATTCTGTTTCTGTCTATTGAACGACTAAACGTCTACTCGTACTTGGTATGATTGAATATATATCTATAAGTAATTGGAGACAAGAGTCCGCCTATGCTAACTTTGCACCGACACTAAAAACAATTAGCCGAACTCATAGAGTAACAAAAAAACCGGCCAAGTGCGAGTCGGACTCGCGCACGAAGGGTTTTTACCATTACGGAAAAAACAGCAAAAAAATCACGTTTGTTGTATGGGAGCCCCATTTAAATATTTATATTATTCTGTTTTTAGCATTTGTTGTTATAGCGGCAACAGAAATACATCATCTGTGAAAATTTCAACTATCTAGCTATCACGGTTCATGAGATATAGCCTGATGACAGATAGACAGACGGACAGCGGGTCTTAGTAATAGGGTCTCGTTTTTACCCTTTGGGTACGGAACCCTAAAAACTGAATTGAATTAATATGGATATACTAGTAAATTCTGCTCCATATCCTAAAACCGCTTCTATAATAATATATGTTATGTGATTCTGTGTTCGTCCCAATTCCTGTATAAGTGTTTAGTATCCAAATATTTTGTCACTGACATTTCTTTCGGTGAACTTGAACAGACAGGTTAAGGTCATATTTTCATAGAAATTTGAGAATTTTGTCATTTTTGTCATTACAAATGCCATGCAGAGCTAGCTTAGTTCGACTAGATTTTTTCTGGTACGACTTAAATGCAGACAACTACTTATAGGCACACAAATAAATAAGTGTGAAGTGTGATAATATAACGTACACTTCACACAATACCACACCGCAATACCACAGATTATATAATAGTTCTTACGATCAAATATCATTACTACTACTACTACTTACGGGGCGAAATAAGAACTCACGGCTCTCTCTGGTACCACTGGCCCATGGTTCTACCAAAAGCTAGAGACCAAAAGAAGGGCTTACAAAGTACGAAAATAAAATTCTTTGAACCACCTTACGTGTTCTGGAGATGTTAAGTAAACATACCTTTTACATAATTGCGGATTAATGGAAACAATAGAAAAACATTAAAATTTAAGTTAGCCCAACCAAACGTATCTAAAAGGAATAAAAATGAGCATTACAATATTTACAGACAATTTGATAAAATGTGTATAAGGTTATAGCTACAATAAGAACATGCCGGTTTTTTATACAATTGGCCTTTGATATGTCATCATTATTATCAAAACATACATCACAAAATACACACCAAAAAAATCAATTTGTACATCTTCCGCAATGACAATCATTACTTAACCAACACACTTATTCTTTCAAGAGTTATGACAAGAAATATCATCAATCAGCTTGCTATAACACTCGTTCCAAAATCAACTCGAAGCAGGAACTTACATCACGTACTCATTAGGTAATATATCATCGCACAAAATTCACAAACATGAAAATCAGTATCATAGACACGATCACTATTATTGAAGCTAGGTACGAGTATTTCAGTTTTAAGCATGGTTGTATACTTACGAGTAGATGTAAGATTGTGCACTACGATCAAAGAGTGTGACCGAAAAAAAGTCAAACTACAGAATTGCTTACGTTTTGGAAAATTTGGTAAAGACTGTCAGAAGACCGTGGGCAAAAAAATGTCACAGACAATGTAACTTTATATTATGTTTCTAATTTTATTATGTAGTTTGATAACCACAGATTATTAAAGGAAAAGTGCTGCTTGAAAATGTACATTCATTTAAAATATTTACCACATCATGCGTGGCCGGGTTACATTGTATACTGTCGGTACGTGGGTAGATAATATATCATAGAATTGGATCATTTCATGAAATGGCATATTAGAATTGATCATCATGATATGGTTAGGTTTGACTTTTTCATGTTGTGCCCAATCGAACCGATCATTTCATGAAATAATTGCCACATCATGGAATGATCAATTCTATAGATCCGGCCGCGACATATTAACATAATAAATACTGTCATTACTCGTATCTTTTTCCTCAAGTTTTAAGTATAACTGACAATAGGTAACAAACAATTGACTGTCTCCGACGTGCTTAAAGTTTAAACTTGGGTCCGCAAACAAGATGCATTACTGTCATTTAAAGTCACGTCCATTATCTTGCCGGAAGTCGTCAGACGCGCAAGATCATGGCGCACGCTTTTAATTTTCTAACACGCTGGTTCTTAACCTTTTAGTGACAGTCTACTTTAGAAACGTAGAATTATACTAGATGGTCTAGATGTCGCACCGATTATTTGCACGCCTAAAAAACTTCATTGATATCTCGAAGAATCCATTGAATCCAAGCGCCATCTGTTGGCACTAGAGTCCTAGACTAAGTAGATGCGTAAATAGATGTAAGTCACTTACATCAGTTATGGATTTTTATAGAATTGGCGGCGACTGTTTGGTTCCTTTTTATACGACGGTATTTATACTTTTCCCCCGGCGCCAATCCAGGAATACGATAGATGAACACTCTAAATTGAAAACAAGCAAAAAAAGGTATGTATACTAGCGTCATAAAACTTCGATAGCGCGATGTGGAACACTCCGTCGAATCTTAGCGCCATCTGTTTTCAACCTTTGTAATATAACTCGGGATAAGCATCCCATCCCAGCCATATCCTGGCTATGTTTTATGTGCGCGCCGCCCGATAAATCCTGTTCGACGGTCTCAAGGGCGACGCTATTTATAGATGCGCCCGCGCAAGGCCGCTAGCGAAGGACGCGCGGACTTGCCTCGGGATTTCATTTTAAGACAGGGAGGTTTACTATATTTTTAAAGGAATCTAATGAATTTATCCAGGCAACTATATATTTTCATGTTACTAAACCGCTCTATAATATCTTGATTTGAAGTTCTACGAAGTGACTGAAAGAGAGTTCTATAATACACTAAATGCCACCTAAATGCCCATTTACACGAACTTTTAAAGCCAATGTAATAAACCATAATACTCGAATTTAATCTGTTGTGAGACATACTAACATTAAATAATTTTACGGTTTAGACTCACTTGTCTTAGTCACGCAATACACGGTCGTCGTGAACGCTGCTCGCACTGTTAGTGCTTGAGAAAGGAGACCTAGGCTCTCCGAAACATGTCGCGCGAGTGACCATAACATCCCCGAAATAATCAGATGAAAAATATATCAAATTGGTTAGCGAAATTATACATTTTCAATAAAGATTTTTTTAATACTAATAGTTATTTACGATACAAGTGCGGAAAATAGGAAATTCGAAACGAGTGGGGATAAATTAAAACACGACCGCAGGGAGTGTTTTAAATCGACACAAGTTGCGAATTACCTATTCGCGCGTGTATCGTACAACGTTTTACAGTACATATGGCCCTTTAAACTTTCGACATATGCACGAAAAGTGCTCTTTTACGCACTAGTACGAGAAAATAGCACCATATGTACTGTAAATAAAATTATTGCATTGCTTGCATGCTGTCTAACGCTGTTTATTGTTATTAATAATCCCGCATAACTGTGATTCTCGTGTTTTTCTTTACCTTAACCAAATCCGCTAGAGCGGATTTGTGGTACAAATAAATTGAGTTATAGATAACTCAATTTATTTGTACCACAAAGCCCGTATACTTAATACTATTAAGCCTAATCTATTTGTCAATTTAAAAATAGAAGCGTCCATTAAGCTCGAAAAGCACGCGCGATACGTCATATTTATAACTGCAGCAACGAAACGCATTAGTATTACTTTACACTGGCTTGTTTTTGTTATTCTTATTGCTAAAAGACCATGTTCTTAAAAACGTGCAGAAGAAGGCGCTCTTATTGACCTTTCATGCTGAATAATCCTGATTGGTGTCGAGTTTAGCTTTTTAACTTCATATCACCTAAAAACTGTAATAGATGTCATATATTAAAGAAAAAGTGACGAAGCCCTCCAGTGGTGACGGCCGGATCCACTGGAGGGCTTCGTCACTTTTTCTTTAATATATGACATCTATTACAGTTTTTAATTTATATATAGTAGTGTGACTACTTAAAAAAACACAAATCAAAATATTTAATAAAATAATTTGATTTGTTCCCAAACTTGTTCATTTCACCTGTTGAGCTCCCGATCTTTTTCCTTACGAGATTATTTGGACCAAACTTGCCTATTCGCTTACCTGAAGGACATCAGATTGCTTTCAATCTGATGTCCTTTTAGGATTCAGTCGGGCTACCTTCTAAGGCAATCGGGGTTTCGTGGAAAGGTTCTCGCAGATTCTCGTTTATACCGAGTTTGTCTTGGGGCCATTGATAATATTGATATGGAAAATTCGGCGAAAACATTGAATTTATACCGGTTCGCTTGAAGCAAATGCTGGGTAAGTGATGATAATAACATACCTGACTTGCTCGTATTAAAATGACAACTTTTAGAAGAATTATTCTTGGAGCTTACGTCTTTCCTCACTTCAAGCGCTGCACTTCCCTTTAAGGTTATACTTTTAACATTATAATACGCGCTCAGCGAAAATGAGGCCATGCCAAAATGCAACTTATCCTGTACTGGTAAGACTGAATTTTATTTGATTTATGTGAAACGGATAGCCGATATGAAAACACGTGGCCCATTAGTGTAGAGTCGAGATACGGCCGCTGACATCAATAATGCATTCACGGTACGCTAGTGCATCCTATATATTACGTATAGTTTTTACTATTTAAATAGTACATACTACATATCTATATATGTAGAGTGAGACCGAGATAAGTGCAACGATTGTAATAGCACACGCAGTGCGAGTGTTATTTATACGTCATAATTTCATAGAAGTTTGACGTTTAAATTAACACTTGCACTGCGTATGCTCTCAAAATCGTTACAGATTTATCTCGGTTGGACTCTACGTACTATTATTTTAATATGTACCGAAATGTTTTTAGGTTAAATCTAGTCAACATTAACTAACACTTTGGTAAACAGGATTGATAAACGTACCTACTTATAAGTTATAATATGTATTGTTTTTCTCTCTCATATGTTCTTTTTCTGTAATAATTCATGTGTTATTTTATTCAATGTTACTGTGATAAACTGCGTAATTTATGTAATTATTTATTATTTTCTAAACACGCGACATATTGGTGGATCGTAAGTAAACAAAATTTCTCTTCGACAGTCATGAAATTAATAATATACACCTATGTCGCGATCATTGGCCACTATTACCTGTTGTCGTATCATAAATATGAAATTTCACAATGGCACTTTTTGCGTAAAGCGATGCCGAAACGATTAATCGCGATTGACAGTTTGCCTTAATTGAGGTGATTATCAACATAGAGTAACTTATACTAGAGCGGTACTGTCATAGTAAATTTTGTAACCCCTGTAAATTCACTGCCATCTGTCGACACACTTTATAACTAAAAATAAATATTTTTAAAAATACGATAAAATGTATTTAGATATGGATAAATGTTTTTTTTTATTTGCATTAATTATTTTTATCATTTTGACCCATGTTCTTTCACTGATATGCGTTAAAATTGTTAAATAACAAACGAAACCGTCAACGCCATCTATACGACAGTTGGCTAAAGCTAGTAGCGCCCTCTGAACGAGAATCAAATTTTCTTGATTTTCGAGGCACGTTTTTTCCTTAGACTGTATCCATCTATTACGGAGTTATATCTATCTTTGTTATCAATCACAGTAATTGGAATAGATGGATACAGATACATACCTATATAATATAATTATTACCGTTATTGGAACAGTAGCTGCCCTTCTTCAAAAATTAACACGCTATACCGAAGCTCGTAAATTATATTGTCAATCTCTTAGTCCCATTAAAAATATAATTAAAATACACAATTTATTTAAGACACATTCGGAAATCGCATTACTTATAATTTATATGCAATTAGTGTCAATCCAGTAGCTCTTGTGCTTAAAATCACGGCACGTGGCGCTCATTTGAATGAAACGTCGTATCTCCATAGCTAAATAATGGCACTTACGTCTTTATAAAAAGCGTTTTTACGATGGTAAAATTAATGGGGTTGCTAGACGTGAAAATTAAAAGTGTGTAGCGAATGCGAAGTATAAACAGTCTGTGTGCGTGTGTCGGACACGTGGCTAGGGGGCTGAGTTCTGCGGTGCTTTTGGCGCCATGGGGTTGGGGTTGGTTATGGTGTGGTGAGTATTTACGAGTACATTGTCTGTCTAAGGATTGTGCTTATGTAGGTAATATAAAATACTAAGGAAGGAAGTCGATTTCATACAGAATGAATGAGAATTAATCATTCATTCAGTCATACAGAAAAGTACACAATTTGTATGTTGACTTTACTTTAATTAACAATATTGACATTATATAATAAGATAATACCCATCTTAATCAGGTTCTTTCTCATTCTGTCATTGACTGACTGTCAGTTGTTTTAAGTTTACGCGAGCTTACAATCTCCCTCATATTTACTTACAACTGTTTCGATTAAATCTAATCTGCCAGAATTTTAACCAGCATTCTTCGTACTGCATTCACTTGTTTTCATAAGAGGTCATGTCCCTTTAATGATATAACAAAGTTCATTGTTCCCGCAGCTGTAAAAACGGCTGCCAAAAGTCGACATGTTTGCGCTGTTCAGATTACGCTTGTTTGACGGATAAACACATTTAACGTGTCGTTTGCTTAGGACCCATCTGTGGGGTTTTGCGAAGTGGCGTTATATTTCCTAAGCGGTTAATATTTACGTTACCAGAAAATACATTAAATGAAATCATCCAGGACTCGATGGAATGAACACTAGGATAAGATTTAATGAAATAATGTAATATAATAAATTTGTGATTAATTTTTTACTAGTATTACAGTAAAAAGTATATAAGTAAACGTTTTACAGTAAACAGTATATAAGTAAATTTGAAGATTAGTTCTTTTGATTATACAAAGATAAATATGTTATATTGTTTTCGATTACTGCGATAGTTACATTAGTTACTCATGAAATAAAACTATTTGAAGGGAATCTAACTTGTAATGATTTTAAAATACATCCCAACGTTTCGAACTCTTTATAGCGTTCGTGGTCTACAGGGAGACTGATGAACACAATTAAATTCGCCTCTGTCATAATTACAATATGCAATACTTGGTAGTACACATACAAAAATAATGAAATAAAAATTATAAATTTAAGGCTAAGGTTATTCATGCAATATATGGCTTATTGGTCTTTAGTTATACTGCACCTATACTGCCAACTAAATACATTCATATTTGAAGTAACACTACTATACTAAAATGTCCAAACCATTCAACACTATGTCACACACGGTGTCTTGCTTGTTCTCATCTATTTCGTATGTTTCTAACTAAACACAAATATCATAGTGACTATAAGGACAAAGTAATTACAACGCTACTCGTATTATTATAGCTTTGCTGACTCTTATGACATAAAACCAATGCCAAATAACAGTCCAACAATTGTCAACGCTCAACAGATCCAAGGCCCTTTGTTTAAGCCATTAACATTTATTTAAACACAGACGGCTAACGGTCGAAATACGTTGGATTTGAATTTTATCACCGTTATACATACATGATATAAGCAACTTTCCATACATGTACATGACAATAAATCTGGATGAGAGACGTTTTGGCCACATAAATAATTTATACGCTAAAAAACGTGGTATGGGAAACTGATGGCGTTTTTCCATGTTTGGTAAAAGGAACAATACGAGTACCAGAGTATCGTCTACGTTACGAAATCCACTCTTTTGATTTTCTGGGAATTTCAAGTCTTTGTGTACAAATCCATAAAATAATGTACCTATATAAAAAGGCCTAGTACATTTTCTGAAGTAGCTTTCAGCTTAAACTTCTCTTCTCTTACATTTTAACTGACATACTTTCGGTGAATAGTGCAGAAGTGTTACCAAGTGGTGTGAGTGTACTACCATTATCTTCAAAGGTAGAAAACGGAAATTCTAAAACAACTAATTTGGTACTTACAAGTATTAAAGATAAAAGAGCTTTCGAAGATATTTCGTTATAGTGGTATACAAAACAGCACCAGAAAGATATAAAAATTTCATACGTGCTAGAAATGGATGAATGGATCCGTGGCCTAGATCATTATACAGATCGTAATTCCCCAACATTAGTCACAGGTCAAGTGGATCCGCGAATTTAGCTAGTCGCAGATCGCATCCGCAATGACTTGTCGACGATCAGCTATTAAGCGATCATCGTTTGAAGAGATGGCCTGTTCTTGTTTTGTTTAATGTTCTACACTATAACTTTTTTCACTTATTGGAATCGAAAAAGCTCGTGATTTTGAGTAGAAATAACATTATTCCCAAATTAAGGGCTGGTCAGTACTTTGCCCAGAGGATAAATAAATTGACGAAGCCTGTTGCAGATGTTACGGTTGTATTGTTTTGTGACGAAGCATGTAGCTGATCGCGAGCTATGTTGCGAGTTTGTGTTCACCTGACGAAGCCTGCGTTGCGGAACTTAGGATATAAAATGATGGTGCCTGAATAAACATTTTTTATTTCAGAAATTTTGAAAAAAGGGAACTGTACAACTTTGAATAGGATGGCCCAGATACGCTAGCGATTAGACTTGTTTAGCTTGTTCTAGGCAACTGAGTTTTATATGTCGGTAGATACAATTTTGAAAAATTTTAGGTTTAATCCTATCCTTCCCTTCCCTAAGTCAAATCTACTTTGTTTATTGCAATGGGAATTTATTGCAACATCACAGGCCGTGAAAGTGATTAGACCAAATACAAAATCCTAGAAACTGGTCCGGGGCCAAACTTATAATCACATAATCAGACACTATTAGAATCCGATCGTTCTATGGTGTGCGGAATGTTTAAACGCAGCAATCGGCAATATATTCACCTTGTTTTATTCCTTTACGCCTTAATAGCTCGGTTCAGCCCTTTGGTTCAGCCGCTCCGCAACACCGTTCTGTGTTTCGGAGCTAAAGATTCGACTTTAAAAGTTCTATATATAAGGCTACGCGCGCACTGCGGAAAATAATCTGTATGCGGATTAAAACCTGTGGTTTGCTGCAGATTGGTTGCGGTGCGGCGCCGCACGAATTTTCTGCATCCTATGGAATATTGAATAAATCCGCGCACTGCGGAATAAAATCCGTGCGGGCACCGGCCGGCAGCCATCCAGTGACGGAGTTGTTCTCGCGACATCGACACGGTGCTGCGCGGTCATGTCGTCGCCTAGCGCGTCTCCGAATTTTCAACGTCCGTTCTTAACTTGAGTTGGGACTAGAATAGCAAAACGTGCGGATGTCACCGCTGTGCGCGTACTGGACACACACGGTTTTTTTTTCCTTTGCGTTTTTAAAAACGCACCGCAACTCTCCGCACCGCAGTGCGCGCGTAGCCTAACATTCCTACTCGCTATATTTTCTTCCTTTTAGGACTTTTAGCTACAAAAATATATGTTACTTAAATATTCATGCCAAGTTTCATGATATTTCAGCATATCGTTTTAAAATGAGAGCGTAACTTGGATTGTATGTAGCGACGTTTTCATGGCGAATTTTTTGTAACTTAATATATGTAAACAAATGGATTGAGACGCGTTAACACCAGGAAGGCATTAATTAAACTTCATATACATCGAGTTATTAATAATGAAGTGCGTTGTCCGTCTGTCCAGGCGCCTCATAAACGTTTATTTGCAAATGATTTTTCTCGTTTTGGTTATAATGTAATATTAATGCTACTGTCATCGGTGAAATAGTGACCCGACGTGCGAAGTGATTCATGTAGGAACTTGTTTAAGAAGTTTTTTCTATATTTACACTGCTTTTAAGACTTTAAAGAATATGTCTCATCATATTAATGGTGTCCGTGGTGCCATTATGGTCGAATTTTTCATTTGTTTTTGTTTACTCTGAGTGTTTATGATATCTCATGTATTTAATTTATGATTTAACTCCAGACATTTCATAAATGTGTGGAATTGACGTTGAGGTATGAAAGCTTTTAAAATATAATGGTTATGAATCACGATTTTTAGTTTGCTATTTTGTCTTGTCGCTTATACGGTTTGCAGAAAGGAAAATAATAAGTAGATCCATATTCTGTTAAAGCATCTATTGAGCCATTTACGATGCGTGGGCTCAAATAGACGCTTGACACTTTTATAACCTAATAGTTTTATGTTTTCTTATATTTACGAGATCAACATGATCGAAATGTTATTGTCGCGAACTCTGTGCATATAAGTAGGTGCCATAAGTTGATTTTTTGTCCTTACTATTACATATTAGATACGTACAGACCTTTTAATTGCAATTTGGCTTTAATTTTCTTCAACAACGTATTAATTAACCTTTAAAGAGTTTATTATCTGGTTTTATAAATAAACCTACATGATTATCCTCTGTCTGTTACCAAATCAAAATTTGCCAAGACAAATGCAATTGTGATTTCTCAAAATAAATATTCAAAATACAATGGAATCGAAGGCCTTTTTATTGGCCCCTGATGGGCGACTAGGTTAAGCCGAGATTTTTGCTCTCAACTATAAATTCATCACATTTACACCATTCCACATTTTAATGTATTTTCTTATTCGTCCACGCGATTATAAAGCTGATTTACATACGCCTGCGTAGACGCATTAATTGCATCAGTTGGCGCCAGACCAGAATCAACGAGACTTTCGCAACCTCCTATCTCAACCAACACTACCAATCTAAACTCAAACTTAGTGTTTATATCATAGTGTTCAAATTTGAAAACAACGTCTTAGAGAGTTAGGAATTGCCGAGATATTAGTTGATTTACGCAACCAAGTGACTGTTTAACATAAATGTATGAAAGAGTTGGGATTGAATTTTTATTGTCTAAGCGTGGTTCGGAAAGTGGATGGATGAACAGTTAGGAATCAAATGGGTTTCATACAGAACTAGTTTTTTTCTAATTATTATTCACAACAACGGTACTTAATCGCATAAAATTTACCTCCGACGTTTCGAGGACGTCGTTGTCCCCGTGGTCTCAGAGAAGACTGGCTAAAGTTGACATCACAGAAGATCAGCCATTAAACAATTGGCATTCTTATTAATCTCAAATAAAGTTGTCTTCGCTTCCGCCACGCCGGTAGCTTAACTGTACCGCCCACGTCTGCTAAATGCCGATCGGTTCGCATTAGCCATGTCTATGTACATTATGTCAGCTAACTCATAAAGAATAGATTATAATTATGCTTTGCCTATTGCCGATATATCATTAACAATGCTTAGGTACAGATCGGTACGGACATGTGTCAATGTCAACACAATTTCAATGAGTCCCTTTTTCCCCGAAATCATCACATATCTGCCCGTTTTTTAGCAAAAATATGTCCAATTCTGATTTGTACATAGGATTGTATTCTTCCAGAAGCCTTTCCATTTTTAACTATCTCATATCAAAGTTGTCTTCGCTTCCGACATACTGGTAGCTTGACTGTACCGTACCGTACCGCCCACTACCGCTAAATGCTATGCCATTTCGCATTAGTCGTATATTCCTGATCACGCAGATCTTCCACCATATTTATGGTTCTTTTTGTGTTCTGTACAATAAAGGGTTTAAACATACATACTAATATTCTTAATAAGATATGATAGATATTCTTAATGGATAGGATAACGAATGAGTATATAAGAGGAAGCCTGAAAGTTGCACCCATAACGCCATAACCGAAGAAAAGGGCAAATCGCCTATCGTGGTACGGGCATGTGATGCGGAGGGATGAAAGTCATGTGACGAAAAAGGTATTACGAATGAATATGGAGGGAGGTACGAGGAGAAGAAAACCGAGGGGAAATTGGATGGACTGTGTGAGAGATGATATGAAATGAAAGCAAGTGAATGATGAGATGACGGGCGACAGAGAGGTATGGAAGAATAGACATGCTGCGCCGACCCCAAGTGAATGGGACAAGGGCAAGCGAATGATGATGACATACATATTATTCTTAACAACCTGAGAACAAGTTATCTTCGCTTCCGACATACGGGTAGCTTGACTATACCGCCCACGTCTTCTAAATGCCCATCGGTTCGCATTAGACATATCTACGTTATGTCGGCTAACTCGTAAAGAATACAGCGGACTGGAATAATTGTGCAAATTCATTAGTGCACGCTGTACTTATTACATATTACAAGTTTATTATGTGATCTCGTTAAGCTTGCTAAGTGCATTCTTATCTGATGTTCTATTATATAAATAAATTAACATTAATCATACTTTTAATGTTACATCTGATGACTGTATTATGTAAGTAGGTATAGGTAGATAGGTAGGGTACATGCATGAACAACGTGCTTTAATAATGATCATTCAGAAAAAGCAGTTTTCTCGATAATCTATTTGGTTTTTAACACACCTATATTATTTATTTATTTATTTAAAAAATTTTGCACAAACAAAAAAAAAAATTACAAATGGCGGACTTAATGCCAAAAGGCATTCTCTACCAGTCAACCATTAGGTCAAACAGAGACATAAATGTTGGTGTAGGATAGTTTCATAAATTATAACGAGAAATTGAACCAAAAAAGTCAAATATTATATATATATATATACATTATAAACATAATAAACTTACAAAATTATAATTATTTAAATACAATATTATCTACTTCACTTGTAAGTAATTGGCATTATCTGTTTTGAGGGAGCCTAGCCTACCCAAGATTACAATGGTTGTAGAAAACTCGAATAAAAACTTAAATGATGTATGGAAATAGGGTATTTGACTGTATTTAAAATAAATAATTTTACACCATGCAAGAAATAAAGCACCAGAAGATTAATAGGGAAACGTAGACAACAGTTATTTTTAGACACAATTTCTATTTTAAAACCCGTATAAAACCATAAAGAGTAGGTTATTTGATCGTGACGTCACATGCTAGTGTTTCGTATAAATTCCATAGTAGCAAATCGTTTTGACAGTTTGCAAAAAGAAACTGATTTGACTAGTAGTGAAATAGTCACGTGACTTTTTGTAGCACCTGTCATCCCGATATTCACGATATAGTTGATCAAACCAAATTGTCAGTAAATAAGAATAAAACTATACTCATCCTTTTTTTTGGGTGCTAGTACTAGTGTAAGACAAAGATAGTATGATTCTCTCTGTCTATGTTTGAAATGAGACAGTCCTTTGACAAACTATACATTTTATCTTTTCGATTATAGAATAGAATAGAAATAGAATAGAAATAATTTATTCGTTAGCACACACAAATAGAAAGTTATACAGAACAGAGAAACATAAATAAAAGGAAAAGTGCCACGAAATGGTCTCACCTCAGCATGTTGCTGGCGACTTCCAGCGCTGATCTTCCGGTGAGAGATTATCGTTTGTCGATGTACGATTGACATCTTGGCTAGACCCCCTGGTGTTTAAGAGCACTCAAAATGTTCATACATATGTGTCATAGCTGTAGAAAGAAGTATATAGGTAGTGCTTCACTTCATCCTACTCATCTCAGAATGAAAACGCACCCTGTCCTCAACGGCAAACAAAAGGAGCATTAAAAATCCTAAAAGCGACAGAAACAAGTACTAGTACCTGTGACGTACCCTTTGAAATGAAACATCGGTTTGTATGACTGACATAAGAGTGCAGATACGCCCTTTTAAAATTAAAGCACCTAAATGTCACATACTCGCCGAGTTGTCACGTATCCACGGAATTTCCGGCCTAAGTTTAACCTATATTTAAGTGCTATACTAAAAACAAAACAAAAACAACTAAAACAAAACAAAACAAAAATGCAAAAACAGCTAAAAAGGCTAGACCATGTAACTTTTATAATATCCATGTAAAATCCTTTTTATGTGCAAATAAATGATTATGATTATTATGATTACTAAATATAAGCCGATTGATATGTTTCCAAATTTCCAATATCTTTCAAATATCGGTTTTATGTCAGTGCACGTTCGAATTGGCCTGTAGGTAAGTTTAGAAGTGCAATGTACATACTCATACGTCCTTTTTAAATGAAAATGGTAGATTACGACCGTGGCACCCCAGTCTGATCATCTATTATCTACCCCAGACAGTTCCAGAAAACACTGTCTAGACAGCTGCGCTGTTTCGAGTTTCAAATGCTTTATGTTAAGTGCGCGACACACGAAACGCTTGCTAAAACAGTAAAGTACCAGTACAGTTGCGTAATTTTCTGACTTCAAAATATTTTTTATCTGTTTAGAGGCGGTGACACAAGGCGACTGCTAATTCCAATAAGCCATTATTTTTACATTTATATTTAAAGCTTGAATCGTTTACAGCCTCTGTTATAATGTCGCGTAAACAACACATACTTATACAATAACTCATGTAAGTTTGTTAAGATCATTCCAAAATAAAATAATATTATTGACCAATAATGATAATAAGTATGCGTCTAAATAGATATACTCCTAATTATTATCAATAAAGTTTGTAAATAAATTTATTAATTGTTCGATTTACCAGTCTAATTGCACTTGAAAGCAGCTGTGGCGCCTTTCGGCCAATAACCTTATATTATTATAAATAATTCTATTGAAATGATTCATTTATAAATCGAAACATTCCAACTACATATTCCATTTTAAACTGCATAAAAACGCTCCAAATATCTTCATAATGATAAATGTATCTTTTTGAACGCCAATCCTGCGCGGTGCGTCATTGTGAGCCTTATCGGAACACACGAAGGTTGATATTGGGCTGTAGCCGCGCGCTTCATTTGACGTCTTTCGCGGTAAAAAAGGTTAACAGCAACACTCCGAACTAATCTTAGATGGACCTTAAGGTGTTTGAAATAAGGTATATAAATTGTCAGTTATCGATACCGATCTGATTTGTGTGTCGAATCGCTCAATGCCGCTCGTTCGGAACCTTTCATCGGGCGGAGTCTCGAAGTATGACATATATATTATGACCGTCACAATGGCCCTAATGACACCTCTATACACCCACGATGACCAAAAGTCAGACCGACATCCGGAAACAATAATGGAGACAATAATTCTCCTGGAAAGTTTTTCGTTAATGTTGCAAGTTGGTGCCACTGCAAGAGGTTTTTGAGTAAGGGTGCGTTGGGGTAAGATTGAACGGGTTTTTCATGAGGGGTAAGACAAAAAATCGTACGCCGTAGCATTACGGGCGACTTTTCATCTTACCCCGCATGAAAAAGCCGTTCAATCTTATCCCAACGCACCCTACTTAATAATAGGTAATAACTCCTCATGCGGCTCCGAGGCACTCAATCGCGATTGTCATGAGATTCTCAGTACATATGGTGCTATTTTACCGCACTAGTGCGATAATTAGCTCATTACGTGACCATGTCGAAAATTTAAAGGGTACTAACGGGTAAAACGTTGTACAATACATGTGCGAATAGGTAATTCGCAACTCGTATCGATTTAAAACACTCCCTTCGGTCGTGTTTTGATTTATCGCCATTCGTTGCGAATTTCCTATTTTTCGCACTTGTATCGTAATTTTCTATTACAGTCGCGATCTTTCATTTACAATACCTATTGTGAAGTGAATTTGATCGCCCGAGAACGTAAACTATACTAAGATTAAAGCGCGTTGAGCTAGAACTCTTTCTTATTAACTTGTCTCTGACTAAACTAATTAATTAAAGATAAAGCTTTAGAAGGATGAATTAAAATAGTTTCAAAAATATCTACACCATAATTCTGCATTTTTCAGACTAGGATAATAATCCTTGTTTCACGTAAATCAAAGTTACTTCACAAAACAAAAGCATATCCAGAAAAACGAAGCTATTCTACTTTAGACTTTATGAACAGGGTTTTAAAATTGAATATAGGAAAGCTTTTTTTTAAAGTTAGCGCGATTTAGTTTTTTATGCGAAAGGTCTTTCAATGGGCACACTTTTTTTTTATGAAATAGGAGGCAAACGAGCAGACGGATCACCTGATGGAAAGCGATTACCGCCGCCCATGGACACCCGCAACACCAGAGGGGTTGTAAGTGCGTTGCCGGCCTTTAAGATGGGAATACGCTCTTTTCTTGAAGGTTTGAAGGTCATATCGGTCCGGAAATACCGCAGGCGACAGTTCATTCCACAGTTTAGCTGTGCGAGGCAGGAAGTTTCTAGAGAAACGTACAGTTGAGGACTGCCAACCATCTAAGTGGTGAGGATGGTAATGTTTTCGCGTAGGGCGATGGCGAAAAGAAGCTGCAGGGATTAATCCGAACAATTCCTCGGAGCACTCCCCGTTATACACGCGATAGAAAATGCAGAGCGAGGCCACATCTCTACGCAGCGCCAAGGAGTCAAGCCGTTCCGAAGTACGCTGGCAGTCGACACTTAGCGCAAGGTAACATTAATAAGCCATTCAACAACTAACAACTAAATTACACTAAAAAGAACTTAAAGCGATTAAAAGCGGGTAAACTAATTGAGCTTATACAGGCCATTGGAGGCATTCCTGTAATATTCCAAACACCATTAAGAATTCTATTCAGGGTATTCAGTAAAACTGTCGGTATTGCCAATGTAGCAAATTTGGTGTCTGAATTAGCAACTTTAGTGGCTACCCTACTATGCGAGATATGCCACTTGGCAACTTTTTACAACATTAAAATGACAACTATTAGCACTAGTATCGTCTAGATTTAAACTGGTTTATTCACTAAGCGTTTGGAATAAAAACCATGTTTAAAAACCTATCTACTTACCTTTAATTGAACAACGTCGTATCAACATAGTATTTTATGCCAACAATTTGACATTGCGGTTCTATAAAGTTAAATTAACAAGACGTTGAATGGGATAAAAACGGTTAATTTGAACTGAGATTGTAAGTAATTGTAATTGCATCTCTTAATTTGTGCGCTATACAGCCTGCGACCGGGCTTTATAATTACGATAGACTTTTTTAAAGAGGTCTTGTTTTTAAATGATATCCACTAGCTTTGTTTATATGTCAAGCAGAAATTCTGCTACGGAAATTGTTGTGCTTTTGAGATAATTTAACACGAATTGATTTTTTTATATATATTTATTATGGTTAAACGTATACGCACAATACATTCTGTATATCCTCTAGCGTCCCACGGTCCTGAGTGCAAATTACCCCCAATGAAATTTAAATCATTATTAAATGGGACACAGGTGCTTTGGTTTTATTTCTTTTAATTTTAAAACAAAACAAAATTCAAACCATTAAAATACGATATAATTTATTTTATAAAAATATCCAAAAATTAAAAAAAAAAACATAATACGCTTACCTAAATAGTACTTAAATATTGATTCAAATTGGACTGCCAATTTTTCTTACATGGTGGGACTATTTATTTTACATTTAGATCGTATTTTTTACCAATTTTTGTACTTTGTTACTAATTATTATTTTGTTTGGTTCCAGGTACGCTTCTATACATTCTACATCAAAATGTTCCTGTTATCGAAACGGTAGTACATATTATTTATCTAAACATATCTAGACGCATTGTGCAAACAAAATATTGAGATGACGCCTGTGCCCAGAAGTGGGACATACTTATATTAATGATGACGATCATGTCGCCCTAATCATATAATTCATATAAATTTTCCAGTATTCCATATGAAAGTCTATAGTGGCTATAGTTTTGTCATCTCGAAAAAAGGTTCATCACTAAAAAGTACCTACTCTATAATCATCAGCTGCCAATATTACCAATCTAACGCAACCTATTTAAATATAGAACGCCAATTAAATGTCACAGCAAGTTTACGATGACGAAACAATAGGCAAAGATTCGCTCCGCCATACAGCCACGATAGCGCAACGATAACAATGTTGTCGATATGCCACGCCAACCGTTCACACAATATCCTTTAAGGGATAAAAACGCACCATATTATGTGGTTTCCGTGTATAGGTAAGTGATACCTAATTACAAGACATTCTTCTTCACTTAAGGCGTTTTTTTAAAACGAATTACTATACCCATAGAGTAACTTATACTAGAGCGGTACTGTCATAGTAAATTTTGTAACCCCAGTAAATTCACTGCAATCTGTCGACACACTTTAAAACTAAAAATGAAGATTTATAAAAATACGATAGAATGTATTTAAATATAGATAAATGATTTTTTTTATTTGCATTAATTATTTTTATGATTTTGACCCATGTTCTTTCACTGATATGCGTTAAAATTATTAAATAACAAACGAAACCGTCAACGCCATCTATACGACTGTAGGCCAAAACTAGTAGCGCCCTCTGAACGAGAATCAAATTTTCTTGATTTTCGAGGCACGTTTTTTCCTTAGACTGTATCCATCTATTACGGAGTTATATCTTTCTTTGGTATGTCTCACAACAGTTGAAATTCGAATAATTTAGATACTTAACTTACCCGTTTTATAAGTGGCTACCTATGTCTTTATGTTTGTGAACTCTGTGAGTCATTGTTTGTGTCAAGAGACACGTGCATGTCAACTGACAACCCTCGAAGGGGAAACAAGAACAAGATAGATTGAATAAGTTTAACACGAACATGTTGCTTTTTAACGTATCTGTAATTCTAGTTAAATCAAACATCAGTGTAGGCAATCGTAGAGTATAAAAGAAATACCATTGATTGTTTGTAATGGAGCTCCGATATGTCTTCTGGGGGCCTAGCTATGATAATTATTGATATAAAACGCTAATCGGAACTTAAATAATGTATGGAAATAGTCACGTGACTTATCATAGCTCTTGTCATCCCGCCGATACATTTTTAATTTTCATTTAACTTTTTTTGATGTACCTACGACTTTCTACTGTAATCTTTGTAAAGAATCCGAGATAAAAAAAGATGGTCAGTATATATTTGTATAAATTTTAAGTCATAAGTAATTTTATACTCCTCCGTAGGTGAGGCTGGGAAGTATACAAGTGTTAAGTACCTTGCGCTTCAATGTCATTTTAGAATTTCTTTATGACTCCAGTACTTTTTCCAAGTGATACCAACTCGTCTGTTTATTTCTTCAATATGTCTACTTTTTCTGAATGTTATTTGTTTTCCTAAGTATATATATTCTTCCACATACTCTAGGTCACTTTCGTTGACATGTATTGGATATTGGGCTCAGTTGCTCATAACTTTAGTTTTAGATGTATTTAGTTCCAGACCAATATTTTTGCCATATATGCCAAACATGGATCTACAACGCAAAGACAAAGAATAATATTCAGGTGTGTCAAAGGAGTATAGAGAGAAGTGTACTCAACATAAAACTTAGAGACAAGAAGAGATGCTCAGAAATAAGAAACACAACTAAAGTGATAGATGCACTCGACCACTCAAGATCCTTAAAATGGAAGTGGGCAGGCCACTTAGCCAGATTAGAAGACCAGAGATGGACCAAAGTGGTGACAGAATGGCAGGGACCTCATGGAAAAAGACACAGAGGGAGACCAAATACCAGGTGGATAGATGATATTGTCCCAATAGCTGGACAAAGTTGGATGAAGAAAGCACAAAACAGAACACATTGGAAAAAGTTGGAGGAGGCATATACCCAGAAGGGCTCCTTAAATTAAAAAAATATATATAAGTAAAATGAATTGTATACTTAAGGAATAAAAGGCTCTATTATTATAATTTTATACTCCTAGTAAAACAAAATTGACAATCTATTTCCCGTCAGTTCTTATTTAGAAACAAATCTGACGCCTATTGTTATATTACATTTAAACTAAAAGGGCGTATTTCTAAACACCCAGGAACAGTCTACAGACGTTTAGCTTTAGACTTAGGCATTGTGAAACCTCTTTGTGTGCCTGAAACCTAGGTCATTATTCACGGGCCAACCGATATAAGCCTGGACTTTGATCACATATAGTTCTTACCAAACAAGGGTTCAAGTGTTACTGGTAAATCTAAATGTCTCAGTCGGTCTGGTACATTTGCATCGTAGATGAATTACTTAACCTTTCCTTTACCGTCACAGACTAAACAGAGAGCCCACTGCGAACCAAGTAAAAGTTTTGTATGTAATACTTCTACTCGCTCTAATTTCGAAGTATTACAATTTTTAGCGACGAAAACTAGTAGACATGAGTAGTTCGCGAATAAAAGATTTAAATGAACGATGATAAATGAAATGTGAATGAATGATTGAAATGAATGAATGAATGTACTTCAATTGATGTCACTCTTTCATTCACTAGTTCAGCTCGGATTCATTTAGTTCTTTACTTCAGCAGTTCAGTTTAAAAACCGTGTCATTGACTTGATCATTCGCTTAGCTAGAGTGACAATGACAATTCATAAATTAATTTATTTGAGTGATTCATATTGAATGAAATTGTCTATCAAATTCTTCATTCAACTCAATATATCCGCGAATGAGAGAAATTAAACCAGTACTTTTGATATGGATCTGTTGACCTACTAAATTTAACTAGTGAACTAAAAGAGTGAAGTACTTCACAGCGTACGAAAGATGCATATGAATCTTTTCTTTTCAGTGACACATTTTGCGCATGACTTAAAACTAGTAGCAGACGTATATATGTTACTTGAATGTTAGTGTCAAATTTTAGTACTTTACTCTGACATTGGGGATTACCCAGGTATTACCCAGGCCAAGTCATTATACGTAATTACGTATTAAAAATTAAAGATACCTAATATTGATGCGCTTTTAACACCCCCTGGCACAGACTAAATTAACCGACTTGGTATCATATTACATCTCTAAACTTTTTTGTAGTAGAAGTATTGCGTTGCGAGACGGGCATCTTTTTCATGTAATGTTTTTGATGAGATGAATTTTTCATCTCACTGTAAATGTAGTACATAGTCGTATTTACTAGTGAAAGAGCTCTTTAGGCCTACTCTAACGTATCTCTTAACTCGTATGCGCATTGACATCGATCTAGACTAGACTTTCACAACAAATGGAAAGTTTAACAAATCAACCCTAGATAGTAGATAGGGTGGTTTATCGTTGTTTCTTCGTAACAAATGGGACGCTTTAGTGTACAGATTTCGCTGACTTTCTTATACTATACGGAATCAGCTGGTTTCGTAATGTGTGAGTCGAAAGTGTAACGGTTTTACACTACATATAGGTTGTATAAAATATAGTAAAACGTGCTTAACATGGTTTTAAAGGGACCAGTAGTAGAGTAATATTATGCGGGAAATCATATTAACCTCTCATATGTGTATGGTGAAAAATCGGTTCAAACCTCGATTCGGTATAGTGCAGAAAAAAATGCAAAAACATAACTAAAAATTCGATCATGATCTTTATCATACACAGAACACAGACAAGAGGTTTCATCGCATTATGAGGGTTCTGCTGAATTAACAGATAAATTGCCATTACGTCGTTAGACGTCACATTATATTCCAATATGGTGTCAATAAACATACTAAACGAATGAATTCTGACCAAAGAAATACGCCGAAGTGTCATAACCATAACATAATGTGTTATTAATTTAATGAGGACGCCCGCGCATCATTTATTAACAGCCAAAAAGATGTCATACTTTTTGTAGTATCCGACCGAAACAGGGTTTTTGCCGAAATTGAATCCGAAACTGAAGATTCGGATTTGCTTTAGTTTTGGGCAAAACCTGACTTTTATGCCTAAACCTTTCGAAACCGGAATTTCAGTCGGACACCCGAAAATACAGATTCGGCGCGGCCAAAAAACTACGATCGGACAGTTTCTCAATACGATAACCAAAGCCACATACGTCTTTTAAAAAGGCTTAATCATAATTACTGGCGTTTAAAAGACTCTTCCCTCATTTCTGCGGAACTATAAAATTACTCCTACATTCCCAACGGGCAAAAACTGATGAATAAACCCGCGTCTCGCTGCGCGATCTCCACTTCATTGGATACCGAAGGAATGTGTAAGAATGATTATAGTAATTAAACAGTATTAATGTAATTAGCGACAGTTAATGGTTTTTTAAAGATATTTTATCTGAGTAATCCGTCGGATGTCTAGTTCTTTCTCTCGTAGATTACATAGGTATTAATTACTTGTAAAGACATCTTGGGCGCCCTGATGTTATTTAATTACTGATCAGTATCATTAATTCATTATCATATTCACTAAAAAGACACACACACCAACTCAATAATGACCATGTACCTAATGTCGATGTGGATTGCTGCATCGCCAGTTCTCTGCCACGTCACATATATATAGGTATATGGTTGTGTCCTTTTTAGGGTTCCATACCCAAAGGACAAAAACGGGACCCTATTACTAAGACTCCACTGTCCGTCTGTCTGTCTGTCTGTCTATCTGTTTGTCTGTCACGAGGCTGTATCTCATGAACCGTGATAGCTAGACAGTTGAAAATTGATGTATTTCTGTTGCCGCTATAACAGAAAATACTAAAAACAGAATAAAATAAATATTTAAGTGGGCCTCCCAAACAACAAACATGATTTTTTTTTGCCGTTTTTTGCGTAATGGTACGAAACATGAAGGCGCGTATTTATCTGGTGTTGCAGGCGTCCATAGGCTACGGTGATTGCTTACCATCAGGCGGGCCGTATGCTTGTTTACCACCGACGTGGTATTAAAAAAAACCCTTCGTGTCGTTCGCGAGTCCGACTCGCACTTGGCCGGTTTTCTATGTCTTCTGGGCGTCAGCATGGCCGCCTCTTTTCAGATGTAGTGAACAATGCTTTGCCCGTTGTATTTTGTCGGAATCTACGTATTTATCTATTCAAGAAGGTTACTGCTTCAGTAATAGACTTATCCCTCTCACCTATACATTAACGATTACGATAATTTTCAAATAATGAATATTGTAATAGATTTTAAGTACCTAGTATTGTAAAAATATTTTTTATCAATAAATGATCGTATCGTATCGTATACATAACTCAGAATGGAGTTACTAATAAAAATCGTGACTGTGTCTCATTATTAGAAGTAGGGCAAGAAGTGCGAATCTGTATTACTCCATACTTCTCTTATCTATGTAGCGCGTTTGTCTATGTAGCGCGTTGTAAAAGTAACCTTTCTACGTTCAGAATAAAGTTAACATTTGAATACAATATTCAATAGATGCAACATCGCGCAGACATTTGGGATTTGGGATATATTATAGTCAGAGAGCCGAATGTGTGAAGAAACTTAATGCAGTTACACTTTTACAATAAATATTTGTCTGAATTACGTATCTCAAAATAAGCGCGACATAATTTTTCGTTAATCTTTACAAAAAAATAGGATATAAGTTTCTAGCAATAAGGAAAAAAATCACTTGTAACTAAAAATCTTATGCTTTTAGTTCTGCTGTACAGAAATAGGGTAAGCATAAGCAAAGATAGATATAACTCCGTAATAGATGGATACAGTCTAAGGAAAAAACGTGCCTCGAAAATCAAGAAAATTTGTTTCTCGTTCAGAGGGCGCTACTAGCTTTGGCCTACAGTCGTATAGATGGCGTTGACGGTTTCGTTTGTTATTTAACAATTTTAACGCATATCAGTGAAAGAACATGGGTCAAAATCATAAAAATAATTAATGCAAATAAAAAAAACCATTTATCCATATTTAAATACATTTTATCGTATTTTTATAAATCTTCATTTTTAGTTTTAAAGTATGTCGACAGATGGCAGTGAATTTACTGGGGTTACAAAATTTACTATGACAGTACCGCTCTAGTATAAGTTACTCTATGGCATAAGTTAATAATTGGAATAGAATATCTAATAAATCCCCGCTATCGCTATCGCGTCGTTTTAAAACCGCTCGCGCACGCGCATATACCGCGTTTTTTTACCATTACGAGTAGAAAAGACTACACGATTTTGACGTATCCCTTTATTGATAAACAATTGTTCAATGCAAATCATATATAATGATTTACATTCTTCCGGGTGGCGTTGATCAGTCTGTCAAGTGCGGATGGTGCAACTGGCACTTAGTCGTATAGTTTAGTCGCCTTTCTGCAACTAGTCAGGTAAAATATATGTACAATTTAAGCTAAAAATTAAGATAAGGTAAAAAACCGGCCAAGTGCGAGTCGGACTCGCGCACGAAGGGTTCCGTACCATTACGCAAAAAACGGAAAAAAAATCACGTTTGTTGTATGGGAGCCCCCCTTAAATATTCATTTTATTCTGTTTTTAGTATTTTTTGTTATAGCGGCAACAGAAATACACCATCTGTGAAAATTTCAACTGTCTAGCTATCACGGTTCATGAGATACAGCCTGGTGACAGACGGACAGACGGACAGTCTTGGTAATAGGGTCCCGTTTTTACCCTTTGGGTACGGAACCCTAAAAAGAAGAAAAGATTGTGGAAAGTTTCGTCATTGAGTTTATCTGCTGTCTATTTAAATGTCATTATCGCGAAAACATATTACTTTGTCTAAATCCAATAGCCAATTGTATTCCGTGCTAATATATTTCGCATTTCGACCCATTTCGATCGGATCTAGTCAACTGTTTATATCAACATTATTGTTTCTATCTTACAGCTTCGTTTCGCTGAAATTTAAACTTTATTTTAAGTGGCTCACGGTTGCTTTTACAGTGGTCGGACTGTTCAAGTTACGATGTAGTGCAAGTTAAATAAGTTATTGTTATAGTTGCGGATCACGACTCCTTTCGCAAAGGCGTAAATGCTGAGAATGCCACGACTTGTCATTTCGCAGTCACGACTGTAAATGCCATCGGGCTGATAGGTTTTAATCCGTTTTGCCGATGTGTGATGAAACATGCATGCTGGTTTGCTGGTTCAGTTTAGGACAATTCTGTGTCAAAATGACCCAGACTCAAAGAACTGGCTCTAAAAACCGCCACCGAAGTCAAACAGAAACGTTGTATGTCTAAGAATTAGGTTGTGCCGTTCTTGACAACATTTTAATTATCGCTTTAAACCATATATGTGAAGATATGATGACCGGTCTGGACTAGTCGGTAGTGACCCTGCCTGTGAAGCCGATGGTCCTGGGTTCGAATCCCGGTTAGGGGGTTTGTCGTTGTTGTATCGCGCCGCAGTTTTATGGCCGAGCTGTGTGTCGGCACGGGGTTGTCACTTTACAAGTTTTTGTACCTATACCTACTGATTTATTATTTTTAAGATTTTTAAGATAAATACGACCGGTCTGGCCTAGTTGGCAGTGACCCTGCCTGTGAAGCCGATGGTCCTGCGTTTAAATCCCGGTAAGGGCATTTATTTGTGTGATGAGCACAGATAATTTGTTCCTGAGTCATGGATGTTTTCCATGTATTTATATATTATATATATCATTGTCTGAGTACCCATAACACAAGCCTCCTTGGGCTTACCGTGGGACTTAGTCAATCTGTGTAAGAATGTCCTATAATATTTATTTATATTATTACAAGTTTCATACAACGGATAACTTTGCACATAGTAAGTGTAAATTTATACACGCCCAGTGTGCGTTCCAGTTATAATTTAATTTATGTTCAATATTTAATAATATACATACATTTTTACAATATTTAATAATATGCATACATATTTATTAAGCAAACGCGGATCGGACCGCGCGAACTCGCCAACTATTACATAAACCAAAGAGGTTTACAATAGTGGCATACTGGCAAAAGTTGTATGAATATTTAAAGTGAATAAATAAATTAAAAAATAATAATAATGAATACTGTCAACAGGAAAATTGACGTATTTTTACCTAACATGGCTCGATTGATAATGTTTACTGCATAACAATTATATTAATTGGGTTTCACACCTAGTTATTGCCTGCATGTACACACACTATTAAATGTCTTGACGCAGTTCAATTCTTACTTTAAATTAAATTAAATTAAATTTCCAACAAGACAGTAATCGTACAAACAGTAATATTTTGTTATAAAACTAAACCTAATTAAAAACTAAAAATCGCGGCATTTTGGCGGCGAGTTCGTGTGACTTAAGATTTTTGTACAAGTCAATGCCGTCGTGTATCTCGTGAAGTAAGCGTCAAGTTCAAGTTAGCTGACAAACCGTTTGACGGCCATATTCGAACAATGCCTTATAAGAAATCACAGCGGTACAATACCGATCTCTGATCTCTCAGTGTCAAAAGTGACGTTTTTTGGCTGAAGAAATGTCACTTCTGACACTGACAGATCGGTATCGTACCGCTGTGACTTCTTATAAGCATCGGTTGCTTGTTGACCGCCATCTTGGTGATATCGAGTCGTCATTATCTTCTTTGTTTTTGCTCATTAACGTGCGTAAACGTAACGTTGTTTAAAGTGTAATACTGATAGCTTACTATGCAGTAAACTAATGTGGAAGTGTGCGGATAATGTAGAATTAATTTAGATACAAGTTTATACACCGTTCTGGCGTCAACGTGGCCCTTGTAAAGTCCAGCTATCTCCTTACAAGCAGGGACCGGACAACCCTTTCCGCGATAAAACCCTTTCAATGGGCGACACTTAAACACGGCTAACACATTGAAAGACTTTCCCTTTTGAACTGCAAGCCCATTCATACCCCTACCTTTGACTAACCCTTACCGAAAAGCTAACCAAAAATAAGGCTAGCCCTTAATAAGGGTTACCCTTATCTTTAAGCGCTTTTTATAAAGGTTTCCCTTAGCGTGAAAGAGACAGGATTAGTATATATCTACGGTAGTGTATGAAAAGGAAAGAAAATACGTGCCTAGTCAAAGAACGCCGCCGTCGCCGCCGACGATCGCTCGGATTCGAAGTAATGTGTGCTTTATGAACAAGGTAGACGACTTAAATTAGCACGCTTATATGCTAAAAGTGAAGCCCTTTATAAGGCTAACCCTTATAAGCAATATGCAAGGTGTTGTTGAGCGGATGATAAGGGTTTTGTAAGGGTATTTGGGCTACCGATTACTCAAATGTGGTAGCTTTATATAAGGGTTTTTAAAAGCAAAACAAAGTCTGGCAAAGGGTATGGTGAGTTAAGCCTTATGCAATACCCTTATAAAACCCCGATAAGGGATAGCGGGCCGGTCCCTGCTTACAAGACCTAATAAAATCACCGTACACTTTATTATTTACAACGACGGGACTTAATCGCGTAAAATAAGTATTAAACCCACCTCCGACGTTTCGAGGACGGCGTTGTCCCCGTGGTCTCGGAGAAGACTGGCTAAAGTTGACATCAACATCTTCTAGGCGCGCGAGTTTTTCGAACTACCCGCACTTGGTCTTGTTTATAGTTCGAAAAACTCGCGCGCCTAGAAGATGTTGATGTCAACTTTAGCCAGTCTTCTCCGAGACCACGGGGACAACGCCGTCCTCGAAACGTCGGAGGTGGGTTTAATACTTATTTTACGCGATTAAGTCCCGTCGTTGTAAATAATAATGAGTAAAAATCGTGAAAGTTTAAATCACCGTACACTGTCTTGTACTAACGGTACAATTTTAGTCGTAGGTATTTAAAGCTCCTAAGCACAGAATAACTAATAGTACTACCGTATCCTAAGTCCTTGATACTGGCGAAATAGTCCCACAGGACTGAAGCCAAAATTTTAAAAGAATGAATTATAAGCATTGTTCGAATCGGGCGTTACGTCAAAGTGCAGTCAAATGACAACCGGCGGCCTTCCCATTCCACAGAGTAATTACCCCATCGGGGTAATCGCCTGTTCGAAACGTGACCGTTTTTGTGTGCGTCGCGCTTTGTTACCGCCGTTTAGTGTGCTACGCGTAATGAGTGTTTTGGACAATTCAAGTTCAACTCGTTAAGTCCTCGGAATGACGTGTAACGCTTGTTAATGTGTTAACGCTTGGCAAGCACGGCCGAATTGCACCTACCCATACAAACGTAGTTCCGCTCTCATTTTAAAACTACGTGTTGGATTGTAATAAAACTTTGCACATAAAATGTCATGAGGTATATCTAGGTCTGTAATTAGTTTATATAGCACCACTTTATAAAACAAACGAAATAGAGCAAAAACAAGTTTTGTATGAAAAACGGTCTCGGTATTAGGCCCCCAGGTGTGTCGACTGATGTGACAGTTCCTTGAGTTCCTTCAAGTCTCTGATAGATATTTTTACAAACTATGCGAACAGTTGCGGTTGATCCTAAACTATTTTTTCTCATAGACATATATATTACTCCGTAAAGAGCGGCCTTACCAGCACTACGAATGGGGCCGATACATTGGAGTCAAAATCGCATTTAGTTACAGCGCGCCAGTCGTGTGGCGAATTGCGCAGTGGAAAGGCGTCGGTGTTCGGTCGGAATTGTATGCATACGCTTATATTTTGTTTACTCCTATGGTGACGCCTCGCCTTTCCACTGCGCAATTCGCCACACGAATGAGCGCGCTGGTGTAACTAAATGCGATTTTGATTCCAATGTATCGGCCCCATTCGCAGTGCTCGTAAGGCCGGTCTTTACGAAGTAATAATGTCTATGTTTTTTTCTAAATTTTGTGCTGGGTATTCCATGAACGCCTGACCCCGGTTTCACCACTGTCGATACTTATCGCGAAATTTACGCAAAATTTCAGTGTCAGGTGTTAAATGTCATCATGATGAAATAGGCGCCTGGTGCACGGGAGCATTGCCTTTTCGGCTTTCAGACTGATCACACGCACGTACGAACGCAATCGCCGCACAAAAAGCATGGTAATTGCCTAATTGCCTAAATGGCTGCGCCGGCGCAAATGTGCGCAAAAACGACGGGAAACGCCACGTGACCAAATTGTACATTACCTCATTCGATTTTGGTCGGACTTTTTTGAAAAAAAAAGTGCATATTACATACATACAAGTCGCGTCCATGTTTTCGAAATGATTGTAAAGCCCGTTAAACAAAACTATTTGAATAAAGTTACATTTTACCGAAATAATTTGACAAATTTGTTAAAATGAATTTAATTGTAAGTACGTTGCTTATTTTTACTTCGATATAATTAATTAACTGCTTTCTATGAAGAATTTTCGTTTTTAAACTAAAATTATTAAATTACTTGTAGTAGATTTGTGGAATATTTATACTAATGCAATCAACTTCGTTCCTTCGGTAGTAAATAATATTTTGTATATTTTGTATTTTATCTTCAAACTGAACCGGTGAGCTCCATCTTAGGCCCTGTCTTCACCTTCCATCAGGTGTGACTAGGGCCAATCGCCGATCAGTTTATAATAAAAAAAAATAAAAAAAAAATAAAAAAAAACCTAAATGCAAGATTTACAAGTAAAGTAGGTACCTAAACAACTCTGCGCCGCGCTGGCTCATGATGAGCGCCAAAACGGAAATCGAAATTTCTTTATCTGCATCTCTATCGCTCAAATATGCAAGAGCGATAGAGGCAGATAAAGATATTTCGATTTTCTTTATTCGCGATATGGCCTTTGATGAGCGCAAACACGATGGGAAATACCTCGTAAGTCTCGTGACCAAATTGTAGGTACCGCATTTAATTTTGTGTGGTGGTGCGGTGGTGTGTGTAGTGTAGGTAATCATGGTCGTTGAACTTTTTGAAAAAACCGGTCAAGTGCGAGTCGGACTCGCCCACCGAGGGTTCCGTACTTTTTAGTATTTGTTGTTATAGCGGCAACAGAAATACATCTGTGAAAATTTCAACTGTCTTAATAGCTATCACGGACAGACGGACAGCGGAGTCTTAGTAATAGGGTCCCGTTTTTACCCTTTGGGTGCGGAACCCTAAAAAAAGTACTTAAGTAACATACCCGTACCTACGTAAGCTTGTTACGTGCATGTTTCACCATTAAAATAAAATGTTTGTATATTACCCCAATGTTAAAACGGATGTTAGTGAATTGTATGAAGTATTTATTTTTTTAACAATATTTTCCTGTTTTTATTTTAAAATACTGACGATTGGCTATAATTATTTTTATAGAAGACATTTATTTGATTGCTTTTAAAGTTATGATTGTCATGTTAATATGAATGTTAAAAAAACGATGATAAGTACAGTCAAGTGTAAAAATATGGGTGCATACACAATTTACTCAAAAATATGTCCAATAGTTCTTCATTCGCTGACATAAGAGCTATGGGACATTTTTGAATATGATGAGTGCACCCATATTTTTACACTTGACTTTACCAGAATAATTAACATTTTGACGTGTATTAGCGGTAAAAGTTAGAAATTGCGTCTTCTTTTATGTAAGTATATTTCGTATGGGAAATATTAAAGCTTTATACAAATAAGTCTAAAACTGTACCATTAAAACACATTAAAGGGCCTTCCTTCACTTTGTCATTTAAGCGCTTATTCAGTTCGTTTTGCTCATTACGCACGGACAGACGGACAGACATTAGTAACGAGCGGCTTTACAGACGTCATTACAACTGACGGAGTTCCGACATTGTGCCGTCATGTGTATCGGACCCTTTACTTTTTGTTCTTAATCCTTAAGGGTTAGGTACAAAAAGTTTTTGTACGCTAGGCTTTTGAGCTGGTTTTAGGTTTTAAGCTTTCATTAGTGCCCTATTGAATACATGCTGAATAAAGGGGTCAGAAAACCGATGATTGTTACAAATCCGCGTTTTTTAGAACCTTTGCTACTCCACAATTTCAATATTAAATAAGTAATTGAAATTAGAATACTTAAGAGAATTGAACTAGTTTATGCTGCTTTTATATGATAATGATAGATGGGGTACGAGAAACACTGGGGCAAGATAAATACTTGTAGGGAATCCCTATACCTACTGTTTCTCTTGTCCCGAGCAAAATAAACTATTTTTCTATTACCTTACATGACCTCAAAGATTTTTCGTGGTATTTTTTAAGCTTTTAAAGCCAAAATGACGGTTTCGTAACCTGTGTAAGAAGCTGGCATGATAATTAACGCTAGCGTGCGCGGGCGGCGCGATTCACACGCTCCACTTGCGTACGCGCACCGACCCGCACCGCAATTCAAGCTTTTTTACCATTTCAGTGTTTCCTTTACTAAAATTGGGTTTTGTTTTGCGAAAAGGATACGCCCTCAAAAATTTGTCAAAGAAATAAATTACTTTTTTCTTTTATCTCAATTGGGTACCTACTCTTAAAATATATTTAGACTAAATATGCTTTATACTAAAAATTTAATTATACTATTACGGCATGCAGGGTAACAAACAAACTAAACAAACAGGGCAGCAGGTAATAAGTGAAAATTTTACATGTTTACGTAATTATTTTCTATCGCGTCAACTTTTACATTAGTTCCGAGTGATTTTTTTCTTAGCATTTGGCCTTGATACGTGCTCAATATAAAAAAACCGGCCAACTGCGAGTTGGACTCGCGCACGAAGGGTTCCGTACCATTACGCAAAAAACGGCAAAAAAATCACGTTAGTTGTATGGGACTTAAATATTTATTTTATTCTGTTTCTAGTATTTGTTGTTACAGCGCCAACAGAAATACACTATCTGTGTAAATTTCAACTGTCTAGCTATCACGGTTCATGAGATACAGCCTGGTGACAGACGGACAGACAGACAGACAGACGGACCGAAAGCGGAGTCTTAGTAATAGGGTCCCGTTTTTACCCTTTGGGTACGGAACCCTAATAAAAACGACCATTTTCCGTTAGTCCCCTCTTAATAAAATGATCTAAATACCTCACCAACACAGCATACTCGTATTCTAATGAAAGTGTATCACAGTCGTGTCCTTGCTTGGTACAGAATAAACAAAAAGTTGATCGACCCTCGACCCAGATCTTGATTGAGATGTGCTGTTATGAAATTGGCAATGGAGTTGACCGTTGCATTGCATGCCAAATCATTCTACAAACATTGGCGCTGAATTACGTAGCGAACTTTTTAAATTGAAGCAGTAGTTTTAACAATCCTTAACATTTGGAAGGAGAAGGAAATTAGTTCGACGGGATATTTCTTTTATTTATTATTCCCCGATATCTCGAAGACTACTGGACTGATATGTAGAAGGATTAATTTTGATTTGTTTTAAAGTGTCACAGTTTATCCTAAAATCATCATGCCAAGATCTGATGATGAGATCCGGGAAAAATCGAGGGAGCTTTTTAAATTGTATAGGCACAACTGGGGGCATCGAATATTTACATAGCGCGGCATCGCCAATTGCTGCCATCATCCCGCTGTCAAAACTTTACAGAAGAAACACATTATTTGGAGACTAGCGAGGCCACGGCAGAAAATACTTTCTGCATCCTCAAAGTTTTGTCCCTCGCAAGTGGCAACGGACAGTGGCGGGTAAGAAACTTAAGAAAGTACGAAAGCCATATATGAAAAAATATTGAAGAAAGTCAACCCACGTAAAATTACAATCGGGTTTACAATAAACCTAAGAGTAACGAACACAACTTAATCACAGTCACCATCCCTTACACTGGCCACGATGCTGGTATTCGGCCTGGTTCTTCTACTCCCGTCACCTCCTATCCTCGAATGCACCAGCCCCACACTCCCCACCTGTGTTGTTGGCTCGGTGTCTCGGGCAGGAGGGTCAGTTGAGCATACCGGGGCGGCAGATGATGGGAGGAGTACACGAATAGGCCGGGATACGCGTCCTAACTCGGAACGGGTTAGTCCGGAGGTTGTTAGCGTACCGTAGAATACGCCTCTAACCGGCGGCCTAGATCGTACCAACACGTGCATTTGAGCAAGCTCGACGACCCTCTCCGTCCTTCCCTCTCTTGTGTGACCAACGCTTCGGAGTCCTTGCAGCAGAACTGCTGGCTGGCGCAGCCACTATACGGATACGGAGTAACTCGTGTGTCATGTTGAAGTAGAAATGCTATTGAAAACCATAATGACGAAGTCGGCTCTTTTTGTTAGAGATTACTCAAAAGCGAAGACATTTTCAAATTAAGGCCATCATCCTTCCAAGTTTGAGGTCAAAGCGGTATCAGGGTTAACGAGGTCTAAGCTTTCTATGCAGGAATGCCTGTGATGTCGTGTCGCTCATATATGACTCACGATACTCGTAGGATGCATTATGCAGGTGCACTTGTATTAAAACAATATGATGCTTGGATTGTTTTAAAATAGAAGAATAGCTATTTTTTTTTACAAGGGGAAAAGATGTTGTTTAACTCCTCGTTCTAATATTGATAACCGAGCCAGCGAAACATTCTAAAATTTAACCACGAGCGCTAAACAAGTAGCTAAAGAGGCGAGAAGTTCAATCTTTTCCTGCATACGCTCATATTCTCTTAACAACATATGTTCAAATCATATATACTCAATTACTCATGGACAAATTTAGAGAAACGCAAAAAAATACTGGATTACAGCACCTAAAGTAATTTCAAAATTAGTGATTAAATTTTTATGAGTGATATTACTATATGAGTGTATTAAAGCTGCCTTTCCACTGAGACGGAGATAACCGGAAATAAGAGAAATCATGCGGGAATCAACCAAAAGCATTGTTTGTAATTGTAATCCAGCGGAGCGGAGAAGAAACCCAAAGCTAGTAGTTGAGTGCCGCACGTCTCCTCTCACCTCCGCCTTAGTGGAAAGGCAGCCTTAATTCTTAGCCGCATAGCTATACTTTATTTGCTGCTCACTGTACAGTGTTCTCATAATACGTTACTCCAAGGTGTCACGATACCATTAACTAGGTGAGCGTAATAGCACATTAAACACATGTGTGAAATTCACACGTGTTCACAATTTGTATGATCGCATGCCACCGACACCGCTTCTTGTGCGCTGCGCCCTATATTTATGTAGATTACTCTGCCATCTTATCTTTATCTCAGACAAGCCATTGTAACCTTTTTTCTTAAAGCAATAAGGTGCTTGTCGTGTTAACTGATGTTTGTAGTCTCATAAAATAAAAGAGAATCAAGTAATTAATGTGCTACAGCTATTTGAAGCTTTATTACGTAAGAGATTTGATTCAAATTGCATTGGGTATCTTTTGATCTTTAGGTGTTGTAGTTATGAAGAATATTAGTTCCCCGTCGCTGGGTTTGCATGGACTGTAATGAAACTGATATTGCGATTAATTCATTGTTATAACTTAATAGCGCATCTTGTGGTTTATTCATAGCAAGTTATTTCTTCTTTCTCAAAAACATATTTTCTTGTTTATTTCCGCGTAGAAGCCGTAAAACTTTTCAACACAAGTTTCACCCTCCTTGGGTTTGAATTTTAAAATATCCTTTCTCAGTAGGATTCTACAACTAATACAAGGTTCAGGCTGCATTATCTGTCTATAACTATATTTTAATTGAAGTTATATATATATGGAAGTTATAAAAATGAAGTTATGAAAATGTTATATATATATATATATATAGATTTAAATTAGAAATGTATGTTATGTATAGCTCGAAAGGGATTTTTTTCACGTGTTTCCGATATAACTCATCAGCTTAAGTTTTATTTTACGGGTTCATTCTCTCCCTCCGACCCTAATATGAAATCTGCAAAAAAGAAAATCAACTTTGATAATGTCCACCTTATGACAAATACTCTTTAGATTGTTTTTCCTTCTCTTGTGGTAACACTGAGCAGCCTGTGCGAAAAACTCCCATTTTGCAAACGAATATTATAGAATGCCGGGGTAGTTTGGGCAATGGCTAAAATGTTGGATCTAAGTATCATGGCAACGTATGGAATGCCTAGTAAGTCTATTGAAACGAAAGGAAATCAAATGATGTATAAAATAAAAGCCGGCCAAGTGCGCGTTGGACTCGCGCACGAAGGGTTCCGTACCGTTACGCAAAAAAATCACGTTTGTTGTATGGGCCCCATTTAAATATTTATTTTATTCTGTTTTTAGTATTTGTTGTTATAGAGGCAACAAAAATACATCATCTGTGAAAATTTCAACTGTCTAGCTATCACGGTATACAGCCTGGTGACAGACGGACAGACAGACAGCGTAGTCTTAGTAATAGGGTCCCGTTTTTACCCTTTTGGGTACGGAGTAGGTATTTAGTAGCATAGTAAGGCATATTAGCTTTTTTAACTTAGTAGGTTCGTTAGCAATTTTTTGTTTCACTTTGGGGCTTCGACAAATATTAACCAGGTTTTAGGTATTCCACAAAATACCTAGGCTATTTATACAATAACGGATATTCATTTGGCATTGTACAAAACGACTAGTGAAAGTATACAATAAATTGTAGGTATTTAATACTTTACGTTGACGTTTAAATCATATACAATGCCCTAACACCGAATTGTAAAAATTACTGGTAACATAATGTACAATAAGCTCCAAATGGATAGCATCTGCCTTATTTTCGTATGTTAATCTGCCAATTTGGCTGTCTGCTCGCGTTCCGGTCCAACGGAAACGGTGTTAATACTCATGCAAAAAGCCTAATTTGATTTTGATGTCCTGTTTCCGCTTCAAGATACGATAATTTCTTGTTAATAAGCTATACGAGAGTTCAGTGACCTTGATTTGATGGTTAAATTGTCATTAGGGATGGTTACATGCATAACGAAGCATAAAATATAAGTGAGATGGTTTACAATTCTTCTTTGTTATGTAGGTTTTTTTTAACGATGTGGTAATGCTGTTACACATACCCCCTGTGACCTATAAAGGCGTCGGGGGTTATGTGGGACTCCCATCCCCCATTACTTTCTCTTAGCGAGAAAAGGGGGAGAAGTCCTACCCACTAAACCCACATCGGCTTTATCCGCATTGCCGCACGGGAGACGTCATGGGATCGCGAACATTCTGCCATGACATGACGCCCCCGAACGATAATGACATACCTTTTTACTTACACGTTCTGTTTGTTTTTTCGTCGTCAACTTGAGTCTTGATTGCTATTTAAGAATAGAAAATATTACTTACTGGCCGCGAAAACTTGTGAAAGGCATTCCATAAAAGTGCCGGGTACGTGACGCTATTTTTTTTACATTTCTGATATTTTGTATGATAACATTGATAACGTTTGATAATTTAGCTTTTAATTCAACGGCATTATACAGATTTTTGCAGGTTATTGAGGTAGCTTTCCCCAAAGGAAGAAGTTATCAAGTTTTATTAAAATTATCGGTTATCGAGAAGTTTTAACATGATCTCAGCGGCAATAAAAGTGTCAGTAATGACATCTTAAACATTTATTAAAAACAACTTCTATAGGCGTAGAGCCGAACTAGATTTAATTTTTATTTTAGGCGACCACCCTTGAACTTGGTGCTCGTGAATAATACAAAAGAAAATTATGAAATTCTACTTAAACCTAACCCAGATATCGCGCGTAACACTAAAAAAGACATTCGAAATGAGAACCTTTTTTCTTTCGCATGATTAAGTACGTAAAGCGTCCGATCTTTTTAGCTTAAAGATACAATCATAATGTAGAGTTATATCATTATGATGAAAGCTAATTTCATGACACAACGTCGTTAGCTGCGCGTGACCATCAAATTTGTATGATTTGTGCTCTTCACTTGTTTCCTGGGTCGTAATGACTACTGCTTAATGCCTATTTGTGTCTTGTGTCTGATTTGAAATTCGTGCCAAAGTATAAAAAAGTAGTTGATTTTCATTTACTAACATACAAGGCGCCTTTTAACATATACATTTTATATGTTGCTCTGCTGTAAAGACGCGCTTAATAAAAATATTTACGACACTTTCAAATTTAAAATCAGCTACCTACGTAGTAAATAGGTTCAATAACTTTTGTTATCATTATATTGTTCCGTGACTTAAGAATCATTGATATCTTTTGAATATCTGTCAACTACTTAATTAATTTCTAGGCGCTTCATTGCATTGTAATATGCTTACTTTAAAAAAACTCGTGCGCTTTTCAAAATCTGACTCTTAATAACGAAATAGGCATTTTACAAAAGTGACACTTACAGAATGCTGAATTTTGGTCTGATGGTATTTTATGGCTCTATCAATTTAACAATGTCAGATCAAAAAGTGGTTAATAAGTTTTAAAGTACTTATTAGAAATTAAATAAATAAACTCCGTTAGGGGAAATTAAAAATGTCAACATTAACAATCGAGTCAATTAACCCCAAGTAAAAGCATCTCTAGACTTGGAGATGTACTACTTATAGACATTTACTTTGCTCCGTGCTCGATTCAGAGCGATTCGTGATCGATTCCCTGCGCGTGCCCAACGCTCACATCGTCGTTTAAATTCGCGAGAAATATGCCCAATCGGTATGCAAATTTATCGAGGCCAATGATATAATGTAGCGCAACGACGGACTGAATCACCCGGTACCCTTGAATTTTGAGAATCTTTAACTGTTACGAATTGGATAATGTCGTATTTCGAACTAAGGTTTATCAATATAAACCAAAACTATATAAAAAATTAAATTATAGGACATTCTTACACAAATAGACTTAGTCCCACAGTAATTTTAAGCAGGTTTAGGTAGTGGGTACTCAGACAATGATTTATATATACCTAATGTACAAATACTTAAATACATAGAAAACACCCATGAGTCACGGAACAAATGTATGTGTTTATCATACAAATAAATGCCGTTACCGGAATTTATCATTCGCTGTTCAATAATTAACAAACAACATCATTATACAAACCGTATTTCTAAAATAAACTCGTTCGTTTTTAAATCTCGCAATCGTTTCTCACAATCAGCCGTTTCTCGAATGGATCGATACAATTACAAACATCGACACGGAACGAATCGATTTTATGCGCCCGCGCCGGCGCTGGTTGCCTACATTCGAAGTATTCCACCAGCATACTAAAAGGGCTCATTTTACACATGTGCGTAACCGTAGCGGAAAGTTTCCGAAAATTGGAAAAAGCTGTCAGAAAAGTTATACAGAACATAATTTCTAAGTTCTTCAAACTTACTTCATTGTGTAGGTGACAACAGGGTGTCAAGTTGACACTGTCAACTATTCGGCATTAGCATGTCCATTACTGTAGGCCGAGCACAGGATTGACGCGACAGTATCTCGCCGCGAGATAGAATAAACTAGCCGTCTTTTACTAACTGTATGAATTAAAGGGGGACGGGTAGTCTATGTCGCGGCGAAATACTCTCGCGCCAATCACGTGCTAGCCCGGCTGGGACGTTTCTCTTACCAACAGATAGAATTACTTTACTGATATATTTAAGGCCAAAACGTTAACCGTTGCATTACCATGCCCTACTTATCAGCCATATTGTAACGTAGCCAAACGATCCTAATCTCATTGCGAATTTTCAATTTGCAAACAGTCCCTTGTGACATTCGTCACACTGTCAAAGTGCAAACCCGAACTGAATTGTAATTCAAAACGGTTTCATAAACTTACAAATGGACCAGTATAAATGTGACCATTGGTTATACATCTTTTCATCTTACACCTTACACCTCTCGACAACCCTGAGCCGCTCACACCGGTGTTGCTCTTGAGCCATCCTATAGTTGTCGCTTTTTGTGGGGAGTCTGTCGGAAATAAAATTGCATACCGTTTTATAAGACAGGCCTCCGGTTTTTTGTCCCATAGCTCAGTACTTAGTCCATCGCTTCCAGTCCAATTTAGATTCCATCAACTCCAATAGTAAGGACTATTGGAGTTGATGGAATCTAAAATGGACTGGCGGGTGCTGCCTCTGCGTGCGTCCTATGACACGGGCAAGGGCAGCATCCGCTTGGTGTACCCCTTACATAGGGTTTCTACGTGTTGGCTTCGGCTCCGCGCACGCCTCCCAAAGGTCCGGAACACCATTGTTCCGTGATGGGAAAGACTGTAATTAATAATCTATCTTATGACGCGTAATATGTAATAATATTATAAAGAAATGAGTATGAGTGCGTAGGAGCCCCGAAGACTTTGTGTGCTTGTTTGTACCGCATCCGTCAGCTGACTGCGTCAAAAGTTTTGCATTCTCGTCTCGTATTCGACTGTCAGTCAACCTAGTGTAAATAAACGTGCCCTTATAATCTCGGGGTTAAGATATATTAGAAATGAGCCCATAAGACAAAATGTCTTGTGAAAAGCTCTGACCCGTAACCTTTTCTGATTCGAGTGTCACGAGGGACCTTGGATACTGGCAGTTTATCGGCTGCCATGATACCGCGTGGCGCTACTCTGTGTCTTTCTAATCGTGACTTAGCTGTGGCCTTCGGTTGCCGCTCCCTTCCAGAATCTGATACTAATCTAGCAATCCCAACTTTCGCAGAACCGTTTTACAATAATCTTTACGTTGGAATTTGAACTTTAAATTGCACGTTTTAAGATAGCATTTGAAGTTCTTGGTAAGGTTAGATAAGAGTTTGTAAAGGTTAAATTTGGTGTTTCGCTCTTGTTTTGCAAAAGTGAGTTATTATGGGAGAAGGCAAAGGTAAATTCATGTGTCGTGGAAATTATGACGGCATATTGTGATAAGTGATCTTTGATATATTATCGTGAAATAGTGTGGGTTTGTTTTGATATTGTTTACGTAACTTTATAGCTACATTAAACTGAAGAGACAATAGTCTTAAGACGTGAGTCCTTGAATGTCCACATTATTGAAATGGTGAAAAGAACCTATATTGGAACAAAAAGAGCGGCTAGCTTTTATTAGTGAATTTAGTCGTCTAAAATCAACTTTCAAACCATTGTATTCAATATAAGCAGCATTTTCAGTCACGTTAATATTTTTTTGTAATTAAAACCATTTGTCAATTATCTGTCTGTCAGACGCGAATTGTAACACGTATATACAGGACTTGAACTGTCAGTCACATTCATTCAGCCACACCCGCGATAAAGATCGCACAATTTGTCGCCGTCGCATTATGTCATGTTACATGTTACTGTCGCGCGTAGCTTACGCACCGTATATGCTTTCAAAACACATTCAATTTTAAACCCTATTGTTATGCAATAGAAGTCCAAGTTCGAGTTGATTTTCAAATGGACTTACGACCTATTTGCTATGTAATATCTAACTGTCTAATGCATGGCATTATGAGCTTATTAACACTAATCGCAGAGGCCCAAATCGCACGCATTCTGTGCTAATGTTTTGGGTGCAGCTATAATTAATATCGTGCTAAGATATCTAGAGATAATTCTGTAATGAGTCATTCTAAAATCAACCATATGATATTAGGGTAAAGTTTAGTTTAGTAAGTGTGGTGCAAAGTGCATTGTTTTTAAGCGATGTGTCAAGGCATGAGTGATTGTGTTGTCGTGCGGAATTATTGTTGTTAAATTCGAAGGTCTAGACTAGGTTTTATTTTAGCCCTCTCACTCACGTCACGACCTTCTTATATTTAGAGTAAACTGACATGTATAATTTAAGTATAACTTATGCATGAAATATTGATATTTGACAAGGTTATCATATCAGTATGATACACTCCATTTATAACAATTAAAAGTGACACTTTTAATTAAAATTATATTCTAACTTGTAATATTGCATTACTGAAAATTGACGTTCAAAAATTAGACATTTTGTTTTAAGAGAGCAGTAAAGCTCTTAACATTTTGTTTGACATGAAGTATTCGATCCTAACACTAATGACAAACTTGATTCTATAGTCAAGCATCAAACAACTCTGTCAGTAGAAAAAGGCGCGAAATTAAATTTTTTTTGGGGCGATAACCTTACGCGCCATTTTTTTTTAAATTTGCCGCTTTTTTCTACTGACGGAAATGGCTTGACAGACTATAATAATTTAAAAAAAAGCCCAACGCAATGAAAAAACCACGCATCGAATCGGTTCACCCGTTCAAGGCCTACGGTGCCACAGACAACACACAGATAGATACATACAGATACAGATAACTTACACAGATACAGCATGGCAAAAAAGAGTAGAAATTAAAAAGTGGCAACACTGTAGTGTCGTCCCGTTTTTCTTAAATTGATTTGAAAGGGATGACACTACAGTGTTGCCACTTTTTAATTTCTACTCTTTTTTGCCAGACTGTAAATACAGATAACTTATAACACCCCCTCTACTCTTTTTGCGTTTGATTCAATGAACCTCGTAGGAAATGTACTTTTGCTTATAATAACAACAAATCTGTACAACTTATAAAACTTTGTTAACAAAGTAGAGATCAACAGCCAACGCATAACAATAAACATAAAGTGACAAATCGTTGCATACATTATGCATATTGATAATAACCATTAAGTTAATTCGTGTGTTTACTTAGCGAGCTGATATGTTACTTTAACGATATGTAGACCGGTTGCTGCAACTTGAACCTACTTGGCGATTTCTACATATGTGTGTGCGATGTTTTCACTGTGTGTGTGCATTTCTATTAGGAAATTATCTATTGTAATCATACTGGAGTACCGATCAATAAAATTCTATTTCTGAGTGCGTTTCAAAACCTTATAGGTATATATTATACCTTCCAAAACGTACGTAAGAGTCATACTCATACCACTTTTCGTCAAAATATTTAACCATTAAATTTTTTCATTTTTAACCGTTCTCGGGGAGTGGAAAACACTGACCAAAAGGACTGCCTCGGGCAATGCCATAAGCGTTATTCAGAATGCATCTACAAATAACGGGGTATTACGAGTATTTTAACATGTCCGAATGGTACCATTCGGACATGTTAGTACAAAGAGGTCTTCAGGAACATTCAGATATCTACTTGTTTCGGTCTTAGAAATAACAGGGCTTCCGTTATCCTTTCTAGCAAAGACAAACGCTATTTTTCAAATGGATACACTATAATTTTCATCACGAACCAAAAAATAATTAATGAATATCACAACACGAGTTGATTTATCGACTTCGCCGGACTATTGCGGAAGCGGTAATCGCCCTCATGTTTCATAGTTTTCTCTCAATCATGTTTCATACATATCTCTCACAGTTTAAAAATGCTATATTTCGCTGGCTCAATATTACAAGGTTCTATGTTACATTTTCGAGGTAGTTAAAAATCAACTTATTGTCACTATGATAATGTTCAAATTTCAGTTCGATAAAAGTGTAACATAGAACCCTGTAATATTGGGCCAGCGATTTGTCATCTTCGCGACACGCCCGAAGAAAGCGGTGTAGTGTAGGGACATTACTCATTTTCACGGGCTTATAATAGCGGTAGCTGTGGCGCCTAAAATTAGACTAATTTATGTTATTGATGATGATAGCGTAATAGAGTCTCCGGCTTTTGCCGATTCCGCGTCGATATATCTAGATATATTGACGCAGAATCGGCAAAAGCCGATAGGAATAACCTTTGTCTGCGCAATAAGAGCGAAAACACCGTCGACGCGTCGGCATGCGCATGCGAGCCGAGCCGAACGACGACTTTTTCGCTCTTACTGCGCGTAAATAAAGCTTTTTCCTATCGGCTTTTGCCGATTCCGCGTCGATATATCTGGGGAGACACTTATTGAATTATAATGTCAATAACAACAAAGTAACCGTTTGATAATGTTTACATCGAACGTTTTTTGAAATTTATGCATTGTTTGGAATGATACGAGACAGGTAAAAAACTAAATAGAATTCAAATAAATATATAAATACATATGGGACCACCTTACACAGATCAACCCAGCCCTAAACTAAGTAAATATTGAACTTAGGTGACGATTTATACATAGGTAGAATTATATAAATACATAACATGTATGTGTATTACTTTGATACATAAAAAACATCCATAACTCAGGAGTACAAGTGACAAACATACAAATCAATGCCCGTAACGCTATTTGAACCCAAGATTTTCAGCGTACTGACAGTACTGACTAGGCTGGGAGGTCGTAAAATTAATTATGACAGTACATTCACGAATTTAACAGCCTATAACTAACAAGCAAGTCAGTCGGTCAATGAGGCATGGTTTGCCAAAACATTGGTTTAACATCTCCGTAGGTGTATAGTTATCGTAAACCAGACCACAAACCTGCCAAAAAGACCGATAATAAAACCTGACCTCGTTCGTAATTCCCTTAAGAAATTAATTAGAACCGCTCCTTTTTGAATGATTTATTATATTGGCGAAGCCGAAATCCAAACCTGTTTGAAAGGGGTCTGGAGTCGCTATAAAAAAGGCAGCTTACAACAAAGAAGAATTAATAATAGCTCGTGGAAGTTAAAATTGCAAAACCTGTCGGAGTCAGGATTTGTTGATGTGCTAATAATATGCCTTAAAATGTAAGGATATACTAGAAAGGTCACCTATTTGACTTTGATAACTTGTCCATCATCGAGCAAAATTAACAATAATTAAATCGACCCAGATCTTCCAAGATTCCAGGAAGACCCTTGGTCCTGTGCATAAAACTTGTAAGTATTATTATATTATGCAGGCTTAGGACTATATTATATTGTCCTCCTTCACGAATAACTGCGATCTTAAAAAATAAACTTGTGTAGGTTATGTGGACTTAAACTAACCTATGAATACTCTTTTACACGTGAGATGGCAAAGTTCACCAGCCATGTTGTATGTGTGATCGTAGGAAGGTTTCGCTTTTTTCGTAATTTTATGACGGTTTTGGCTTAGAAAATATAATTATAGATGTTGAAACACCAAGATGACAGATGAGGTCTACCACTTGTTAAGAAGTTGCCCAGTGATTCTACTTAAAAGAATACAAATTAGCAACCACCTCAGTTAAACGGTAAACCTATAGTTTACTCCTTCCTCCAACGCTCTGTTTGTGAATAATGTGTAGTACGGATCACGGATGTATCTCGTTTTGCATAATAACACCGATGTGAGTCAATGGCACGCTCCATTACCTTATTTAGCGTCTTGTTTTGCTCAAATTGTTCACAGGTCATTGGAATTTTAATCATCCATTAAGGTATTTGGAGATTTGATGTGATAACTGTAAATGGTTAGGGAAGGTTGGACTAGCGGAAGGTTATTAGGTGAGCTCGTGAACTTTACCGAATTACACTGAATGTGTGGTCAAATAAAATTGCATGTGGGATTTGCTTATTGATTTTGGCTTTTTAAGCCGTAGCAACACGAAATTATTGAATTTAAGATGATGATGTAATCCGGTTATCCCTCATTAGGGACATAGGGCTCTCAGAAGAATTTTCCATTTGTCGTTGAATTTATAAGTACGTCTAAATTCTTAGAAATAAAGGAAAAGTGGAAAAACTCACTGTCTCGGGCGAGAGATTTATTATTTCTAAGCATTTTGCATAAGTATATTGTTTGCAGATGTTTCTGCTTATTACAAAATTAGTTTGACAAATATGACCAATTGTGCATACTTATTATCCATTAAATTTGTGCACTTTAATAGTTCATGAGTATTTAGTTATCTGTTTTGAATATCTAAACTGAAGATCCGAGGAATTGGTAGAGGTCTCCCCGATATCTGAGTATATTTTCTACTGAGAATTACAATATTGTTGTTGGTTGACGACCGGTCTGGCCTAGTGGGTAGTGACCCTGCCTGTGAAGCCGATGGTCCTGGGGTTCGAATCCCGGTAAGGGCATTTATTTGTGTGATGAGCACAGATGTTTGTTCCTGAGTCTTGGGTGTTTTCTATGTATTTAAGTATTTATATATTATATATATCGTTGTCTGAGTACCCGTAACACAAGCCTCCTTAGGCTTACCATGGGACTTAGTCAATCTGTGTAAGAATGTCCTATAATATTTATTTATTTATTTTATTTATTTATTGTTGTTTTGTTCCACGGAAATTTACAGCGGTATTGCCACTAATCGTTCAGGTGTTCAGATTTTCATTACGATAGCCCTATACGGTGGTACTACGGTGTAGTACAAAATACTGTGAACTGCGTATAGATCGAGGATAATACGTGATTGTCAGTTGATTCAAATGTAAATTTTATCATTATTTAGGTACATATACGGTTACTTCGCATAAAACACGTGTTTATTTTAACTTGTTGCATAAAAGATTTTAATAACAAAAGTTACGTAATCTAATTGCTTATTGTGATACTTTAATTTGCGTATATCGAAGATACGTAATTTTTTCTATTAGCACAAGTCACGAGCTCACGAAATATAAATTAATGGATGCATTTCGAACTTCCTAAATCTTAAATGTTAATGAAATAATACTTGTATATAAATAATGTGCTTTTAAATATGATTAAACTCCTGAAGAAATTTACAACATGTCTCGAGATGTCCATAGCAAATTAATCACAGTTAATTCAAGATGCAGCATTTTAAACGCTCGAAAGCGACTTACAGGCCAATTTTAGTTTCAGTTATTAGATCTGTTTCCAATATGATACTGACAGATCAGTATTATATTGGAAACAGATCTAATAACTAAAATTAGAATTGCCTGCTAGTCACTTCATGTCTCATCGCGGACCTCTAATTTTATTGTCATGGTCGCATGGGCCGTAATACCCCCCTGTTTGAACAGTCGGAACGCGGAATAGTCGTACTTGTGACTTGGTGTTCCGTCACTTCATTAGGGCCTTGAACTTGCCCTTGTGATGTTGCTACATTGTTAACCACATGGAACAAATATACCGTTATTGCATACGTCGATAAAAGAATACAACATTTAATTAGGTTAAGTTAATTATAATAGAAATTCAAACACAATGTTTATTCTTATACTGAATAAATATATGATATGATATGATATATGATTTACAGTGCATGTACACCTGTATAGGTAGAATCTTGGTGAAACAAACTCAAAATATTGTACCCAACACCTACATATGTAACCCAATATTCATATGCAAATAAATCATTCATTCATTCAACAACATAGGACGCAGGGCTTATCAAATTCAAATTCAAATTCAAATTCAATACATTTATTTCATGTAACAAAGACACATTTTATTAGTAACACTTACAAGACTAAGGGGTTAGTAGGTAGGTACAGCTAGACTTAAATTTAAAACAAAATAACACTTACGGGAGAATGCAATCCCTCGCAGTGTGACAAGTAGGGACAGTCAACCCTGTCCGCTATCAATCGCAGAATGCTGTTGGGACTGCCGCGCACCCGGCGCACCAGGGATGCCGCGCGTGCACGCATGGTAGTGTAGAAACAGTCCACGCGCGCCGCCGCGAACATCCCCGATGCGCTACAGAAACGAGGCAGCCCCATCAACACCCGAAACGCATTGTTGTACTGGACCCTAAGAGCCCCATATGCCCGTTGCGAATACTGAGCCCACAGATTGCAGGTGTAGAGGGAAGTGCAAAACGCCCTGAACAATGTAACTTTCACCTCTTTGGAGCACCTTGCAAATCTGCGAGCGATCATATTCGCCCGGACCGACAGGGCCCTTCGTTCCCTTTCTATGTCCCTGTCATCTTTGAGGTCGGTCGCGATCACATGGCCTAAGTACTTAAAATGGTCCACTCTATCTATAGGGGTACCATTGAGGCAAACCCCAGGGACTTCCGTTGTGTTCTTGCGACCGCACTCCAACACCATGAGCTGGCTTTTGGCCACATTATATTTAAGGCCATGCTCAGTAACATACGCTTCGCAAATTTTCAAGAGTTTGCGTATTCCACACACTGACGCGCTCAACAGAACCATGTCGTCTGCATAACTTATGTTATTAACACAGACTCCATCCACATGACAGCCGACATGGGTTCTACTGAGCGCCTCGATTAGTCCGTTGATGTACAGGTTAAAGAGCGTAGGTGAGGTCAACCCCCCCTGTCTCACCCCGCACTCCAACCTGTACTCATCGGACAACGCGTCTGCCCATCTAACACTGTTGACCTGGTTTCCATACCAATACTTAAAAATGCGAATGGTTTCCTGCGGTAAACTTGTATTTTCCAGCTTTTTCCACAGTAGGTCATAGGAAACCAGGTCAAAAGCCTTAGATAGATCGAGGAAACAGGCCACCACCGGGGTTTTACTTTTGGCATAATACCTGACAGTGTGCTTAAGACACAGGATCGCCGACTCTGTAGATAACTGTGGTCGAAAACCTAGTTGGTTATCATGCAGTTTAACATGGCTATTTAACTGGGAGTTAAGCACACTATCAAGTATTTTTGCCATGACTGTTGCCAACGAAATGGGTCTGTAATTACTCCTATCCGCCAGGTCTCCGGTCCTGTTTTTGGCAATAGGTACGACGATCGTCCGCATTAGATTATCTGGCAGATAAGAATGCCTAATACACAAGGTATAAAACATTGCCAACACTCTCGATATGTGGGGACCTGCATGTTGGAGGTGCTCAATAGAGAGACCGTCGTATCCCGGGGATTTACCTCCAGACATTGATTTTATAATTTTGGCAATGTCCTTAGCCGTAAGGCTAGGACCCACACTCTCTATCTCGGTCTCACTATCGAGCCCCCCCAGCTTCGTTGGGCCTAAAGCCGATTTTATAACGAAATGATCCTTAAAGAGGTTGGCAATGCTTTTAGGATCACTAACGCCCCCCACGCTAGCCGGGTGACCATTCAAAGGCTTTAATTTATTTGTGGCCTTCCAAAAGGAGCGGAAATTCTTCTTTGAATGATGAGAGGTAATTATGTCCATCTTTATTTGATCTTCATGATCTTGGCACCATTTCAAGCGCGATTTAAAGACCTTGCGACTGTCACGCATTTCATTAAAAAGAATACCACTTTCAGGCTTTCCAGCCATTATCCAATCATAAAACCTTTGTCTAGCCACCCGGTGAGCGGCACTAACATGTTTGTTCCAACCTACAATCCGTTTCTTAGCCCTCGGTTTCCTGTCTCCCCGACCGACAGTCGCTGCACTCTTAAGCGCACCAACGATTTCCTCATATAGCCGGTCCAAAACTTTTTTATGTCCCTGTTCCTGACAATACCTATCGGCACAGGACTCTAATTCTATTGGAAAATTTATTAAACGCAGTCTTTGATGACATTCGTTGCGATAAACAACAATTTGTTCCGTCGTTCTCTCCCCCCATATTACATTTTTATCTACGTGAACCTGTCTTGTTGTTCTAGAGAGTCTAGGAACTATAACATTAAGGTCACATTCCAAAAATATAGGAAAATGGTCCGACCACGTAACACAATTGTTATTTACATAAACATTGCGAACGGAGAGCACCGCCGACTGCGATAGTACAAAGTGATCCAACCATCTTCTACATAAATGCGCATCACTAAAAAAAGTGTAGGTATCTGACGTAATCCCCAACTTATCCACGTCCATACAGCACCATTTTTGTTCGTCGCAGTGCTTAATCAGCTCATTATAGAAACGTTCGTGCGGATGAGCGTTAAAATCGCCCATTATGTATACTGATTCTATCCCACACTCATCAATTATTGCACTCACCCCTCCCAAGCAGTCCGTGAATTCGCCCAAGTTGTCACTGCAGTCCGTAGGCATGTATACACTGACCACTAATAACGGTTGATTGTCATTTGTCATAATTTTGATCGCGCACAAACGAGCATTATCGCACCGCACAACAGAAACATTTTGAAACGCCGATTTACGATATAAGAGGCCAACCCCGCCGTACGGACGACCGACCAACGCTGATTATCGCTGAAAAGCATGTTTTCCAAACAACCTTTGATGTAGGTGTTAAATTAGCCGTCATTTGTGAACCGATTTGATAATTATTGTTTCGTTTAAAAGTATCCACGGTGTTTCCTGTAACAGGAGCAATAAATTAAACTGCACCAGGGTGTCATGTACCTACAAATGTATTTATTGTAACACCTGTATTATGATGAACATGATAGCAATAAAGATATGAATATGAACTTTTTAAAATTATGAAATTTTTAGATTATACCTTTTTCATACTAATTAAATATTATTTTCAATGTACGCTGCCATCTGTGTGTTTGACGTTGCTTGTCACCCTTTAAACATAACAAATTTTGCAATACATTGCAAACTATAAACTAGAATAAACTTTAAAGAGTAATGAAAATCAAAACAGAAGTTATTTTTAAAAGTTGCTGAACAAATGTTGGTCAGTTTGAGGAGTACAGCCTCCAGTTTAATTTAATGCTCCTGTTACAGGAAACACCCGGTATAAGTACCTAGTTCCAGATTGGTCGCATTTTTGTCAAAATCTAGTTTTGATATTACATCATGATGGCTCGACAAGTTGACACCGACTTTATACATATCAGTTGCTAACGCATATTAATAGTAATTTATGTGACTGCTACATAATGAAAGGCATTAAAACTCGAGTGTGGGTTTATGAAACGAACGTAGTGAGTTTCATAATAGAATCACACGAGTGTTTAATGCCTAATTATGTACAGTTACATACACTGCTTTATCTACACACATATTATAAACTTTCTATGATATATTCACTAACCTCATATTACAGCCGACATTGGGGCATAGTTGCTCTCTGGCGGAATTCGCGGATATCAGGTGGCGTCTCCGAAATATCTTTATCGCACATTTTACACGAAACTTGCTTGAGTTACTTTAAAAACAACAAAACAAATAATTTTTTACTTACAAACTAATTAAAAGATAAACTGCACGTCAAATGGCGGCAAAGAAAACTTTTTTCACGCATGTCACGCATCCGTAGTTTTTTTTATTCAGACAAACTAGAGTGGGGGTCGATTGCCATATCGTTCGATACGAACTAACAAGCGAGATTTGTCAAATTTGTATGCAATTGACATTTCATTTCGAATAAAACGTCATCTCGACTGATATTAGAATAGAGCTCAAATCAAATTTCTTTTTTTTTTTCAGAGATGTTCGAAATTTTAATAAAATAATGTTATCGAAATCGATGTTATTATTTAGCAATAATAACATTTTCACAGATAAAAAATTTGCTGTAACAAAACAGTTTATCTTAATGTTGGCCATTATTTACGGATTTTGAAGGCATCATAGAGGGTTTATGATATGTGTGTAGATAAAAATAATTATATTATAGATATCATCCTTTTTGAAGTCAGTTTTTTTTTGTTATTTTTTTTTTCAAAATCCTTCGACGATTTTTCGTAACCAGGTCAACACCCAACACAGCCTATTCATAGACTTGTGTGGTCGACTCCCGCGCATTTGTTTGGAGAGGCGACCGCGCCGGCGCCGGCCATATGGCGGAAGTGCATTCCTGCTGCACCAGATAAGTGGATATGGTGAAAGTTGCGGATTTTGGATTTAAAGATGTCAAAAGTGTAGACATGTTTGATATTTTTTAGACAGACAGAAAGATGGGAATCAATAGAAGGAAACAATATGTATACCGATAACGATAAAGTATGGTTAAACGCGTTACAAGACTAATTCTTCATTCGCTGCACACTTCCACGTAATCCACGTTAGTTCACTGCATAATAAACTATTAATACTAGACACTACACTTAAATAACATTAATAAGCAGAAAATAAAAGAAATTTTCTCGAAACGACTTCGCCATTTTGAAGCTCAACCGGAAATCCTGCGGGCGCAGCATGGTTCCATTTTTATCGCCTGTCACTATGCCCGTCACTTTCGCACTTACATACTTCTGAGAACGTGACAGGCATGGTGACAAGCGATAAAAATGCGACCGTGCTGCGCTGCTGGCATTAGGTTGCCCAAGCTCTAAGTGAGCCGTGTCAAAATGCAGTACTAAAGATTATGAAACTGAAGAATTTCGTCGTCAAATAGCATTGAGTTTCCATCAATGGCGGAACTGTTAAAATAAAAACATCCAAGAACTATATTCTAGACTAAGCGCATCGCATGATATTTAAAAACCCTTAGATCCCAACTGTGAAATATCACCGTTTCGCCTATGTATCTCCATCTACAAACTGTCAGTCCAGCTACCTTGTGTGCCTGTGTGGTCTGCGTTCCTGGTACCGATAACGAGATGCGATTGAATTGCATTTAAATATAGGCCAATAAAAGTTTCTTGTGTCGTTTATTAAACCAACATAGTAACATAGTTCCGCTCTCAAGATTGCTCTGAAACTTTGTATTTACAATAGGATAAGGCATATCTATGTCTGTAAGTATGTAGCTTCGGATACCATAGTTAAAAAATACAGCGAATTTAAGTTTTTCATACAAAACTTGTTTATGCCCTATCTCGTTTGTTTTGTAAACTGGAGCTATATAAACTAATTTCAGACCTAGATATACCTCATGTCAATTTATGTGCAAAGTTTCATTACAATCCAACACATAGGTTTAAAATGAGAGCGGAACTACGTTTGTGTATGGGAAGGTGCAATTCGGCCGAGCTTGAAAATGTTATTGATTAAAAGCCATTTTAATTGTTCTTGTTAATGATTATAAGAAAGTCTATTCTGTCATCCAAATTGAATCCTAGGACATGATATACATATAGTCTGACAAATCAATTTGTCAGTAGAAAATGGTTGGTACTTAAAATTTCTATGAGCTATTAAACTTTCGCGCCTACATTTTTTTAGTTTGCCGCTTTTTTTACTGACAAAGTCGGCTTACAGACAATATGTCGGTCGGTTAGGGCTAGGCGGTCAAATCCGATGTCTAACTAATTTCTCGTTTAAATAAGAACTTCACGGATGCCATCATATCTAATAATTCTTATTTCGAAAAGCCCAGTTCTTCTCGACTTATCATTTAGGTGAGAGTCCCCGGCAAGCTCGGCCGAATTTAACCTTCCCATACAAACGGAGTTTTGTTCTCATTTTAAAACTACTTGTTAAATTGTAATGAAACTTTGTACATACAATGACATAAGGTTTATCTATGCCTGTAATTAGTTTATATAGCTACAGTTTATAAAATAAACGAAACAGAGCAAAAACAACTTTTGTTTGATAAACTTAAATTCGCTGTATTTTTTTAACTATGGTATCTGAAGCTACATAAACTAATAACAGGACTAAATATACCTTATCCTATTGTAAGTACAAAGTTTCAGAGCAATCTAGCTAGTCGTTTTAAAATGAGAGCGTAACTACGTTTGTATGGAGAACCGAGCTTGATGCTGGGGACTCTTACGGAAGAAACACGTCCTGTAACGTCCATGTCACCTGTTCGCCTATATCTCAATGTCCGCCACTGCCTTGTGTGGTCCAACTTCTCCGTACTATAACGCTAAACTGCCAGTATTATGATACATTGTATTTTAATGCACTCTCGTTGCGCTGGACCTGACAAAGGATGCTGTTATCGTTAAAGTTCTCCTTTAGAAGCAAATTGATTCCTGTAAAGTTTTGCACATATTGTCTCATTCATAAGTCACACGAAACGCCGCCGCTAAAAAGCCGCTTCCATACAATCGAAGTGACGCTCTCCTTTTTAAACGACACGCATAAATAACATGAAATAAGGCATCGTAATCATTCAAGTGACATATAGTTTTATGTCAGGTACTAGATTTCGTTGCTAGAAATTGTTACGCTGCGTCTTACGTAGGCGAACAACACGCAAACGCGAAGCGATGCGGCGCGGCGCGTTCGCGTTGGCAACGAGATCGCCTACGTAGGACATTTCTATATGTATCAAAACTGTCAAAGGATTGATTCACCCCGCGCCGCATCGCTTCGCTTCGCGTTCGCGTGTTGTTCGCCTACGTAGTACGCTGCGTTATACAAAGAAATTATAGCGAGTAGAATTCTTACATAGGTACATGTCGTTTTTAAATTAGAGCGTAACCGCGATTGTATGGCGGCGTGCAGGTTCGTGTGACTCTTGATACACATCGACAAACATAGAAGTAATCAAATTAGTAATTCTTTTTTTTTTTTTCATTTCAGGTAAGCAAAAAAATGTAGCGCATTGGAAGGTATCCTGCCTAATACAATTCCGACCTTTGGTGTCACTCGAAACGCAGGGGCCTAATTATTGTATTTTATTATGAAATTCGGCCCAGGTAATGTAACTTCAGATAGGGGCGTAGCTAGAGGATATGGCGCCCGGGGCAGTCACCAAATTTGCGCCCCCCGACGCTGCTGCCTTTTGCCCATTTTGGCGCCCCCCTTGGATGGCGCCCGGGGCACTTGCCCCCTCTGCCCCCCCCCCCCCTAGTTATTCAAACATCATCCCGCGGACGCTCCGGCTGTGGAATCAGCTCTCAGCTCCCTGCCGAGGTTTTCTCGAGGGATTACAGTATGGGATTTTTCAAAAAAGGATTGTAGTTACAGATTTTTGAAGGGCAAGGCGCGTTTAAAACCTCTGGAGCTACATTCGTCCCTATGGATCCGTCTGAACCCTATATGGTTCAGACGGATCGTAAGCTTGTTTGTCACCGACGTGGTTTAATAAAACCAGAATAGTCATTTCGCAAAATCAATAACATATCGTATTCGTAAACAACACGCACGCGTTAGCTGCATCTGAAACCCTTTATTAAAGAAGTGGGAATCAAACGTACCACAATAGCTGCCCATCCCACCTCGTATTAGTGGGCATTGTTCATTAGGCCCATTGTTTAGCACCTGCGGTCCGCGGTCAAGGAGGATCGTGAGTCAGGTTGGGAGAAATTTGTTTTGCATCTTTAATACATACATAGAGCTTAGCTTAGCTTTTTTTTAGCTTTAATTATTAAAAAAAAACATTTCATACTCAACTGTAAGAAATTGTCTGGTATAACTTGATTACTTGACCCCGAGGTTCAAAGAGACTATAATGTTATGGTTGTACACTAGTCTAGTACCTACAACCTACCTACATACTAATAAAGCATGTACTTAGCTATGTAAGTTAGTATGCGTTTAAAAATACATACATAATAAGGCAGTTGTCAAAAAACAAGGGTGTAATACACTGACGTATTTTGTGTCTTCACGAATCTCAAAGCGGTGTAAAGGTCTCCCCACCCATCGACGCAAAATTTGTAATAGCCGATAGAAAAACGTCCACGCAATCAGAGCGAAAAAGACGTCGTCACGTCGTAAGGTGTCGGTCGAGAGCCGAGCGACGTCTTTTATTGAGTAGATATAAAGATATTTCTATTGGCTTTTGCCGATTCCGCGTCGATAGGAGTGTCGAGACCCTTTATAATGTCTGAAGTGTGATTTGTATGACACCGGAAGGTGCCCGTTATAACATCGATCATGGGATCGACGGTGACCTTAATGAAGCCCGACACGTCAATACTATCTATACGAATGAGAACTTATCTTAAGGCAGTAAAGTTGAATATTGTTGAGATATTTTTAGGTCGTGATTGTTTGCTAACAAGCATGTTTACTTCGTCGTTTTTGAATATTATTTGTAATTAAATTTTCTCTAGTTAGAGAACTTGTAAAATTGAATATGTGGAATACTAATCAAAAAAATATAAATGACCTGTATTATTAGACACGAATATAAGAAAGGGATTGTATTTAGAAAGCTAAGATCAGACAATTAGACTCAGGAGAATCAGTCTAAGACTAACGCTTCCCTTTCAATACTTTAGACATGTTTTGATAAAGCCTTTTTTTTGCTGACACTTAAATTTTTAAAGCCCACACACGACATCATCACCTAATAAATAAAATCGGCTTTTCAATATTTTCATTGGTACATACATGTTTGTAAAGTAGCTGTAGTAAAGCTGTTTTCAACCTGCATCTGTATCAACCTGCAAGTTATTAACAATTTCAAATTGTCTATTCAGGTCCCTAATACATATTAGAAAAGCAATAATTGCGTAAAAGCGTATTTATATTTGCATCAAGTAAAAGTGCTAAATAGCAATAATCAGTTAGCGAGTAAATATTTAACACTTATTGTTACATTGTATTGTATAGCGTAGCCTATAATGGAACGCAAGTACGCCCACAAAGGGACTGCACACTCGACTCTTCTACGCCTTTACCGGTCAAGAGGGCAGCGGAGAATATGCTCTTGAACTAGGTTTTGCTTCGCTTATGGAATTGTGGCCATTATTATTTGACCCTTAGTCAATTGAGCTGCCTGTCTCGTACCAAAAAGAGTCCTTTGCGTTTTTCGTGTACCTATAGCTTTTAGCTGAAGCCAACAAAAGCCCAGTTTTGAGCACTTGATTTTAAATGACAGGTTTCAATCTCTTTTGTTTGTTTTGTCAATTTGATAAGCATCCATGGCATTCTCTTACTTAATAACTTAATTCAAAATAAGTATAGCGAACATTAGTACAGACCCAAACAAACAAACACACACACACAGACACACACACACACACACACACACGCGCGCGCGCGCACACACACACACACACACACACACACACACACACACACACACACACACACACACACACACACACACACACACACACACACACACACATCTTTTCTATATTAAGTACTCTATAGTAGTATAATTATAGGTACATTGAAATCATGTTTAGTTGTTTTGTTAATGTTAAAAAAAAAAATGGCGTGGAAGAGCGGTGCTCTCTTAGCACAAGTGTTTTTCTCACTTAAAAAGAGGCACCAGCGCAGATATTGTAATTTGTGTTTTTTTAAGCTACCGAATAAAAATATTTTGATTTTGATTTTGATTTTGATTTGATTCTCAAGATACAGGTAAGATTGTAGAACACCATCCACAAGTACCTTCTACCGGCTTCGTCATTCGTAATATGAGCTCGTTAGGCCCCGGACCTTTGGGGCGCTTAGATAGGATGAATTCATGTCCCTGTTCAGAAATATACTGGTATATGTTAAAAAAACAGATGTGGATAACTAAGAATTGTAAACGTCGTGTGAAGGGCGAATGTCGATGTTGCGCTAAGTGCTTTTCAAAATGATTTTATTTTGTCTTTCCGTGGGATGATTGGTTGGAGAGGTGACGATGATACTTGAAATGTGCGATTATTTTCCTTTAGTCACAACGAGTGTTTCAATTTGTACTTAAACATTTTAAACCTTTCAAATATTTCGCAAAGATGGCATTGGGTGCAATGTGCAATAGAATAATGATGGACTTCTATCAAATGACTCGAGAAATGTAAACACCCAGTCAAGGTGAGATTGGTGCAAACTAGTTTGAGAATAAAAGTCGCAAAAAGATAAAGTAACAAAATTATTTATAGCAAGAGATTTATAGAGATGTTAACTGTTACTTTAAGAAACCGAGACATCGTATCTATGTCACAAATAGGATAAAAGGGAGACAGGTCTTGTCTTATCCACAGCATATCTCAAAGAAGTGGACAACACCAAAGATTTATATCCAGACTGTTACGGCAATACCTAAAGTGCATAGAAACCGGCGGCGGCCCGTGACCTTCAGCCCGACCCGCGCCTAGCGACCCGCGCGCTTATCCCCGGCTGCGATGCGCCCCTACCACGAGTACCATGACGTCACACACATGTCATCGCGTCATGCCCTCAGCAGCCAATGAGAGGCGTGCATCAGACATGTCGTGATCGGCAGCCAATAGTGTAGCGGCTCGTCATCCCTGCGCGCACCAATGAAGACAGAGGATGACAACACAATTTGATTTTCTCACCGAACAACTTACCTGCCTACTCCTGTTTTAGTTTGCTTATTTTTTATAGATAAAGTTAATTAAGTAAAATCCAGAATTCATCATTTCAACAACCTGCCATCCACATCAGCGCAAATTCTGGCCAGCAGAGCTATCTACGTATGTCTATACGCGCAGACATAATTTTGATCCATCGATACCGGATATCAACCAGCCTTGGATCCACGGATTGGGTGTGAGAACGCATCGGCAGAGTGCTGAAACGACCAGAGTCATCGGCATCGGTGAAGATCTTCGGTGAGACGAGCCAGCTTACCTATCCTACCTTTCCCTTTTACGCTTGCGTCATACCGTGCTTTTTTCAATTCCAGTGCTTGTGCTTTCGTTGTGACCCTATCGCACGTCGTCGAGTCGACCTTCGCAAAAGTCTGCAAGCAGCCCGCGTCAGCTTCACTGCTAGCTGCCTTGCTGTGCTCGACCGTGGTGGTGATTGCAACTGTGAGTACTTAGCGCCTGCCTTTATTCGATTCGCGAAATGACTGGCAAATATGATTTTGTGTTTCACGCCGCGTTAGGTCCTAATCAAGAAGCGGACTCGGAAACGATAAAACATTTAAACCGTAGACGAGGTTCCGTAAAATGTAGGCTGACTAATTTCAAAAAGTTTGTAAAAACATTTGAGGGTTTAACTTTGTCCGATACCCAACGCACAGAGCTCAATTTACGCATGCACGGAGCTCAGGGTATTTTCGATGATTTTAGTGAAATTCATAATCAGTTAGAAAGTTTAATTCTCGATAGCGAAATGGACTCACTTTTTGAAACCAGAGAGGTGTTTGAAAGCGAATATTACGCGATTTTAGCTCAAACGCAATGTATGGTGAAATGCTCGGAGAAAGCTAATGAACCTATAGTGCAAGCTTCTAATAATTTGGCGCAAACAGTTCGGCTCCCCGTCATTTCTTTGCCTACCTTTGACGGATCTTATGAACACTGGTTACAATTCCGTGACACATTCGCGTCTTTAGTGCACAACTCGCAAGAAATAACCAGCATTCAAAAGTTCCATTATTTAAAATCATCGCTCAAGGGTAATGCGCTTCTTGTTATCGATTCGCTTGAGTTTTCGGCAGATAATTACGCAATTGCTTGGGAATTACTACTGAACCGGTATGACAATAGTAGATTGCTAGTGCACAATCACGTAAAGGCCTTGTTTTCTATACAATCGCTTAACAAAGAATCGCCGGCACTGTTAAGAAAGTTATTAGATACAGTTTTAAAGAATTTACGCGCTTTAAAATTGCTCGGTGAGCCCACAGAAAGTTGGGACACACTAATTATTTATTTAGTCGTCTCTAAATTAGATCCCACCACCGAACGTGAGTGGGAGCAATACAAAAGCACTTTATTACCAGTGTCGAACGAAAACAAAACCGCGCTTAAGGTAGATGATTTGCTAAAATTCATTCGCGACCGCGCTGACATGTTGGAAACATTATTGGTTACGCACAGCCGGTCCAGCTCACATAGCACTTATCCGCAGCATGATGCTAAAAAATCATACACTCATAACGCGCACACGGCTCCAAAGGTTCACTGTAATGTTGTCACCGAAAAGTCCGTGGACAAATCTCACTCCAAACAAACACCTAACAAAAAATTATGCATTATGTGCAACGGTAAACATCCTTTGTACTCGTGTCAAGCATTCATTGATTTAAGTTTGCAAGATAAATTAAAGTTAGTTCGCGATAAATGTTTGTGTGAGAATTGTTTACGAACAGGGCATGCGCCCAGTGAATGCCGATATGGCCCGTGCAGAAAGTGTAACAAAAAACACAATTCCATAATTCACGAGGACGAGAAGGAAGGTGCCAGTGACAAGCGCTCCGTAGCGTTGCTGGCAACAGACAACGCATCAAAGTCGCCCTCCTCCTCGATCTCTGATAATAATATCGCACGCGCACAACACGTATTGCAGGTATCGAACGCACACATAGACGAAGACTTATACGCGCGATTGTCTTCGAGGCGTCCTGTAATATTAGCAACCGCCATTGTCGAAATTCCAGATAGTTACGGTAACTATCATAAAACGCGAGTGATTCTCGATAATGGGAGCGAAGGTTGTCTAATTACCGAAGCGTTGTGTGACAAATTAAATCCGCTATGTATACAGTCCACAGAAGAACTAAACGGTATCATGAATTTAGCTACACATAGTTCGCGAGTATGTGAGATCGAAATAAATTCACTTGTTACCAATTTTAAGGCGCGATTACAATGTCGAGTTTTACCGAAGTTAACCTCGTCATTGCCTACGTTTCCGAGTAAACGTAATCAATTCCGCATTCCAGACAACGTACGTCTGGCAGATCCTAGCTTTCATGAAAGTCAACCTGTTGAGGTCCTTATAGGAGCTGACATATTCTGGGAGCTCCTCGTAGGGATAGTTGAGATAAGGCGCTTAACGAACGGATCATTTTTAATAAATACCCAGTTAGGATGGATCGTTTCTGGACCTGTCTCCTCTAATACGCGCAATACAAAGCCTATTAATTGTAATTTTATGCAATCTCTTGACGCGACCTCATTAGATAATCAATTACGTAGGTTTTGGGAAATAGAGGAGGTGCAGGTAAATAACAAATCGCACGATTCGCGCAGCGAAGAGGAAATTGCATGCGAAGACCATTTTGTCAAAACGACCACCCGTCTCGAGGATGGTAGGTTTTGCGTGCAACTTCCTCTCAAAGAATCTCCCGAGTCTCTCGGTGACTCATTCGCGCAAGCGAAAAGACGCTTTATGTCGTTGGAAAAACGCCTCAATCGCGATCCGATATATAAAGGCATGTACAGCGACTTTATAAAAGAATATCTCGCATTAGGTCATATGAAACGAGTATATACCTACGGGACCCCTAATTACTTTCTGGCCCACCATGGAATTTATCGTGCACATGCACAAAAAACACGTCTAAGAGTCGTATACGATGCTAGCGCCCCCACGACCAGTGGCAAATCGCTGAACGACATACAACGCGTAGGCGCGCCTATACAAGGCGATTTGATTGCTATATTGTTAAGATTCCGTGAAAATAGGTTTGTTGCATGCGCTGACATCGAAAAACATTATAGACAAGTCCTAATTGACGAATCTCAACGCGACTTACAACTAATTTTATGGCGCGATAATCCAAGCGACGACCTTGACATATATCAGCTGAGTACCGTTACGTACGGCACGGCGGCCGCTGCCTTCCTCAGTTGCAGGTGTCTAAAACAATTGGCGCTAGAATGTACAGATCCCGAAGTAGCTAGAACTATTAGAGACGATTTTTACGTAGACGATTTTATTTCTGGATCGTCTACGATTCCCGAATTGCTACGAATTTGTGACGAAACCGCGAAAGTTTTAAGTTCTGGTTGCTTCCCATTACGAAAATGGGTATTTAACTTCGATTGTAACGATCAACGTTATAATGACGACACGTCAAAGGAATTATCATTAGGCGAGCACGCGCATAGTAAAACTTTAGGTCTCGGGTGGTACAACAAAAGTGACGAATTGTTCTATCACTCGCGACACGAGCCAAATCCTAAACCTGTCACGAAACGCATAATATTATCCACGGCATCACAGGTTTTCGATCCGCTCGGATTATTAAGTCCAATGATAATTATCGCCAAATGTTTATTACAACGGTTGTTTTTATTAAAGGTAGATTGGGACGCAGCTGTGCCCGATGACGTCACGCAAGCCTGGCACCGCTTCGTAAGCAACCTGGCTATTTTACCTAACATTCGCATACCACGTCATGTTATGTGCAATGATCCTATATGTATAGATTTGCATATATTTTCAGATGCAAGCCAATTAGCTTATGGCACTTGCGCCTATTTGCGAACGATTGATAATAAATCAGCTGTTACCGTCCGGTTGCTATGCTCGAAAAGTAAAGTGGCCCCAATTTCGCCTCCTTTGAGTACGCCTCGACTGGAGCTGTCCGCGTGCTTATTGGGCGCTAAATTATATAATAAAATAAAAGAATCGTTCCGCGCGAAATTCAGCCGAGTAATATTTCATACCGATTCAACTATCGCACTAAGTTGGCTCCGAATGCAGCCTAATTTACTAAAACCTTTCGTTCAAAATAGGGTTGCAGAAATCCACGAACTAACGAAAGAACACTCGTGGCATCATGTTAGCGGCAAGTGCAACCCGGCCGATATGGTTTCTAGGGGAGTACAGTTGGACGCACTTCGCTCATCCAGTCTCTGGTGGAGCGGCCCTGACTTCCTTCATGACATTAATTATAATGCTCAGACTTTAGATCCGTCATTGTTGCCAGACGAGTCCCAGATACCCGAACGTAAAACGAATCCGATGACTAGTCTGGTATGCAACGACAATAACAATAATAAACTATTTACATTCGACAGGTTTTCTCAGTTCAACCGAATGCAGCGCGCAGCCGCGTACGTAATTCGCTTCATTCATAACTCGCGCAATAAGGATGCACGTCGAACCGGCGCGCTCACTGTAGATGAACTGAGGGAATCTGAGATATTACTCTCGCGCTTATCGCAATTGGAGTCATTATCGGATGTTCACAACGCATTGACAAAGAACGAATGTATCGCAAAGGGTTTCTTAGCCAAATTAAATTTGTTCATTGACAATAATAACCTAATTAGAGTCGGAGGACGGCTTACCAATTCTTCTAGGTTTGATTACGATAAAAAACACCCGATATTACTTTCTAGTAAGCATCATTTTACTATTTTGTTGTTCCGATTTGAACATAAAAGATTATTGCACGCGGGACCGCAGCATATATTATTCTCGCTTCGCGAGGCCTGGTGGCCCGTAAGCGGTAGGAATCTTGCTAGGAAAGTGGTTCACAGCTGCGTTGTTTGCGTTCGTTTTAAGGGTAAAACGTTAACTCCTATTATGGGTAATTTACCTTCTGAGCGATTAGAACCAGGGTTCGCGTTTGTCAATTGCGCTGTGGACTATGGAGGTCCATTCTACATTTTAAACCGCAAGGGTCGGGGAGCCACAACTGTCAAGGCGTATTTATGTATATTTATATGCTTTGCTACGCGCGCAGTTCACTTAGAGTTGGTTACCGATCTCTCTTCAGATGCTTACCTACTGGCGTTGAAAAGGTTCATTTCGCGTCGTGGTAAACCTTCAAAAATATTTTCGGACAACGGACGGAACTTTGTAGGTCTTATGAATGATTTTTCAAAGTTTTTAAAATCATGTTCGAGCGAAATAAAAGAGTACGCAATCTCACAAAAAATTGAATTTATTATGACGCCTCCTTATGCTAGTCATTTTGCCGGTCTGGTCGAGGCTGGTGTTAAGAGTTGCAAGCATCACTTGCGACGTGTGATAGGCGATGTCAAGCTAACTTACGAGCACTTTAGCACTATTTTGACGGAATGCGAAGCCATTCTGAATTCCAGGCCTTTGAGTCCTTTGTCCTCAGACCCGCAAGACTACACCCCTTTAACCCCTGCTCATTTCCTTGCTGGACGTCCGCTGACAGCCCCTGCGTGCGCTGACCTCAACGACGCTCCCGTGCACCGTCTGTCACGATACCAGCGAGTGGAACAAATGCGACAACATTTCTGGGCCAGGTGGTCGAAGGAGTTCATATCCGAGCTGCAGGTCAGGACAAAGTGGACGCAAAATTTGGACGACCTAAAGGTGGATACCCTCGTCCTAATCAAGGAGGACCATGCTCCGCCCCTCAAATGGAGCTTAGGGCGAATCACCAAGACTTACCCGGGCAAAGACGGCGTCTCCCGAGTAGCCGATATCCGCACATCCCGCGGCACTGTACGCCGAGCTTTTTCGAAAATCTGCCCGCTACCTACGCATGATGATGACTAACTTCACCGTCTCATCTTCACATTGGAAGTGCACTCTTCCAAGGCCGGGAGCTTATGTTACGGCAATACCTAAAGTGCATAGAAACCGGCGGCGGCCCGTGACCTTCAGCCCGACCCGCGCCTAGCGACCCGCGCGCTTATCCCCGGCTGCGATGCGCCCCTACCACGAGTACCATGACGTCACACACATGTCATCGCGTCATGCCCTCAGCAGCCAATGAGAGGCGTGCATCAGACATGTCGTGATCGGCAGCCAATAGTGTAGCGGCTCGTCATCCCTGCGCGCACCAATGAAGACAGAGGATGACAACACAATTTGATTTTCTCACCGAACAACTTACCTGCCTACTCCTGTTTTAGTTTGCTTATTTTTTATAGATAAAGTTAATTAAGTAAAATCCAGAATTCATCATTTCAACAACCTGCCATCCACATCAGCGCAAATCCTGGCCAGCAGAGCTATCTACGTATGTCTATACGCGCAGACACAGACTTAAATCTGTTATTTAAGACGTGCTGAATAGAAGAAGAAATTAATAAGGAACGTGCGGAGATAAAGAATATCGTACATTCAAAAAGATAAATGAGTTTAACGTACGCTTTTTTTCTTTCAACTAGCAATAGAGTTTACTAAGTTTAACTACTTAGGTTAGATGCCAAATAAGTATGTATTACTTAAGTAGCACAGAGTAGCTAAGCTACCCTCTTACTTTGGGTACAGACACGTGTGTACCCATTTTTTACCGAATTGCCCGAAGTTTCTACCCTTCATAATCTTTTCCAGCGATGAGTAAAAGCGACAAGATTATGTAATTAATCATTGATTAGAAAGTGCTAAAATAGCGGGATTCTTATGCAATACTTGCAATTTCATTTCTGCAGTGAATTCCCGAACGATCTAACATTTAATATAATAAAAAATGTCGTATCTGCACAAAATACGATCGCACAGACTTCGTTTTGGTGCTGCAATAAATTCCGAATGTTCGAGTTCCTTTTTTAAACGTTAGTAAAAGCGATTAACTCTTTTCTTTTTTTTTAATTCGATTCGCGATTTGGTGAGTCAGAGTCAGACTAATTACTATCATTACGCGGTTGAAAAATACAGTTTTAACTTGTATCCGAGGAGAATCGTTCCTTTTGTTTATTTCCAATTTGCTTTATTTTGCTCTGTTAAATATTTATGACGCACCATTAAAGGAGCCCGGAAAATTAAAAGCAAGAAAATAAGACTTGAGATTTTTTGTTCGTTGACACTTGCAATTACCTATAAATCTGGTTTTTGACGCTTCACTGTTCTCCTCCTGATGACCAAGCAGGCCGTTTTTAACTGTATGTTCATTAAATAAGCACACAACACAATTGACCGTAGCAACGTTATAACTATTTTTAAACCATATTCCAACGACATAGAGTCTACGAACCGTCAATATTTCCATTGATCAAAGTAGGACATTGGGGGCGCGTGACTGTCCACTTTCACCTTGATTGGATTCCAATTAACATCTGGCAAATATACGATGAAAGAGGTCAATAAAATGCGGAGGGGCTGCTCCATTGACATACTTAGGAGATGACTTTAAAATGCCGGGGTTTCGTTTATATTGAAGCATATTTAAATGTACATATTAGCATTTTTGTTATCGAAATATTCGAATTTAAACAACATTGCCAAGTACAAACACAAAATATTACTTCGCTAATTTATATAAAAATTTGAATACAAAACACTGTGACCTCGACTTCATTGCTCCTGAGTGTAGGAGTTTGGGTAGGTAAAGTAAGGATAAGGAGTTCCGCGAAGGCTGCGCCCGCGGCGATCCCACGGTTGGGATAACAGGATCATGTGCCATTCCGATCTTTCATCGACACGAGAGTCGAGAGCTTATGTCGACCAATATAAAGGTCTCCCTACATCTATTGACGAGATTCGAGCCCTACACCACAGGATAACAGGATGAAAAGAAGAAGAAGAAGACATCTATTCTATCGATGTGGAATCGGCAAAAACCTTATTGCGTAGACGTAAAGCTTCTATCGGCTTTTGCCGATTCCGTGTCGATAAATGTGGGGAGACTCTGAGTGGCACTTTTCGATCGCTTAACTAGAGTTACTGTTTACTAATAGATATAACGATTTAAAAAAAGCCTGATCGAACAGCGGCAAAGTCCTCTATAATTGAAACTATTGAACATTTTTAAACGAAATTCAAATTCTAAAATATTTCTTAATTTTGCCTATGTAACTGAACACATAGCATTCAAGACCTTCTTAAATAGAAACCTGGTTAATTGACACAAATTTGCAGATCCCTTTTATCTTATTATATAAAGAATATATTATTCATATTATAAAAAAAAGGGAAAATAAAGGCAAGGAAAGGAAGGGGAAGACCAAGAAAAGGTTATATGAGCCAAGTAAAGGAGCATATAGGGGCCGTGTCGTACCAGGACACTTAAAGCCTGGTTTCGGACCGAGTAAGGTGGAGACAACTTCAACAAGCTGCACCGACAAGAGCCCAACTCTTAAATTGAATTGAATTGCCGATCACCTTGAGATATCAATTATCCAGGTTTCACTGTATTATATTGGTTAGTCTAAGTTAGACAGGCCTTTACGGGTAAGCATTTAAGCAATGGGAATATAATATAGCCAAGCTATTATGACGAATCAATCACGCACATGACATCGGCTCGTTTTGTACCGGTATTGGTCCGTTGTGGATTTACCATTTCTAGTCCTTATTGCAACATGATAAAGTCTACCGCTGGCCAGTTAGATACCGGTATTGGCGCGGTGGGAGCTTTATCCTTCGGGTTAAAAAAATTGGGAAAAAAATGCTTTTGTGTTTTCTGATTCAATTGTCGATAAGTTGATTGAAGAGATTTTTTTCTGTTGTTTGACCATTTGACACATCCAAACAATCTCAGTTGTGAGGAAAAACGTGTATTTAGTAATTTGAACTTAGTATTTCAATACAAAACGGCGCTATTTGACAGAAATTTGAGTAAGTAAAACGATATCAGAATTATCACGTTTTCTATGCTTGCCTTACAAACTTGGCTTGGAGTAAGAAAATACGATCATTTTTAAAGAGCAGGGTAGGGCACCATGGGCGCTTAACTTTAGATTTTGAAGTTACACCATTAGTGTTCCAAAAGATAATGTTCAAGTCTTAACAAGAACCTAAAGCCCATTTGCATTCACACATTGTACTTGTATGATGCGCCGTTATCTTATCAGGCCCGTGAGAATCGCAGGCGCACGTGGGCGGGCATTGCGCAGCGCTGCCATCTAGCGGGAAACGACGTAACTATATACAGTGGAGACGGCCCTTACGTCGTTTTATTTCACGTGTGTGGTCATTGCACAACGGACTGACGGCAAACTGTAGTAATTGAAGTGTGATGTGACCACGATGTGACATTTGAATGTTAGAGGAACTACATATTGGGACTAATGGGAAATGGACTTTGTTCGAAACGAATACGAACATTTGTTAAGAATTTTACAGTAAACATGAATCTGGTTTCGGAGTAGAATACCTGTGATACGGATGGATAGACTGACGATAATTTTCAAACATTTATTTAAGGTACGTATCTATACAGTACCGTATCGTTTGTCTCCTGAACTCACAGAGGCGAGGGATGCATGACATCATGGAATAATCATTACTCATTAGGCATTTTTTATTCGTTGCTAGTCCCTTTTTAAGTATATAAAACTTAATTAAATAACTATAAAATCATAGTTTTTAGGGACAATTAACTTTGTCAGAATTTATGGCTAGACTAGGATTATTTCCACCTACTCACAGCACGAATACGTTCAACTTAAACTTGCTTACATCTTATTTATTATTGAATACCTATCAAGACATCATCAACCATTAGACACGAGCGAAAACAAGCAATAATAATCACTTCCGACTAACAATTAGATCTGATACCGACACGGATAGATGTTTATTACATTATAATCGATAGATCTGCATATTTATTCCCTTGATCTAGCCTCTTAGACGATTTGCATATGATTGGAATCTACACGGTGTTTCCTATAGCAGTTTCCACTGCTTCGTTTCTTGTTATTTTATATCAAATTATGGTCAATTTCGGAACATTTTACTTGATTGTCACCTAAAAGTTATTTATTAGTTCTGAAAATTTCAAATTGGTTTTACTTGGGAAACTCATCACGTTAGTTAAGAATACCTTGAATCGTTACGCCATGTATTTCCCACTTGCCCAATACTATTCAAAATCAGCGGGGCTAAGATGGACGGCTGTCTATCATTTGTCACCATACCTGTCACGCTCTAACAAGTACGTAAGTGAGTTAGAGAGTTTTTTTTCTGAAATCTTTCAATAAAGATCATCATCCTTTAGTTACTAATATTTTGTTCGGTAGTAACATAGTTGGTTAGTTAGTTTACTGGGCATTTTCCAAAAATCGACAACCATATTTTGCGTGAAAAACGAGGTACCGGTACTCTAGCATCCCCAGGCTCCTCCACGAAATCTAGCAAGCTTTTCAGGTTGCTATTGTTGCTAAATACCTCCTTTATTGAGCACGACGAGCACAACTATAAGAGACACCCCACACTAGCGTCTTTTAAGCGTCGGCGTCTAGTCAGCGCTATGAAAAATGGCGTCGCTGCGCAGTTGCGCCAACGTTGCGCCGAGCAACAGCCATAGAGTTGACTAGACACCGACGCTCGGGAGACGCTATTGTGGGGTGAACAATTAACTCGACAATTTCGTACGTGTATATCATGCTTTACATAATCCTTTTTTTATCTTTAGTTTACTTATACATCGTAGCAATTAGCACAAAGCGCAAGGCACACATACGATGTCGATGTCTTATAAGTTTTTCCGTCTCAAGTCCACGTAATACGTGTAATCTCGTGATGTAACGTCTTTGTCTGCTTGTCCTTGCATTTGCATGATTAGTCCGTCTCATTACTTTTCTGTGCATTGTGTACAAACAGTGTAAGATTTATAAAACAAGACAGTTTCAATTTACTTCAAATCCTGATACAGAATGTTCCATGTTGATTGAATGTAATTTGTTTTTGAGTGCATAATTGGCTTCTTTTGGATCTTTACATTTCTCGGCTAGACTGTCTTAGGCCATATAGAAACGAGTCCGGAACTTGATGAAAAATTATAAGTGTCTATTAAATACCTTAAATTTTACAATAACTTAAAATGGAAAAAAAATTACAGTGAAAGTGAAATGAACAACAGAATGTAAATGTCAAGTGCTTTCTTCTGTTCACATCGAGCCATAAGCTGAAACTGCCAGTAACAAAACAAAGGCAGTTAAAGTTGTAAACAAGGTGTATTAACTTATAACTCTCACTGTAACGCCCACGCCGGCTCCTGATGCCGTAGCATTATCATACATGACTGATGCGACATCCACTGTTGCTGAGATGACTTAGTGGATCCAAGTCATGAACTATGCAAGTGAATCTAGATTGTGTTTGAGATCCTGACACATATTGATCGATTTGCCTCCACATGAAAGCATTGTACAGTATAGTGACCATAAAGACCTAGTCCCGGACACTGGTCTGACCAGGAGTCCAGAGACCAATAGATGCCGATTTCATAGGTAGAGCCTATGAAACCACAAGAAGAAGCTTATCACAACGCTCATCTTGTAGTCACAATCATCAAAACACTAGTCATCAGTGTTACACTCGTTTCGATAGCTTTCCAGCTTCTGCGGGCTGAGCACGGTAGCATTTTTATCCCCTGTCACCATGCCTGTCACGTTCTAACAAGTATGTAAGTGCGAAAGTGACAGGCATAGTGACAGGTGATAAAAATGCAACCATGCTGACACCGCTGAGCTCTCACCCTTAAAAGATTCGATGATGTAATGTGACTGGAGCAGATCCTATTGACGATGGCGAGCTAAGGTTCTTCATCGTGCAGCATACTACACGCATACTACTACCAGCACCATGTACGAGTAGCAACATAGTTGCGTAACGGAAGAAGAACAGATCTAAGATCATATAGACTTAAATACTCGTAACTATATCTACTGATGACTGTACCCGCGATGAACCCGCTACCGCCTGCACTTGGCACCAGTCGTGGTCGCACGCGCAGCGTCAAACCCCCTTCTGTGACAGGCCACGTAGGTGGGGTTTTCATTATGCGCGTGTAATAAGCGGACCTCAGGCCCATTGTTTTGATGCCTTTTTATATTGGGTAACGAGTAGCAAACTGTAGTAACTTTTTAAACTGTTCCATGCTGTGGGTACACTATAAACTGCGGGATGGTTTTAAATGTCAAACTGTACAAATTTCTTAAGTGATTTAGTGTGATTGTGCAAGCATGCGCTGCATTTTAAATGTGTATTATATATTATACTTACGAGTCCCCGGCAAGCTCGGTTCTCCATACAAACGTAGTTACACTCTCATTTTAAAATTACTAGCTAGATTGCTCTAAAACTTTGTACTTACAATAGGTATATCTAGGTTTGTTTATATAGCTTCAGATAGCATAGTAAAAAAATACAGCGAATTTGAGTTTTTCATACAAAACTTGTTTTTGCTCTATTTCTATTTCGTTTGTTTTAGCGTCTCTCAAGCGTCGGTGTCTGGTCAACTCTATGGCTGCTGCTCGATGCAACGTTGACGCAACTGCGCAGCGACGTCATCTTCCATAGCGCTGACTAGACGCCGACGCTCAAAAGACGCTAGTGTTGGGTGGTTCTAAGGTTTCAATATTCAAAATTTTTTTTCGTGGGGTTGGGTCCCGTTTGCAAAACTACGTTCAATTTATACTGAATGCAAACTTATTAAAACGATTTATTAAAACGCAGTCTGTATGGAAAGTGAGAGACTTTAAATTCGGCCAGTTTTTATGTGTCGCCCGCAATTAACACAACGGGTGTCGTCCTTTTCTGTCTGCCGGGTGATTGGTTGCTCCTGTTCGTAGTGTTCGTGTTTGTGTCCTTTGTTCTCCTTTCTATGTCTGTCTTGTAAATACATATTAAGTGATTCTGGTAATTTAAATATTTATGATATTATGATGAACCTTTAAACCTTTTTTTTTGTTTTGTTTTATGACGTTTTATATGCAGGCTAGTTACACTACGAAATTGTTTATACGTATTAATTATACTATCGCGTACCGATGTAAAAGTTTAAATTTCTAGGAATAAAAATGGTTGATTGTAAGTACCTTTATATATTTACTTGTACGAGAATATAAACGTTAAACATATTCACTCTAATAGCCGCTACTAAATATTTAAATGGCTGTAAAGTCAATACGTAATTTGTGTCTGCTATCAGTAAATATTTACGACCGCTACAAAGTTGGTACACAAATGTTCACCGAGGCCCTTTAACGCATCGATCGTGTCCAACTTTCTCTGTATTCGCGCCTACTAACCATTACCTTTCCCATGCTCGAGTACGTTTCCGAACGTGTCTCCGAATAAATTACCGCTGCCATCTCATAAACAACTATAACACCAACTTGGACATATCGGTGGTCCAACATGTTACTAACACTTATATGTAACTATCCACATAGATGCTAGCGCCATAACTAACAGCAAAGATAACTTTGTTATGGTGTAATCCATTCTGATACCGACACTCAAGCTTTTGTCCGCCAATGTGTCAGCTCTAAACCAATTCCATTTTCAAAATTTAGATTTTTTTTTTAATTCTTTGTTAAGCGCCCCGGGCGGTCTTTTACGGTCATCATCGGTGATCCGTAACGGATTTTTAAAATTCAACGTTTAGTTTTAAACAATTATGACATAAGTTTTTAATTTTATTGTGTAATCTTTTGTTTTCGCTAATGTAAAATTTGTATGTTACTGGCAGTAACATACAAATTTATATACAAGTAACTTACTGCAACTTAATGTTTCTAGCCTAAATTACGTTGCGACTGAGTGGTCCGAAAAATATGAATCAAAATTCTAAATTGAATTAATGACTGCAAAATGTTGTCATTATTTTAATTTTATTATTGGCTAAAACAATTTTAACATCTATATGTCGTCGCCAGATCATAGAATTACCTACTGTTTCATGACTTGCCATTTTAGAATTGATCACTTAATGATATGGTTAGCTTAGGTTTGACTTTTTTATCATGTTGCCAATCAATCATTTCCACATCATGAAAGATCTGGCCACGACATATAAACTTGTGTCTAATGCATAATCTAACGGTTTATGTGTCCTTGACTCCTTGTCCTATTCCAATTTCAAACCCAATGTGGAAACCCCGACTCGATCTTGACCAAAAGCAACCGATACTTTTTATTGGCACCGTATTCCACAGTCGAGCGTTTTCCAACGGCTTGTGGGCGTACAGCCGGGTCATTTTTCAGTTTGACTTTTTTATTAATTTATTGAATAGGCATTAACGGTTTCATTTTTGGGTCAAAATTGTTATGACCCGATTTCTGGTAGTCGTCATAAGATTGATGTTAGGAATGTCTATTTTTAAAAATTCTCACAGTTCTTAAATCTTGGGATAACTATAAATCTATGATGTTTTGTGGCAGTGTTATTTGGGGAAATGTTTTTTCACATCACCTATTCGGAAAGTGGCTTTTTCTTCTCCGCTAGGAGGGATCAAAGTGGAACTTTTCTTCCCTGCTAGGACGGATCAAAGTGGCACTTTTCTGTTCTATTAGGACACAATTTTATTTCTTGTTTGCAAATTTGTAAATATATATGTCATTTTGCTCCCTTGTGACACAATCTACTATTGTTAATGTTTGTAGGTATGTGGTATTCTTGCAATTGTTTTCCGTGCTTTACTTATTCTGATATAACAGTTAGGTTAAATCAAGACGTATCTACTTGATAAAAATTAGTTTAGTGTAAGTTAACACATTGTTGGTGAATTATCAATAGAACTTGTGACTCCGGTGCCGTTAAAAGGCGGTCTTCTTATTGGTGCGCTCATACACCGGAGCGTCGTGTCGTGCCAATTCGCATCAGATTGATAACCAAATAACATAGAACATTCTAATGGTAGAATTCGCTATACCTATCCCTATGGGGCCACCCTACACTAGCGTCTTTTGAGCGTTGGCGTCTAGTCAGCGCTATGGAAGATGGCGTCGCTGCGCAGTTGCGCCAACGTTGCGTCTAGCAGCAGCCATAGAGTTGACTAGACGCTGACGCTCGGGAGACGCTAGAGTGGGGTCTCTAAGACGTGTAAACAAAAGGAAGAAATAGAATATTTAGAGTATGACGCGTAGTATCGTACGTGGCTGTTGATGCTGTAACATTTTAAACTTTCGGGTTTTGTACAGATATTTAGTAATTTAGAACGGGTCTAAATTCATTATTTATCCCACGTTTCAGCTGGGTTGCACCAGCTGTGGTCACGGATGAAATTATATCGCGTTAGAATCGGTCTAATCACTAAATATGGGCACTATGGTGTATAAAAAGGTTGTTAGTGTTACGGCAGTTACGGCACAGCGCGCCGGTTACGCGTGGCTGTTTGCTGTTATCGCGGCATCGCGCGGCAATGAACTTGCCTGGCGTACACGCGCAATGGCTGGTTACGTTTTTAATGTCACTGTGACTCAGGTTATGAGTAACGAGTATTACGGGTACTACTAGAGGTTTCTACGATTTTCTAAACTTTTTAACCCCTATTTCAAAAAGAGGGGTGTTAAAATTTTAAGTTTTACATGAGTAGAATAGTAAATACATATATGTGTAATAATAAAATACAGAGTATTAGCGTAATTTAGATAATTAATAAAAAGAGTCAAAATATGAAACTTGCGTTTTAATTTCTCACAGAAGGACTTAAAATGCGTTGGTCTACTCATTCCTGATAGGTACTTATGTCATAAAAACTAGTCGTTATTCAAATTTTGGTACAAAGCATTTTCCTCGTCACGTTTCTTTTATACAATCAAACATTAGCTCCAAGGTACCATCTTGATTTAGGTTTAGACTTAGGCTAGGTTTTATCGCCAATAGATTCCAGTCCGTGCGTGCGGAAACCATAGTTAATTGCTCAATGACCGCAGAACTAATCGTGAATAGGACGATATTACGTAATGTTGTACGGTGTTTCACGCCGAACGCTTAAATCAAATTCCTAAATTCAAGGTTTACCAAAAGCGTGAACTATTTGAGAACTAGGAAAATATCTAATAGGGATGATGACACATGTTGAATTTTATAACAAAATCTAGTAAAATAGATAGCAAATGAGCAATTTATCACAATAATGTGGATATTAAAATCAAATAGGTAAGGAAATGATAAAAAAATACAGGATCTAAAACATTCAAAATTTAAAGTTTTTTTAAATCAGTGACCTTGACGTCACGTTCACTTATCGCTTTGTTAGAAGCGTTTCGCGAGTGAAGTAAGACTGACGACTTTTTTTGACTTTTGTATTGATTTAATGCAATGGGTCCCATATAGACATTTGATCCCAAAAACAAACCTGATCGATTGATACCATTAATAAAAATTAGTCATCAAGCCTATTTGGTACATGGATGTGCCAATGTCAAACATATAACGGTCTTGTCGTTAAGCGTTTGTTTGTAAGCATTTAATTTCGTATGTTACCTGCATTTTATTCAACGTTTCAAGTCAATGATTACGAGTATTTTACTAAGCATTTTTCACATGCATTGTGACAGAAACAACTCCTACACCGGAAATTATTATTACGAGCCTATTGTGTCCCACTGCTGGGCAAAGGCCTCCTCCCTCTTCTTCCACTCCTCCCGGTTTTGAGCTACATCTGGCCAGTCGCTCAAAAAGGAGTCCAAGTTATCCCGCCATCGCCGACGAGGTCTGCCGGATCCCCGGTTTGACTCATGGGGCACCCACTCTGTGGTTATTTTGGCCCACAAGTCATTCGGCATGCGGCAGACATGACCAGCCCAGTCCCACTTTAACTTGTCCGCTTTCCGAGCTACATCTATTATTTGGGTTTTAGAGCGCAGCGTGGTGTTCCGGATGCGATCCCCGAGTTTCACACCTAATATGCTGCGCTCCATACCTCTGAATACCGGCAAATCTTTAGAAAATTTGCGTTTGTACGGGAAAACAATACACAATTTCGTGGAATGCTTATAATGGGAACAAGTCCAGTTTTGTTCAAATTACCAATATAATCCAAGTTCAAAACTTCAAAGTAAGGCGACCTGTATTTACTATGCTCTCCATCATTGAATACACATGAAATAAACAATTTAGAATTTTTCGAATTATCATCATCATACCAACCGAAAGGCGTCTTCTGCTGGACCATTGCCTCCTCTTAGGATCTCCACAATAACCGGGCGTGTGCAGCACTGTAGCATTTATCCAACGCTTCCTTGCAAGCAAGCTTGACTAGATTTTTGGGACCTTCTTACTGAGGGATAAAACATAGATAGATAATGCCACAAAGTAGATGGACGGATGATCTCGTACGTGTCGTTGGGAGCCGGTGGATGCGTGTGCTAGAGATCGTTCCCGGTTGCAGCTATGGGGGAGGCCTATGTCCAACAGTGGACGTCCGTGGCTGATAGGTAGGTAGATACTAAAAATTCCTTCTCTAACAGAGGTAGAACGACGTTTTCGCGTACGGAGTCGCGAATAGAATCTAGTCTATAAATGCGAAAGTTTGTCTGTTTGTCTTTCCGTCTGTGTGTTCCCTCTTCACGCTTAAACCGCTGAATCGATTAAGATGAAATTTGGCATAGAGATAGGTTGAGTCCCTGAGAAGGACATAGGATAGTTTTTATCCCGAAAATCATCCCTTAAGAAAGTAAAAAGCGGGGTGGAATTGAGATAATTAATGAAGTGCCTGCTAATTTGTGTGCATAATATGCTCAAATTGAATGATTGCTATGGGAATTTTACCAGGCGCTATACTTACTTTAGCTGCTGTTCCTAAATCCACGCAGACGAAGTCGCGGGCAAAAGCTAGTAACCAATAAAATTCTAAACTGTTCTCAGCTCTTATAAGTATTGATTCGATACGAGTTAGCTATCAGACTGACTTGCATGTTAAAATGTAGACGTGGAAGAAGCTGCCTACTCTCAAATTAAGACTTCACGCCCACTAAAATCTCACATTAAACCACTTTTTTCGTCTGGAAGGTCACCGACCCAACCGAGGTTCACGACCGCCACGCCACTTAACTGCAAAAAACGCCAGATGCAAAACGCTGTTTTTCATGTGGTGTGACGAACCGCCAAACCACGCGGGTGTTCTGTAAGCCTGACGCGAACATCGAAATTTCTTTATCTGTTTCTCGCTCTTGCATATTTGAGTAATAGAGAGACAGAATTGATGTCATTACCGGGTCTAACGCGATTAAATTTCATTATTTTACCTTTTTTCCGACGTTTCAACTAGGTTGCACTAGCTGTGGTGGTAGCTGTGTGTGGCTAGTGCAACCTAGTTGAAACGTCGGAAAAAAGGTAAAATAATGAAATTTAATCGCGTTAGACCGACCGACCGACGTTTCAACTAGCTGCGGTGGTAGCTGTGTGTGGCTAGTGCAACCTTGTTGAAACGTCGGAAAAAAGGTAAAATAATGAAATTTAATCGCGTTAGACCCGGTAATGATATTAATTATGTGTTTTGAATGATTCACGGTTAGTTTCACTAGACTTATATTGACCGGGATATAGACCGTGATTACCTTTTGTATTATTTGTGAGCTCCCGATATTAATTATGTGTACAAAACGCGAGAGTTTAGAGTGTTTTAGAGAGACAGATACCGAAAGTTTGATGTTCGATGTTCGACGTAGGCCCTCTGAGCTTAATTATAGTTGGTCAAGCAAATCTTGTCAGTAGAAAAAGGCGGCAAATTTTAAAAAATGTAGGCGCGAAGGAATATCGTCCCATAGAAAATTTGAATTTTACGCCTTTTTCTACTGACAAGATTTTCTTGACCAACAGACTACGTATACGAAACCGCACGAAAACTGTTTTTTTAAGGCGTATGATCGATAACGACGTGATAATGACAGGATAAAGCATCCGTCCCTTTTATTGAGTGTTGTTTTTTATTATGTCGTTATAATGTCGATAGCCGCGTAGTGCGACCAGTGGTTGAACCTATGTCACATTAGAGGTAAAGGCAACGTAATATCGAGCTATCCTTGCCTTGAAGATGCCTCGTCTTTATCAGGGAATACAGGCGACGGGAGCGATATTTAATCTTAAGGAGTTTGCATTATGAAAAATTTGGTAAAAAGATTTTTGCAATAAATGTATATGTTGACAGCATAAAATGGCATTTATTTACAGGTTAGTCATAGTGTTCTGTTTAAAAAGATATAAGAATAAGAAGTTAAGTTTTAAAATATAAATTGGCAAGTGGCCTACTATATATAACAGTTGGTTCATACTCATTTCATACTAGTTACTAGTACCACTATTTAGTCTCTAGAATGTGTTAGTACCTATATATTTTAGACTACATCTGGTGCTCTATTACAACACCCTGTGCTATAATAAGCACATTATGTAACTACGTCAAAAATTTTAAGGGCCACATGAGTGATATGTCCGGAAAACGTTGTACGATACACGTGCGGATAGGTAAGTCGCACTTGTATCGTAAATAACTATTATAGTCTGAGTAGTTACATTTCCGATAATACATTTATGCTTATTCCGGTTTTGTTATAGTTGGAAACTTATAGTGGTAAAAAGGGTTTAAGCATTTAATTGCTAGGGTTCCGTACCCGCAAAGGGTAAAAACGATACCCTATTACTAAGACTCCACTATCCGTCCGTCTGTCACCAGGGTGTATCTCATGAACCGTGATACCTAGACAATTGAAATTTTCACAGATTATGTATTTCTGTTGCCGTTATAGTAACAACAAATACTAAAAACAGAATAAAATAAATATTTAAGTGGGCCTCCTATACGACAAACGTGATTTTTTTGCTGTTTTATGCATAATGGTACGGATCGCACTTGGCCAGTTTTTAAAATTGGTTATTACCTTATTACTGACTCCCATTGGCTTGCTGGTTCGCAACTACTTTCCCGTGAATTTTTCGCATTTTCTGTTTAGTTAATTACATCCTTTATGTATAACGTCACTCATTTATAATATTCCCTTACAAATACAAATCATTTATTGTTGATGTTAAATAATGTTATTAGTATTACCAGTCGTGGCTCACTTCGCGATTGCATCGCGTCGCTACAAGTACATGCGGCCCACACCAATTTTGGTGTCTAGCCACAGTAATTGCCGCGCACCGTTACGGAACGGACGCTTGCTCGCGCTTGCGCCACCTAGCGGTCATATCTGTCTTAATAGACGCGTTTTGTTAGAGAGTGAATCTTCTGTACTATTTAAATTTACAAACGTACTAATTTACTTATTTTTGTTTCCAGGTAACGCGCTTTTACATTTATTCGTGACGAAGAATTCATGTTTTGTGGTATGTTCTGCACAATTAATTTTACCAGTAAAAATAAACCGAATGACAAACAAATTATAAAATGTGTCTGGAGCTTGAAACTGATTTGAACTTACAATGCAATTGGGTCATAATTATTTTCCTTGTCTTGTTTTTTTTTCCCCAAAAAATGTGACGGAGTGGAGCCTTTTATTTTGGGTGAAATTTCGTTTTTAATTTTTCTCAAGAGAATTATAATCTACACCTAGAGAGACATGCAGCAGCACTCAAGTTTTTTTTTTATTTATTTGATAAAAGCCAAAAATAGAAGTGTGACAGAGTGGTCAGAAACAAGACAACGAATAGAATTTTGACCCAATTACGTGTATCATAATGGTAAAACTTTAACTTAAGATAATCATAGCCCAAGCTATTTGTGTAACTATGAAACATTATACAATTTTAAAGCGATAAATAGTTGGCCGAGCTGTTTGATTTCAAACATAGACAGAGAGAATCATACTGTCTTTGTCTTACGCTAGTACTAGAACCCAAAAGAAAGTGATGAGTATAATTTTCCTGGTTCTTATGTAGACAAATCTGCTGGTGATATGTAAATATGCAAGTTGCGGAAAGTAAAAAAAAATGGGAAAAAATTGCAGTCATAAAAGAAGCTTTCATTTACCACATGCAAAATTTCGATCCCCATACAAAAATATGAGAAAATCCGAAATTATTCCATGTGACTTGACCACGGCACATCAGTATGTAAACATAGTGGTGATCGAGATATATGCGCATGCGATGGAACACGAGCGCTCAAAGTTGAGTGGTCAAGTTTATTTTAAACCGGGTCACTCACGTATCATTAAGTCGAATAGCTCGACATGTTTCGGTCCAATTTACGAGGACGGTCTTCACGGAGACACGACACGCCGCGCCCTCGACCAGTGAAGACGTGTCGTGTCTCCGTGAAGACGGTCCTCGTTAATTGGACCGAAACATGTCGAGCTATTCGACTTAATGATACGTGAGTGACCCGGTTTAAAATAATCTAATATGTTTGAGTCTCACGGGAGTTTTATAGTTAAAATTGGTCAAGTTTAGATTACAGATTTAAAGCCTAATGGGTACTTGTTGCTTTACTTGTAGGTACTTTAAGAAATGTTCAAATACAGGATTAAAATAAATCAAGACATTCTCAGTAGCAGACTTTTCCTGGTTTTTAAATATTTTCACTCATTTAAGTAATTTACTTCATCAAGCTAGGTATTTAACCTGCTTTATTATTATTAATTAAAAGCCAAGAATATGTGTTTTTCATAATTATACCTACTTTTTTGTATTTAATTCTGATTAAGTAAACTAAACAAACACAAGACCCGCCGCCAAAATCGATGTCTCTAATATTAAAAAGAAATGCTTATAAACTTGGGATAAACATTAATGTACTTAACATATTATGTATACATAAGGTACTGCTAAAACTACAAAGCTTATACTAAGTTTAGTAAGTTTTCGTTGCTAAAAATTGTTATACATACAAAGGTGTAGAGACTAGTAGACTTTTTGTATGTAGGTAATTTTTTTTTATTGTTTTCTTTCAAAATACCTATCTTGAAACGTAGGTCCGGGTTCGATTCCCGCTCGAAGCCGGAACACATCGCTATTTATTTATAAATACTACCAGTGGCGCCGGCGCTCATACAATATTAATATCCACGCGGCAATTAAACGGTTAGCCCGGAAAAACTCGACTAAGACCCATGCTGGGTTAGAAAATCCCATTCCTTATATCCCTAGAAAAGAAAGGTAACAGTTACAGTGACGTGTCAGAAGGAATTTGCACTTTATGATGAAGAATTAGACCTCAATTTTCAATAACGGTAACATGTAGATATGTACTACCTTGGGTCCGGGATTAGTGGATTGTATGGAGAGCTGCCCAGTAGGAAAGCAAAATAAGATAACTATAAAAAAAATATTTCCTGAATTGTAATATTTCAGGAGAAATCCATTTAAACTAAATAAGTATATGTACGAGGACGTATAGGTACGTAAAACTAATCCGCAAGGGAAAGTATAAGGTTGTTCTATTGCATCTTAAATCCTCACGTTGAATTAATCCATAATAAAGCTCAATAAGAACATTTTCAAGTGAAAAAATCGCTTATAATAAAATCACATCTAAAAGACGTATTAATTTTATTATTTATTTATTTATTTATTTATTATTATTCGGAGATCCAACAGCTGTTAACATGTCTATAGGTTTTATAAATATGATACAAAAAGCCAATTACAGGTTCTCACCAGTAGCATTATAACAGTAGAAATATAAAATGTTTTTACAGCTTACGATTTTATCTTAAAAGCATAATGAAATGTCAAAGGCGACTCAAAGCTCGCACATTTTTTGTTCTCCTTCTAATAATGAAGTAAAAATGGCAATTTTAAATTAAGTATCTGCCCTTATTCGGTCACGGTCGTGGTAAAATCTCGGTCCGAAGGTTTTTGATCGCTGTCGGACCCTCGTTTGGATTAGGCGCCGAAAGTTTACGACCTCTGCAAAAATGGACAACTGCCGAATTAAGAGCACACAAAAATACACCCATGTTGTCTTGTTATTAGGTACTGACTGTTGGCTTGGGCACATTATAACTAAAATATTTAGGGTTATAAAGGTAAAGCCTAGGTTCTTTTTCGCCCTGAGATAGTGACGCTACAAGCAGCTAACATATGGCAATAATACACGTAAATACGTTATGTATAACTAAATAAAATGTCAGTCCCGCTCAAGACAAAGACTCATTTCGAAACATTGTTTTATTAATCCCTTTCTTCTTGTTTACGGTTACTTTCAAAAAGTCTCCTTTTCAGTAAAATAATAAGTATTTTCAGTAAAAAAAATACTAGATGAAATTAATTTCAAATTTGCTTTCTTGGGGTTACATATGAGGGTATCACGTATCATTTGTGGTATATTGTAAAAAAAACAACCATATCGTATCTGGAGTCTGGAGGAGTCCAAACTTGGTATGTTTTTAAAATTATTTTTGTTTTAATAAAAAAAAATGGCTGAAATGTAATGATGTGGTATATTTTTGGAATGGCCTCAAAAAGCCCTTTCACATGATACCATGCACGATAGGTTTCTGAAAAAAATTTCCATCTAAACAAAAAAAAATTTTTAGGAACTGCGGGTCAAAAATGTTGTTTTCATGTGCCAAACGGCTAAACTGTACATCGATTTGCGTTTTTTTTGTGTACACCTTACACTATAATCAAAACGAGATTAAATAAATTCTCTATTTAATAACACATTTGGGTGTAGTATTCACTCCATGCCTCCGTGGTCCCAACCGATGCCACAGATAAATAAGATATTGTATTTCGTCACACTCCATATTGCGTTGGGCAATGATTATCTGTACAAATTGGTACTTTGGTTTGGACAAAATCAATTACGATTGAGATTCTATGGAATGCAAGTTGCACAATGGGATAATGGAATCGCCTCAGTGCTTTTATAGTACAATGTTAGGTTATGTTATAGGAAACTGGGATTATTTTTTATTTTTTTATACTACGTCGGTTGCAAACAAGCATACGGCCCGCCTGATGATAAGCAGCAGTGTTGCGTTGGATTACATGCTTAGAAAGACGCATATGATATTTCAAACGGTCTAAGGAGCGTAGAATGCTGTCTATAGCCTTACCACGAGTTTGACATTGACATATTCGCTAGCGTCTGCGTAACTTACTTTCTATACATCTCGGGGTAAGGCTACTAATGAGATTATGCGTCAAAAGTATTTCTTCTATTCTATTCTATAACTTAAAACATAGAGATATGTATCTATATGTAGGACAATTAGACTGTGACAGATACTTTTGAACGGGAACTATAAAGATATACCCAGGCGTCATTCATTTCTTACGTAAGACGATTTGGGGGGGGGGGGGGGGGGGGGTCGAACATATCTTATTTTTTCTTAGGGGGTTTTCATAGTTATTATGTAAGATCACAGATGCGTTTTTTTTAATTTCTATGAATTTATGACGTTCAAAATAATACTTCCACACACTAAGCTATCAAACACGGTGCAGAATTAGCTTAGACAGGCTCTGGTACCTTTGTTGGTACAAATAAACGATGATTTTTTTATTGAAAAGTAAACAAAAAAAAAACCAAACGCGTATTCATTATTTCTTACGTAATATAAGGAGGAGGGGGTCTGCCTATTCTTACATAGGGCGGGAGGGGGTCAAAAACTGGCAAAAATCGTCTTACGTAATAAATAAATGGCGGCCTGCCTATCTTTTTTTTTGGAAGGTATTCCAGAGTGGCAGATATTTTTTGTGCGTTGTTTCATCCGCTTCGTTTCTTATTAAATTTCTTCTTTTTTTTTTAAACCTCCAAGAAAAGGCATTGAATACCTTTTTCTGGTTATTCTAAAGGCCAAACGTAGCGTCAATGGCCATCGAATTACCTGTAACTTGTACTTTGACTTTCCAATACGCAAAGCAAAGTGAGGATGCGCCCGTAAAGGCAGGCGATTGCCCCACAACATAGATCACTTGCTATAGATTCCGCATTTGCAAAATATTCGCTGTGGCGCCGGTCACTATACAGGCATAGGCAATTCATGTAAAGTGCTTAGGTACTTTATTTTATTGCATTTGGACGTAATTTAGCGAAAAGTTGTCTTTAAAAAATTACATTAAAATGAATGATTTTTCTTTCTGATAGAAAGTTCAAATTTAATTGATAGATTTTTGTGACTTCCTTTATCCCAAAAATACGCCCCTTACATGCTACAAAGGAGCTTAAAAGCTAAGTACAGGTTTAACATGAGGTATGGATCCTGCGTAGGTGTCGTATCATAAAGTGTGCACAAAATTACAACTACAAAATGTATCCGCTATCCGCCGCCGTAGAGATATGCATACGTTGCATCTCCTTTTAAAATTGCTGTTCATTCCCTCTTCTCCACCCTACCTCTTGCTCTACAAACGGTTCAAGTTACACCACTCATTTGCATCTATTAACATTGTATTGCACAAATTACACGAACATGACATGACGTTTTCATTCGAAATTAGTATATGAGCGTCTATTTGGGTCAGCCCCTAGTCCTTTTACGTGCTCCTTTAGCCTTACAACGTGTTTGACTGACTTATTCGCTAACGTCTGCGTAACTTACTTTCTATACATCTCGCTCGCACTTATATGCCAGTACGAGCGAGATATAGCTACATAGAAACTAAATTACGTACACGCTAGCGAATATGTCAGTGTCAAACTCGTGATAGCTACTTGACATGCTATATCTACCGAGGAAATGATCTGTGCTCCACAAACACATCCGCAGCTTCTTGCACCAATAACGCTTAAACAAATTAAGCCTTAAACGGCAATTATACCCAGTAATTATAATTGACTAGCACCTTATCTCGGGGTGTTAGGGTACATTTTCGTGCGATTTCGTCTGTGCTAAAAGTCTGCTTTCTACTGCAGAGATGTGCTAGCTTACGAGTCCCCGGCAAGCTCGGTTCTCCATACAAACTTAGTTACGCTCTCATTTTAAAACGACTAGCTAAATTGCTCTGAAACTTTATACTTACAATAGGATAAGGTATATCTAGGTCTGTAATTAAATTATGTAGCTTCAGATACCATAGTAAAAAAATACAGCGAATTTAAGTTTTTCATACAAAACTTGTTTTTGCTCTATTTCGTTTGTTTTATAAACTGGAGCTATATAAACTAATTTCAGACCTAGATATACCGCATGTCATTGTATGTGCAGTTTCATTACAATCCAACACGTAGTTTTAAAATGAGAACGAAACTCCTATTATATGGGAAGGTTAAATTCGGGCGAGCTTGTCGGGGACTCTTAACAGTCTTAACTTGTTACATATTCACAGTATTAAACGGACATGTTTTTTTTTTTTAATCTATTAGAAAAAGGGTTTTTTCACAAATGAAAATGTCACCCTTATTGTGACGTAGCAAGACAAATCAACTCTTATTATCTACGCTTAATACCTAGGTTAACAATTTCATATATTTTCATCGCCTTTTTTGATTGCGGGTTGGCCAAAATGAAGTTAACTTCACCTATGTTATATAAATTACAGTTGTATTTTTGCCTAAAGTTTATTCTCTCTGCCTCGTTTCGGACACGTTCCACCAAGATATGGAACACATCTTCTTTTACTCCACATTCGGTACAGTTTTGTGACTGGTTCTTACCCATCATGAATCCGAAACTATTCAGTGGTATGTGTCCGGAACGCAGCCTGAGAGCAGTAACAATATCCGATCTGGCCATGTTTAACCCTACAAACCAAGGGATCCGTAGCAGATTGGGCTGTATAGTCCGATACCAGATACCTTTGCTTAGCGATCTTTCATTGAAATATTCTTTCCACATATGTTAAAAAGAACGATGGCCCTTCAGCTTGCAGATACGATCGTTATGAGAAAGATAAGCTACCAAACGATACGAAAAATGTTTCAATAAACAGATCGACCTAGTCCCACAGTAAGCTTAATAAGGCTTGTGTTATCTTGGCGTCTCCGTTTGGTTATATCCACCTAGCATTAAACCATCAATATGCGTTAAACATACACAAATAAAAAGTTTACCGAAATGAGATCAGCTTGTTAAACTTGTCCGTCTGGTTTGATTTATTGCCCGTATTTGATTTACACACTGTATTCAACTGCCCGTCTGGAACCAACAATAAGTATTTCGCGAAATTGAATAACTAAGTAATCTGCTACTCTATTAGTTATCTTTACTTATAGAGCAGGAAAAAAAATAGAGCAGCGAATTCAATACTAGTTTTGTTTATATAAAAAAAAATCTGTAAGGCCGTTCCCGCAAATTCCGGTAAGTAATACAATTTGGGTTTAAGAATAATTATGTATCACGATAAAAAAATCTTAATGTTTTTCCATGAAAACTTAAAAAGGCTCATACGTAGATCTAGTAATCGCATAGTTATTTCCAACAATTTCATAACTGCAAGTGCAGACATAATAAAAACATGCCTTTTCCGTACATGTAAAATAAACCAGCCACATTACAAGCTTGAACAATCAAAGCGACATAAACACTTGCATACGCAATAAACGTATTCAGGAATCCTGATATTGGCGCCGATCGGTTGCATAATGCTATTCCATATAAACATATAACTTTGCTAATAATGTTCCTCGTTTCCTCTACTGGCGTAGAGAAAAAAATAAAGTAGGTACATACTTATTTATCTATGATTAGACCACGTTTAGACGGAGAATTAGCCTCGGTTAATGGTCAACGTTAAATTTAACACACACTTTTTACTTTTACTCCATATATACTTGTAAAAGTAACTTTGCTAAACAAAGAGTCATCAGGGAGAGGGAAGGGGTCAAGAAAATGTGACATGTTGTGACAAGGGGGAGGGGGGAGTCACAAACTCTGTGACGGCACTTTAACTTCATCAGTAACCAAAAATGTATTTAAATTATTTTGTACAGTTAAATAACAATTTTGTTTGGGTTACAAAATTACTAATATTTCTTTTGTCAAAAACATTTTGATAAAATATTAATAATACTTAATTCGATTTGTCGATTTCGTTGAAAAAATGTGACGTTACACCAGAGGGTTTGCCAAATGTGACCAAGTGTGACAAGGAGGGGGGAGGGGTCAAAAAACCTAGAAATTCGTGTGACGCAATTAATGGATAACCCCTAAAGCCCATTCCTTCCTTTTTATTAAAGAACAGATTCGCACGCTTCTGATAAGCATGGGTAGCTCAGTTGGTTGTTTAAGAGCTGAAAAGTTTAGGAAACTTAGGTTTCGTTACTCATGAAATCCTTGACCAATTGGCCATTACGGTTTTTACTCACTATTATTTTTAGTCGCTTTTGGCGACATGTTTCGGATTCTTTGGGAATCCATCCTCAGGCACGAGTGTCCGCGATATGTCTCACGATAGTTTAAGTGCGACAATTGGCCATTGATGAGGACCGGTGTTCCGAAAGTTCACAAGTTCGAGTCTTGCCCGAATCGATGTATTATTGCATTTTTACTTTAATATAAAAATGTGTAGTATCGGTCGCAGACAATATTTGCTTGATAAAAATAAGTTTGATCTTACATAGATTTTTATCTTTTACTTCCTACCTAATAAGCACAGTGCCAACAGAAGTAAACGGGTTATATTTATGCACTACTGCACTAGCCTGGCGTAATAAAGAATGTGGACTTAGAGTCGCGAGTGACATATGTCAGCGCGGTCCCACGATGACAGGCATTTAGACCTGCGTCTGCAACTATTACACAGAATTGTCAGGAAATACGCATAATTTCTTATTTATTTATAACTAGCTTCTGCTTGTGACTTCTAGTTATATCGTATACGTGATACTACCACGTGACGTTAACTATTGTAATTCAATTTATATATATATATATATATATATATATATATATATATAGGTCAAAATTAGTAAATCCAGGAACCATACTGAACGTACCATTAGCCATAGTAACAGTTTCCACGGCTATTATTTCAATTGGTAATCGATGTGGCCACGGCCAGCGCCTGCCGGGCCCGTTATGTGGCCCTTCGCACGTGAACAATGCCTCTGGCCAATCATCGGGATCGGGACCTTTACCTGACCGGACCGTGACTGACAACGGGGGCTTATGCTATAAAGGTGAAGTCAGATATACATTCTGACTTCTGATAATCTATTACAAGTAAGCGAGGATTTGTAGGATTTGGTACCAAATTTCAGTAAAATATGTCTTATATTTTCCGATTAAAATGGCTGTGACACGCGGATAGACGGACTGACAGACGGATATGGCGAAACTCTAAGGTTACGCCGGTACACCACGCTAAATTTCTAACAGTCAAACATCTTACAGTTGTAACCGCTTTGTATGCCCTCAGCTTCGTACCGACCACGTACCGACCAAAGATTAAAATCGACCACAAAACGTTTCGACACGGGCCACACACGCTGATCGGGAAGCGATTATCGCTGTGGTTATAGCTGTGAATCATGGTTTGTGAGTGTCAAAATCGTTATTAAAGAAATTGAACGAAATCTGGATAAATATGTTGTTAAATTGGAATATTATAAAATATAATTTTTTCGACTGAAAAAGACTTCCTGAATGGAGTTCCTTACATATTAATACGGCGCTTAAAAGGGATTCCATACATAATCGAATCACATTTCCTTATTCCAACATTTATTTTTGAATCAAAATAATTACAGCCTGGAATAACATAATCTAATGCTCTGCAAAATTGTTCACAGGATTATTATTCCATTTCTTTTCATGACTGTGGCTATGCTTGGGATAGGCACAATCATTCCTGTTAAATTCATAGAGGCGCGAAAATTTATCTGAATCTTTAAACAGTTTAAACTAAAGTTGACTACGGATTTTAGGACAAAGCGTTCTCATATAACAAACCTTTTGTCTCGAATCGAAGGAATTCCGGTAATATGTACAGTACAAGTAAATGCGCCGGTAAACAAAGCTCGCACTTGGCAAAACCCGAGCAAACAGACCTGGTTCGAGAGCTTGCCACAATATTTGTACGGTGCGTTGTTTCAAGGGCCATCTAACGGGCCTGCTGACCGCTTCCTTCTGCGGTGGCGTTTGACATTCGCACTTGTGAGAAATGACTGACTGACGGACAAACCAATTAAGGCAGAAACTAGAAATTTTAAGCCACAATTAAGGTTTAAGAATCACTACATCGTCCACTATCTAAGTAGCTTATTGGTACTTTGTGTTTAAGATAAAGATAAGATAAAGATAAAGATAGTTTACTATTCAAGTAGGCATATTACAATGCGCTTATGAACATCAAATAAAGCCACGAGATGCGACTACTCATAACCTCAGTGTTAAAGCTGAAGAGATTATGCCGTTCGGTAAAGTTCTGACTTGATGCTGCTGTAGCGCTTCAAGAACATTCGTGGGAAATCCTAAGCTCATATTAGTTTTCTTTTTCTCTATGAGCTGAAGGAAACTATTATGAACGGTTGTTGTTGCCACTGTTGGTGAACCTTAATAAATAAATAAAAAAACAAACGGTCCACCATTGTACAATTGACGCTAACAGTTTCTGATTCCGCCTATCTAGAGTGTCGCTTAATACAAGTTTTACTATTAAAGGTGGGAATATCTGCCGTTGCTTATGCGTAAGTTCTTTGACATAATGACTTGCACGTTTTCGACCGCAATAGTCATAAAGCTGGTCTCACAGCTCAGTTGAACCGGCGTGTAATGGCGCGGTCACTTTTGTTTGCCTTCCCACGCCCCGGTTGCAGAGTGGGAATCGCTGTTCGGCCGGATTAGTCGATTTGACTGAACGAGGACTGAACTAAGTATAGTGGAGTTTGGAAGTTTTCAACTAAAGTCACGTATTTTATATGTCATTGACATGCGAGAATATTCTGCGCTATTAACTTTTCACATGTGCGTGGTGGACTGGTGGTCGAAAATCGTGGGCTCAGTTGAGGAGCAGAAAAAATCATTCTCGAAAAAATTCAAAAAGATGACTGTTAAATTCTGTCAGGATCCTTATAAAAAGTTCGCCTTTGTACTGCCTATTTCTATGCCATATTTGTGTTCTGTGTTTTGTACAATAAAGAGTTTATACATACATACATACATAATACACAAAAAAGAGCTAGTCATAGTTATATGTACGGATTTTGTACATTTGATAGTAGAGCATAAGCATAGCGACTCTGTTAATTAAAATTACAGTAAAACCCGTTTAGGAAGACTCTTAGTGACAAGTGTGAAAAGTGATTTTATGCGGGCGCATCAGATATGATTATATTAGTGGGATGTACTATATTTTGACGTTGCGATTTCGCTTTGTATTGTTGTTGTCGATGAAGCGCCAATATTACAATTTAAAATTTTGTCTACTTAGTAACCTCAGGGTTAAAGTTCACCAGATACAATGATTGATTGTTCACTTCCATTATTTTCTAATAGAGATTTACCGAGACGCGACCAATTCCATTGACTACGAACTAGTCGTAATGTTGTCGGAGCATTTTTCCGGTCCACCGCTTCATCACAGGAAGTCACCCCAGGTCAGTGCCCGCAGAAGGTGAAGGCTGCTTGTTGCGTCACAGAACGTGCCGCGGAGTCCTACAGATCGCGGGCCTATTGATGGTAATGACACTCTCTTATTCATAAGACTTAAGAGTTAGCAAACTCCAGTTATATTTTCTAACAAACAGGAAGGTAAGCCAGATAGGGACGTCCACCGCTTCGCCATAGGAAGTCACCCCAGGTCAGTGCCCGCAGATGGTGAAGGCTGCTTGTTGCGCTGAACGTGCCGCGTCCGACAGCCGGTCTATTGCTGTAACCACAATGGATGATGAGATCCAGGTGAAACATGAAATTTCTCATACAATAAAACTTAGCGAACGGTCTAACACACGCGGGTCAGTAAGATACGGTTTAGTGCAATCAAATCGAACCCTCTTATTCATAAAATTTATTAGCACTTCCTCCTTTTCTAACAAACACAAATGGAAAAAGGTCCCGATTTTCATCAGCTTGTTAGATTTTACGTTTATGAATATCGCCATAAAAATCTATACAACGTTTTTATGAAATGATACAGACGCTTCTTTGAAACCAAACCAAATACATATTGTATTTAATACTGGCGTACCGCAAGGTTCTCTTTTATTCCCGACGCTGTTATTGCTGATTGGAATTACAAGTTGTCTATCTGCGACATGCGAACAAAAAAATTACAAAATATCGTTAGTGGTTTGTTTTGTTTCTAAAAAGTGCATTATCATCATGTCAAACGAAAAGACCTCTAGACAGACCTTGTCAGTAATCAAGGGTGCTCCTGGCGCCAATGTGACCTCTTTACGATCCTTAAAAGAAATGCCGAAGTCAAAATGACTCGCGTTATTTAAGTGAAGCTTAACCACACATTTTCCCTGAGTGTCAATATTTGGATATTTTTCTAAATAATGACAATGGACATGACACCGACTCACATAGTGCCTTGTCACGCCCTAAGGGGTAATATCACAAGTACTTATTGAGTTCCCAGAAAATTTCCTAAGTTTAACTATTTATTGCATTTCTCTGTTTACCCTAAATCATCCCAAGGATGTCTAATAAGTTATACTAAATATGATTCCCGGATTCCCTGCAATCTCAGCCATCTCAGGCGTATTATGGTCAAACTTATCATCTGTCGTGCAAGTCTAATTTTATTAACGCGCGGTGTCAGTAAGAAAGTAACAGACAATAAGACATGATATAATATCATGTCACACGCGACCATAATACGCCTGCTTATCTTTCGTTAACTGCAAGGAACGCAACACAAGACACAACGAGGATCAAGATTTGCTTCAATTTGCTGCTAGATACCATCTCGATGACTCCCTGGCCTTCACTGGTTTGTGTAACCTCAGAGCTATTGTTCGCTTTACGATCCTTAAATGACCAATTGCCAAAGCCAATGAGGTCTCTTTAAGTTTAAGGCCGCTTATGAAAGAAGTGTAAAGCAAATATTAATATTGTGCGGTGCGATATTCTCTTTGTTTCTGACTTTTTACATGCAGGTGTAAACATTTTTGTTTGTGTATGCTATTTGTAAAGTTCATGCGCTGTTAGTTGTTGATTTATTGGTATAGCTGTACGTGTTTCAGATATAATTTTTCCATGAAGTAGTTGCCAGTCTGAAATGGGAGTACTAACTCTTAATAAATTTTGAGCAGTTTTTTGTGGAGGTGGAAATTTAGTGTCTCTCATCTACTTTGAGTCCTTCCACATGTCAGAAAGAGATGCTAATGTGGTTTCAAATACATATTAGTTAAATCTGATATTGATACTAGAGATATAAGTATACTTGTACCTATTGCAGTTCCCAGCATTGGGTTATTACTATGTTTACACATCATTCATGTGTTTTTGTCTCTCAATGAAACCTATACTATGTAAACCTATACTATGACCCTAAGAAAATACACTAAATTTGACTGCCTCAAACATTGCCACCAATTCATTCAACGTTTAAAATGAACCTTGTTTATTCTCAATAAACAAATGGTCAATTCTCTACAATTACTTCTTAAACTGGCATATCTTTCAATCGTTACTTTTCAATTTCAACCATGAGCTCTTTGTTTTAAAGTTTAAATTCCCAGCCAACTTTACAACTTGATAGGAGTATTGGGAAGTTATCCTACTATTTCTCCCTACGCTTGGGACCAACGACATCCGATCCGTGTGGGCCGATATGTGAATGGCCCACTTTAGTCGCCAATGAATGGGCGGCCCATTCACTCGGGCCCACAATGCGCTGTTTCATACAGATTTATGTTGGCAAACCCTCACACTTGGTTATGTTTACGCAAATTAATCTAAATTGGTGTAAATGTGCCATTTTCATCTAAAAGGGTACTTATTGTCGGTTGTCAATAAGGCGCTATTTCCATATAGCTTCAATTTGAAATCAACCTTATCGACAAGCGACAATGTGGTACTGGTGTGGTACCTTTTGGTTGAAAACGTCACAAATACTCTTGGATAAATAAAACAAAAATATATGAATTTACACTGAAAGAAATGTTTGCATAACAATAACAAAATATTTTGTAATATACAAAATTGAGACTTGCGAACTATGTATTGATAAAAATTAATTAATAACTAATCCGAGTTCGGCTAACTAGTAGCAGGTACCTACAGATATAAATATAGTAGGCTAATAGTAACAACAAAATAAGTTGAGAAAATTCTACTTTTACACTAAAACAACAGCATTGAGTTGTGTTCTTCTTTTAAATTAGCAAACTAAAAAGCTATTAGCAATAAACTCAGTTCAGTGCAGGTGAGTCTCAATATGTGGATGAAAGGTACCATTAAATAGACTCCTTATCTCCAATACCTATTTACTGCAAGACCCACACACATTACCCTTGTATTTAATTATCTATCTGATGGTTAAATAGAGGCACTCATTAATTCTATACCCAAAATCCAAAATAACTTAAATCCTTTTCAAATAACACGCAATTATATCTCTTATTACTAAAAGCTTAGCTCCTAGAATAGCTAAAACCCTTATAGTAACTTGTGTTGTTTTGGATCTAAAGTGTATTATTTAAGAGCGATAAATTACAGAGTAATTATGTCCAAAGATTGTCCATTCAATAGAATTGTGGCACCTTAAGAGGTGTGAGATTGAGTGTTGATGGGTTTGCCATGTTAGGTGTTATTACGGGTTTAGTGCTGTGCTTTGACAGATAGAGTTTTCTTTTGTACTTTTGTTTCAATTTCGTTTTAAGATACTGCTCGCTTCTGTTATGTGACCACATTGAGCAATACGAGTAAGTCTTCAGTTTTCTTTTTTTTTTGGAGTAGGAAGTATATGCTATATAGGAAGGGCTGAGATATAAAGCCTGACCAGGAATATATATATAATCACGCGCCATGTTGCGGAATTTCACTGGAACTATTTTTTTCATACTATACTAAACTATCACCGTGAGAATAACAGCGCCCTCTTGACAATGAGCATATATTACTGGTCAGGCTTTACTATCAGCAACATTCTTAAATGACCATCGGTGGACCTTATTATCTTAGCAAAAATGATTAAGGTTTGTCATATTTTGCACGACATACCTACCTATGTTTGCTGGTATGTATTTAATTTACAATACGCCTTTAAAGCCTTTAGTTTTTAAAAAGCACGCCACGTTCTCCGGCTTACCTTTGATGTGACATCAAACTAGTGTAGAACAAGCCTTATTTATCTCTATTAATAAATACAGGACTTCATGCCAATACATCACTATTTATTTATCCCTATCAATAAATATACCGAAGGCTCCACCTATTTCCATATCCGCGCACATCGAAGCGCACTCCAAATACAGAATCCAAGATGGCGGACACACGTGCAGTTTTTTTCATGGATTCAAATAGAACTCGCTGAATACGCAGTTGTCTGTAATAGCTTCCTGCTTTGCTTGATAGATTTTATTGTATTTAAATCCGAGAGTAAATAATGTGTATAAAAACTAAACGCAAGCAAGGTTTTTCATGCTTATTATTTTTTTCACACACACAACATTACAGTCCACGCGACACGATCTCCCATAGACAGCGTCAGCATCTGATACTTATTAATTAATTGACTGTATTAATGAATAGAGCTAAAATGGAGCTATTACAATACCTAGGGCACTAAAGTAAGAAACGTCCTCGGCTTCGCCTCGGCCGACAATTTCATGTGATCTGGGGCTTTCTGATTTACTGGCCGAGGTGTGTATACTATATTTTTGGGAAGCGGCAACATTGTTTAGCGCAGCGGGCCGAAAGTTGACGTTTCCCGCACAGAGAACACAAAACTTATTTTAGACTAAAGGGGATCATTTTACAAACTGCTTGCTTCTAAACTAAACTATGGTTCAGAATGCACTGACAGAAAGTTTTATTGATTAAACTGTAACAAAATTATCAAATTCAGTACATAGCAACAATCCCAAATAATAAACAAATTGCTCCATATTATCCTATCAAATCAACGTAAAGTTCGGTCAAATTGAAATGTATTGCTGCCATAAAGCTGATAAAACGTTTATTCAAATCTCGGGTCGGCAAACTACCTAGCTTCAATTGCTATTTAGTTACCAGCCACGACCCTTAATATCGAAGCAGTAGAGTTCTCTGAACATCAAGAAACATGATATACCTAATTTCCTCTCGCCACCGGCGACCGTCTAGACGGCTAACACGTAGAAATTGCGTCTAGATTATTAGTTACGCTAAAAGTACGCTTGAAGCTTGAACCCTTAAACCATTTGACATTAATTTCTAGTCATTCGAAAGGAAATCGAATGTAACTAAAATTAAGTATTCTTGCAAATAAATGATATTGATTGATTGATTGATAAAATTTTTAATGCTTGCTTGTATCTTGCTCGGATACGATAAAATTTACTTTATGGTGGTCTGTAGTTATGACTATATACATATATGCATACAATCGTGTTGTTTAGGTGTATGACTAACTTCGTATCTCCATACGGCATTCGTCTTTGGGGAGTGTGTTCCTTTAGGCATTCCCGTGGGAATGCGAATTATCGCGTTTAACAGCGCGGGACATGCAAGAATTACGACCAGGAATAGTACCTACATGTTTATGTACTAAACTTAGGTATTTATACTTGGGCATGGGTCTAAAGCTTAATGAGATGTCTGTCAATAACTTGTAATTTATGGCTTTCCTTTGTTTTACATGCCTTTAGAAGAATCTACATTTATAAACATTCTTCTGCGAGCCCTATGTATTGAATATAAATATTGAAATATTGATGATGTATTTAATGAGGGATAACAGGAATACATCATCATCATCACTTGTTATTTAAAAGTACAAGAGGTGAACTTAATTTAAATATAAGTTATCTACAAGTAATCCTTAGACGAAAACAAATATATTATGGGGCAATAAACTTCAAAACTGCGAAATCGATTCGCACCATGTTTCGTAAACGATCATGCTTGGTGTGCTTGCAGCAGTATAAAATCACACTTCGAAATAATCAATGCAAATATTAACCTTTAGGTGTAAATAAGCGTAGGCGTCGTTGGACTTTTTAACTTTAATCTACGAGATAAGTAATGCCTATTGTCGAAATAAAGTTCAATATATTTCATACATAATGTGTATTTGTATTTTATTTCACATTCATGCGAATTTTCGCGATGACCGGTCCTTTGCTTCTGAGGGCCTACCGCGAAAAACGAAAATCGAAATCTTCGTTATCTGGCTCTTTGTCGCTCTTATATATTCGAGCGATAGAGATGCAGACCAAGAAATTTCGATATATCGACGCGGAAGCGGGGCAGAACCGTAGAATGAAAGGCAAGCGGGCAGTTTTTTTTTCGTTGAAATTTTTAGGTGTGCTAGCTTATACTGTCAAGTTTGTGCAAAGTAAGCGTGGTCTAGTACTCAATATTTCACAAAACTGACAACGTAATGATCTCATAATAAAACGTTGCCTATAGATGGAATAAAGATTAAACATGTCGTAATAATGCAACATAATGATATTGTTGCATTCTGCATTTGAATGAATTAATATCGCTGACTTAACAAATTATCACAATTATCAAATTGCCATTTGCCTGTGTGTTACCGTCAAATTACTGTCGTTGACAGCCAGTTACCAGTCAGTCATTACAGTAATTTCTGTAAACATCGCATGTCACAACCGTCGTTATGTTTCGTCATAACCGTGACGAAACGCGCCTACGATCTATCGGATGTGAACAAGAATCGCATTTAGTGCCAAGGGTATGCTTGTTTAACCAAATTATAGCCTCTATTCTTAATTGTTAGCATGTTTCTATATACTTTTAAATATGATTTTAATATGAGTTAGATATTTATAACGTATATTTTAAACACGCAACATTATAACTCTGTGGCATTAACATCTTGATTATGTCTGACATTTAAAAACAAAAGAACGCCATAATTCATAATTGGAATTCCGCGATTATTTTTAAACTGTCAACATAGTGCCAGCCAGTTCTATCGCCTTAAAAAGTTATCAAAATATCTTTGGTGTGGGCGAGGTGGAGTGACCGCTGCCCACGCCTGTGTTGCCAGTTGCGACATGCCATGAATTAACGACGCTGGCAACTATTTTTACAATCCATTACTGCATCGTTGATGCGCAAACAACGGAGGCGGGCAACACTTTGGATATTAAAAACATTGCTGTTTAGGGTTCCATCGAAAACTTGTTTATCCTCTTTTAACGTTTGTGTGTAGAATAAAATTTATAAGAAAATTTTGAACCTGATGCAATTATGTTACTTTTTGACTTTCATACAGTTATTAAAGTCAAAAAGTAACATAATTGATTAATGAAAAGAACACCTTATAATATCATCATGGTGACGTAAGCTTCTCTCACTAGGGGGCCCAGCCAGGATGATAATCGTTCATAGAAAACGTCAATCGAAATTTAATTAAGTAATATATGGAAACAGTCTCGTGACTTTTAGTAGCATCTGTTATCCAGATACTTATACTTATAGTCTGGTAAACACAACTTGTCAGTCAGTAAGAACCAGGAAATTATACTCATCCCTTTCTATTGGGTTCTAGTACGAACGTAAGACAAAGACTATGATTCTTTCTGTCTGAGACAGTCCTGGGCCAAACTATAATTTTGGATCACGGAACCCGAAAGCAATATAATTTTGCACTCAACACAAACTTTGTACGTACTTTTATCGTCCCACAACATATTTGATTTATCACTCGCCTAATATGTCGTTATTACAAAGCTAACACACGTTTTTTACCTCACTTCACTATTCTAATGCATCTCGTTTTTATTGCAGGTAATTTTGAACAGCTATAAGTGATTGGGACTGAAGATGCCATTAATTTGAGAGGACTTGGTATTAAGGTCGGTGACGTTAGACTGAGTGTATCTGAGTCATTTCTACGGGTGATGATATAATTTTTTTTTACGGTTAAAACATGGTTAATGGCACTATTACACTTTGTCATATCAAAGTCTGTACAGACTAGGTGTATATTTCTTATAAATTATTTGTACTTACATTTGATATCGTTTCAGTAATATGTGTATTGTGTATTCTACTTTTGGCAGGATAGTCTTGTAAATTAATGAGTGTTTCGTAACAAACTTAGCAGTTAAGTATTTCTTGTTGTCTAAGTTTCATTACGCGAGTCACTACATAGCATAAAACAAAGTCGCTTTCCGCTGTCTGTTCGTCTGTCCCTATGTATGCTTAGATCTTTAAAACTATATGCAACGGATTTTGATGCGGTTTTTTAATAACTAGTGATTCAAGAGGAAGGTTTATATGTATAATTTGTAAAGGTAAAGGCGAAGCCGGGGCGGGTCGCTAGTTAAATATAAAAAACACAATATTTGTTTGATTTAAGCACAAAACTTGGTAAATTATGTAAATTTGGTCGTGTTACATATGTATATTATTAGTAAAAAAGTCGTTTTTTCTACAACAACCAATTTGCTCTGGTTTTATTTTTACTACAAAAAAAAACTATTATACATCTTTCCCATCACGGAACAATGGTGTTCCGGACCTTTAGGACACGTGCGCGGAGCCGAAGCCAACACGTAGAGCCCTTTTGACACTTTAATGAAATGTAAGGGGACCACACCGAGCGGATGCTGCCCTTGCCAGACGCACGCAGAGGCAGCACCATATCAAACTAAAAAGTCACTATCGTCATATCAAAACACGAACTCTATGCGACATATTTCTATGGTTCAGATTTGTAGGTACATAAACCAATAAAAAAACGCGGAAGAAACATCTCAGACCATAACATTAATAACACACGATAAATCTAACCATTGTAATTTTTATAATTAATCTAATTCTCCTCCAATTACTTGGATCATAAAATCGTCCCGATATGGCGGGCATGCAAATATTTCGCTCGCTATGGCGGGGATAAATTAAGATCCATCTGTCTACGAGCTGTGTTGAGCTAAATGGAATTATTAAATGGCACGTGTTCTGTCGATTCTACTGTGAAAAATTATATCGCCGTAAATTAGATTTGTTTTAAACTAGCATGTGTAGAATTCGTCAGTATTCCTTCTCCATCCCCAACCTCTTTGTAAATCCCGTCTTCCTCACATTGAACTTACCTTACATAGGGAACCTATAGTGTTTCAGCCCTAATATACCGACCGGGTCACGACATATATATACATTCAGGCACGCAATTGACAATAACTATTAGACTTAGGGTCGGTTGCACCAAACTGTTGTCATATGGAAAGTTTCATAATAAACCGCCGGGACCGGGGTGCGCCGGGTGACGTTGATCAGTCTGTCAAATGCGGATCGTGCAACTGGCGCTTAGTAGTTTACACATTTAACAGACAACGGCAGAAAACTACATCAGTAGAGGTGGAATACCATTTATTATCAACAACCTACTAGTGTTTGCATATGACGATGATTTTGAGAAATGTCGAAGTTGACAATTAATTTGAAGTTCATAAGTTCAAAAAAACCTTTGCTTTGCTTTTGAAAGTTTTAGATCACGTTTGTCGGAGAATATGTGCCATTTTCAACCAAAAGGGTACTTATTCTCGCTTGTCAGTAAGGCGCTATTTCCATATAGCTTCAATTAGAAATCAACCTTATCGACAAGCGACAATGTGCTACCTGTTGGTTGAAAACGTCACATATAGATAACGGTAACGGATTCTACGCAGCATTTCGCATTAAAATATGAAGAGTCAATTCGCTTCATGCGAATGCTAAATTCAATTTTCACATTTTCTGTTTATTTTAAACGCTTTAAAAGTGTTATTATCCCGTTTAAAATCCGGAACTGAATTCGCATCTCGGCTTTGTTTACCGCCGATTGTCGACCTCGCTGACTCACGCGTAGGCGCACCTGTGACTAGTCAATTAGTGTACTCTGCTTCAGTGGTGGATAGAGCAACGATTTCAAACAAGTCTCTTTACACTTACGGCCTTCTTTACTAGCAAAAATTGTTATACATTACCAAAATGGCATAGGAAGGTTGGTTTTCAAGAATTATATGACTTTTTGGATTGGGAAGTTTGGTAGTCGTTTTTGGTCAGAGCTTTGCCTAACTGCCTCTAATCGCTTATAATCGCGAATTATGTTTTTTGTCTAATTTGAAACGTGGCTAATAACACACTTCCTCAATTAGTCTGTTTGATTAAATTCTGCGTCAGAAGGCGAAAATTACTAAGTATAATTCGTATTTCTTTATTTGCATAAAGTATAACTATACGAGTATTATAGCTTATAAAATTTCTGTCAATTGTAAATAAGTATATTCTGCTTTAGCAGAGGAGTCAGGAGAGAGACATAATGTTATTCTCGTTTACATACATACCTGCATTTACTGTATATTTAGTACATTTAAATATGAATTGATAGAGGCCTTTTAAAAATTATTTCTATTTTATTAGGTGATCTAGCTAGCCTAGAAACATAATAAATTCATAAAATTTGCTATACAGTTATAAAAAAGTCGTATCTTACTCGTAACTCGGAAATAACTAAATATTTTATTACCCGGTCGCGTTGGCCTGTGACAAAACCTAACCACTCTCACTATCTCCGCTTATTGCCTTATTACGGCAAAGCACTAAACCTATGCTAGCTTTCCTAGGGCGGGGTAATTGGTACTGTAATATCCTATTATTTCCACATCACAGACCTACTAATAGACCTTAGCACACATTAAATTTGCTAGACATCTTGGACTTGGAAGAATCCCGGTAGACCCCTTCAAACTTGGATGTCTGTCATCAACAATGACCTAAAGAAAGCCCAAATCAACGACACGACGACCCAGAATCGAAGAGTGTGGCGAAGATTGACGAGGAGAGCCGACCCCAAATGAAATGGGACGTGGCTAGGCAAAGAGAGAGAGAGAGACATCTTGGACTTTGTTTTGCACATAATACAACAATAATTATTTCGCCGATAAAACCACAAGCATGTGAAATAAAGTCAAACGTTTAACGAGACATTTTAGTAAGTGCTCGCACTGTGCAATAAACATATTATTTTAACGCTTACTTAACGCTAACGAGTTTATGTTCTGAAACGGATAGAGATTGAAAATAGCACAAGAATATCCCGTATTTTATATATAGAGCTTTTATAATGGATTTATTAATTTAGAATCAGATTATAAACATGAAACTTGATATATACTTGATATTTATTTATTTATACTTTATTGCACATAAAATAAGTACAACTGGTGGACTTAATACCTTAAGGCATTCTCTACCAGTCAACCATTGGGCCAAAAAGAGACGTTTGTTGGTGCAGGCTTTGTACTGTATTTGAAAATAATTAACCGATATCACTACCTACTATTTACAAATTAAATACTAATTATAGTATACCTATTATATTTAAATCATAAACTTAAACATATACTTTATATGATACACTTACATACATATCTACATATATACGTATACATGTACCTACAGTCAGGGGCGTAGCTAGAGGATATGGCGCCCGGGGCAGTCACCAAATTTGCGCCCCCTGAAGACTGACAAAAGTTTCCCTGCTGCTGCCTTTTGCCCATTTTGGCGCCCCCCTCGGATGCGCCCGGGGCCCTTTTCCCCCCCCCCAGCCCCCCCCCCCCCCCCAGTTACGCCACTGCCTACAGTGAAACATTACTTACATCTATCAGACAAATGCTTGCGCAGCATACGCTTGAACGTGAATTTACTTTGAGCTTGATATATATTGATAACTAAATAGTTATAGTTATAAATAATAAGTCCATCCATACATTAACACCTACATGGTAATTTTAGACTTAAGAAAAAGATCTTATCCAAACCACCAAAAGATCATAGAAAACGAACCATCGTAACTTTTATATCAAATAAAATAAAATCTAGACTTAGGTACCTGTTGTCTTATGTCTCCTAGAGAAAACAGAAGCTATCAGAGATCTTAAGCTTGCTTGAATTCGTTTTAGGTTTTCCTTGCCTTATTTTGTGTGTAACAAATGTAATCTAGTTTACATTGAAGAATTTAATGCTTTGAGCCAGTTTCCTCTTCCAACAAGATCCTGTTTTGAGACAAAACTAGTCCATATCTAAGCAGATAAACAGTTATACGCTTGGCAATCTCACATTTGCCTCGTACGTATACGGAGCACGCAGCCTTTGAGCTGAATGCGGCGCCGGCACTTCAACTCCCGACTGTTAAAAGGCATTATCTTTCCTCAAAACCCAAGGAAGCGTATGATCTTTTAGTTTTACGCCGTTATTTGGTATTCCACCCACCGCACCATTAAAGACTCGTAAACTAGGCTTATCTTAACCGGAATAGCGCGCGATGAGCCGGGATGGCATAAACAGTTGAAATTACGTCTAGCGCCCATGACCTACAATATGGGTCACTGCCAGCGCCACGATTTTACGATAATCGCTTACGAAACCATTGGCAAAATTTCAAGATCCTGTAGTACCGTCTGTAGTAAGTCTGACAAAAGCGCTGAAACCCATAAATTCGTGAATCATGCGTTGGTGAATCGCGTCTATTGTGCTGATGACTCCCGCTGAGCTTCTATTCACATACGAGATTAAATCTTACAGCTTACACATAAAATGCAAATCCGTTTTTCCGTTTCTATAGTCTGGAGTGAGATTTTAAATTTAGAACAACGGAAACTGTTAGCAGACCGGCGCTGGCGGCGATTTGCGTTGGTTTTATTTCTGCGGCCTTCGCATGAATGGCATTCCATGCATACGGTCAACGTACTTTTAACTAAATACCTCAATAACGGATTTGACGCTAAATAGGACTATATATTTTATTTACCTATTTGGGCCCTCTTCGCCCCCCGCTTATCCTGCCTTAAGTCAAAATTCTGCATCTAAAATTTGATTGGCTCCCCTTCTTGAATCAATCTGAGTCAAAATCAAAAGGACCAACTGCAAAAGGAAATTCCATCATCATTATTTGCCGTAAATCGCCCTTTTTTACATTTCGTGCATGTACCCAACAGCGGCACGTATAGGCTAATGATGTTGATGATGATCCGAAATATTCAAAGATTTGAACAGTCAATACCCATCCTAATATGGTCGGATAAAGACGAGAATAGTCTGGGTTCGGAGAGTGAAAGCTACCCGCACGTGGCGACGTAACCGGAGAGCCGGGAATGCTGCAAGCTCCCGGGTGTGAAACGCTTAAAGGTGCCTATTGTAAGCGACATTGACGGCCGACAAAAAATGCTTGTGGTTTTAGACGTTTCTGGTTCCACTTCCAATGTGTCGTTTATTCAACGTTCTATTCTATATACACTTTCATTTGAATTAACGTCTTATTGGTGTAAGTTAAGGAGCCCACTGATTATCAGTCCGCCGGTCGATTTCGGCCTGTCAGTTGTTCGGAACTGTCAAATTTTTGTTTAACTGACAGGCCAATATCGTCCGGCGGACTGATAGTCAGTGGGCCCCTTCAGTCTTAGTTTTGCAAAATTATGAGAAGACTTTCAATTTCGACGTTATGTTAAATTTACTTGCACTTCGTAGAATGAAAATTCATTTGAGATTACCTTAATAATGAAGAAGCTCTTAAATGCTCTATTTTAGTTGGTTCACTGTAAGTACTTGGCAGCATACATAATTATGTAACTCAAATAACAATTTTTTTACATCCATGAATGTTATTTTTACCCCGGCTCTTTATAACATCCCACATTTATTAAACTTTTAATGGTTGTCAGCAAGAATCGTTGCTTGGGTTATCAAATTCTAAAATCCGTAACGCACGACGCCATGACACACTCTAACCCTACTCATACCCAGTCAAATCTGTAATTTGCATGAAATTAGTTTTAGTAGGCACTTACTCGCCACCGCTTAGCAATGATTTATGCCCCCTCATTATCTATTAGATGTAGCGTAATCAAGATTCCTGATTCACAATTAGCCGGGAATGATATATCAGTCGAGTTTTCCAATTATGCTCAGGCGCATTAATCATCGGCTGTCAGCGGCCATTGCACAGACGACCTTGCGTATAACTCCAATTTAGAGTTCCTTTGCTGAGATCATAAAAGAGTATGGCTTCTTGTCACGCGACATTTTTTTTCTGTTGTTACCACTTTAGAGAGACGGGTAATAATTTAGCAGCAACGTAACAGATATACCTACACACTACAGATACCTATAGCTTTTTTGGTGGATTATTGTCGCTAAAGATGTTATATGGTTTCACGAAGCGAGCTTGCATTATCACGAATACTAAAAGCTGCATGATTTGACGAAGTTATACGAAAGGTGCGCCTATGAAAAAAAAAGGTTTCTGTTTGTTGTTCGGTCTTACTTAATCCTCCACTACTCGAGTTTTCTCTTTATTTGTCTTGCTACTTGCTAGAAACTTGTGTTTTAAAAAAAGACGTTTTTGTTGATAATGATACATCTCAGTCTATCACGAAAAGTTGTAATTCCCATTAATAATCTTAAAAATCTCACGGAACCATTCCTGTTGTTTAATACAATGTTTAGTACGAAATGATTAATTCGCAACGGCTATGTGACAAACGGTAGTGAGTATAATAATTAGTCCGCAGTGGCACGGCGCAATTATCTTTTCAATTATAGCCTTTCAAAATCCGACGACCTTACAAGGCAAATGTTTAATTTCCGACGGTAATTTAAAGTTAATTTTTGTTACTTGTAATGTAAGAGTTGCAACTTACCTAACAGCAACAGAATCCGAGTAAAAAATAAAAGTACTTTGTAACAACCGAATACAGAACCTCCTCCTTTTATGAAATTGAAGTCGGTTAAAAAGGCAACCATTCTAGACAATAGACACGTGTTAGAGAAAGTAAATTTCAAATCAAAGGTTTTGAAGAATAATTTGCATCTCTGATAAACTGTCAATGTATCTTGCATTATGACTTAAGGTTAAGGTATATTAACGTTCTTGTAGTGTCCTTCCTGTTTTTTTGTAGATGCGTCTGTATGTTTTTAGAACGAACTAGCAACTAATTTATCCTTGATAAAATAATGTATGTATTATTTACTTATCCGGAGCTTCCAATATTTTAATTAAACCTAATGGTTTAATTCAGATGATAAAGATCAGATGAGAAGAGAAGATGATGAAGAAGATGAAAGATGATGATGATGATGATGATGATAGAGAATGGTTTGATTTAGATGGTTTGAGGAGATCTCTTCTTCAATTATAATTAATTGAAGAAGAGATCTCCTAGATAAGAGGGAGAAGTTCACCTTTGTACAATTGTTGCATTATTTGCGTTTGTGTTTTTGTTTTAAACAACAAGTGTACTGTGTGTTATTGTTAAAAAAAGAGTTGCTACTGTTCACCGTAGCTATATCACCTGGCAAACAGTTGTCAAGAGTCCCTCTGCAACATGCTTATAAAGTTTTCTGCTTATCAAAAATTTCGCAATAGATAATCTATTAATTCCACATCAATAATCCACCTGGCGCACTCCACCAATGTTTATGTTTATGGCAAAATTCGGGCTGCGCGGGCCCCACAGACGGCTTGTCGTGAGGCCACTTTCTCCCGATAACCTTTTGCGGGGCGAGGGGCTGATCGTATCTGCTGACCTCACGAGCGCACAAAGAACCCTTGTCGGTACCTGTGTGGAGAAAGTTCCAAAAGGTCTGGGATTTTGCGAAAAAAGGGGATATGGAAGATTATGGAAAATCTGTCGTACACGGTTGAAAACCTTTACTGAAAAGACTATAAAAACTACTTACATAAAACAAAATTATGACTACTTATAAAATAAAACAACTAAAACTAATCTCATTAGCGTTGTACCTGTCACAGAAAGTATTATTAATGAGGGCCAAACGGAAAATATAGATTCTATGTGTGTGTTTTACTTGTATGGGTGATTAGCCATCATCCAACGGTTCTCTTTAGTCATTACCAGATCGGCTTCGATTCAGTATGTGCCGCCCCAAGCAAAACATTGTCACAATATTGTATTATATTGGGAAATCACATAGCTGTCCCGTACAAACGCATTTTATTTCGTATATTACCTACACTTTTTCAATGTTTCAAGTTGATGATTATTTTACTGAGCATTTTTCACATCGATTATGACAGAAAAGAAAAATAGACCTGCAAATCTTTAGAAAATTCGCATTTGTATTGGACAATGGTAGACAATTTCGTAAAATGCTCCAATTAATAGACTCTTTCCGTTCATTAGTAATTTGTTATCCAACTCGACTATTCTACGACATACCACTATAGGTACTATTATTATACCTGCTGACTTAAACCGTCGTGTTCTAGTAAAAGCATGCATGTTTCTATGGTAATTCCGTATGCAAAGGACCTGCTTTCTACAGGGCTTAGCCAATCAGATTCCTCGACTTCCAAAGGTTCCATTCCTATTTTACGAAACAAGTATTTAAATGTCATGAATGGTGTTATTGCTTCCAATTATCATTCTTAGATAATCTTCCAAAAAACTAAATAGTGATAACATTATTAGATTATTTGTAGCATCTGATTTACTACTTGCATAATACGCAGGAACAAATGTACCTTTTCAATTTATTTATTTTTAAGACTAAAATGCCCCGTAATGGTTTGTAATAATTAAGATTAAAAACTGAATCTTGGATACTTACAAGTAGTTGCAAATTATGCAACTATTCTCTATAGACTCCTGCACAAATACAACGCCCATGTGGTTTTGAACCGGGCGTAGAAAGCAACAGGCACGGGCTGTATATATACCAGACACTAGACGGGTGTGGTGTGTCCGCTAATTGCCAGGCGGCGGTTAAAAGGAAAAGTCCACGTAATTGACAAGGTTTTACTATTGCGAAAACAGGCAGTCTACTTGTTCAAATGATTGAAAAACATCTTATTATCGCTTGTAAAATGTAAAAGTGGTCTCATAAACATATCATCTACCATGTTAGGGCAGCAATGGTACATTTTAGACCTGTACCAATAACTTCTGAGGTTATAAGAATATTAATGTTGCTTATTTTTTATATATAGTTTCCAGACCATATACTAAACCTAAAAATAATATTTTGTGTCATCCTAGGTATTTGCTTAGGTAGAAATTTAGGTATTTCTTTTTTCAATCAGCATTCTGTAAAAAAAATATTAGAGACGAAATTCTTTGTTTCCCTGTAAAGGCAAAGTGGCTTCCGACGTACACACGCATTTTGTGTCATTTTCATCCACGGCTATAATGGCATTTAATAAATACCTAATATTGATCCTAAAACGCCTAAAAAAATATTAGAGTCGGTAAGTGAAGTGTTGTACTTTACAGAACATTGTTATATGTTATTCAAACAAATCTGTGTCAAATTCATCCACCGCTTTTATTTAAAAAAAAATTTTTTCTAATTAACACCCTGTATCTGCCACAAAAAAAAATTCATATTATTAAGTTTACGTCTACAATATTATAATACCACATTGAGACATCATTCATAATTTGGGTCATTTTGATCCACGGTTTTTTTACTATCTGGCAAAATAAAACTCAATTGAGCAAGAAGGGCGTGCGCGGGGAAGGGTACCTACGCGGGTGGGGTGCTTATTATACTTGCCGCAATATCAGCTGGCGACTGAGATCTTAATACTATCTATCTCCTTTACCCTTGTTAAGACCAACCAAGAGATGGCATTATGAGCTGTCTCGCCACTTAGTTTTGCGATACAGTGTATTTATTTCATTCGGAGGCATAATTACATTGTCTTATCAATCTTACCGTAGTAGGTATATAAATATAATTAAAAATAAACTGTAGGCTGCATTCCTCATACTGACCAACATTTGTGACGTTCCTAATCAAAAGGTACCACTTTCTCTGACAGATTATTTGTATAAAGATATAATCAAATTTCGTCTTTATGGTAAACGACAGTGGTACCTTTTGATTGAGAATGTCACATCAGCGACTTAAAAATTACTTTTGTTTCAATTTTTAGTAGACTTTTTAAGTTTATTTTAAGACGCAATTTATTGTGGTTTTTGTTATGTTTAAGCGTGGCAAGCAACATTAATTACATTGATGATGATGTTCATTAAATACAATATTTTTTCATACTATACTGAACTGTCACCCTATACATGAGAATGAACAGCGCCCTCTTGACAATGATCATATATTACTGGTCAGGCTTTAATATGTGTCATAATTTAGTAAAGTCCCCTTTGTGGATTCTAAGTTTCCGAGTTACAGCAGTTTAGTGAAAGCGTTTTTTTTTTTAAATATAAATTAAGGGTTGAATAAAGAGGAAAGAAAATTTGATTATTTTTGCGCTAAGACGCACGGTTTAGGAGATACATCCCTAAAGTTTTTTTTGTTGTTTTTTTTTCTTTTTTTTGTCATTGCGTTTTTTGTTATTACTTTGGGGTTTCATAAAAGGGAACGAAAATTTTATTATTTTTGCGCTACGACGCACGGTTTAGGAGATACAGCCCTAAAATGATTTTTTTCTCTTTTTCTTTTTTGCGTTTTTAAATCTTAATTAGGGGCTTCTTAAAGGGGAACGGATATTGATTATTTTTGCGCTACGATGCACGGTTTAGGAGATACAGCCCTATAAAGTTTTTTTGTTATTATTTTTTTCTTTCTTTTTCTTGTGTTTTTGTATATTATTTTGGGGCTTCATAAAGGGGAACGAAAATTTTATTATTTTTGCGCTACGACGCATGGTTTAGTTAGGAGATACAGCCCTATAAAGTTTTTTTTTCAATTTTGCGTTTTTTTTAATATAAATTATGGGTTGCATAAAGGGGAACGAAAATTTTATTGTTTTTGCGGTACCACGCACGGTTTAGGAGATACAGCTCTATAAAGTTTTTTTTCCTGGTTTTTTTTTGTTTTTTTTTTTTTTAAGTATTAATTACGGGTTTCTTAAAGGGGTTTTTTAAATTATTTTTGCGCTACGACGCATGGTTTAAGAGATACAGCCCTATAATTATTATTTTTTTAAATTTTGCGTTTTTTTTTAAATATAAATTATGGGTTGCATAAAGGGGAACGAAAATTTTATTATTTTTGCGCTACGACGCATGGTTTAGGAGATACAGCCCTATAAAGATTTTTTTATTGTTTTTTTTCTTTTTTTCTTTTTTACATTGTGTTTTTTGTATATTACTTTGGGGTTTCATAAAGGGGAACGAAAATTTTATTATTTTTGCGCTACGACGCATGGTTTAGGAGATACAGCCCTATAAAGATTTTTTTTAAAATTTTGCGTTTTTTTAAATATAAATCATGGGTTGCATAAAGGGGAACGTAAATTTGATTATTTTTCGCTACCATGCACGGTTTAGGAGATACATCCCTAAAGTTTTTTTTTTTTTTGTCATTGCGTTTTTTGTTATTACTTTGGGGTTTCATAAAAGGGAACGAAAATTTTATTATTTTTGCGCTACGACGCACGGTTTAGGAGATACAGCCCTAAAATGATTTTTTTCTCTTTTTCTTTTTTGAGTTTTTAAATCTTAATTAGGGGCTTCTTAAAGGGGAACGGATATTGATTATTTTTGCGCTACGATGCACGGTTTAGGAGATACAGCCCTATAAAGTTTTTTTGTTATTATTTTTTTCTTTCTTTTTCTTGTGTTTTTGTATATTATTTTGGGGCTTCATAAAGGGGAACGAAAATTTTATTATTTTTGCGCTACGACGCATGGTTTAGTTAGGAGATACAGCCCTATAAAGTTTTTTTTTTAATTTTGCGTTTTTTTAAATATAAATTATGGGTTGCATAAAGGGGAACGAAAATTTTATTATTTTTGCGCTACGACGCATGGTTTAGGAGATACAGCCCTATAAAGATTTTTTTATTGTTTTTTTTCTTTTTTTCTTTTTTACATTGTGTTTTTTGTATATTACTTTGGGGTTTCATAAAGGGGAACGAAAATTTTATTATTTTTGCGCTACGACGCATGGTTTAGGAGATACAGCCCTATAAAGATTTTTTTTTAAATTTTGCGTTTTTTTAAATATAAATTATGGGTTGCATAAAGGGGAACGTAAATTTGATTATTTTTCGCTACCATGCACGGTTTAGGAGATACATCCCTAGTTTTTTTTGTTTTTTTTTTTTTTTTTGTCATTGCGTTTTTTGTTATTACTTTGGGGTTTCATAAAAGGGAACGAAAATTTTATTATTTTTGCGCTACGACGCACGGTTTAGGAGATACAGCCCTAAAATGATTTTTTTCTCTTTTTCTTTTTTGCGTTTTTAAATCTTAATTAGGGGCTTCTTAAAGGGGAACGGATATTGATTATTTTTGCGCTACGATGCACGGTTTAGGAGATACAGCCCTATAAAGTTTTTTTGTTATTATTTTTTTCTTTCTTTTCCTTGTGTTTTTGTATATTATTTTGGGGCTTCATAAAGAGGAACGAAAATTTTATTATTTTTGCGCTACGACGCATGGTTTAGTTAGGAGATACAGCCCTATAAAGTTTTTTTTTTAATTTTGCGTTTTTTTAAATATAAATTATGGGTTGCATAAAGGGGAACGAAAATTTTATTGTTTTTGCGGTACCACGCACGGTTTAGGAGATACAGCTCTATAAAGTTTTTTTCCTGGTTTTTTTTGTTTTTTTTTTTAAAGTATTAATTACGGGTTTCTTAAAGGGGTTTTTTAAATTATTTTTGCGCTACGACGCATGGTTTAAGAGATACAGCCCTATAATTATTTTTTTTTTAATTTTGCGTTTTTTTTTTAAATATAAATTATGGGTTGCATAAAGGGGAACGAAAATTTTATTATTTTTGCGCTACGACGCATGGTTTAGGAGATACAGCCCTATAAAGATTTTTTTATTGTTTTTTTCTTTTTTTCTTTTTTACATTGTGTTTTTTGTATATTACTTTGGGGTTTCATAAAGGGGAACGAAAATTTTATTATTTTTGCGCTACGACGCATGGTTTAGGAGATACAGCCCTATAAAGATTTTTTTTTTTTAAATTTTGCGTTTTTTTAAATATAAATTATGGGTTGCATAAAGGGGAACGTAAATTTTATTGTTTTTGCGCCACCACGCACGGTTTAGGAGATATTATATCTATATACCTATATATAGCTATAATAGCTCTATAAAGTTTTTTTTCCTGGTTTTTTTTTTAAGTTTTAATTAAGGGTTTCTTAAAGGGGAACGAAAATTTGATTATTTTTGTGCTACGATGCACGGTTTAGGAGATGCAGCCCTATAAAGATTTTTTTTGTTGTTTTTTTTTTCATTGTGTTTTTTGTATATTAGTTTGGGGTTCCACAAAGGGGAACGAAAATTTGATTATTTTTGCGCTACGACGGTTTAGGAGATACAGCCCTATAAAGTTTTTTTTGTTTTTTTTTTCATTGTGTTTTTTGTATATTACTTTGGGGTTCCGTAAAGGGGGACGAAAATTTTATTATTTTTGCGCTACGACGCACGGTTTAGGAGATACAGCCCTAAAATGATTTTTTTCCTCTTTTTCTTTTTTGCGTTTTTCAATCTTAATTAGGGGTTTCTTAAAGGGGTTTTTTTTAATTATTTTTGCGCTACGATGCACGGTGTAGGAGATACAGCCATATAAAGATTTTTTGTTATTTTTTTTCTTTTTTTTCATTGTGTTTTTAGTATATTACTTTGGGGCTTCTTAAAGGGGAACGAATTTTTTATTATTTTTGCGCTACGACGCATGGTTTAAGAGATACAGCCCTATAATGTTTTTTTTTTTAAATTGCGTTTTTTTTTAATATAAATTATGGGTTGCATAAAGAGGAACGAAACTTTTATTATTTTTGCGCCACCACGCACGGTTTAGGAGATATTATATCTCTATATATAGCTATAATAGCTCTATAAAGTTTTTTTCCTGGTTTTTTTTTTAAGTTTTAATTAAGGGTTTCTTAAGGAGAACGAAAATTTGATTATTTTTGTGCTACAATGCACGGTTTAGGAGATGCAGCCCTATAAATATTTTTTTGTCTTTTTTTTTCATTGTGTTTTTTGTATATTAGTTTGGGGTTCCATAAAGGGGAACGAAAATTTGATTATTTTTGCGCTACGACGGTTTAGGAGATACAGCCCTATAAAGGTTTTTTTTTGTTTTTTTTTATTGCGTTTTTTTTTAAATATAAATTAATGGTTACATAAACGGGACCGAAACGTTTATTTTTGCGCTACGACGCACGGTTTAGGAGATACAGTCCTATAAAGATTTTTTCCTCTTTTTTTTCTTTTTTGCGTTTTTAAATCTTAATTAGGGGCTTCTTAAAGGGAAGCGAAAATTTGATTATTTTTGCGCTACGATACACGATATAGGAGATACAGCTAATACAGCCCTATAAAGATTTTGTTTATTTTTTTTCATTGTATTTTTCATGTATTACTTTTGGGTTACATAAAGGGGAACGAAAATTTTATTATTTTTGCGCTACGACGCATGGTTTAGGAGATACAGTCCTATATATTTTTTTACAATGCATGTGCTCGAAAAGTGCGTTTCCTACGGAGCCATATCGTGCGGAAAGTACTGCTTTTCCGTACTAGTGCTTTTTGTTTTCAATTTTTTTTTTACAGAACATATGGTGCTACTTTCTCGCACTAGTGCGGAAAAGAGCACTTACCGTGCATATGTCGAAAGTTTAAAGGGCCATATGTACTGTAAAACGTACGATACACGTGCGAATAGGTAATTCGCAACTCGTGTCGATTTAAAACACTCCTTTTAATAATTAAACTTATTTGCCATGATATGTTTTTTTATTTACTCGCACAATGCATAGTAAAACATTGTATGATACACGTGCGTAAAGATGATTTCCGCACTTGTTGCATAAATAGCAATTTTTTTTATCAAAGAATGAAAGAAAGTCACGGTATTAATAACCAAATTTTACTTTATATTATGTGGCGTTCACGTAAACGCGATATTTTTAAGATTTCCCTGCGCAATGTTGCCAGCTCGCTCGCAAATCAAACATGTACTTACAGTTCTTTTGCATAATGGTGACATTGTACAATATCTATGAGTTTTAAATAGGTAAAAGATAATTCGACGCATTCTTTGCTTGCTTGTTGCTTGTTGTTGTGTTGTTTGCGTAACTTCTTTGAGTAAGTTGCGTTAATTTGGCGCACAGGTGAAGTAAACATGCGTTGCGTACGGCAACGTCACGCCGCGGCCCCACCCTGCACGGCCTCCGTTGCCCATTCAGACCGCCCGCTAGCTTCGTTTGAACGCAAATAATATTTTTGTAATATTTGTTTATGCAGTGGATGCAAGTGACACAAATTTATACATCTTATTTATCCCGCATTTCAAATTAATAAGATGTAAACTCTAATATCTTTAATATTCTTTTGTAACGGTGACAGCCTGTTACAACAAAATCATCAAATATCTCATGAAGCTATGCCTTAATAAGACACAAAATCATTTAATGGACCTATTTAAACGATTAAATTCGACCTAAGTAATTTTTTTTAACTCTAATTTTTTTTTGTGTCATTTAGAATATTATAACATAGTATCAGATTGCAGTGGACGTAATTGACACAAACTATGTTTTCACACTAAAAACACTATCCTAAATGCAACACAGTTACATGTTTTCTCTCGAATATTTTTTTCTCCAAAATAATTCAAAATAAAAAATAATTACCACAAAATAACAAATTACTAGAAAAGCAAATTATATATATGACACAAAACAAAATGTAAGATTTACATCTTAACAAAGTATTCATAAGCGAAAACAGAATTGTCTTTAATATTTTTATAACCTAGGGGTCAAAATATAGCCAGCGGTACAGGTCTATTTGCCTGCTGCGTTTATGTTATAAGAAGTACAGATATAGTAGTAGCGTAGGCCCTTCAAGCTTAGACAACACATCAGATGTAGTAAGTTACTGTGGTTTTTTGTAGCACGACATGTTAATTACTAACTACTAAACTAACCGCGTTGGCTTGATAGCTACATAAATCCAGACAAGATTGTTACTTATATTATACATCACTTATAATGGTATAAAGCATGCATTTTTTTCCAAGTATATTGGATATCAATACGAACAGACACAATGGATCGACCTTGCGCTCTTTTGCGCACACGCCACGTTTTTTACAGTTTTTACCCGACGCAAACAATAAGCAGGGTAATACTAAACTACGTAGGAAGTAATTCCCTCTTCCGTCTTATTACATTACTGATGAAATGTCAAATGGCCCATTGGATTTATATTGCTGGCAAATCGTTGCTTGACGTAATGACATCCGACAATCATGCCAATTTGATTTATAGTGAGGGCCTGTTCCGACAAGCCAAAGTAAATAATCTAATATCTGCAATAATCTGCATCAAGTAACTTACCGTCGTTGGGCAATATTAGATGCTTTTATTTGAAGACTAACTTTTGCCCGCGACTTTTTCTGCGTGGAATGATCCAGCATTGAAGCCGAAATATGGCGAAACAACAAATGAATTAAATATATTGCTATTAAATCCAACAGTAACCAAGTAAGAATTATTTTGGCCGTGGAATATGTTCTTCAATCAAAAGTTCCTATATCTACACTCCCACTCTTGGGAATATTTAGCTAGAAATGCAGGTCACTAATTATCTATTATTATTGGTAGCCCCAAGAACATAGCTAAGGTGAATTTTGTGAGTCTGCCTCCTATTTTATTCGATGGGGTCCAGATCCCGTACTCGGCCCAAGTAAAGAATCTGGGCGTGATTATGGATCGTACTCTTTCCTGGGGTCCGCAACTTAATGAAGTCGGTCGTAAAATTTTTGCCGCTGTGGGATCTCTTAGGCGTCTCCGCAACTTTTTACCACTTTCCACTAAAACCGCGCTGGCCCAATCCCTTCTTCTTCCCATTTTAGACTATGCCGACATCTCTTATCTCGATCTTACCGAAGAGCAATTGAACAAGATTGAACGGCTTCAAAATGTGTGCATTCGCTTCATTTTCGGGCTACGAAAATTTGATCATGTCTCCAGCTTCCGGTCACAGCTCAGGTGGTTACCGATTCGTTTCCGACGTAATACACATATCCTGTCTCTACTCTATCGCACTTTATTTATTCCAAATACTCCTGAATACCTTAAAAAACGGTTTAGTTTTCTTTTGTCTGTTAGGTGTTCTCAGAATCGCCTTCTTGCTGCCCCTCGGTCATCTAGTAAGTTCTACAACAAATCCTTCACTTTCCAGTCTGTAAGATTGTGGAATGCTTTGCCCATTGATATAAGACGTGCTCAATCCCTACCCATTTTTAAAAAACTTCTAAAAGAACACTATTTAAAATCTCTTTCTTAGTCTTGGTCCTTTCACTTACACATATATATTTTTCTTTTTGTTCACGCTACCTGGTCGTTATTCTTCTCTTGCTTGAATTCTCATTATGTATTTATGTATTTTGTGTAGGTTTATGTAGTGTATTATTGTTGCTTAAATAATATATGTAGTTTATGTAGATTATTTTTCATATTTGTAAACTTTACACCTTTGTTATTTTGCACTGCCCATTAACTTATTTCTAGCCACTGAATCGCTATCTGAAGGTTGTCTGGAAGAGATCGCTTTTTAGCGATAAGTCCGCCTGTTGTTACCTACTCACTTATGTCCTGTCATTGTTTGTAACATGTATTTTTCTTTGTAGTGCACAATAAAGTATTTTATTATTATTATGTGTATCTCCGTTTTTAAACTCTCGGGTCTTTCGATCCCGGTCATTTATAAGGCGTGCGTGGGGATATAGATCCAACACGTAGAGGCCGTTTGGAGAGATTTGTTGTCATGTAGAACGCCTGTTGGAACCCATTCACGGGTACATCAATAGATATCCGTGAACCGGTTTCAGCAGGCATTGGAAACTATTGTAGAGAGTATGGACAGAGTACTGATCTATGGTTTAAGTTTGGGTGGTTAAAAGACTGGGCTATTACAAAGAAGTCCGGACACCTGCCATAACATTGCTTGCACAAGTTATCGAGGCAGGCGGTGACTCGCCACTCGTTAGATGGGCACCTGATGCGCCATCGTAAAGACGGCCAGGCGCAACACCGGCGTGAGCGGCTCAGGGGTGTCGAGAGGTGTGCTGCGCTTTCTCCGAAGTTACTCGCGGCGTTATGCCCTTTAACACTTCCACCCCTGGAGCATATAACTCTTACGACTCCCCTCTGGACGGCCAATGAAGGCAAGCCAGAGCTGAGAGTCCTGCAGGTCCCCTTGGGGTCCACTCCGACCGACGAAGACACGCCGGAGACGGAGACCCTGACCGACTCTCTGGAGCACTCGGGTCCGTGGGGTCGTCACTCCCCAACAGCTCGCCACAAGCTGCCCTGCGGGCTTATTATTATTATTATTATTATCTAATTAAAACCCATTGTTTACATGAAATATTTTCAAAATTCGCTCAATTGTTTTACTTAGCATAGATTGTAGACTATTGCCCGTAGTTCTCTAGGTTAAGAAATATATATGTCGTAAAAATTGTCTGTGAAGATGGGACGTTTCGTGACTTCATCCAATCACATCCAATGCACGTTTTTAGAGCGGATTCCAAGCGCCGTGGGAGCGCATTCCCGACTTTTCTTCGCCATTGTGCTTTATGTGGACCGACGACCTTGCCACAGCTTTCGTTGATGCTTTAGTAACTTTAGTCGTGGCAATTTTGTTCCGGAATCTGTGGTTTACCAACATTTAGTACATTCGATCAGTGTGTATTGTTTATTATGTATCCACCACACATCACTGCTTCTTTCGCAATCCCCTTTCTGGAGTATGAGTGGCGTTTCCATCTTTTTATGATTTTTTTTTTTTTTTTTACTAGCCCATTATGGTGTCCCACTGCTGGGCAAAGGCCTCTCCCCTTGTCTTCCACGACTCCCGATATAGTGCCTCCTCCGGCCAGTTGTTGAGAAAGGTGTCTAGGTCGTCCCGCCATCTCCGTCTGGGCCTGCCGGGTCCGCGCCCCTCTTCTGGCATCCATTTGGTGGCTATGCTAGCCCATCTGTCTGGATGCATGCGGCAGACGTGACCGGCCCAGTCCCATTTGAGCCTAGCAGTCTTCTCACCGACGTCAGCAATGCGGGTTTTTGCGCGCAGCGTGGTGTTCCGGATACGATCGGTCCTCTTCACACCTAAAATGCTGCGCTCAATAGCCCGTTGGCATACCTTCAACTTGGACTTCTGACTCTCTGTGAGTGACCATGTTTGAGCACCGTAGGATGATATTTGATGGAAATTTCATTGCCTTACCTTTATTGGCTCTGCATTATACTTGTGCTAATGTTGGCCTTTCAACAGTTTCAACGATTTTGTGGGTCCCTGAGATTGATAAGGTTGAGCATACCGACAAGTTAAAAAAAAAAAGCTTGATAGACTTACAGTGGCAAACTTTTGTATAATCAGAACATTTATAAATGCTATATTAAACACTGGACAACCCACTGACCTATTCCTTTCAAAACGCTATTGTTTCTCGTGTGAATTTGGCTTGTGTTGGTCTTTCTAATTAGAAGGAGGCTGCCAATTATGCAGTAACAACCATCCATCTGAACACTTCCGTTTCTAAGCAAGTGATTGAACTGACTTAATTAAAACATTTACATGTTGACCCAGAATTAAGTATTCTCTCTTTCGCGGTGGGGAAATTGACGACTAGGTTATAGAAATAGAATAGAAATAATTTATTCGTACAAACAGAAAAACATATAAGGAGAAAGTGCCACGAATGATCTCATCTCAGCATGATGCTGGCGAGTTCCAGCGCTAATCTTTCGATGAGACCATCCGGTGAAACAATCACGATACATAACAAAAACAACCAAACAAAAAAAAACATAAAATAGACCGAATTAAATTTACATATAGTTTTCGTGCACTATGTGTAGATTAGATTAAATAAATGTACAACTACTTATAGAAAAAAACAATGTGTTTCGGAGTAATTTAAAAATCGAGTTTAATTAGTTCATTTAAACATAATAAAACACAAAGGTAATTTAATTACCGTCCAGGAAATGTCAGGATTTTTAGAACGTCCGGACTTTTGTCAGGATATTCCATTTTTTCCTTACGAATACTCTACTTGGAAATCGGTGTGTTGTAATAAAGCACACGGACCAACTTTACCGACTAGCCAGACGCTGCAACTTTAATAATCCAATATAAATACTAATGAAGGCAAAACGACAAAATTCCAACTCCCACGGGATGCAATACGCGGAAGGCTTGATTGATGCTTTAATGCCTCGTTAGCCAGGCTAAGCAGTGGCTAAGTACGGACTAAGTATACGCTAAGCGAGTCTCAAAGCCGCCGTGAGGGCGTAAAGGCGCTTCCGCGGCTGCGCGGGATGCTGATGAGATGATCGACTTGTTTATTGATTGTATGTAAACTATCTAGCTCTTCTCGGGCGGTTGATAAAGAAGGTGCGCCGTAATTTTTAGTGTGTGTGAAACCAAAAGCGAAGGTACAGTTTTGCTCTAGTTTCAGCCGATAGCGAACCTTCAGCCGAAACATGATTTTTATGCCTTTCGGCATCATGATGATCGGGCGGCCACTGGGTAAGAATTCCTTTCGTTGTCTTGTTTTTTATCCCCAAAAAACGTGGAGCGTTTGTATGAGATGAAATTTAGTTTTTAATTTTACTCATGCGATAGCACTCCACTTTTTTTCATTTATTTGATAAAAGACGGAAATGCCGTGACAGAGTGGTCAGAAACAAGACAACGATAATAATTTTGACCCCACTACCGATAACAAAAATCGAATGCTATCGATAGGTTCGGCAGTTTTCATTATTTTAATGAGCTCTTAGAATAAAAGACTACCGTAACTACGAGGGTTCGAAAATACGACGAAACGTGCCGAGAAAAGATAGGCACTGCCTTTTGCCCTTCGTCTCGTCTTGGCGGGGGCACGGCCGTGCCCCCAGATTTGCATAGCCACAGTCTCGCGGAACTTTCTCTTCTCTCCAGGTTTGCCTTCAATATCTCCTTTATTAAACAGCTTAAACGTTTGCATTTAGCTCAAAACTGCGTATAATTTCTACTCAACGCATATTTTACCAAGAACATTAGCGTCCTGGGTGGAATCTAGTTATAAATATCAAGTTAATTGTCGATTGTTCTCATATTTATTTACCTAGCCAAGCATTAGAGCTTACAGTTCCGCGATTTGCATTCAGATTTATGCTAATCCTAGAATATCTAGTGGGGGCGATATGGCTAGGTCTTATATTAGCCTTGTTTTGTTTAATAACCGTAAAACTACCCAAGTTACCCCAACTATAGACCAATTCCTCAACCATGATCTTTAGTTCATTACGTAATTAAGTACGTAAAAGTATTTATTATATTATATCAAAACAATACATCGACATTGTACATAATAATAAATTACCCTAAAATTAACTATAAACTAAACTAAATTAAAACTAAACAAAAAAAAGACACACCTAGAACCTAGTCAAACCACTCGTCCCGCGCCCGTCCAGACGCAAAGGTGCCCATCACGCACTAACACGCATCACGCATTAAGTATCAATAACAATATTCTTTTTAATGTTCCCTAAGTTGTTTCTGCTATTTAAGAAAATATTTTTCCTTAAAATTGCAACATAAAAAAAAAGGCACACCTGAACGAAGATTAAGAGTTAGTTATGGACCATAATAAGGTGCTTTTGGCCTATTAGTTTGTTTTACTGAATGTGAAATTCACAGTATCACTATTTGGCCAGTAGGAACAAGGCAAAGTCAACGGCCAGCGCTTTTTCAATGAGATTGAAGTAGCAAAGACGGCAACATCTCAGTTTCACGAGATACGATATAGGATAGGCCAATCAAATTAGATCCATAAAAAGCGTTTTGAGTAATTAATTTTAAGTAAGCTGAAAATCGCTGTAACCGCCGTCATTTGGTCCTAGATAAATGCGTGTAATCCGAGTTCTATCCAGAGACTTTTGGTCAGGATATTCCATTTTTCCATATGGCAACCCTATCAATGTCTGTCTACGGACCTAATCACCGTACACGCAATGTAGTAGGTAGGCGAGACAGGTAAAGGATGTTAGGATGTTGTGTCTAGCCATCGTGGCTTTGTCCAGAGCTGATAATTGGCTTTATAAAGCGATGCTCGTTTGTTATTCAAACGACCAGCCTTGGGCGTGCGCGAATTTGTTCTCAGGTGTCGGAAGTTTTGCGTGAAATATTGTTGGAATACAGAAATGTCTGTGTTCGAGCCAAAGGTCTAGAATGTACAAGATTACCTGTCAAATGGAATGATGGCAAGTGTAAACATAACATAAAAAAATCCCAAATATTAAAACAATGTGTATAATATACAATTTTGAATAAAATGGCCCAAATTCAGTTCCTACAAAGTGTATTCAGCGAATGTTGTATGTTATAATTGCCGCAAGTGTGTCTAGCTGACCACGGAATTTTGATTTGTCAAAATAAAGATCTATATTTCGAAGATGACCTGCCTGGATGACCTGAAAATATTCTGTATTTGAAGGCCTTTTCTGTAAAAAGATAGGTAAATTCGTGGTCCCTAATTAGTTTTAGGTAGTTTTTTGGGATCCACTATCTAGGTTTGACAACAACTATATCTACCCTAGTGTAGGTATAAACAATACAATGTGAACTGAACTTAACGATGTCCCGCACCTTGCGTTATCGCTAAAAGAAAACAAAACTCGTATAAGTAAATACATAATAAAAATTGGTATTATAATATCAAGCGCACGCGCCGCACCTGCTTCCTTTTAAACGGCGGCTCTAAAAATCACAAACCTGACCCGATTTGCACCTGCCTTTACACCTTTAATAAAAAACGTATTAACAGTATTAAGTGTATTAACAGTGTCGGACTTTGAAAGGTCTGTGTTAGTTTGGAAGTCGTATGGAGATACGATATACGCTTTTTAAAATACAATGGCACTTGAGACCTGCGATGTATTTTAGAATCTTTTATTGCGGCTTCTTTAAATTGAGATTTTTAAAGATATGTGAATTTAACATCTAAAAAATTTAAGTATACTTATTTTAAATTTTGGTTTTCCAAATTAAACTGAAGTCCTTCACATGTCCTAAATTAAGTAAATTAATGAAGTCCTGAAGCGTATTTTTAACCGAGCTGGAAGGCAAGGTGGACTGATGACCTGGGTAACCGTCGCGGGAGTCTGCTGGATGCGGGTGGCGCAAGACCGGTCATTATGGCACTCTTTGGGGGAGGCCTATGTCCAGCAGTGGACGTCCTCTGGCTGATATGATGGTGATGATGTAAGGCAAGGAGTTGTTTAAAAGCACCTTAACTACCCTGTTAGCAAACGTACTATAGTTATTCTGAAGTAGGAAGAGTAAGAATGTTAATTAATTCAATTTGCATGTGCATCGACGCGGTGGTCTTGTCCTAGCGAGCCTGGCGTGCCTAGCTCGTGTTTGCATTACTATGTTGCACAACTTACGGTCTACGGCCATATTTATTTTGACACTAGTTAAGGTTGGACTTTGCAATTAGAAATACAGTGTAAATCCATGTAGATATAAGGAATTACCTACAATCAGGCACTTTATTGCGTACCTATACGATTTCTTAGTTTTATTTCATGTCTAGTTCAGATTTAACATCTTGTTACGGATTTGAACTAGTTTTGATACGATCTTGTCGATCTTTTTGGTGATTGGCGTGCATCTCACGCACGACGTTCACGCGTGCACATTAAAATAAGATCAAAACCGTAGCAATTTGTTTAATGTGAATTGGGCTCCTCGTCGATGTATGAGTGGCAAAAATATTATTATGCAAGAAGAGAAAAAAAAATGTTTACGAAAGTCTTAGGGAAGGCGTGGCTCACTCCACGATTACGTCGCGTCGCTACCAGTACACGCGGTCCACACCAATTTTGGTGTCTAGCCATAGTAATTGCCGCGCACCGCTAAGGAACGGACGCCTGCTCGCGCTTGCGCCACCTAGCGGTCATATCTGTCGTAATAGACGCGTTTTGTTAGAGAGTGAAACTTCTGTACCTAGAACTATTATTTATTCTGTGCTTAGGGCCAATTACACTAAAATATCTTTAACAGTATGCTTGTTGAGAGTTTAACAATAGTTCTTCTGTCGCCATTTTGAAATTTAATCAGTTCTTTTATACGACATTACGAGTATTGCGTAGATCTTTTAATTTTTCGTCTATACCGATAAATCATCTTGACAGTAATTTGTTTATACTCTTTGTCTACCTATAAGCAAATTAGTTCCATCAGTGTCATATTCATTGCCGAACTTTTGACGGATTGCACAGTAGCACCTTAAATCACGTGCTATGAATTACCTTGGTGTATAAACCTTACTAGCTTTTGCCCGCGACTTCGTCTGCGTAGAATTAGTATTTTTGGTGGCTTCTTTTTTTATCCAATCTGCTTCTTATTGATTCCCTATACGAACTTCCTAATATCCTTATTTGAGAGAAAATTCTAACTTCTAACGCCTTGATAAAATGCAAAGGAAAATGTAATTCAATTTGAGCATAATAGTTACATCATTGTCAGGCGATGCATCAATTATCTCACTTTTGGGGTGGAACTAAGATAATTTTCACCCTCTTATGGGATTATTTCCGGGAAAAAAACTATCCTATGTCCTTCCTATGTATGTCAAATTTCAACTGAATCGGTTCAGCGGTTTAAGTGTGAAGAGGGAGCATACAGACAGACAGACACTTTCGCATTTATAATATTAGTATGGATTTAGCTGCGAAGTAACCGTTGCGCCACCTTAGATTAGATACAAAACGGTATCTGATACTACTCTAGCGGCTCAAGTTTGGGGATAAAGCGGTTATCTTATAAACAATGAGGAATCTCATTTCCCTAAATTAAGATACTAAACATTGTGTAATAGTTATGTAGGCTTAGTTCTACCCGATGATTATAATAATCACGTGTTGAAACCTCACTAAAAACACAGAACAAATAAACACAGAATAAATAAAAAGCACAAAATAAATAAAAGTAGGTATCTGTACCTAGGTATCTGTGTATAGGTTCACTCTATAATAAAACACGTCTATTGCGACAGATATGACGGCAAGGTGGCGCAAGCGCGAGCAGGCGTTCGTTCCGTAGCGGTGCGGGGCAACTACTATGGCTGCCAATTGCCATAGGTATGACAGGCACCAAAATTGGTGTGGGCCGCATGTACTTGTAGCGACGCGACGAAATCGCGGAGTGAGCCACGTCTGATAGTTTTGCCTTGCTGAGTCTTTCACACTGAAACTTCGAGAAAAAAACCATTGAACATTGTGTCATGCTTCAGATAAAGAGAAATTTCCATCTGTGATCTTTTTCAAGAGACTACAGTAAAAGCTTCTTAATACATACTTTGATCGCCAAAGTCAACTGACGGGCGCGGCTACGGCCCAATATCAACCTTCGTGCATTACGAAAAGTTTGAGGTTAAGGGGATTCCATGGCCCAATGACCTTCGATCTGAATCCCTTAGTTTTCTAATGTTTTTTGTAGCTTATCATATTAACAGCAACGGCATTAAGCAATATAGTATCCCATATTTTACTTCAAAGTTCATTGTTTTCGAGATGTTTGGCATCAAAGTTGAACAATTTGGTTTTCTGGCCATAACTTTTGTGTTAATTAGTTTAAAATTAAAACCTTAGACAAATTTTTAGAGACGTCAAAGACGAACCCAAATATGTAGATTTCGTATATGTAAGATCTTTCACAGCAATCGAGATACGAAAAAAGACAATGTTTAAAAAAAACATAAATGAATATTTATTACTTTCAAAATCCGGTAGACAAAAATGGAGATAAAAGATTGAAGAACCGATAGCTGTTTTATAGTTCTATATGGAGTGCAAAAGTAGGAGATACGATTCAAAAATTGACAAAAATCGATGAAAACCTCGGGTAGCCCCTTAAGCTGGCTGTGCAGTTTCAGCCAGGGACCGGACAACCCTTTCCGCGATAAAACCCTTTCAATGGGCGACACTTAAACACGGCTAACACATTGAAAGACTTTCCCTTTTGAGCTGCAAGCCCATTCATACCCTTACCTTTGACTAACCCTTACCGAAAAGCTAACCAAAAATAAGGCTAGCTCTTAATAAGGGTTACCCTTATCTTTAAGCGCTTTTTATAAATGTTTCCCTTTGCGTGAAAGAGGCAGGATTAGTATATATCTACGGTAGTGTATGAAAAGGAAAGAAAATACTTGCCTAGTCAAAGAACGCCGCCGTCGCCGCCGACGATCGCTCGGATTCGAAGTAATGTGTGCTTTATGAACAAGGTAGACGACTTAAATTAGCACGCTTATATGCTAAAAGGGAAGCCCTTTATAAGGCTAACCCTTATAAGCAATATGCAAGGTGTTGGTGAGCGGATGATAAGGGTTTTGTAAGGGTATTTGGGCTACCGATTACTCAAATGTAGTAGCTTTATATAAGGGTTTTTAAAACCAAAACAAAGGGTTTCGTCTGGCAAAGGGTATGGTGAGTTAAGCCTTATGCAATACCCTTATAAAACCCCGATAAGGGATAGCGGGCCGGTCCCTGGTTTCAGCCGCCTGCGCTCGAGGCATGGATCCCGCGTTATCTGCGTTCGCGCACCGAACATAGACGCCGTGATTTAAGTTCACGCTTTGCGTAAACTGGAAGATCACGGGACCCTCGATTATCAGATCTTGGTGAATAAACAGCATTTACGGTGAGCAGCTTCGTAATCAGTAAGTCACGCAATACGTAGTCTCTGACTGAGCATAAACGAATTTTTCCCAGAACCCAAAAATCACGGATCAAAAATTCACGTAACTGCTTAGTAGGTAATTTAGGACCTGATGTGTGAGTGATGTATAGTAAAAGGGTAATACCAAAAGGACACTCTTTTTTTAAACTTTCCATACAATAAGATCGTAATGATGACTGTCAAGCTATACGAGTACCAACGATTGGTGCACCCGGCCCCTATACTGTGACGACCGGGGTCGTAAAACTTCTCATTCAAGCTTACTTGGTCACGGCAAGAGTGAGAGAGATAGTGATAGTGGAAGTTACCTCCAATTGGTCAGTTTATGAGCTTTTATGACTTCCTCTGCACCAGTGGTTACATTAAAGCGTTGATGTCAGGGTTACCATACCCTGTAGGCCGAGCACATGATTGACGCGACAGTATCTCGCCGCGAGATAGACTACCCGTCTTTTACTAACTGTATGAATTAAAGGAGGACGGGTAGGCTATGTCGCGGCGAGATACTCTCGCGCCAATCATGTGCTAGCCCGGCAGGCGTTACAATTTTTCCGGACATGTCAGAAATTTTGCAACTAGAAGAAATGTGATAAGTACCTAATATAGAAAGAAAGCTCCATCGGTGGCAGCATGATGGCATTTTTATCGCCTGTCACTATGCCTGTCACTTTCGCAGTTACATACTTGTTAGAACGGTGTAGGCATGGTGACAGGCAATAAAAATGCGACCGTGCTTAGCCCGCAGGATTTGGAATTACGACCTTCAAGAATGGAACGTACTCCCATCCGTGTTACCACAAGGCGATTTTGTTTGCTCGTTTTTCTCCCATTACTTAAAAAAATACTTTCCTTCCTCATCCTTGTGTGAATGGATCAATTATCAAATAACTATAGTCACATTTAAATTTGCCAGTTCTTTGCTTCCGGAGTATGTAGTGGTCCGGATAATAGTTTTTAAGAGGAGAGTAAGTTACTGGTAACCCTAGATTAAGGGCCGGGAATCGAACCGCGGACTCTGCAAATAGACCATAAAGGTTAACGACTCGGTCGAGATTTTATTGAAACGAATCAATACTCGCACCCCGTCGCTCGCGGCTATTTCTGGAGCTTTTATGATTTTTCTTCATAATCTGTACTGGTTTTATATGTATAACGGTATTTAACTTACGTAATTTTACATATATACCGTATCCTAACTATCAAATGAGAGTACTATTTATTAAGAATTATATTTGCTCTCTCACCAAGTATATTCCTTCCATATAACTACGTAGTTAGAAGTCACTACGAAACAAAGGTGGCAAATCACTGACAAAGAATAACTAACTAATAACTATTTTGGCTCAGTGATCCAAAGAGAATCTTGGCCTCCGAAACGAGAGTGTGCCACCTGTCCCGATCCTGCCCAACTTCCTGCTAGTTACTGACGCGAAGCTGAAGCAGATCCGCCGTCACGCTGTCTTCCCAACGATACCTGGGCCTGTGGCAGCATGGTTGCACTATGCCTGTCACTTTCGCACTTACATACTTATTAGAACGTGACAGGCATGGTGACAGGCGATAAAAATGCAACCGTGCTAACGCCGCTGGGGAAAGAATAATTTAGTAAATTTTAGTAGGTACTTATAAGCGTTTTGGTACCATTATACTGTTAAATATACACTGGCACAGCCAGTTTGTCAGTAGAAAAAGGCGGCAAAAAAAAAAAAGACGCGTAGATCTCTCATAGAAAATAAGAATTTCGCGCCTTTTTCTATTGACAAGTTGGGTGTGTTTGAGTATAATTAGATACATGTAGGCAAGCCTTATTTACTGGCATTAAAACTAATAAATAAGCCCAGCTGGTCGAAGGCCGCGCATCTTACTGCTTATAGCAATTAAACGTCGGCAAGGTCGTCCCGTTTCGATCTCCTTATCCACACATACTCACAATAAATAGTTATCATGCAGTATTATGCCTTTAGATAAACGCCCGAAACTTTTAATCGCACTAACGCAAGAGAACTGAATCATACCGTAAATATCATATAAGCTTATGTAATCTATAAGAATTCTGAATTAAAATATTCGACAAAATAAGTAACAGCTTGGAAAACATTCGCGGGCACTGCTGCGCTCAAATGGATAAAATGTTTGGCAAGAAATGTGCAGTGTGCAAGTTTATTAAGAGGTTAAATAAGATCTGGCCTTCTCAATCTTCTCATGCTGAGTTGCGTTCTCGCGCGCGTACATCTAGCGCGACTTCAAGTATAATGGACTCGCGCGAGAACGTAATTTATGCTAAACCGCCTGGCGTTGTTCTAAGACAGAGTAGTTTTATCTATGTCAGGAAACTGCCGATAATATCTACATTATGGCGTCACAGCAAGACACTCGCACGCAACCAAATCGGGCATCAAATATGATTATTCCACATTGGCTTCTAAGCGATGCCTTTTTAGATCTGACGCCGGCGCCAGCTTTGACTGCTAAAGAAATTAACAAGTATTGTTATTTCTTCCATAATACAGTTATTATTCTCCAAATGAAAAGAAGCTACAATCATGGGTTAACTCCGCTGCACAATTTTCGCTTTCTATTTAAATTACTTACGGAGTCCTTATAACCATCTTCCGTCTCCATTTATCATCGTATCCTAAATTTCAGCTATCAGATCAGCGGGCGCAGCACGGTCGCATTTTTATCGCTTGTCACCATGCCTGTCACGTTCTAACAAGTATGTAAGTGCGAAAGTGACGGGCATAGTGACAGGCGATAAAAATGGAACCATGCTGCGCCCGCAGGAGGCCTAGCCAGTACCTACACATGCTACAAAACTGCTCATCAAAACACATGCTACGAAAATTCACGTGACTATTTCCATACAATATTTAACTTTCGATTGTTGACGTTTTCTATCGGCTCTTCGACGAGTAACCTTGATTATGGTATTTTGGAGCAAAAAGCTTTGGAAACTTAGCAAGCGGCAACTCCAAAAAATAACGGGGGTGTTTACTGGCCATTACGGGGTCAAGGGAATCCTGGCCAAGATGGGGCACGCTGACAACACCGATTGTCGTATGTGTGGCGAAGAGGAAGAGACAATAGAACACCTTATGTGTGAATGTCACGCCCTCGCCAGACAAAGGATGAAGGACTTTGGAACAGGCTACCTGGTACCAAAGGAATTCAAAAAGCTACCCATAAGGTCCATCATCCGGCATATGGAGATGGTGGGGAAGGCTCTTGAGTAGCGGACGGATCTTTCCTAGGGGGTAACTGCACAAAAGATCCCTATGGGTCGAAGTGTATCCGTAAGGACCCCCGAAACTATAAGATAAGATAAGATAAGATGGTATTTTGCGGACAGCATCTCTTATCTATGTTTAGCGTACTCATAAACAATTTCACCCCACACCATTCATACGGCTCGGCTACCGTATACAACCGAGAACACCGCTTGCGCAAGCGCAGTTCGCTGACCGGCTAAAACCGTCCTTGGCAGTGACGTTGAGCAACGTAATCGATGGTTGATGCGGACGATAACTCGCTCCGTTTCGAGACTTGGTTCCCATCTGACGTGACCGGTTCATAATTGAATGAGAGTGAAAATAATGATGTGGTATTATGAATAGTTTTTGGTGTTTCGAAGCAGGACACTGCTTTATTTACGCGCGTTTACAGTCAAGAAGTTCAAAAGTACATTGCAATCGATGGCTTATCATTACTTAATCCTATGTATCATCAGTTATTTGATTGGGACCAAGATTATACGTTCGATAATAACATAACTACACTCCTATATTGCATATAGGTTATTGCTTAGCTAAATCCCGTACGAAAATAAGAAAGATAAATAGATGAAATATCTCTTGAAAGGTCATTTGGTATTGTATCACAGAAAACCAAATTGTATGCATCTTTTAACCGTTTTAACGCATTCTTATTTACCATTGCATGAATACCACGTTTCTAATAAATCAACATAAAGATATAAAAGTTGTGCTACTTGTGGCCTATGCTAAGAAATGCTTGGTACATTACTTTCTTTCTTATCCATCACGCATATTCGAATACGGTACAAACAAACGGACGGGCGCTCCCAACATGCATGCATACATTTCTGGGATGAGCGCGGCGTCGAAAGTGAACGCTTTCGTTCGATGCACATAATGCATTAATTTATTGGTTTTTGCTGTAATCGAGAGTTTTATAATCCAACCGATGCATCTGTAAAAACTACAAGTTTGTTTTTTTGTGTTTTAATAGCGTTAAACACAGTTTTTGTAGCTTTCCACAATACTAACAAGAAATAAATATAGCATTTTTTAAGACCCGATGTAGATGTAGTAGTAGAATTTAATGTTTTAATCTCCTCTTCGTATTGTTTTTTTTTTAACCAATATGCAGGTACCTAATCATTCAATCATAAGCTCTTTGCTTAAGTTATAAACAAAAAACCGGCCAAGTGCGAGTCGGATACGCGCACGAAGGGTTCCGTACCATTGCGCAAAAAATGGCAAAAAAAACACGTTTGTTGTGTGGGAACCCCACTTAAATATTTATTTTATTCTGTTTTTAGTATTTCCGGACCGATATGACCTTCAAACCTTCAAGAAAAGAGCGTATTCCCATCTTAAAGGCCGGCAACGCACTTACAACCCACTCTGATGTTGCGGGTGTCCATGGGCGGCGGTAATCGCTTACCATCAGGTGATCCGTCTGCTCGTTTGCCTCCTATTTCATAAAAAAAATGTTGTTATAGCGGCAACAGAAATACATTACCTTTTAAAATTTCAACTGTCTAGCTATCACGGTTCATGAGATACAGCCTGGTGACAGACGGACAGACAGACGGACGGACAGCGGAGTCTTAGTAATAGGGTCCCGTTTCTACCCTTTGGGTACGGAACCCTAAAAAATGTCTATTGCATCACTGCTAGCCGAATCATCATTTCAATGTTCCCTCACAGACTTCATCTTTGGCGCTGATTAAAAACACGCCGACTTCAATCATTCGCCGCAATAGTGATTTCAACTGCTGTTTATCACTTGATGATTGTGATTTATATGATTTATATCATTGTCGGAGCGCCTCGAGCGGTTTTATATGAAAAAATGACCGTTTTATCAACATCCAGACCTCGCATATTCATGAGGCTGATCGTAAATAATACTTGCGCTTCGCTTCCAATTGCTCTGGCTAGGGCAGGCAGATCTAGATCCCGGTGTTTGCGGGACTTTTATCGACGGAGAACAGTGGTATACGAGAGGGCCGGATCTAGGGTAGAGCGAGTGGAGCGGCCGCTCTAGGCGCCGGATGGCAAGGGGGGCGCCAAAATGGCAAATGAAAAAAAAAGTTTTAAAAGACGCGAGTGTGACGCGGGTTTAGTTTTACTTTTGGGTAAAAAGCTTCAACGAAGGGCGCCAAAACCCGATTTCGCTATACATGTCATATACGAAAGAAAGTGATCAAGGCCTCTAATAGTGCCCTAAGCTGGAATCGAACCAGGGTCCTCTGCAATCGTGGCAGATGCCTAAACCGCTCGGCTACCTTGGTCACGTCACGGCGGCATGTCGGCATATAGGTGTGATGTGGGCGGGATGGGTAGTCAAAATATTTTCATAAAAATAATATTTTTGTGTCCTCATGGAACTTTAGCAGATTTATTCTATCATAAGGCGTCTAATCAAGTTATATTTTTAACCTTATTATTTTTTAAGTTTTCAGTCACATAAACTTCAGACAAAAAAATGAGTTTCAGACAATAGGAGATTGTACAACAACTCGCGCGCGTGAACAGCTCATGCTAGCCGGTCTGGTTCCGCGATTCCCGATATCCCGGGATCTTCGCTTTATGCCATTAATGCCATCCCTAGCCCCGACCACACAGACTTTGATAAACTTAAGCAATTACACTTGAGTATACAGTGACTGCCACCATTTGATATTGTTCAGTTAAAATACATACATAGTTACGAACAGCTACTTGCAGATAAGAGGGTGCATCGTTATGATTAGTTGGTTTTATCCTTGCCGTTTTATCAAATGGTAATGCGGGATTGAATACGTTTGCAATATGTATTTCTCCATGTTCCGTTTAATGTTTGAAAAGTACCTATGTTATGGTCTTATAAGCCTTATGAGTGAATGTTCAATCGTTTAAGGCCGTTCCATCGGTTTGCCGCTGTCTCTGTCACATTTCGCAAGAAAGAACGGGAAAGAGCATGCGCGCCAAGTGTCCATTTTGATCGAATTTTGTCGATTTTTATTTATTTTAAAAACGTTACCCTACAATATCGAAATTCGAAAGCTATGAAATTACTATTTAAGTTAAGATTGTTTTTTCTTCTTTTTTTGTTTATAGTATCACATAATAAATAACCGAGTAAAGTTGGATAAAAGTCCGAGTTAGAGGTTATTTTGGGAATTAATTGTATCGAGCGAAGTGTCATAATTCGTGTATCGGAAGCTATGAAATTAAAGATAATATAGTCAAGAACTACATATATTTTTTCCACGTCTACGAATATCAACGCCTCTTAGAAAAACATGATCATATAGGGAGATTTTTCGCCTTCTGGCTCAGGGAACCGCCTTTATAAAACCGAAGGTCGTGTGGAGTAAAAGAAACATAGTTTACTTTGCTCGGGGCAAGAGAAACAGTATGAGGATAGTCAGTATGATGACTACCAATTAAAAATAATACATAGTAACCTATAAATTGTATATACAGATGTCAATCACAATAAAAAAATCAACGATGAAAAAATGAACGATAATTTATACATTGTAATAAGGTACGTCCCACAATAAAAAAGGAAAAATATATTAACATTTAATACATAATAACAATCTAACAAATATAAAATATACAAAGAAGTCAATTTATTTAGCTTAGTGGCTGTATCAAAGTACTTTGTACATTTAGATTCATTTTGACTGATTTTGAATATAACAAAAGAGAAAAATCACCACATACAGTGTTAGTAGATAAAGATAATCATTTCACAATCTTGAGACAAAGTACAAATTAAGCAACAGTAGTTTACTACTGAAGTTACATAATTTTAAGTGTATCTCAGAGGCTTAAAGATGCTCGTTGATAAATTGCTTGGCCATTGTTTTGGTAGAAGTGGACGCCCGATCGGCGAGGGGAGATTCCTATCTCTAAACGTCTTTATGCTCCTAATATCTGATAACAAAAATAAGATAAGTCACCATAAAATCAATGGGCTCTTCAGACGTTTCAAAATTTTAAACTAAAGTGTTCCATTTAAACACGGTTTATAGCGTTTCTCAATTATAAAATAACGAATAAAACGCAGTTATCTATAATGGCATTTTTTGCAATTCGATCAACGCTTTGAACGTATACGCAATGCAATTATGTTAGGTAAGCTGTTGCAAATACTGGCCGAGATTTAGGCTTACGTAGACGATTTATTTACGTGATAAGGTCCTGTATTGTGCTGACGGTACTGACGCAATTGAAGATCTTGGAACTATCTCATTGTATGTGTTGTAAGCAGCGTTGCTGACAGCCCGGAACGTGGCGTCTCTCAGGTCAGATTCAGAGCAGGAGTGCGAGCACGCGGGGCAGTCCAGCAGGTCACGCACTCATGCACGCCACGGTCCGGGCTGTCAGCACCACTGCTTTCTGGGCATGCACTGTTTAGGGGAACCTCGACACGAGAGAAGAAGTGTTGTAAGGTTCGTGTACGCTAAAATAGGTAATGTTAAACCCCCTCTTTAATTCTAGCCTAGTCGGAAGTTACCCTGCCTAGGATGTAGGTCCCGGGATTAAATCCTGGTACGGGTATTTATTTGTGTGTTCATTACAGATTAATGTTCCTGAGTTATGGATGTTTTCAATGTGTTTAAATATCGTCATCTGGTACCCACAACACAAACCTTATCTTATTAAGCTTACTGTAGGCTAGGTCGATTTTTATTTATTACTAGCTTTTGCCCGCGACTAATTTGGGGAGCTTATTTTATCCAATCTGCTTTTTATTAATTCCCCATATAAACTTCCACCCCCCTTTTCACCACCTTAAGGGGTGAGTTCTGGGATAAAAACTATCTTATGTCCTTCCCCGAGACTCAAACTATCTCTGTACCATATTTTAACTAAATCAGTTCAGCGGTTTAAGCGTGAAGAGGTCAGATAGACAGACATACAGGCACACTTTCGCAGGATTATTTCGGTTTATGAGAATGCAATAACAGTAGGTAGTTTTATTACTCCCTAGAGTAGAAAAATATCGTATGGCGTTCTTACCAAAAATTGATCTTCGCAGAAAACTTTTATATATACCTAACCACAATCCATTCACATTTTTGGATCAAGATTCATGTTCGACTGGTTCACAAGAATGATTCCAAGACGTTTATAAAAAATCTGAATATCACGAGCGGCACAATTGAGAATAAACAGCGTCCTTAGTGTTGCCGGTCGCTCCAGAAAAAAAAACCGGTACGGCCCTATTCAGAGTAAGTCATCCCGAAAACTGTAGCAGTCATGTCTTCTATCCTTTTTAGATATGATGGGTGTAAGCAGGATGATAGAGAGATTTGGATTGGCCAGCAGATGGCAAGCAGGTGCTAGCGATTCGCCGAATTTTGCCGGTTCTGGCATGCCGCCTGGGGCATTCACATTTATAACTTCAAAGATATGCCTACAGTATTGTACCTTATTCCATTGTAATAAGGCGATAAATGTGTACATAATTTTGACGCTGTCCATCTAATAAGGTAAAAATCCGGTTCAGAGATGCATGCGAATCTGTTGTTTCTTGTGCATCGAGTCTTAGAAATCTGCAATGTTTTTAGGTTCCTTTACAATGTTGCAAAATCAAGTTAGGTAACTAATAAGGGCAAAGAAGTATTGACATGTGTTATGGCGGCTTTTACCCAGGTTTTTATTGTATGTTATCTACTTAACTTTGTAGTAGCCAGCTGGTTTGATAGATAATTCAAACATGGAACATGGTATTAAGGCATGTCTAAACGTCACCGATAATTTAATCGCATGCGATTTGATACATTGCGGCATTTGATCGATCGATGGAATTCGTTGCTCCTACTTAGCCGGTAACTATTTAAAATCGGGTGTTATTTTGTTGCATCGTCTGTAGAAGCGTTGAGTAGTAGCAACGGTTTAATTTTTTTTCCAATTCCATTTGTTACGTGTATGGTGGAAAGAAATAATGGGCCCTGGAGGGAGTGCCTTAAAACCTTAAGTTCATTCATCATCAACATCATTCATCATCATCATCATCATTGTTGCGAACGCAACTTTTTATTTGTATAATGCAGTAGCAAAACGCAGCCGTCGGGCTCGCTTACTATGCGGAGGCTTATTTAAATGCACCAATAGGAGCGCTCCACATAACCTGTATCGCGGCCAATTAGAGGCACCTAAATTTAGACTACCTTTTTACCATTCAAAATTAGCTTAATGACTTTCGCATCAGCCTCCATACTATTACCACCACTTCTACACTTTTAACCGTTTACGTCAAATGTAGTACCTTGTAAAGTAACCAGCACCTATTAATTATAAGTTTACTTCAAATTCAAATCGAACGAACCTGCACGGCGGCTACAATCATCATTCGTCATTTTACTTAAAGGAAACATTCTTTTATTTTTAAAGCATTAACTGTATCGACTAGTATAATAAAAAAGCGAGTGTTTATTTTTTGGAATTTTTTGTCGGTTCGATTCCCGGGACAAGCTTATTTAAAAAAAATCTTTGAATGCAGTTTTGTTTCTTTATAAAAAGGAACAAATGTTTCCGTAAAATGAGCTAACCTAACGTTTTAAGTTTTTTCCACACTGTGTATGTTTAATACGTTCATTGAGGCGAAAGTCACTGAACCAACGTTAAAACTATTCCTATATGAACTCTGATCCCGACCTCTGAACTGAATATTAGGTACATCCGGGTCTCGTGGCCTACATATAACTAGGGCAGAAGTCTATCGATTTTGTCTGAAGGGCGGGCCCTCATGGTTAGAATCAGGGTTCAATTAATATTGACGAAGTCTTGTCAAACGGCTGAAACCAATTAGTATCAGTATCAGTGGAATTGCGGCTGTAGAATCCATACTATTTAATATTATAAATGCGAAAATGTGTCTGTCTGTTTGTTACCTCTTTAGTTACCGCTGAACCGATTTAGTTGAAATTTGGTATAGAGATAATTTGAGTCCCAGGGAAGGACATAGGGTAGTTTTTATCCCAGAAATCATCCATTAAGGGGGTGAAAACGGGGGTGGAAGTTTGTATGAGAAATCGATAAAAAGCAGAAAGGATAAAAAACAAGCTACCCAAATTACGAACTCCACGCAGACGAAGTCGCGGGCAAAAGCTAGTATATAATAAACCAGCTTCTGTGATGATGATTGATAAAAACTATCCTATGTCCTTCCGCGGACCTCAAACTATCTCCATACCAAATGTCATCTAAATAGCTTCAGCGATTTAAGCGTTAAGAGGTAACAGACGGGCAGATAGGTAGTAGGGATAAATAGTACCTATGGGGAACATAGCCTTAATAACCCTCTTGTAAGAGCGGCCTGTACCCAAAACTAAGCTGATTATGATGTTAATAATATATAATGTTATCTAATCGTAGTACAGAAAACGGGCTACTTTCATAAAAAGTGCTCTGAACCTCTGAATGTGACTGATCAAGTTCAATATTGAATGCATTCCAAAGCACTACTTCACAAACTTCACAATATTATACCTACTACACATTCTTCATTACTTCCAGCGTTTGCCGAACGTTAATTGCAATTAACCAGTAACCAGTACAAATTGAACCGTAAACCGTAACGAACGGTTACAGTTTACGGTTCAATTTGTACTGGTTAATTGCATTGACGTTTCGGCCAACACTGATTACTTCAGCCCACAAACGTTAAACACAACTACCCTTACGTAACCGAGGGCGCTGACCGGGTCAGTAAACCGGCACGGGGTTGCGGGGTGAGTGGGGTCCCATTGTACTCCCCCGCGCTGACATTGGCCTCTTTACCGTACACGTGGTTAACCCCAATTACTTATTCAAGTTCTATGAGTGTTCTTTTACCGCAGTTCTGTGTATAGTTTTACTTTCTTAGTGTAGATGGAATTAGCTTATCAACGTGATGTTCTGTATTTGGTGGCTATTGCTAATGTTCTTATTTAATTATATATTATTATCACTTACTAGATTAAGGGAATGTTTTTTGCATTATGTGTATGTATGTTTATGTCCTTGTAACTAAAAGTATTGACTTCATCAACCGTTTTTCAACAAAAAAAACACATAAATAGGAGTCGTTCGTTTAAAAAAAAATATTACTTCTTTGTAATCAAAGATAACTAAGATAATAAGAATGAATAATAATGAGATAAGGATAATTCCTTCTGTAGTTTAGTTCAAATGAGTCTGTCTTTTAATAAGGTGCAACGTCTTTTCGCCTATGCATATATATTACGTACATAGTTAAAATACATATGTACTAAACATATAAATAATAAACAAACTTCTATGAATACTCTTACAGAGGTAAATAATTTTAGTCGCGTGTCCATTTGTCCCCAACTCCAATTTCGAGCCGTCACACTCGTCGGCTAGGTTGATTTATCCCGGTGGCGAAGTTCCCACTTTCCCCGCGCACGCGCGTTGACAGCTGCCCGCGGCGCGGCGCCGGCGCCGACGTCCTAAACTAGGCAAACTAGGCAAGGTAGATTCGATACGTCATACGTAATTCGAAACCGACCATTTGTAATTTAAAATATAAACTGTAATTTATATTTAACCGACTTGAATAGAAAAAAGTGAGGTAGTGCCATTATAACGATTATTTTCATAGAATGTACCAAAATTTATAAGAATCCTTATTAACTGCTCGCAGTTCTTGTCGCATCACACCAAAGTATACCAGCAAATTATATCTGGCTAGTTAGGTACTTATTTAATTCCGTTAAACAACTAGAAAATTATTTACGAGTTTTACAACGCTCTATATGCCCTTTTAATTCAATTACTTAGCGATAAAGCATTGCATAAACTAGTCCACCGTCCTTTGGCCAGCCTCATTTCCTACCACCCTGTTTATTCGAAAACGCCTCGATTTCATACAAATTTTTCTGTCACTTACGACCTTTATTCAAGAGCAATCTTAATGAAGAACGCAGTACTAGCCATCATAAACATGTACATAATAGTGCACCGTATTTCAAAGGCAATAAGTTATATAAGTGGTTAGATATTTCTGGTATTGCTTGTGTAAGTTGCGTTGATCGCAAGGGCAGTGTCGCCATGTTGGGGTGGATTGTTTATCTCCATTTTAGGCGGGTGACTCACGCGGCGATATTCTAAACATTTCTCGGTCTTTAATTGGAACGATTTCCCGAGCAGGGTCGCGTTTTGTTAAGGCTATTGGAATGCTGGTTTGAGCTGAAATGAGCTATATAAATTACTATCGTCAATTGACAATTCATAAACTGTATTTCGAAGGCATAAAGTTCATTTTCAGTTAATCGTCTTGCTGTTACTACAACAGTTAAAATAAATATGTCAATTACTAATATGGTTTGGAACGTAAATTGAAATATAAATATTATACAAGTCTGAATAAGTTTATATGTCAGTAGCTGATAAAGTCCAAATACTTTCCTTACATAAATTCAATCAATGTAATGCAACTTTGTTATATGTTTTCGCAATAAATATGCCAGAGGCTGATAACAATATGGTCCGTGTACCAGGTTTCATTTAAATTGGGATGTAAGTAATATTATGCAACTGGGTTAAATGTTTGGCAAATGAATCAAACGGTAAGTGCATTCTACACGTTACAGCGGTAATTAGATGTCTGGAACATGCCCAGAATTTAGTGTTAAATGATGTGTTGAACATTTAACGCGTCAGTTCGTGGAATGGCTGGTTATAGTGGTTGTCGTTACTAGTAATATAATCGTGCCGATAGATGTGTCAACTAAACTAGGTACTTATGGTTTTCAATTTAATTCATGAGTAGAATAATGTAAAATGCCATTTACTCTTTAAATTTAAGAATCGTCATAATTTTCCCTGCGTTATCTAAGCGAGCCTCGGACCATAGTCAAGATGCCACTCATTTATCGACAAACGCCTATTTAAAAGTAAACAGGTATCGACATGATAAATGCGAACGGAAAGTCTCGTGATCATTTCCATACAATATTTGGATATCTATCTCAAGAATGGCGCAATCGGTGTTGTTACGAAAGCAACATCCATCTAACCTAAATAGGAGACTGCTTTGTTTCTTTAACAAATAATGCTAATAATGAACCTTCTCTTCCAGGGGCAAGTTCGCATCCGTCCGCAAGATTCGCCACCTGGTCTCCGGCGAGGAGTACGCAGCTAAGTTCATCCGCAAACGGAGACGCGCCGCCGACAGCTCCAGAGAGATACAACATGAGGTCGCTGTTTTAGCGCTGTGCGCCGGGTGCACGCGCGTCGTCAGATTACATGAGGTAAGGGACATTTCGACCCCTTCATGACGTGCCCCAGATCATCTGCAAACGAAGTCGCGCAGCTGACTGTTCCAGGAAACTGTCAACATACAACTAGAAGTCACTCTCTTAGCGCGACTACATGAGGTAAGGATCCTTCATCTGTTCCTCAGATGCAAGTTCGTCAAACGGAGACACGCCGCGGAAAGTTCCAGGGAGATACAACATGATTTCATTGTTTTAGCGCTGTGCGCGGGATGCCCTCGCGTCGTCAAATCACATCTATCTGTAGAAACCTCGTGGACAAGACTTTGTTTGGTTGCTGTCCGATGAAAAAAAATATTGGTATTGTTCTTAACTAAGTTAAGCTTGGAATTCCTTACGAAATAAGCTAATTAGACCGTATCTAGAGTACATGTTTCTATTCTTTTATCTGTCATGTTCGGCATCAATCACTCACATCCTAGCACCAATTGCGAAACATTAATCTAGGCCATCCCAAACTCACATACTTCCATACGCCCATCACTAAACTAACCATTCAACTCTTCCAGGTCTACGAGACCCGTTCCGAAGTGGCCATAGTCCTGGAGCTATGCGCAGGCGGCGAGCTCCAGCGTCTCCTAGATGAGGAGGAGCGTCTCTCCGAAGGCGCCGCGCGCCGGGCGCTGCGCCATGTCCTGGAAGGCCTGGCACACCTACACGCACGCCGCATCGCACACCTGGACTTGAAACCACAGAACCTACTCCTCACTGGAGGGGGAGAAGAGCTACTCATTTGCGACTTTGGAATCAGTCGGGCTATTCAGCCCGGAGCGCATGTTAGAGAGATTTTGGGCACGAGGGATTATGTTGGTAAGTTGTGATGATTATGAAGTTCTTTGGGGTTTACGATTCGGATATTTACATACAAAGAACCGTATTTTCAAGAAGTTTCTCATTTGTTCAGATATGCCTTCCTATTATTTCGTTAAGACGACGAGAGATCTTGCCCTAGATTATTATTGTTGAGGAAAGTACCTTTATGTGGCTTTTAGAAAGCCAGGATATTGAATTATAGCTTGTCCAAATGTAAATATATTTTAATTATATTGCCACTATCACTTCACCACACAAACTTTCAAATCGAAAATCAATACAATCCATCCAGCCAATCAATTCTACCCCGTTGGAGACAAATCTCGCTCCAATTACACTTCTTAATTACATTTCTCGATGACGTCGCCTCGCTGAGTTACGCGGCGGTCGCACGCGATTGCGACATATAGAATCTAGTCTAGATGGAGTTATTAATAGGTCTGTAAAATTCTGGGGTAGAAAGTTCACGCGTGCCTGCTCTGATTGTACTATTTTATGATCTTATTGCACTTGTTTTAGCGCCTTTTGTGGAATCGTGCAGTAATGCAATGTAAAAGTCTGCTCTTGGTCTAAAGCAATACACATACTTCATTCTATGTTGCTGTTGATACCCGTATTAGCTGTATGATACGTGCATAACATTGATAAGAATACACACACACACACCGTGTCAAAATGTGGACTTTCGTAGGCCTAAATTGTTTGCAGGAATTATTATTCCACATAATGTGACACAATGTTGGTAGAGAAACGACGACAATCTTTTTTGGCAGAACTGTTGCAAAAGTGACCAGCTTTCAGCTTTAAATAATAGTTCCTAATCTCTCCGGTGGCGCTAGGTAGGCTCATGGATATAACATGAACCATATAGGTGTAATAATATAGAGATGAAATGGGGGAGGGAGGGGCAACAAATAACCCGGCCAAATTACGTAGGTTGTTTTGGTATGGTGTCAGGAATGTTAAAACGTGTTTTTAATTTTGTCGCATTGCGTATGTTCTGTCCTTCGCAGGCGCACGCGTATAGCACATCTAGGTGTATAAAATACTAGGTCTATGACATATCACTTCGATGTATTGTGGCGCCACCTATTTAATGTTTTTTAATGGACACTTTTCATACATAGAGATTTTGCTCCTTTTTAGGGTTCCGTACCCAAAGGGTAAAAACGGGAACCTATTACTAAGACTCCGCTGTCTGTCTGTCTGTCTGTCCGCCTGTCACCAGACTGTATCTCATGAACCGTGATAGCTAGGCAGTTGAAATTTTCACAGATCATGCATTTCTGTTGCCGCTATAACAACAAATACTAAAAACAGAATAAAATAAATATTTAAGTGGGGCTCCCATACAACAAACGTGATTTTTTTGCTGTTTTTGCGTAATGGTATGGAACCCTTAGTGCGCGAGTCAGACTCGCACTTGGCCGGTTTTTATACTCCATATTAGCCACTTAAGCGGGCGCCATATAACTAGCCAATAAACTAAAACAACTCAAGCGGTGAGCTCTTGCTTCTGCTACGATCTATTTTTCTCTCACGCCATTAGTTTTTGTATACTTAAACCTTTCAAAATCAATAAATCCAATATATTTTGGGTAAAAACCAAAAAGATGCGCAAGCCATAAAGCAGTTATCTCGGTAAAATGTCTGTAATAATCTGCAGCTTTAATACGATCTTTCCTTATCTTTCCAGCGCCAGAAATCCTCTCGTACGAGCCGCTGTCCTTAGCCGCCGACATGTGGTCGGTGGGCGTGCTGGCCTACGTGCTCGTCAGCGGCTACTCACCCTTCGCGGGCGAGACCAAGCAGGAGACCTACCTGAACATCGCGCAGTGCCAGCTCAGCTTCCCGAGGGACTTGTTCCGAGGAGTCTCGCAGAGGGCCATGCAGTTTATCAGGGATACACTTGTCGTGGATCCTAAGTGAGTCTAACTATCTACTCTCTTTGTATCTCATGCAGAAGACCTACCTGAACATCGCGCAGTGCCAGCTCAGCTTCCCGAGGGATTTGTTCCGCGGGGTCTCGCAAAGGAGCCATGCAGTTTATCAGGGACACATTTGTCGTGGATCCTAAGTGAGTATCTACTCTTTTGGTATCTCAGGCAGGAGACCTCTCTGAACGGTGCGCAGTGCCAGCTCAGCTTCCCGAGGGACTTGTTCAGAGGAGACTCGCAGAGGGCCATGCAGTTTATCAGAGACACACGTGTCGCGGATCCTATGTGAGTTTACTTGTCTTTTTTCATGGTATCTCAAGCAGGAGACCTCCCTGAACGGTGCGCAGTGCCAGCTCAGCTTCCCGAGGGACTTATTCAAAGGAGACTCGCAGAGGGCCATGCAGTTCATCAGGGACACACTTGTCGTGTATCCTAAGTGAGTCTTCTTCTCTTATTCTGTCTCTTGGTTTCTCCTCAAATTGGGCAACTAGCTTAGGTGGCCAGCTGACTCTCCCGAGATACAATGCCACGGGACACACGGTGGACTGTTCTAATTCTATTTTGTATAATTTTCAATAGTATCTTCGATGCCTGTGAGATTAAGCTTAGTGTCCTGTGTTCTTCGCATTTTAATGCGTTCGGTTTTTTGGGCAATGTGAGAGTTTTACTGACTTGGAAATCCTTTGGTATAACTCCTGTTTTGTATATATCTTGTATTATCTAAAATTCCCACTACACTTTATCCCGGAAAATGAAAAAATAATAATTATAAGCTGTCCCGTACAAACGCTTTTTATTTCGTGTTTTACATTTCGACAGTCGATGATTATTTACTGACCATTTTTGTGACAGTTCAGAAAATACGCGTTTGTACATGTACGGGAAAACGGTAGACAGTCTCGTGAAATGCTCCTGTATTTGTTCTCAGTTGTTTCGTGTTCCAGGATTCATACTAACGGTGACAACTTTTCCAGGGGTCGTCTTACAGTGGAAGAGTGCCTGGAGCACCCCTGGCTCAAAGACGACGCCGACATCCCGCGCGCCATCGTCGGGCTGGGCTTCGACACGGCCGCCAGCGACGCGGACTCCGATGAGACGCAGGAGAACGGGGTTAACGGGGTCAACGGGAACGGAGTTCATGGACACAATGGCATGAATGGTCACAGCAACGGGACTAATGGAACGAACGGGACACATGATGAGGAAAAAGGTAAGTTAAATTTTGGATGGATTCCTTAGAAAGATTATGTCTGCATTTATGGAGTACGAGGGGCTGCTCTTGCGTTTCTGCGTTGAAGATATAGGCTGTGATCTCACAACTGCTTTGGACTGTAATATTGGGGATGGCATTGAGAGTTTCTAAATTATTTTTTGAGCAGGCGTCAGACGATCCTTAAAATCCGCTCCCTACTCGTATTATCAGCTGTCGTCGATGGGATACCGCCGTTTAGCCAAAATATTTTTCGCCAAATTTCACTTCCCAACAAACTTATGGCATCAGTTTCATTTCCCAAATGAAATTTTAGCAAGTTTTTAACTTCGCAACCATTTCATTTCCCAACCCCATATTTGCGAAATGAAAATGACGTACTAGGTTGGGTTAGGTTAGGTTGGATTATGAAAATTTGCGAAATGAAATTTTGCCAAATGATAATTTGCGTAAAATAGTTTGGGAAGTAATACTTTGGGAAACGATTTTTGGCAATACATTAGTAAACCGTCGTCGATGTAGCTGCCAACAGTGTTTCAAACGAAACTTAAGGATTGGACAGCTATTGTTGTCTTTTGGGTTAATGGAATATGTATACAATTGGAGAACGATAGGCTGGTTTCCGGGTGTGTGCGGTTTACAGCGTTTTATAAAATATTGCTGTTTTCCCATAAAATATGACGTCAATCGGAGACATAGGATTTTTGTGTGCGTGCAAGGGAATTTAAGTTTGATGTATATTTCCAGAGCGGCCAGTGTCGCCCTCTAGCGTGTCGGAGGAGCGTCCGCCGCCGCTGAAGCACGCGCACGCGCGCGACCCGGCGCCGCCCTTCCCCGACGCGCCCTCCACGCCCAAGGTGAGGATTTTGGTATGCACATGAACATTCATCTTTACTCTATTCATACAACGTCATTCATCACCATATTTGCGGTATTCACCTTTTTTGCGAAATGTTGATTCGTCCTTTTATTTCAAGTAAAGAATCCACGCTGTATTTTCATGTAGGTACACTTCTATAAATTGATGTTTTTTTTAATCTAATCTAATAAGCTATTTTTTTACCTTTTGTTTATACAAACATAACGCCAATACGCCATACGCCTCCTCCATAGACCGCCACCGGGAGCGATCTCTAGCACTCGAAAAGCACAGTCAGTGATAAAAACTGGTATTTGATTTACAGTGCATCCTTCTCCGCATTAAATAATGTCGGTCGCTCGGTAAGATCACCGACATTACATATACCATAGAGTAACTTATACTAGAGCGGTATACTGTATTCTTCTTCTTCTTTTTCTAGGGGCTATGTAAGGCTCCAGAGCCTATGTATCACTGCGACCATCTCTGATCTATTGTGATCGCCACCTACTACAACTCTCGATCCAAACCTGCAACTTCAAACAGCTGCAGGATCTTTTTGGTTTCGAGAGACTTTAACTCCTCCGGGCGCAATATATGTCCACCCAGGATCAAGTCACGAGTGCGCATTAGGCAGGGGCACTCTGTAAGGATGTGTAGGGGCGTCTCCTCTGCCTCCATACAGAGTCTGCACCGCCCCATGTCACGTTTCCCCATAGTGTGCATGTGCTTATTTAGGCCGCAGTGCCCGGTAAGCACCCTAACCAAGTTGCGCAGTTGGTTCCTAGGCAGCGCCAAGGCGCTCGAAGACGCCTTTTTGCTGAAGGCCTTGATAAGCGCTTTGGAATGGTTCAAACCTGGTTTTTCCCTCCAGAGTTGAATGGTTTTGTAGTGACAGTAGGTCTTTAGGGTGAGCCGCGTTAGGCTTCTGGGAATCCCACAAAACGGCTCAGGACTGTAGTTCTTCCCCTTAGCCCCTGCTCGCGCGAGTTCGTCGGCCTTTTCGTTTCCAACGATACCCGCATGCCCCGGGACCCAACGTAGAACAACCTTGTTCCTGGCTCCAAGGTTGTTCAATAATTGCCTGCAGTTCTCAACCAGCCTCGATGTGGTGACTTCAGAGGTTAGGGCTAAGAGTGCCGCCTGGCTATCCGAATGGATATAGATAGTATGGTTGCCGTAGTTGCTTTGCAGATTTATTGACGCACATTCAATAATGGCGTATACCTCTGCCTGCCGGGCTAGCACATGATTGGCGCGAGAGTATCTCGCCGCGACATAGACTACTCGTCCCTCTTTAATTCATACAGTTAGTAAAAGATGGGTAGTCTATCTCGCGGCGAGATACTGTCGCGCCAATCATGTGCTCGGCCTACTGGAATATAGAGCAAAAACGCCCTAGGTTTAAGCTGATGCTTTTCCTGGGCGCTTCACCATATACTCCTCAGCCTACTTCAGATCCGGATTTGGAGCCATCAGTGTACCATCTCAGGCTTCCTTCTTTCCACTTAATTTGACTGTTTGACCAGTCCTCCCTTTTGGGGAGTTCCACTGAGTAGAGTTTGAGTGGACAAAATTTGGGTGCCATAGTGTCGGACGGCATCCCAAGAACAGGAATATCGTACACTGATTCCTTAAACAGTCTCAGAGTTTGCGATAACCAATTACCTCTTCTCGCGACCGCTATTCTAAGCATACTAGATCTCGCCTCCAATTCCAGATGCAGGTGAAGGGGCGGTAGATTTAGAATGGCCTCTAGGGCTGCCGGGTATACTGTCATAGTAAATTTTGTAACCCCAGTAAATTCACTGCCATCTGTCGACACACTTTAAAACTAAAAATATATATTTATAAAAATACGATAAAATGTATTTAAATATGGATAAATGTTTTTTTTTATTTGCATTATTTATTTTTATGATTTTGACCCATGTTCTTTCACTGATATGCGTTAAAATTGTTAAATAACAAACGAAACCGTCAACGCCATCTATACGACAGTAAGCCAAAGCTAGTAGCGCCCTCTGAACGAGAATCAAATTTTCTTGATTTTCGAGGCACGGTTTTTTCCTTAGACTGTGTACATCTATTACGGAGTTATATCTACCTTTGCATATACGTATTTGGATTAAGCGATCGTGTTAGACAAATGGCGTACTGCAATTACACTCTTATGGAAAAACAACTAGCACTATTTGCTCATTTGCTCCCCCTTTCATAAGATAATTAAAAGAATTACTCTTTCAAGCAACCTCATTATCATCTTCCGTTTCTCGCCAACCCGTGAACTCTTACACTTCGCAAACTCAACCGTCCCTTCTCATCTCCAGGTATCCCGCAAATCGCTGGCATCCCCCCCGTCCGTGCTAGCGCTATGCAAGAAGTTCCAGCCGGACTACGAGAAGCCGGCGGCGCGCTCGTGCTCGTGCGGCGCGTGCTGCGCGGCCGCCGCCGCCGCCGCGTGCCCGTGCCCCGCGCCGCGCCTGCGCCTGCGCATCCCGCCCGCGCGCCCCGCGCAGGACCGCGCGCTCATCTGCTAGCGACTGCTCGACGCCGGCGCTGGCGCTTGTTGCCTGCGCTGGCCGGCTAGAGGGCGCTGTAGTTAAAGGTGGACTTTTAAACAGAAAGACGTACGGAAAATTGAGACGCGGCATATTCGTGCGATAACTTTTTCGTATTTATTGCCACATCGAAAACGTTCCCCCGCCCCGCGGTCCTTGTCACCTTTTACTGTACATTTAAGCTAACTTAGCATCGATGCTTTTTTTTTCTAAGTGAGGGTGTCATTAATAACGTAATTTTCATAGAAATTTGTCATTAATGATGACTTTGCCGTAGAGAATCTAGCAACCGACCTATAACCATTAAATTAACTTCAATGAAATGTTAATTATTTTGAAATTAAATAGACTTTTGTTTTGTTTCTTTAGCATTTTAAAACCATTACAAACAATTTCACTGACAAACTTCTCATAAATGAAGGCCTGCTAGAGATCAGAAACTACTATACAGACGCAGAACCGCTTTGCTTAGAAGTCTACCTTTACGCAAAATTGCGCCCTCGTCTGCTAGCGCGAATGCTTCTGGCACAAGCAAACTAGAGGGCGCTGTAGTTACTGAACGTTATTCAACTTGTATGTATTTTCTCTTTTTTCATACATTATAGTACTTGAAGTTTTTGACCGGTAAAAATATCAAAATACAAGCAAAAGAGTTAACGAAATATTAGTTGCTGGTAAAGTTATCGATTTCGGTCATCAACTCAGCACTTGTGTCTGAAAAAAGAGAAAGACAGCTTAAAAACTGCCCGGTGAATAAAGTGATATGTTTTGGTAATTTAGTCTTTGACCGATTAGAAAACTACTGATGTTTCAGTACCAATTTGATATAATAAAATTACTACTTACAAGTAAAAATGTAAAGTGAACGAAAGTAGGATGATAATAAAATAAATTGTTAATACTTATAGTTATTTACGATACAAGTGCGGAAAAGAGGAAATTCGAAACGAGTGGCGATAAATTAAAACACGACCGCAGGGAGTGTTTTAAATCGACACGAGTTGGGAATTACCCATTCGCACGTGTATCGTACAACGTTTTACAGTACATATGGCCCTTTAAACTTTCGACATATGCACGAAAAGTGCTCTTTTACGCACTAGTGCGAGAAAGTAGCACCATATGTACTGTAAAGTATTTTGTGATTTCAATATTTGTTAAAGTATTCATCCATCATTCATAAAATGTAACATGCTTTTGTAAGTTAATAACTTTTGCTTTATCTGACACTCCTATTGAAAAGTAACAGATAAGGTTAATATTGAAAAGTTGGTTTAAAATTGAAAAGTTTGATAAATGTTTTTAAAATAACTATCAGCTCCCAGTTTCCCAGTGGCCTTAAAATATAAATATCTTGTATAAATAATTATGTAAAATTTGACGGGCATATCTTGTATTTGTATAATACATATTTCGATAATATTGAACCTCAATCTGTTATGTAGTTTTCTATACCTAAGAAATACACTAAATTCTAGGGATCGTTCTGCTTTTAATGAATTTACGCATATATACTTGTATGTATTTAACTGCGAAATTCAGGTGTAACTTATGAACCTTGATTATTAATTTGAGATCGAGTTTATGGTGTTATGAGAACTAGATAATATTATGTAAAATACTGTATATACTTTAATTGTATTCGCACTGTGTTTATCACTTTCGTTCACTGCTGTTACAAACCTTGCCAGATAATATGACTGCCACATAATGAAAGGCATTACACGAGTGTGAGTTTATGAAACGAACGAAGTGAGTATCATAACAGGATCACACGAGTGATTTAATGCCTAATTATGTACAGTTACATAAGATTTTTAAGTGGAAGATTTTCTGACAACGTTTGTAAAGGTCGCTTCTCGATTAGAACCTTGTCGTTTTAACTAAAACATGTCCCGTTAATAATATTGTCAAATGAGTTAAGGCGACGAAGTACTAACGTCTAGCATACGCCGCGCCGGGCAGTCGTCATTTTCTTTATGACCTGTATTATGAAAGCGTACTTAGGTATGATTGTTTTGGCCTACAAAGGCCTGTGTTTAGAGACCATTTTAAAGTACGGCAGATACGTCGTGGCTATGGGGTTGCTCATTTTAGAGGGAGCTTTTAGGTTCAGATCCAGACCACAGATAGACTTTTACTTCAATTTTTTTTACAAAATGCCACGCACTCGCCAAGATCATGAGCTAACGTGCAAATATCAACCTTATTTGAAAGCATGAAGCAAAGCATTACATTAACAGCGTACGGTTTAACAACCGTTCTTGGCTTTGTGGACACAACTACTCACGACGATTCATTATTGACGTTCAAAAGCTTAATTCTCAACTCAACGAGGGTGCGGGGTATTAGGGTCTAGGGGCAACGCGCCTACCCCTCTGGAGTTGCAGACGTCCATAGGCTACGGTAACCGCTTACCATCAGGCGGGCCGTATGCTCGTTTGCTACAGACGTAGTATAATTTTTTTTTTACAAAATATTGAGGGTTTTTTACGGTGGTTTTCTTTCCGGGGTAATTTTTCAATATCATTTCGTTGATATTTTAATATATGTGTGGTTTGGGTTTGGAACTAAATGAAAGAGATTTCCTCTCTTATGAGTTAGTTTTCCACCCCATGATGCATGTTTATATTAACGCAAGTTGCGATTATGACACGCTAGCCTACTCGGCTCTTTCTCTCGTTGTACATTAGAAAAGGATAATGAATGCACAAGCGTGGTGTCAGCTTCGGTCATAGAGGCTAGAGAAGTGGGCTGTTTGAGTTTTAAAAGCATCTAAAACTTATAACACACGTCCGTAAATGTAGATAGATAATATTTACTTTTTCGCCATTTGCTAATTCTAAGCGGGCGCGCATGTCGGATTTAACATTTTGTTTAAGTGTGTAACACGAGCCGTAAATGTCAAAAAGATGGCTTACTTTTCTATTCCACTCTGACCTTTTGACTTAACTACTTCAGAAAAGGAAGTGAAACACGCGCAGTGATGTAAATACGTAGTTATAGTTAAGTTAGTCTCACGAGTTGTATATTTTTAATGTAGTAGGGGCCCGATTACACGTACACCGAACAAAGAAGAATTAACGTTTAATTTCTAATCGCAACTACATAAGCTTGAAGTACAAATATACTTGTAGTTATAGATTCGTGTACAATTCGAGCTCTTTTAAACGGTTGCTTAGGATTGTCGCTGATGTGACAGCCCTAGTACACCTCTTTTTAATGTTTAAGGAAATGATCTATTTTTTTTAATTAAGTTTACGGTTCATTTAACTGGACTAGTTCGTGCGATCGCGCTCCTACAGTGATGGTACAAAATGCATAATTATACGCAACGGACGGGGGCTTGCATATTGTGTTCTTAAGTTTAACCCTGGGCTGGGCTGGCCTTTGTAAATATTGCCCTCTTATGTACGGCCTTGGGCACACTGTTGTCAAAAGTAGAAGTTATATTAAACTCGCGCGTTTTTTTTATTACACTATATACATCAGGTGTGCCCAAGGCCCCAAGCCGCTCAGCGTTTACTTACTTAGATATTAAAATTGTTAATGTGTCGATCACATAGTGACATTATATTGTAGTGTCTAAGTGTTTAGATGTTTTTAACAGAGGTATCGTATACGTAGGTATGTAGGATACCGCGTTAACCCTGTGTGGGACCAAAATTAGTCGCAAATTCCTTAATGTTGTTCGTGGTTGTACGATATTGAAATTTTACCCGATTCTGGGCTGTTGAGTTTGAGCCGTGAAGCGACTTGCGAACGCTCTCGACGTGTCGGCACTGTCGTGTCGCGTTGTTAGAGCTGTTGTGATCCATAACTAATTTGTAAAAATAAATTATTGTGATATAAAATTATGGTTGTTTTGTTAGTACCTTCTCCTTAACTCTTATTAATGCAGAAGCGATTTATGCTGCTGCATGCAAGCACTTCAAACATGAATGCAGTGAGTAAAACTGACGTTCCTTTTTGAACTGTTAGCTCGGACGTAACGAATTACGACGATTGTCCTTTAAGACATGTTAGGAGTTTATTTGTTTTCAAAGAGCCTGGCAATGAGTGAGTACCACAGAATAAATAATAGTACTACCGTACAGAAAAAACTTCCTACAAAACCGAATTTTGACAGCGGTTCAGGAACGAATCATGCTGACCCTTTTTAATATATGGCACTATCACTTTCGGCTATTTAGGGTTGTCAAAATTCAAGTCATTATCTTATCTTTGGTCGTGCACGCAAAGGGACGTCAAGTTGTGTCAACCCTAATAATTGCTCGGAGTAATGCTCAACCGAACGGAGCCGAGAATACACGAAAGGCGGAGTTTCGCACCCCCGGTAATACATGACATAGGTAACCGTAAGCTCCAGAGGGTAAAGATTAAAAAATGGGGCATTTTTTATGAAAAGGGACCTTATTGTCGATGGCGCTTACGCCGCACAGCGTCGCACAGCATTGTATTTATAACGGAGCAACGTTAAGGCGGTTCCCTGAGCCAGAAGAGAAAAATCTCCTTCTATGATCATGTTTTTCTAAGAGGCGTTGATATTCGTAGACGTCACGAATTAATAAACTAGTGGATGTGAAATGACTCCTATTTAGTATGAAAACCAGTGTCGCTAAACTCACACATTCATAGCCACGTTAAAATATGTCACACACTTACAAAATTGCTCTGATTCGTAGCAACTTTCCATACCAAAAGGTTATTACCGGTGGACATTTCTCGAACGAATATCAACTGTAGGCTACATGAGTGACGGTTTAAAATATAATGTCAAAGCTATATGACATACGACTCTTTCATTATCTCATTCATCTCACAAAAGCTCGCTTAACGTTCACCTAATACAACTACTCAACACCAGATGGCGTTATTTTGTATAATTTTAAAATCACTTACTTATTACAGGCGAGAAAAGGGCTAAAAAACCAGTATAAGTAAGGTCTAATTACGCATGGTTTGTTACGGATCTCACGGTCACGTTACACTGGTGCGTTCGAGATCTCTACACGCCTGCGAGTAGCTAACCGTTGGAACTTCTTTCCATTCGACGATATAGGGAGGGGACAGTGTAATCGGAGTGTTTTATCGATATTTGTGTGTTCAGTTAGGTATTGATATTTCATTACCGTATGTTTTAACACATTTAGATGATACTTTATTTATGATTATAATATAGGTAGTGATAATCGTGATTGTATGAAAAATAATATGTAGTACAGTACAACAAATATCTAACTAGAAATTTGTTTCTTATTAATTGACCAACTAGGTTGTTAATGTGAACATTAAATATATCTTAAAGTCAAACAGATAAAATCATAGTTCTTTAAAGGTCTATTAACTCGGTATTGCTGTTATTTTGTGATCACAAATCTGCAATTACTTACATAGGTAAGTATTCGTCTTTAACAATATATTTAAGGCCAATCTAGACGGGACAACCTGATTAAATTGTCAAATTAATTGTATGGTGTGAAAGCATACATGAAACTGGCTCATCGATCCCACTTGATTTGATTGTAAGATTGAGACCTATCAAATCAGGAAGGGGGGCGGCAAAATTCTAATATTTCACGCTAGTTTGCGTGGTACGGAACACTTTTTATTAATTAAGTGAGCCCGAATGTCACTAATAATTACTAAATTAGTAACTAAGTTTTAGGCGTGTGGACGCTAGATGAGATGTATGGCAATTTTATCCCCAGAAATCTTTCTCTAAGAAATGCTCCTAGCAAATGGTGCTATATTTTTGCGGAAACTAATTTTCTTGCCCAGTAGCATTGACCCATTTATTTTTAATATCGGCATCTTGTGGTAACCTACAATAATTAATAATAAAGAAATAGAAAATATAAAACGTTTATTCATGGCACATTGCATGCATTGTACGCATAAGTGCATTAAGTACCTAGTCTAATTATATTAACGATGAAAATATGATGGGTGTAAAAAACAAAAACGTATGTAAAGGAATACGAAGGTTTGAAAGGTTGCCATGAAATGACCCCGACTTAACTTAGTGCTTGATGACCAGAGCTGCCATATTTACTAAGACATTGATTATCCCAAATAATAATTAGAAACGTGTCTAAAATAATAATTTATTACCGAACTACCAAACATCAAACTTGAAATATCGTAACTTTAACTTTATCGATATAAATATCGACATTGCGCAGCATCTGAGTAGCGAAGTTATTTGACATTTAGGATAGCGAATATTCCAGATAAACGTAAAGAATAGTGACAAAGGATTGTGAACTCTAAGTTCTAACTGATAAAATATAGATTTACTTAACTAACATTCGTAAATAATGCAATAGAAACAGATTTTTCGTAGTTATCGGATTATATTTAAATAAATAACCACCGGTGATAGGAAATACCTCCACGTGAAAGATTTTTTAAACCGCTGTGATTTCTGCAGCTTAATACTGCACAATACGGCATTTTAAATTTAATTATCAATTTTTGTTAGACGAGCGTACGTACGACGTGAATGTCATTCGAGCATGAAGTTTACACAACAACTGAGCATAGTCTGTGCATAAAGTGAGTCGGTCGCTACTAACTGTCGGATAGACGGGAACGCCCACTTGCCATCTCCATCCTACTCCGTGGTGTACGTTATTAAAATAAATAAAAATCGACAAAATTCGAACAAAATTGACACTTGGCGCGCATGATCTTTCCCGTTCTTTCTTGCGAAATGTGACCGTGACAGCGGCAAAACGATGGAACGGCCTTAATAAAGGCGTAAGCGCCATCGACAATAAGGTCCCTTTTTATAGAAAATACCACAAATACTTAATTTACTTATACATAAATCATTTTACCAAATAAAACACATACATTATAAAATCATTTGTATTAATTATTCGTACCAGGAACAATTTACGATATTTACATTTTTTAAAGCCAGGGATTTACTCAGTGGCGTCAGGCGTGGGCGAAGTGGGTCATCGCCCACGGCCTCGCGACATAGAAATGAAATGGCTAGGTTTGTTCACGCTACGCCACTTTACTAGAGGTGAAGAGCTCAAAAGTTGCCAACGATATCGGGTTATGTATTGCAAATGAATGTGTCCGGTTAAACCGGACACAACACAGTATCTGGGTCAAAATTCTTTTCATAGTCTTGTTTTTTGTCCCCAAAAAATGTGACATTAACCAATAAAATGGCGGCTCTGATTGTATACCGTACATGTGTCACTCATACAATGAAAGTTTTCTTCATTCCATTCGTACCAGCATCCGTGAAACGACCTGTAGTGGTTGCTGATACCACCTTCAAACCTTCTAAGAGAGCGTATTACCATCTTAAAGGCCGGCAACGCATTTGCAACCCCTTTGTTGTCTACCATCAGGCGATTCGTCTGCTCGATTGCCTCCAATATCATAAAAAAAGACTGTATTTCCATTTGTCCCCGCCTCACGTGACCGCCGCCATACATGAGGCGGGGACAGATGGGAATGATTCATATGAAGACACATATTCCCATCTGTGCCCGGCGGGGATAAATGGGAATACACCAAAAAAAAGTAGTGAGACATCACCAGATACATCGAGTTCGCCGATACTTGTCGCAGGACATTGGTCCGTTACTGAATTCCTTTTAATCCCTGGATTTAAGTGCTGGGCCGTTTATCAAAAGCTTGTAGCTTGTAGGTAATACAAGTGGAAGTCCCTTTTTGACAGCTTTTGTTAGAAAGGGACAAGGGGCTTTTGATAAAGGGGCCCCTGATATCTTGAGCATTCACTTGTAATGAACATTCTCAAGAAAGCGTTCTTCGAACATTTCGCGGAATCTGCTTAAAAATTGCGAATGCTCGATGTTAAGCCGTGTCCAGACGGGTGTAACGTGTAACATACGCTCGAGTTTATCAGTACAGTAGGTACCTAGGTTTATCAGTCAAGGGCATAAATATATATACATTCCCAAAGTTTCAAAAATATGTGTACGCTCTTACACCTTAGACAATAAAGTCGTGTACACATATTTTTGAGCCATTTGTCTGAATCGATATTTTTGCCTCCGACTGTACATCCGGAAGGCGCATGGGTAGACCCCCCACAAGGTGGACGGATGACCTGGTTAGGGTCGCGGGAGTCCGCTGGATGCGGGTGGCGCAAGACCGGTCATGAGGCACTCTTTAGGGGAGGCCTATGTTCTGCAGTGGACGTCCTCTGGCTGATATGATGAGGTACATCCATCTGGATCTGGCTTTAAGTTACTACGTTGGCATATTCAACAATACATGTAGGTATTTGATAAAACTATTTTAAAATTGTAAAGTAAAATACCCGCTGAAGCCGGGTCCAGACGGGTGTAAGTTGCATGTGTATTGTAATCCATTGTGTAGGTAATGTAACAGGAATTTGTGTGTGGACGGCACAACGAGCATTAAATGTAACGCTCGTGCCGGATCCATCGGCTATCGGTTTTTAGCGTGAACACAAAGGCGCTCGCAGTGCCGTCCATACCTTGACACTATAATACATGTAATCTTACATTACACGTTACACCCGTCTGGACACGGCTTTAAGCTATGCGAGTATTTTCTTTATAGGTGATCATTTGTGCCATTTTCAACCAAAAGGGTACTTATTGGCGCTATTTCCATATAGCTTCAATTAGAAATCAACCTTATCGACAACCGACAATGTGGTAGCCTTTGGTTGAAAACGTCACATTTTATTATAAAATATTTACGTTTCGACCTACCGTCGTAACAAAATGGTTACACAAGATGGATGAAAAAAACTCGTGTAAAAAAACACAAATCTAATTATTACTTCATACTGTACATACATTGCGCATTGCCTCTAGCCGCCCCCAGGTAATAGCTTGCCAAGACAAATGCAATTTTGATTTGTAAACATTAAGACTCAAATACAATGGAATGGGCGACCTTTTTAAAGGCCTGTGGGCGGATAGGGGATAGTTTCTCAAACAAAACATGCCACTTTGTTCTTAATAAGGGGTTACAAATATGCAAATAGAAATCCACCTTGTTGAGAGAAAGTTTTTATATAAAATCGCCACAAATAGAGATTACATTTCATTTCAGTAAAACTGAATAATTTTAATTACCTAATTACTTGGCAGTTTTTTTTAATTATATATCTAGTATCGGTCAAATAATATAAGACCTTTAATACCTTTGCGTGACTTTCATAGATACATTTAAAATGTTTTCTTCTCTTAGATTTATTTATCTTTGCTTGACGAAACGATTTAGTAAAAAAAAAATGGGCCCTGGAGGGAAAGTACCTTAAAACCTTAAGTTACCTCATTATGGGCCTATTAATTTTCCACACTGTATATATATATATATATTTTTTTTCATGATTATTTAGGCAAAAAAGGTGATATAGTATCAACCGATACAGTATTTATGAACTATGATTTAAAATCTACTGATTATATTTCATTATAAATACTATAGCACACTCTCAAGGCATTCTTCTCATTCAAAACCTACTTCATAAGACTGATATGAACACTTTACACTTACTTAATATCGACACGAATTTAGGATTTGTATAAACAGCCAATGAGCACGGTGATAGTTGGGAGATTTTGGATAGTTAAATGTTTTTACGATAGTATTGTATAAATATACGTTGCTGTGTTCATTTCCCACACCGGTTTCAGGGCGTTCGCTAGCTGGCGCGGGTTAACGCAAATATAGTTTGTCAAAGGACTGTCTCATTTCAAACATAGACAGAGAGAATCATACTATCTTTATCTTACACAAGTACTAGCACCCGAAAGAAAAGGATGAGTATAGTTTTTTTTGTTCTTATCTACTGCCAATTTGGTTTGACCAACTATAGTACTGGAGCGGACGTGTCCGACGTATTTTACCTACAGTAGGGTATTTGCCTACTAGTCAAATTAGTTTCTTTTTTCGAACTGGCAAAACGATTTTGCTACTATGGAATTTATTTGAAACACTAGCATGTGACGTCACGCGATCAACCTACTCTTTATAGTTTTATACGTGTTTTAAAATAGAAATTTGTACGGGACAGCCTATGCAATACTCATACAGTATCATCACTCAATGGCAGTGATACTAAAAAAAAACATTATGATTATGAACGTATATCGTGAACACTAATATGGCTGACTAGGCCAAAATTACTCCTTAACTTTGTATTACACGTGTGACAGTAGAACTGGCTCAATCTGTAGATATGAGACGGTTTTTTTTTTCATTTTTGTCGCTGTTATACATATACAACGTGGCCACGAGGAACCAGAAAGATGTTAACACTATTCCAAATCATATTTAAAGACTATAATGTCCTATAACTTTTCTGGAATTCGCCTAGTTTCAGAGTTAAAACCAGATAAAAAAAAAACATTTTTTTTATTGATACTTAGTGAAAAACGTCTTTTTGATGGCGATGTTGCCGCTGGCCTTGTCCAAATATCCTTATTAATCTTAGAGGATATAACCAAACGGAGTAGCCATTACCAGGCGTTCCCGTCTGTCGAAAATAGTCGGCCAATGGTCATACACAATGTATGGACTGACGTTTATCTGCCATGACTATTTTGACGTTACGTATACATTTGACGTTCCCCTCCCCCGCAAAAATTGGCACTTTTTTGTACAGCAAATTACAGACAAGGCGTCTCTGTTGGTTATATCTTCCAAGTTATTGATAGATGTCAAAAAGTGACAAGTAACACTGTTAGTGTTTACAAAAAAAGTTAAAATTATTTTTGAGTGAAAGTTTAATAAAATAGCATTTACATTTAATATACAAATACATTAAAAAAATATGGTTGTCTGTAAAGCCGGTTTAGTCGGTTTACGGACGGATAACGTCATAAGAAAACATTGATGAAAAATTGCATACTTTTATTTATGAATTGAATTTGTCACGTTACCATGGAGATCTGTCCACAACGTTACCATGGAGGTCTGTCCACAACGTTACCATGGAGATCTGTCCACAACGTGACACTTTTTCGTGCATGCTACCGGTGTTCATCAATTTATAAGACTATCACGTCAAAAAAAAACGACAAAAGAATTATTATTTGGCGAAATTGAAAACTCATATAACATTTTTTCCTTCTTTTGGCTTCAAAAATGCGTGGTTAAAATATCTCATGTTCCTCGTGGGCACCTTGTATAATAGAAATAAGTTATACTGTATGTTCAGATCGCGGGTTTCAGTGTCCATTGAGCAGGGGTCTCTCTCGTGGTTGGCGCACGTCCCTTAGCTGGTCGACGTACTCGCTGTAGAGGCGCTGCCAGCGTAGCTGACGGACGAGCAAACATAACATCTCGTCTAGAATGTCGTGCTTCTTTATACCCTGAAATTTAAAAATAACTTTTTTGTAAACAAAAACATTTTGGGTACAAGCTTTTATCGCCGATTGTAAATACTTTTTTGGGTTCCGTACCTAAGGGTAAAAACGGGAACCTATTACTAAGACTCTGCTGTCCTTCTTTCCGTCTGTCCTTCTGTCCGTCTGTCTGTCTGTCTGTCTGTCAGCAGGCTGTATCTCATGAACCTTGATAGCTAGACAGTTGAAATTTTCACAGATGATGTATTTCTGTTGCCGCTATAACAACAAATACTAAAAAGTACAACCCACGGTGGGCGAGTCCAACTCGCACTTGTCCAGTTTTCTTACAACAGTCAACTAATACTCAATATACTCATCGGTACAATTCTAACAAACTCAAACATAATGAGGTTGCGTTATTTTATCATACGAGTTCCTGTGACCACCGGGTCTCTATTGTTACCCATAAAGTTTTAAGTCATATCATAATGTATTGTTTGTTCGCATTTTCGTTAGTCATAATTAGCTTTTTCTCAGAACCGCGTAATTTTTTCGCATTGCCATAAAACAAACCTAACCTATCTATTTTATAACCTTACGAAAATCCTGAAAAGTTGTTATAGCGGCATCAGAAATACATCACCTGTGAATATTTCAACTGTCTATTACGGTTCATGAGATACAGCCTGGTGGCAGACGGACAGACAGACGGACAGCTGAGTCTTAATAATAGGGTCCCATTTTTACCCTTTGGGTACGGAACCCTAAAAAATAGTATTTCAGTGAATAGCTGGTGAATCTTACCAGAACTGTGGCCTGCCACTTTTTGGGTGTGCTGGTACAATGGCTGGGCCCCAGCATGTCGTCTAGTATTGTTCTCAGCTGATCCTCATTACCTGAAATTATAAATAACAACTTTTAAATTAGGGACATATCACCTATATGTCGAGACGAAAATCTATCATCATTGTTAGGTGTATAATTCTTTCAAATACGCTACGAGACGGCCTCAAACTTATTAATTTACAGAGCGATTTTGTATTCACTTACAGAGTTAAACAAATTCGCCCTCAAAGATCTATTGACGAAATCAACTACAAAAATATCACGCGATGGCGATTTGCTCTAATAATTGCATTGTCACCAAAGTTGTACATATGTATGTATGTCCGCCACATATACTGCTGTAGGCAACAAAATGGTAACATAAAAATTAGAAAAGGATTTTTTTTAGGGTACCTCGCCTACAAAAAAAAATTGTTTTTCGCTTTAACCCTATGATGTAGGGTGTCGTTGGATAGGTTTTTGAAAATGAATAGGGGTCATCCAATGCCCTTTTTTGATAAATAGAATATTACCAGAAATATTCGCAGCAAAAGAAAAAAAATTATATCCCCCCCCCCCCCCCCCAACACTTCTCCAACTTTTGAACCATAGGTTTAAAAATTATAAAAAAAAACATGCAAGTAAAGCTTAGTAAATACTTTTAATGAAAACTATAGCGAACATAGAGAAGTAATGATTATGGATTTGGCCGACTAGCCGACTAGTCGGCCGACTAATCGGCCATCTGTGCGCCGATTAGTCTGCCAGTAGGCCAAATCAATAGTCGGTACCAGGGATCGAATAACGGGATATTTTTTATACAAATTAACCGGTATTCAATTTCGGTATCTCGGTTGTTTATGTATATTTTTCCATTTTATTTAGGTGATCTGATAACTCATTGTCCTTACCTAAATATCATTCTCAATATCAAAGAAATATTTCGTATGCTACGTGATATTTTGATTTTAAGTTATACCGGTAACGATCCCTGGTCGGTACATCACTAATTATAATAATTACATTATTTACCGTGGTTGACGAGGTGTCCGAATAACGCCTTGATCCAATGTCGGTAGTCCTTCGCTAGTCTAAGATGGAAGCACGAAGCCACTTGCGCTTCCAGCCAGCTTCGAGCCGCATCAGAACTGTAGCTGCTGTAAAAATTTATACAATAATTAAAAATCAATAACGGGTAATTGCGTAAGATTTTATAATAAACTTCCAAACCATATTATTGAATTATCAATTAATAAATTTAAGAATTATGTAAAGCGTAAACTTATTTCTGAAGCTTATTATACCACACAAGACTACACGAATGATAAAACAACGTGGGATTAATTTTGATTCGAAACGATTAATTATTTATTAGGTATATTTGATTAAATTGATAATCTAATGTATGTACTTCTTTTGTTTATTTTTTAAATTTAGATTTTATTCTAGTAACATTTTAGACTAGTATTTTGTATACAATTTTTTTATGTTTGACGATCTTTTTGTGAAATTCTTAGTATTAAATTTGATCTGTATTATTATGGACTAATAATAACATTAATAAATTGCTGTGATAATTAGCTTAAGATAATATATATTTGTTTATTATTATACATATCAGCACTTACAGATAAACCTTACGTGCTAATAGTGTTGTTAGTAATTATTTCATGTGATTATACACTAATATAATTCTACATATTCATCTTTCTGTTATTATACAATTCTATCAAATGTTCCATTACGAATTATATCATTAAATAGGTACATACTTATATTATATTATTATGTCATTATGAAATTATACTAAATTATCATCATTATGTATGTCACATGTCACATTATTAACTATTTTTTATTGTAACAAATATTACAGTACAATTTAATCCAAACGAAATTTCAACAAATCATTATTATTTTCACAGTATAAATTAAATTCACATTAACAAATAAAAGATACAACATAATATAATCTAAACTTAATTACAAACGTTTACAACAATTATGTCACAGATTCTACAATAGAGCTAGGGGTTACAATACTTTCCAAGTAACGAGATGTTGCACTTAAAAATTTAGTCTCCTGGGAGAAGAAAATGTCAAGCTGCTTGTCGCTGTCCAGTATGTCATTCATCAATTTTAACGCGTGGTGCAGTGGAGAGGACTGGAGGCGAGCGCGCGCGTGCGCGCTGGAGGAATGGAGAAGAGATCGCGGCGGCGAGTACGCAGTTGTTTAGTTGATAAACGGGGAACGCGTAACGGTATTTGTGCTAACAGCTGGGAGTTTGTTAATTGACCGCGAATTAGATGGAAAAAATATTTAATTAAGTATATGTACATAAATAAATAAATAAATGTTATAGGACATTCTTACACAGATTGACTAAGTCCCACGGTAAGCCCGAGGAGGCTTGTGTTATGGGTACTCAGAAATATCTGTGCTCATCACACCAATAAATGCCCTTACCGGGATTCGAACCCAGGACCATCGGCTTCACAGGCAGAGTCACTACCCACTAGGCCAGACCGGTCGTCAATACTATCTGTCTTACACCTAGTATATCACAAATAATGAACCCTATTGGGTCGCCACCCTATATGTCGTACCCTGTATTAGCCTGCGTGTGTCGGGGCTGCACGGGGTACAGCGCGTGCGCCACACCGGGTCCCGAGCGTCCGTCCACACCACCCTGTATACAACACATCGTTACGTACCCTGTATTAGCCTGCGTGTGTCGGGGCTGCGCGGGGTACAGCGCGTGCGCCACACCGGGTCCCGAGCGTCCGTCCACACCACCCTGTATACAACACATCGTTACGTACCCTGTATTAGCCTGCGTGTGTCGGGGCTGCGCGGGGTACAGCGCGTGCGCCACACCGGGTCCCGAGCGTCCGTCCACACCACCCTGTATACAACACATCGTTACGTACCCTGTATTAGCCTGCGTGTGTCGGGGCTGCGCGGGGTACAGCGCGTGCGCCACACCGGGTCCCGAGCGTCCGTCCACACCACCCTGTATACAACACATCGTTACGTACCCTGTATTAGCCTGCGTGTGTCGGGGCTGCGCGGGGTACAGCGCGTGCGCCACACCGGGTCCCGAGCGTCCGTCCACACCACCCTGTATACAACACATCGTTACGTACCCTGTATTAGCCTGCGTGTGTCGGGGCTGCGCGGGGTACAGCGCGTGCGCCACACCGGGTCCCGAGCGTCCGTCCACACCACCCTGTATACAACACATCGTTACGTACCCTGTATTAGCCTGCGTGTGTCGGGGCTGCGCGGGGTACAGCGCGTGCGCCACACCGGGTCCCGAGCGTCCGTCCACACCACCCTGTATACAACACATCGTTACGTACCCTGTATTAGCCTGCGTGTGTCGGGGCTGCGCGGGGTACAGCGCGTGCGCCACACCGGGTCCCGAGCGTCCGTCCACACCACCCTGTATACAACACATCGTTACGTACCCTGTATTAGCCTGCGTGTGTCGGGGCTGCGCGGGGTACAGCGCGTGCGCCACACCGGGTCCCGAGCGTCCGTCCACACCACCCTGTATACAACACATCGTTACGTACCCTGTATTAGCCTGCGTGTGTCGGGGCTGCGCGGGGTACAGCGCGTGCGCCACACCGGGTCCCGAGCGTCCGTCCACACCACCCTGTATACAACACATCGTTACGTACCCTGTATTAGCCTGCGTGTGTCGGGGCTGCGCGGGGTACAGCGCGTGCGCCACACCGGGTCCCGAGCGTCCGTCCACACCACCCTGTATACAACACATCGTTACGTACCCTGTATTAGCCTGCGTGTGTCGGGGCTGCGCGGGGTACAGCGCGTGCGCGGCGCGCGGCGCGCGGGTGGAGGCGTGGCCGCCGCACGCGCGCCACACCGGGTCCCGAGCGTCCGTCCACACCACCCTGTATACAACACATCGTTACGTACCCTGTATTAGCCTGCGTGTGTCGGGGCTGCGCGGGGTACAGCGCGTGCGCGGCGCGCGGCGCGCGGGTGGAGGCGTGGCCGCCGCACGCGCGCCACACCGGGTCCCGAGCGTCCGTCCACACCACCCTGTATACAACACATCGTTACGTACCCTGTATTAGCCTGCGTGTGTCGGGGCTGCGCGGGGTACAGCGCGTGCGCGGCGCGCGGCGCGCGGGTGGAGGCGTGGCCGCCGCACGCGCGCCACACCGGGTCCCGAGCGTCCGTCCACACCACCCTGTATACAACACATCGTTACGTACCCTGTATTAGCCTGCGTGTGTCGGGGCTGCGCGGGGTACAGCGCGTGCGCCACACCGGGTCCCGAGCGTCCGTCCACACCACCCTGTATACAACACATCGTTACGTACCCTGTATTAGCCTGCGTGTGTCGGGGCTGCGCGGGGTACAGCGCGTGCGCCACACCGGGTCCCGAGCGTCCGTCCACACCACCCTGTATACAACACATCGTTACGTACCCTGTATTAGCCTGCGTGTGTCGGGGCTGCGCGGGGTACAGCGCGTGCGCCACACCGGGTCCCGAGCGTCCGTCCACACCACCCTGTATACAACACATCGTTACGTACCCTGTATTAGCCTGCGTGTGTCGGGGCTGCGCGGGGTACAGCGCGTGCGCGGCGCGCGGCGCGCGGGTGGAGGCGTGGCCGCCGCACGCGCGCCACACCGGGTCCCGAGCGTCCGTCCACACCACCCTGTATACAACACATCGTTACGTACCCTGTATTAGCCTGCGTGTGTCGGGGCTGCGCGGGGTACAGCGCGTGCGCGGCGCGCGGCGCGCGGGTGGAGGCGTGGCCGCCGCACGCGCGCCACACCGGGTCCCGAGCGTCCGTCCACACCACCCTGTATACAACACATCGTTACGTACCCTGTATTAGCCTGCGTGTGTCGGGGCTGCGCGGGGTACAGCGCGTGCGCGGCGCGCGGCGCGCGGGTGGAGGCGTGGCCGCCGCACGCGCGCCACACCGGGTCCCGAGCGTCCGTCCACACCACCCTGTATACAACACATCGTTACGTACCCTGTATTAGCCTGCGTGTGTCGGGGCTGCGCGGGGTACAGCGCGTGCGCCACACCGGGTCCCGAGCGTCCGTCCACACCACCCTGTATACAACACATCGTTACGTACCCTGTATTAGCCTGCGTGTGTCGGGGCTGCGCGGGGTACAGCGCGTGCGCCACACCGGGTCCCGAGCGTCCGTCCACACCACCCTGTATACAACACATCGTTACGTACCCTGTATTAGCCTGCGTGTGTCGGGGCTGCGCGGGGTACAGCGCGTGCGCCACACCGGGTCCCGAGCGTCCGTCCATACCACCCTGTATACAACACATCGTTACGTACCCTGTATTAGCCTGCGTGTGTCGGGGCTGCGCGGGGTACAGCGCGTGCGCCACACCGGGTCCCGAGCGTCCGTCCACACCACCCTGTATACAACACATCGTTACGTACCCTGTATTAGCCTGCGTGTGTCGGGGCTGCGCGGGGTACAGCGCGTGCGCCACACCGGGTCCCGAGCGTCCGTCCACACCACCCTGTATACAACACATCGTTACGTACCCTGTATTAGCCTGCGTGTGTCGGGGCTGCGCGGGGTACAGCGCGTGCGCCACACCGGGTCCCGAGCGTCCGTCCACACCACCCTGTATACAACACATCGTTACGTACCCTGTATTAGCCTGCGTGTGTCGGGGCTGCGCGGGGTACAGCGCGTGCGCCACACCGGGTCCCGAGCGTCCGTCCACACCACCCTGTATACAACACATCGTTACGTACCCTGTATTAGCCTGCGTGTGTCGGGGCTGCGCGGGGTACAGCGCGTGCGCCACACCGGGTCCCGAGCGTCCGTCCACACCACCCTGTATACAACACATCGTTACGTACCCTGTATTAGCCTGCGTGTGTCGGGGCTGCGCGGGGTACAGCGCGTGCGCCACACCGGGTCCCGAGCGTCCGTCCACACCACCCTGTATACAACACATCGTTACGTACCCTGTATTAGCCTGCGTGTGTCGGGGCTGCGCGGGGTACAGCGCGTGCGCCACACCGGGTCCCGAGCGTCCGTCCACACCACCCTGTATACAACACATCGTTACGTACCCTGTATTAGCCTGCGTGTGTCGGGGCTGCGCGGGGTACAGCGCGTGCGCCACACCGGGTCCCGAGCGTCCGTCCACACCACCCTGTATACAACACATCGTTACGTACCCTGTATTAGCCTGCGTGTGTCGGGGCTGCGCGGGGTACAGCGCGTGCGCCACACCGGGTCCCGAGCGTCCGTCCACACCACCCTGTATACAACACATCGTTACGTACCCTGTATTAGCCTGCGTGTGTCGGGGCTGCGCGGGGTACAGCGCGTGCGCGGCGCGCGGCGCGCGGGTGGAGGCGTGGCCGCCGCACGCGCGCCACACCGGGTCCCGAGCGTCCGTCCACACCACCCTGTATACAACACATCGTTACGTACCCTGTATTAGCCTGCGTGTGTCGGGGCTGCGCGGGGTACAGCGCGTGCGCGGCGCGCGGCGCGCGGGTGGAGGCGTGGCCGCCGCACGCGCGCCACACCGGGTCCCGAGCGTCCGTCCACACCACCCTGTATACAACACATCGTTACGTACCCTGTATTAGCCTGCGTGTGTCGGGGCTGCGCGGGGTACAGCGCGTGCGCCACACCGGGTCCCGAGCGTCCGTCCACACCACCCTGTATACAACACATCGTTACGTACCCTGTATTAGCCTGCGTGTGTCGGGGCTGCGCGGGGTACAGCGCGTGCGCGGCGCGCGGCGCGCGGGTGGAGGCGTGGCCGCCGCACGCGCGCCACACCGGGTCCCGAGCGTCCGTCCACACCACCCTGTATACAACACATCGTTACGTACCCTGTATTAGCCTGCGTGTGTCGGGGCTGCGCGGGGTACAGCGCGTGCGCCACACCGGGTCCCGAGCGTCCGTCCACACCACCCTGTATACAACACATCGTTACGTACCCTGTATTAGCCTGCGTGTGTCGGGGCTGCGCGGGGTACAGCGCGTGCGCGGCGCGCGGCGCGCGGGTGGAGGCGTGGCCGCCGCACGCGCGCCACACCGGGTCCCGAGCGTCCGTCCACACCACCCTGTATACAACACATCGTTACGTACCCTGTATTAGCCTGCGTGTGTCGGGGCTGCGCGGGGTACAGCGCGTGCGCGGCGCGCGGCGCGCGGGTGGAGGCGTGGCCGCCGCACGCGCGCCACACCGGGTCCCGAGCGTCCGTCCACACCACCCTGTATACAACACATCGTTACGTACCCTGTATTAGCCTGCGTGTGTCGGGGCTGCGCGGGGTACAGCGCGTGCGCCACACCGGGTCCCGAGCGTCCGTCCACACCACCCTGTATACAACACATCGTTACGTACCCTGTATTAGCCTGCGTGTGTCGGGGCTGCGCGGGGTACAGCGCGTGCGCGGCGCGCGGCGCGCGGGTGGAGGCGTGGCCGCCGCACGCGCGCCACACCGGGTCCCGAGCGTCCGTCCACACCACCCTGTATACAACACATCGTTACGTACCCTGTATTAGCCTGCGTGTGTCGGGGCTGCGCGGGGTACAGCGCGTGCGCGGCGCGCGGCGCGCGGGTGGAGGCGTGGCCGCCGCACGCGCGCCACACCGGGTCCCGAGCGTCCGTCCACACCACCCTGTATACAACACATCGTTACGTACCCTGTATTAGCCTGCGTGTGTCGGGGCTGCGCGGGGTACAGCGCGTGCGCGGCGCGCGGCGCGCGGGTGGAGGCGTGGCCGCCGCACGCGCGCCACACCGGGTCCCGAGCGTCCGTCCACACCACCCTGTATACAACACATCGTTACGAACAATACAATGCTTCAGCCGCATATACACGATGGCTAAAAAATAAGTGCATTCCCGTTGCCAGGGAGGTTTTGGGATTATACTGAGCAACTTTTACTATGGGACCAACCCCGAAATAGCGAAAAAAAATTGGCTGTTTCATACATTTTGACTGGTTCAATTTCTATGGGAGGTAATTTTTTTTTTTGCGATTTCGTGGTTGGTCGCATAGTAAAAGATGCTCAGTATAATCCCAAAATAACTCAACTGGAACAATCACATCAACAAACGTATAGACAAGGCGGGAGTTGTCTTCCGGCAATGCAGAAGGATGATTGGTAAGAGGTGGGGACTCAACCCAAAAATTACTCTCTGGCTCTATAAGACAATAATCCGCCCCTTACTCTGTTACGGTGCTCTGGTTTGGTGGCCAAGAACAAACCTAGGCAACGTACGAGACAAGCTACATAGACTCCAAAGACTCGCATGCGCGGCCACCACTGGCTGTACGAGGTCCACACCGACTGCAGCCATGGAGGTCATGTTAAGCCTTCCACCGCTGCACCTACACATACAACAAGAGGCCAGTCTCTCAGCGGTAAGGCTGCGAGCCCTTAATATATGGTCCAACATCATAGGAGCTCTTCACACAACTTGCCTGGCTAAGGTATATGACGAATTTCCAGTGCTCAATTCGGGCACGGATCGGATTCATAAACAAGCTATCTTCGACAAAAGGTACAAAATACAGTTATACGAGGACGACAATTACGAAGGACTCAATCCTCGGGAGCTCAGAATCTTCACTGATGGGTCCAAAACAGACAGCGGATCGGGCTCTGGAACCTTCTCAGAAGACCTGAACATGTCAATTACCACTCCACTAGGAGCCCATAACTCGGTATTCCAGGCTGAGTGCATGGGCATCATAAACGCGGCGGCTGCCATCACTGCAAGGAAGGTAGTAGGATCCTCCATCCGCATACTCTCCGACAGTAGAGCAGTCTTGATGGCTCTAAAAAGCCATATAGTCACATCCAAACTTATACACGAATGCCACGAACGACTAATGGAGGTATGTCATAACAATAAGATCACCCTACAATGGATCAAAGGACACAGCGGATCCCGGGGTAACGATGCTGCGGACGAGCTTGCCAGGCAAGGATCGAGTGCGGGAGCGATTGGCCCAGAACCGATCCTCCCGATACCGTTTAGCAAGGTACGCTCAATGCTGCTGGCACGTACAGGGAAACTACACACAGAACATTGGCTAAACCAGACTGGATGCAGACAGGCCAAACAAGCCATGCCTGGCATCAGCGGAAAGCTCACAAGGGTGCTCCTTCAATTAGGAAAGACCCGACTGAGCATGGTGACCAGTGTCATAACAGGTCATGGACTATTTAACAAACATCTTTTTATAACAGGTGTCACAGACAGTCCCCTATGCAGAGGATGCATGGAGACAGAAGAAACAGCCTCTCACGTGGTGCTGGAGTGCAGCGGAGTGGCCCCATACAGGGCAAAACATCTCGGATCCCCGAGAGACCTCCCCGAGGTCCTACTCAACATCAAAGGTTTGATAGGTTTCCTCGAGGAGCTGGGCTGGCAGGACTAGCCCACCCCCATGTCACGCAAAATAGGCGCCAGTCATCGAGTTGCGGAAAATCGCCCGAACTACAATACAATACAATCCCAAAATCTCTCTGGCAACGCGAGCACATATTTTTTAGCCAGCCTGTATCGGGTGGAAAAAATAACGGACCCTGAAGGGAAAATGCCTTAAAACCTTAAATTAGCTCATTTTACTTAAAGGAAACATTCTTTTATTTTTAAAAAGAAACAAAACTGCATTCAAAGATTTTTCATTTTTTTTTCAAATTCACGTATAAAAATATTCTTGAGTAATATTCGATCTTATAGAAATTTTGTACGACAGACGAGTGTAAGACCTAATGTTTCTTGGAGAAATGTTATCATTAAAATTAACTTTATCGACTAGTAGAATAAAAATAAAGTGTTTATTTTTTGAAATTTTTAGTCAGTTCGATTCCCGGGCGAGACAAGCGAATTAAAAAAAAACTTTGAATGCAGTTTTGTTTCTTTTTAAAAATAAAATAATGTTTCCTTTAAGTAAAATTACCTAACTTAAGGTTTGAAGGAACTTTCCCTCCAGGGCCCATATTTTTTTTCCACCCTGTAGATCGTCTATATCAATCACTAGCAACTTGGCGACGATAAAATGTGGCAGCGCCAACACAAACACTTAAAACAAGTCAAACTTGTGTTTATGTCATTTGTACAATAAAGTGTTACATACATACATACAAAATGTCTATGAAAACACGACATATATCATAGTAATCACGTATATGAAATTACTTCGTCGCTGTCAAACTGCTGCAAAATTAACACTTTCCTAAACCCTTGTCAAGCGCCCACATTCACACACAGAACACAAAATAAAAAAAGGTCATGTAAGTAAAAAAACCATAACATCTAGAACTAAAATTTAAACTTACCATGCGTACAATTTTTTGCAATAAATATAACTTTTCCCGTTGCTAAGTGAGATCATTGGATTCCCGTCTTCCAGTAGAGAGCAATTTGTTACCGATACTGAAACATACACAATTTAAAAATTACAATATTCTGAAATACCTTTTTATAAGGAATTCTAAGGTAAGTAATCGAAAACTAAATTACTAGGGAATAATAAAAGAAAAAACACGTGTTTTATTATTTTTCGCGCACTTGCTTAGTTCAATTTGGTCAAAGATACCGATTTCACGGTGTATATGTATACACGGTGGCTAAAAAATAAGTGCATTCCCGTTGCCAGGGAGGTGTTGGGATTATACTGAGCAACTTTTACTATTGGACCAACCCCGAAATCGCGGAGTCATGGGTGTTTTCTATGTATAGGTATAGGTATGTATTTATCTATGTAAGTATGTATATCGTCGCCTAGCACCCATAGTACAAGCTTTGCTTAGTTTGGGGATAGGTTGATCTGTGTAAGATGTCCCCTAATATTTATTTATGAATGAATGCTTACCTCCGGGCTGCATCAGGCTCCTAAAGCTTAGCGGCCTGACGATGCATGTCGCGTTGGCGAGGTCCCAGATGCCGAGCTCGGCGGACGTGGTGACGGCCGCCAGCGTGTCGCCGGAGAGCGTCAGTCTGGCCGCCGGGGACATTAGTGCTGGAAGTTACATCTAAATGTTACATTCAAATGTGCACATGTGAAGTGTGTTGGGTTTTCAAGCCATGATTCAAAATGAAAACCTGCCTTCCCTAAGGCCGCTTTCCCACTGACGTCCAGTTTTTTACGGGATACGGTTTAAAGAGGTTTGTTAAGAACTATAGATAATAGAAGAGGAAAGATGCTTTTGGGCACCTGATACGACACGACGAATTTATCAAAAACATCATAGAAGGGAAAGTTGAAGCAAAGAGGAAGAAGGGAAGGCCAAGGAGAGCGTACATGCATCAAATAAAGGAAAAACTCAACGTCGTGTCGTATCAGGCTGTCAAAGAAAAGGCAGAGGACCGCGAAACATGGAAATTGCTTCACCGACAAGAGACTTACTCTTAAATATGATTATGGTTTTCTGCATGCACAAGACTAAGGTATTCATGCTTCAATAGTCAAATCAATTACAAAAATAATAAATAAGAACATAAAGATAGTATAATAATAAAATTTAAAACAATAAATATTAAAGAATGTCAACAATGAAAACTTCAGAAAAAAACTACCAAAAATTACAAAAATAGAAAACGAGCTATAAATTATTACACTATTACCATTTCTTGATTAGCAGTGATTTTAAAGTCTTCTTAAAATGTACAATATTTAATTCTTTTATAGCGTTCGGAATTTTATTATATATTTCAGGTGCTACACTTTTGCGCATCATGGCTGTTTTACATACTTTATGGCATAAATCAGTCTGGCGTGAGCAACGATTACGTTCGGACGCGTTCCTTTGTTTACCTTTTTGTAAGACCGATTTTTTTGTGTTTTGCTGAGAGTATTATAATTCCGAGTGTGTACAAATTGATTACAATGACTTTAGTACTGATAATACGTGAAAAACTAAGTTAATTAGTGATTTTTTCGTGAAAACACAATATTAGTGGTTTTATCGAACTACCCTCAATTTATGATTATGAGTGAATCGGGCGAGGATACGGCCCCGCAGCCGGCCGCGGGTGCCGAGATGTCCCCAGAATCAATCAGGAAGGTTATCATGGGCTCCGAGGCCTCCACTCCTCAAGGAGATGGTGAGATGGACTTGCAATGGGATGACGGAGATTTGAATGCCGTTAACCAACTCGCTGCGGAGCCCGAGCCAGACTCTGCAGAGCAGCGAGGCGATAAGCGACGGTTAGAGGATGACGGTGGCGATGATGATGAGTTTACGCTCGTATGTAGGAATAAACGTAGAGATGTACGTCGTTCCCCCCCTTCGAGTAGTCCTCTACCAAAGTCTGACGATATTATTTATGAGGTTTCAGTTAGTTCCAAAAACGCTCTCCCGAAACAATTGGGATTTGCAAAGATATTGTCGAGTCATAATGTGCAGGGCGTCTTAAGAGTAAAATATAAGAGTCCTTTCAAAGTACTGATCAGATTTAATACTGAGATTAACGCAAACAGTTTCTTGGAGAGTGAAGTTGCGAAGAATTTTGAGTGGATTTGTAGAAATACTAACGAGTTGCCATTCTGCTACGGGGTAGTCAGAGATATAGATTTTGATGTTGATGAAAAGGATCTAAAAGATATTTTTGTGTGTGATTCAGATACAGAGATTTTAGCCGTCAAACGATTAAACAAAAGAGATGAGCAGGGTAAGTGGGTAAAGTGTGAAACTGTACGTGTTTGTTTTCGAGGGTCAATTCTGCCCCCTTACGTTAAGGCGTATGGATGTCGTATGGCGGTAGATTCATATAAGTATCCAGTCACCCAATGTTCGAAATGCTGGCGATTTGGCCATGTCAGTAATTTTTGTCCATCCAAGGTACAAATCTGTCCTAAATGCGGAGAAAAACATGAAAATTGTGAAACAAAGAAGTTCCAATGCGTGAACTGCAACGGGAACCATTTATCCTTGATGAAAAGCTTATGTCCCGCGTTCCTAAAAGAAAGATCCATTCGTGCATTCATGGGGCAAAACAATTGCACATATAAAGTAGCCCTAAAGAAAATTAACGAGGAAAAAAAGCAGAATACTGATGTAAGCAGTGGCTTCCAGGCGAGAGAAACTCTGCTACTGAATCCGAGTCCCCTAGTATTTTCAACCGGGGAATCCTCGAAGCCTTCTTGTAGAGATATATGTGCTGGGGCTTCAGTTAGTAATTTTAATTTTGAAGAAGAGCATCCTGAAAGCGAATTAGTAAAAAGTGTACTTCAAAATAAGGATATTGGAAGCAAAAATAAAAAGCAAAGTGACAAAAAACGCCGCAAATCGAAGAGAAGCGAGAAACATAATATGAGTGCCGAGGAATCATCTGAAACTGAAAGTACCCGTCCTCCAATTGACGTAGTCCCCCCTCAGCAATCTCGAAGAACTCGCAAAGAAAGAAAGTCCTTAATAGATAGGTTTTTGGAAAAGATAAATGAAGCAATGGCAACCGAGGGAGATTTTGAAAATAAAATTAAGGTATTTATGGAATTTATCTGGAGTGAGGTTAAGAATTTTGTTCAGAAATTTTTCACTATAGAGATGTTGTTAAAGCTTTTTGGAAATCACAATAATGGCCAGTAACACAACAAAAAAGGATTTGATAAGCATATACCAATGGAATGCTAACAGTTTAAAACCTAAAGCTCGAAACTTTGAACTTTTAATACTACAAGATAAAATCCATATGGCATTTGTGAGTGAGACTTGGCTTTCTACTCAAACTACTCTTAAGTTTAGTGGATATAACGTAGTAAGAGCAGACAGGTCCGATTCTTATGGTGGCCTGTGCGCCATCATACACAGATCAATAAAATTTTCACATAGACCTTATAATGTAACTAATTCTGAAATGCAAGTCATGATTATTGAAATATTTAATATTCCTGGCCTTAAACATATTATATCGATATATTGCCCACCCTCCGTAACCACTAATCAGCATGATTGGGACTCAATCTTCAGTTTTGTTAAGTCAGAGTGTCTAATATTTGGTGATATGAATGCTCATCACGCCCTATGGTCATGTAAATCCGATCGGAGAGGAGAGGCTGTGTACAAAGCTATGTTTGAAAATGATTTCGTGTGTCTAAACGATGGTTCACACACTCGCATTAAATGGGTTAATGGCAGCCTGCAGACATCTTCACCTGACATCTCATTCGCTTCAACGGACATTGCTACTAATGTTAGCTGGCAGACTTGTAATGAAAATTTGGGTAGTGATCATGTGATATTAAAGATGAACTGTGGTTATATCCGATCTAAAATGTTTACCAAGAAGAGGAATTATAAAGAGGCTAGCTGGGCAGAGTATAATAAAGAAGCAGAAACAGTGTTTGATGTTTCAGTGAGTGATGACGTTCAAACTAGTTATGATATATTTATGAAAAACATCCAATCATTAGCTGATAAACATATCCCTTGGATCAAGACGAGTGAAGACCCTTCATCAAAATTTCGACCTAAACATTATTGGAATTCAGAAATATCCAAAGCTGTAGCAGAAAGACGTTTAGCCTTGGCAAAGGTGCGACGTAATCCTACTCCATCAAATCTTTCTTGCTGGCAAACCAAGGTGTCAAAAGCCAGTGAACTGATAAAAAAGGCTAGCTCGAAAGCGTGGAAAGATTTTTGTACGAGCATCGACCATGAATCATCAGCTACTATCATGTGGAGGAAAATGAGATGGATGAAGGGAAACTCTGGAGGCCGTGCTGGTGTTGATCCCGACAACGCCAGGAATCTGCTTTACTCATTGACCCCAGATAGTGTTGCTGAACTGGACCCGTCCTTTTCTAGTGCACAATCTTCTGTGTTAGAAATCCCGATTACTCTCCCTGAATTGCAAAATTGTTTAAAAAAGAAGGATACCTCTCCAGGAGTTGATAACATATCTTATTCTATGATTTTTAATCTTTCAGACAATGGTAAATTAATGCTGATAAAAATATTTAATCTCATAATTCATACCGGGGTTGTCCCGGATCAGTGGAGAGATGTCCAAATAGTCCCTATACTTAAGCCGGGGAGGGACCCCGGCTTGCCATCTTCTTTACGTTCGATTTCTTTAATATCTTGTCCATGTAAAATTCTACACTTGATTCTTATGAAGAGAATTGAATGGTTTGTGGAGAGCCGGGGTCTCCTTCCTAACGCATCGACTGGTTTCAGACGGGCTCAGTCTTGTTTAGATAATTTGGCTTTACTTACAACTGATATTCAGCAGCGACGAATGGCGCAAAATGAAGGAGGCCTACACCCAAAGGGTAGAAAAAGGCTAAAGAGAGAGAGAAGAGAGAGAGATATTCAGCAAGGATTTGGTAAAAAACAACCTACTGTTGCTTGTTTTATCGACATCGATAATGCATATAATAACATAGATATACGCTCATTAATTAACATTTTACAAAACATAAGCATAGGTAATAAGATATGTGATATGATATCTATGGAATTTCCTTTCTAATAGGCGCTGTAGAATTATTCTGAATTGTGGAGGTAACCCTTTAATTAGACATACACACCAAGGATTAGCCCAAGGAGATCCCATTTCTCCTCTTTTATTTAATATTGCAACCATGGAAATCGGTAATAGTATTAATAATGTTTGTATCTCGCAATATGATGATTTCGTGTTGTATAAAACAGTGGAAAGAGGGCGCACTACAGATACAGTTAGTGTTCTACAACTCTCTATTGACTGTTTGATTGGTTGTCTAGAAAAAGTTGGCTTGTATCTGTCTGAGAATAAATCGAAAGTATGTGTTTTTAAAAGATCACGAAAAGATGTTAATGTTGACATAGTTGTTAATGGCAAGTCTCTCGAGGTTGTTCGTAAAGTTAAGTATTTAGGATTATGGCTGGATTCGCCCTTGAGATGGGGGCTCCATATAAAAGAGCTGTGTGAAAGAAATTACAAACATATTAATATTTTAAAGGTTCTAGCGGGCAGGTCTTGGGGAGTTCACCCTAAAAATCTCAGGCGCCTCTATATATCTCTCTTAAGAAGTCGCCTGGATTATGGTAGTTTTATTTATGGAAGCTGTGCTATTTATCATTTAAAGAAATTAGACATTTTGCAAAATAGAGCTTTGCGTGTGTGCGGAGGCTTCATACGCAGCACACACGCAAAGCTAGCTAATAGTGCTCCAGTTGTAATACTATCTGACTCAAAGAGTGCACTTCAACACCTTAATCGTTGTGTTTATGGACAAAGAGGCATGCCTGTTGCATATGAAGCTCTACAGTTGATTCATGAGTTTATTTGTAAAGATAGAGTTGTTAAAATACAGTGGATTCCTTCCCACGTAGGGTTAGTAGGAAACGAGGCAGTAGATAAGCTTGCTAAAACCGCTGTAATGGATGGCTCTGTACTCGATTCTATACCATATTCAAGTGAAGTAATTCCCAGAATTAAAAAAAGATGTTTACAGAAATGGGAATACCATTTTGGAGAACAAGCTTTATCAAGGGGTGTTAGAATCTGGTACAGAACAATTCAAGATAGACCCTTGTGGATACCCTGGTTTGATTCTGCTAACCTCTCTAGAAAAGTGTTAGTCTCAGCTTTCGGAGTCCGGTCCGGACACATCCCTACAAACAAATTTCTGTGCATGATGGGTGTTAAATCGTCACCACTGTGTGCAAACTGTCAGAAGACTGATGACTTGTCTCACGTGTTGTTGGAATGCGTCCGGAATTCGGACTTGAGAAAAAGAATTTTTGGTAGTCTGGGCTCCATGCACAATGGACAGATCAATTGTTGGTTGTCAGAACCTATATCGGACAAAGCAATCAGTGTTTACCACTTTATTGACCTCTCCCTTGAGTAGGGAACTATGATAGCACCCATGAGGCTGACATGTTCACCTAGAGTGTCCAAAGCCTCCATAAAAACCAGATAAAAAAAAAATGGCATAAATATTTTTTATATTGAGATCGTACAGGGAGCTTTCGTGTGTCACAAATTTTATCAAAAACATTACATTTTACAAAGACAGAAATTTCCAAGATATATAGGCAGGGCAGAGTTAGGATAATTAGTGATTTAAAGTCCGGAATAACACTATCCATCATTTTAGACCACACATAGATCGTATACATCTTTTCTGGGCTTTAAGTACTGCGTCTTCATCAGCTGCATTGCCCCATAAGATGACTCCATATCGTAGTACCGATGCAACAAGTCCATGATAAGCAACACGTGAAGCTTCATTATTTACTACCTTGGAAAGCTTATGAAAAGCAAGTGCTGACTTACTTAAATATTTACACACATCGTTTATATGGTATTTCCAAGTAAGTTGGCTGTCAATGAATAATCCTAGAAATTTGCTCACTCCTATAGTCTATTTCTAATTCCTATTATTTGGTTCAGGTACAATTTGGGAATAAATTTTTTATACACGAATTCAATATATATCATACTTTTTTCTTGCGATAGATAATCAATAATGTAATAGGTTGTATAATACTGTCCGCGCGCCAATTCCGTGCATTCGGAGGTCGAGGAAGTGGGAGGGTGTGCGCCACGCAGGTACGTACAAAATGACACTAATCTGTCATGACGCCCAACATTCCTTACATTCCTCAGCCGTGCACGGAATTCGCGCGCGGACAGTAGGTAGGTATGCAATAGGTTGTGTGGGGTCATGACCTCGCGACCTCGGGCTGTGACTCACCAATGGGTGGGAGGGCTCTGTGCGCCGTGGTGCGCGCGAGCCGCCACGCGTGCAGCGAGCCGTCCGCGCACGACACCACGGCCGAGCGCGCGTCGCACGCTATGCACGTCACTGGGGAACCTGCCACATACGTTATAACTAGAGATGGCTTGAATATGGATATTGCCGAATATTATTATCTATATATTTTGCGTCTATGAAGACGCAATGCACGAAATTTAACAGGTGGAATACTATCCTAAGTAATGTTGCACTAAAATGAAATAGTTTATAATTAATTTGTAATAATAGTAAGTCTCAAAATACCTAAATATGTTTCCCAGACGGGATCGCTGGAGGCGGAATTGTTGGGCAGCAGTTGTAACCGGGAGAGCGTGCCGTAATGAGTGTTACACGCTTTGTTGATCACCTGTAACGCAATAGTACATTGTAGGAGAGGCCGGAAAACCGCTCAAAGATGGACGAGTGAGTTTGAGGGCCGACACGTTATAGTGAAGGCGCGTGGGCGCGGGTGTGTGTGTGTGTGTGTGTGTGTGTGTGTGTGTGTGTGTGTGTGTGTGTGTGTGTGTGTGTGTGTGTGTGTGTGTGTGTGTGTGTGTGTGTGTGTGTGTGTGTGTGTGTGTGTGTGTATGTGCTGGCGTGGCGTACCTGCAGGCGCAGGGCTCCGGCGGCGCGCACGACGGGCCCGGCGCTGCCGAGCGCGGGCCCGGGTGTGTGTGTGTGTGTGTGTGTGTGTGTGTGTGTGTGTGTGTGTGTATGTGCTGGCGTGGCGTACCTGCAGGCGCAGGGCTCCGGCGGCGCGCACGACGGGCCCGGCGCTACCGAGCGCGGGCCCGGGTGTGTGTGTGTGTGTGTGTGTGTGTGTGTGTGTGTGTGTGTGTGTGTGTGTGTGTATGTGCTGGCGTGGCGTACCTGCAGGCGCAGGGCTCCGGCGGCGCGCACGACGGGCCCGGCGCTACCGAGCGCGGGCCCGGGTGTGTGTGTGTGCGTGTGTGTGTGTGTGTGTGTGTGTGTGTGTGTGTGTGTGTGTGTGTGTGTGTGTGTGTATGTGCTGGCGTGGCGTACCTGCAGGCGCAGGGCTCCGGCGGCGCGCACGACGGGCCCGGCGCTACCGAGCGCGGGCCCGGGTGTGTGTGTGTGTGTGTGTGTGTGTGTGTGTGTGTGTGTGTGTATGTGCTGGCGTGGCGTACCTGCAGGCGCAGGGCTCCGGCGGCGCGCACGACGGGCCCGGCGCTACCGAGCGCGGGCCCGGGTGTGTGTGTGTGTGTGTGTGTGTGTGTGTGTGTGTGTGTGTGTGTGTGTGTATGTGCTGGCGTGGCGTACCTGCAGGCGCAGGGCTCCGGCGGCGCGCACGACGGGCCCGGCGCTACCGAGCGCGGGCCCGGGTGTGTGTGTGTGTGTGTGTGTGTGTGTGTGTGTGTGTATGTGCTGGCGTGGCGTACCTGCAGGCGCAGGGCTCCGGCGGCGCGCACGACGGCCCCGGCGCTACCGAGCGCGGGCCCGGGTGTGTGTGTGTGTGTGTGTGTGTGTGTGTGTGTGTGTGTGTATGTGCTGGCGTGGCGTACCTGCAGGCGCAGGGCTCCGGCGGCGCGCACGACGGGCCCGGCGCTACCGAGCGCGGGCGCGGGCAGCGCGTAAAAGGCGGGGGGCGGAGCGCCGTTGCCACTTCTCTTCACTTGCACCTCTTCAGTTTTAGGGCCGGGGAGGGAAGGCGCTGAACGCTTGCGTAATCGCTGATCGAGACCGCTAAAAATATAAATGTATACAATTTCTATAACTTGAAAATACATAAAACTAACCGCTTCTGGTTATAATCGAACTCGCTCCGCCCGAATAGACCGGCCAAAATAGCAAAGACTCTGTTGGGTTAATGATAGTCGTAGCCTGAAAAATTGTAGGACGATAGGTTGTGCCGAAAATACGGTCGTACATTTTTACCTATTTCTATGATTTATTTCGCCTCTATCTAAATTATAAAACCTATACTACGTACAAGTACGTACGTAATGTTTGTAATTTAATGTAAGTATGCATAGGTGCATGTCAACTTAGATATAAGTATATGACTTTTATTTAGAAATTTTGTGACATTATTTAAATACTATACCAATTGAATTTAATTGCATTGAATTTTATATGAATGTTTTGATAAATTATTATTGTATTTTAATATGTAAATTTTATGTTAGTGTGTAAGATATTTTTTGCTATGCCCTACCAGGGTATCAGTGCAGGCGCGGATCCAGCCCTCAAAAAAGGTTGTGGTCACAGCCACCCGAAAACCGAAAATCGGCCAAGTGCGACTCTAAGTTCGCTCATAAAGCAATTATGAGTCATGAATGACTTTTGAATTTGATTACCTATTTCCTTTTTCCTGCGCATCAGGACTTTGGCTTTGAATTAATTCAGAGCTGATTTCGTCCAATTAAATAGTCAGTTTTGATTAAATTCCAAATCAATTTCAATCAATCTTTTTTTTGTTTCCTATACTAGCCTCAGCTAGTAAGCCAATAGGGACACTAAACTGGGCGGTGTGTTGACGGTGTCTCGGAAATTGTAGTGTGACCAGCAAGTGACATGCACCAGGCGAGACTTAATTTACAACTACTGAACCGATTTGATGAAATTTCGGCTACTTCAAATGATATCAAATTAAATTAAACGCTAGTATACATTTTACATTAAATAACTTTATTTACAGTTAGATGCTAAACCGAACCGCATTCTACTCTACTTTGAAATGAATCTTAAATGTAGGTATACGAATTTGGTAAGCAATTATGTTTGCTGTAAATTATTTCTCATTTTGAGTAATTTGAAAATAGGATGTTGAATTTTATCTTTAAAAAGTTATTACCATGTTTTGCACCAATCATAGAGGTATGATTGGCGGGTAGTCGGGTAGTCTATTTTTTTCATAACAAAACTTCTAAGATCTTCATAAATATCCTTTGACATCCATCAAGTTATTATACGTACATGAACTAAAAATAGATAATTAGTTTAATTTTTTTTACTTAAATAGAAATTAAAGATAATGATCATGACTGATGATTAGTAATATAACTACTCCTTTTTAACCAATATAATTCAGACAAGTTGGTTTAAGTAGGAACTTTAAAAAAAAATATAGGATTTTTTTATGTAAATAGGTATAGTGCTACAACACTATACCTATTTACATTCCTATAAAATTTTATTATTAATTTGTTTTGTTATTGTAACGCGTCTTATAATAAACAGCAATTCTCTCAAATCTTAAATCTAGTAATTATTGCAAAAATAAATACTACGTGCAAAAATTAATCAGTGGTCTGCTTCATACATATTTATTTGCAATGATTCAGTTTTGCACCACTCTCTTTGTTTACAATATTTTTTTGCAAAAAAATATTTGAGCCAATCTGTTATATACTTATGTATACAGGGAGTCATTCGTATCGAGGTTATGAAAAAGTAAGAATTTTACATTTTAGCCTTTTGCGTAAGTAAATAAATGAATAAATATTATAGGACATTCTTACACAGATTGACTAAGTCCCACGGTAAGCCCAAGGAGGCTAAGTAAAAAATCATAAATGATAGACAGCTAATTTGTGGACTACTTAGTTGTCAGAGCTTTTCATAATCTATAAGTTGCATTAAAAGCAATTAAGTCATGCTAGACTATAATCAATATATATCTATTTATTACATTTATTACTAAGGTACTACTTTTGACTCAGTTTTACACCTTTACCTACTTTCCAAAGTCAAATTTGAATAGGCTTAAGAACTTAGATAAGAAATATTTTATGTTTATACCGTATTTTTATTAGTTAATTAGTACATTTCTAAATAAACGAATGTGCTATACTTCCAAAAAAGTGTACGAACATTTTACGTGACAGCTGTTCCATACAAAAATGAACTGTCATAGGCATCATCATTGGACGCGCGAGGTAACGAGGTATAACTGTGGGAGCACCCAAACGTAAGTTTGATTTTGCTATTTAAGTATATACTTAAATTACAAATTCAAGCTTACGTTTCTTTTTTGCGAAAACGTTGATTATTTGATCTATATCTAGGTTCGTATATTTATGTATATTCAGGAGAGCTAGCCCGGATAACCTTTCCTCTGCCATTGAGGCCCGCAACCAAGATTTTACTCTGCGAAGAGTAGAAAAAGATCTCTCTGCGGTAGCAACGCTAACCGGGAGAGTTGCTAATATTTGTAAAAACATTTTGATGTTAGGGTACAAATCTTAGATAAATAAGTAAGCATAGAGTACTCCATATGCCAGTTTCCTTACTTAATATATAGTATGGTAAAGTTTGAAAATTACTAATAATACATACGTATTATGAATCATTTTTAAACTCCCTTGAACCTAATACTTAGTAAACGTAGTTACGCTTAGCTGACTTATTTCCCTATAGTATGAGGTATTCCATTACTACTCAATCGACCACTAAATATGTAGGTAAATTATTTTATATTTGACTAGGTACATAAAGAATCTACCCAATTAAATTTTTTAAATCTAAATGTTCAGTCGAGATAGCATGATATGCCCCATAAATATATACCTATTGCACAGCTGCGTGAGTAGTTGTAGGATTTAATTTTCAAGATATTTACTTAGTCATTGACTAGAAGACGCCAAAAAACCCCCTCAAGAAAACAAATCACACACAACACGAAATATCATAGGTACAAATATTAAATCGATAAACAATGTAGGTAATGAATATTTTATTGGATAATTTGTAACTTTGTTTTATTATAAAAGTAATATACATAGAGTAGCTTACTTACACGTCGAGAAACAATCAGAGCGATAAATTGCTCTGATTGTTTAGGTAAACCCTGGCCGAAATGACCAAAAAACAAAGTTACAAATGATATATAGAGTAGGGCATTGCATTAGAGCGGTAAAATAGCAATAATTTCATTAAAATAACTTACCATTGTGTCGAAACAACAATCACACTATCACAGCTATTTTACCCTGACTGACATTAACAAAAAACTTTTCAAGAATGGCGGCTTGCCTCGGAACTTTTGGCATTTTGGCGGGAATCTACATGTGCATGCATACAACTCAATACACTCTTGCTTTTAAATTAGTAGATCTGTCTATTGTCTATGGTCTGCGCGAGTGCGCGCTTCCAACCAGTAGTCATCTCTTTTTTTCTAATACATATTCATGCGCCAAAAAGAAACAGATAATATGTTGTAAAAATGTGACCAAAAGTATCACCATTTTTGTCTATGGCTCTGCTGCGTTCCGAATCACGCACGATTCATTGTTTTTATTTTTTATTTTATGAAGGCCTATCGATCTCAATATACCGTGAAAGTGTAAAAAAGGTTGTGGGCATGCCCATCTTGCCCACAACGGTGGATCCGCGCCTGTATCAGTGCCTCTTACTTTGCAAATACCATCTCTGTAAATGTAATGTACATGATTATGCAAATAAATAAATACAAATACAAATATGCAAACCTGGGATAACTCGGGGCACTTATACTAAAGTGACGTAGCAAAATATTTTATCGACAATTAAATATATCGATGTTACTGTCAACATCTAAACGTTCTACAAAATAACGGGTCACGGTAGTGCCCCCGCCAAGTCGAACAAATTAAAGAGGCACGACCGTTCCATCCTTTTCTTTTCTCGAAGACATTCAGGCCATTTTCGACGTCCTGTAATTTTGTGCTGGCTAAAGCTAGAACCTTGAATTTTCAGGGACATATAGGGCATGATATGGCTTTGACACATTCCCAAGAATATTCAATTTGAAGTAGTTTAAAAATGATTGCACGTCAAAGTTCCTTAGTTTTGTCACTGACACACTCACTCACGATCACCATAATTCTAAGGTAGCTTCTAGCAGACCTAAGCTTTAAATTTTGAACATAAGTAGTATTTAGCTTACCAAGCAAAAAAAATAATATTGCAAAATCAGTCACGTTTTCAAGATTTAAGAACTGCATAAGTAAGTTTGTAGTCCCATATAAATCTATGCTATTACGAAGTAAAATTTTCTTAATCACAGTAACTCAGTAGTTCTTGATTGTTTCCCGAATTGTATGAAAATAAGGCATTTACTACTGCGTTACCAAGTTTTTAAATTAATCAATATTAACAAAGAGAATACATAGGATAGAGGGGTACTGTCATAGTAAATTTTGTAGTCACAGTAAATTTACTGCCATCTGATAAAAATATAAAATAAATATTGATAAATGATTTTTTTATTTGTATTTATTATTTTTATACAATTTTGACCCATGGTCTTTCACTGATAAGTGTTAAAATTGTTAAATAACAAACGAAACCGTCAACGCCATCTAATCTAAACGAGAATAGGCCAAAGGTTGGTATTGGTGGTAGCGCTATCTGTGCGAGAATCAAAAATTTCTTGATTTCCGACGCAAGTTTTTTCCTTAGACTATTCATCTTATACGGAGTTATATAGGTCTTTGTACATACCAAATTTCAGGACTGTTCCAGAGATTTCGAGCTTAGTCCTAATCCGATTGTGCTAACATGTATGATTATTTACATTCTTTTGGTTTCATAACTAACAGTTACTAATTTTTAAACAGCGTTTTTCAATAAAAAGACACGTCAAGGTTGTTTACCCTTTTTCTAATGATAAAAAAACCGGACAAGTGCGAGTCGGACTCGCCCACCGAGGGTTCCGTACTTTTTAGTATTTGTTGTTATGGCGGCAACAGAAATACATCACCTGTAAAACTGTCTAGCTATCACGGTTCATAAGATACAGCCGGGAATTTTTTTCTGTAGTGACGCATTGGACTTTTTTTTAGGATATGTAAATTTAATGTTGTTTTTGAATCATGAGCTGATTCCATGCTCCTAGGAAAGAAACAATGTGCCAAAATTTTCATACATTTTTCGTACTTTCCATTTCGTTACCGCCGTACTCGGCCGTCCAAGTGTTTGAAAAATAGTAACGGAATGGAAAAATAAAACTAGGGACGCTTTTTCCCTCCTAGTAGGAACGGAGGAGGAAAACATTAAATTTACCTATTTTGGAAAAAAAACTCCAGTGCATGAATACAGAAAAAAATGCCCAGCCCGGTGACAGATAGACGGACAAGGTCCGTAATAGGGTCCCGTTTTTACTTTGGGTACGGAACCCTAAAAACGAAGTACACGAATATACTCACTTGTCTGCACTCTTATTGTGTTGGCTTGAATTCCCATGGTTGCTCACATTGGGATGAATCACTATGTCGTCCCGTCTCTCCACTCGGATCCGTGATTTGCTCTGAGACGACGTACTGAAGCAATTCTCTGTGCCGATTGGTATTGAGCCGAGAGATTCGCTGTAAATAATATATATATTGTAAACTGAAATAGATGTAATATATTAAAGAAAGAGTGACGAAGCCCTCCAGTGGTGAAGGCCGGATTCGAACCGGCGTCTTTAGCAATCCGGGCTAACGCCTTGAACCCCTAGGCCACCCCACCACGGCGGTACCCGTCGCTTCGTCACTTTTTCTCAAATATATGACATTTATTTCAGTTTATAATTTATATATAGTAGTGTGACTACTTAAAAAAACACAAAATCAAAATACCTAGTCGGCTCATAAGTTCTGTCACAGGCCTTTAAAATTTAAATTTGGAACTCCTAAAACAAAAACCGTTCTGCATTTGAATTTCGAATCTTTATTAAATATTTGAGTAGTATAATTTTGCAATTTTCTGTTTTCTTCAACATGGAGTGGACGCTTAAAGATAGCCGTACCGCAATAATTGCACTATATCGTTGTGGTCACTCGCCGACTAAAATTTTTAAGCTACTTGAGAATTTAAAATTCTCTCTAAGATTTGTGTATCGTACCATAGAAAGATACAGTGAGGTCTCTAGTTTAAATGACAAGAAAAGAAGCGGTCGTCCGCGTACAGCTAGGACTCCAGCGGTTGTACAAGCAATTAGGGCACGCATTGCCAGAAATCCCGCTAGGAAACAAAAAGTTATGGCCCTCCAGATGGGTTTGAGCAAAAACACGGTGAAAAGAGTGTTTAATCAAGACCTGAGACTTCGTGCTTATAAACGAAAAACTGGCCATCTTCTCAATGGTCGGCTTAAAGCTTTAAGGCTTAAAAGATCTAAAGCTTTATTGAAGAAGTACGCTAAAAATAAGCACCGTTGTATACTGTTTTCGGACGAGAAAATTTTTGACATAGAAGAAAACTGTAATAAACAAAATGATAGAGTGTACGCTCGCAATAGTAAAGAAGCGTCTAATAGCATTCCCCGTATTCAAAGAGGTCATCACCCTTCATCTGTGATGGTTTGGCTGGGAGTTTCTTATGCGGGCGTCACTAGTATGCATTTTTGTGAGAAAGGAGTAAAAACTAGTGCCAAAGTGTACCAAGACACGGTGTTGACTAATATTGTGAAACCACTATCCCATACGATGTTTCTAAACCAGCATTGGGTTTTCCAGCAGGACTCTGCTCCAGCCCATAAGGCAAAGTCTACACAAGCCTGGCTCGCCTCCAATAAAATCGACTTTATACGGCATGAAGATTGGCCCTCCTCTAGCCCAGATCTTAATCCTTTAGACTATAAAATATGGCAGTATTTAGAGGAAAAGGTGTGCTCAAAACCTCATGCAAATCTAGACTCGCTGAAAAAATCTCTTGCTACGGCAGTGGCCAATATCGACATGAAAGTGGTGCGTGAATCCATTGACGACTGGCCACGAAGACTTCAAGCCTGTGTAGATAATTATGGCGGTCATTTTGAATAAATGTTATACATTTAGATTCTCTAGTTTATAAGCTTTCAAACGCTGTACAAATTATACGGAATAAACTTAAACTTTTGATTTTATTTGATACTATGTATATGACAGAACTTATGAGCCGACTAGGTATTTAATAAAGTAATTTGATTTGTTCCCAAAATTGTGTAATATACATATGATAAATATACTTTTTGAAGTTCATTTAAATGGGCTGAGATAAGGATTTTACAGCCAAGTTAAAATATAGTCACAATATTCTTTTTTTTTACCAATTAAGATAGTTAATGGTGCTCCCAAATTGGTTGTTATAACCTAAGGCCCAGCCATAGTTGTTTGATGTTGAATATCCTGGGCTAACAAAAGAAAATACTAACCTAGCTAATGAAGACGGGCGTGATCATTCTCTTGGCTTTGATTTCTTACACGTTTTTGATGATTTTATATAGCAAGTTAGGCTTCGACCACGCTAAGTTTGCACTGACTTGGCAGTGATATGTATCCCATAGGAGCGACATACTTGATGTAGCACTTGCCATGAATACTTAGCGTAGTCCGACTCTAATAATTTCACAATAGGGGATATTAGTGCAATGTTCTGCCACCAGAGTGCAGCACTAGCTTTTTTAGTAAACCATAGAGTTACTTATACATACTGTACCTTTAACAAGTTTTTGACAAAATATTGTCTTCGGTTACCGCGATAGTTACTCATGAAATAAAACTATGAAAACGGATTATATCGCGTATATTGAATTTATAATACATCCCGACGTTTCGAACTCTTTACAGCGTTCGTGGTCAACGGGTGACTCAATATACGCGATATAATCCGTTTTCATAGTTTTATTTCAAGTTTTTGACAAGTTTTCAGAGATAATAAAATATGACATTGATGCATCAAGGCGGTTTGTTTACAGAGGACCTCCCGGGAAACGCGAATCTGAAATTTCGCTATCTGCCTCTTTATCGCTCGAATATGCAAGAGTGACAGAGATGTTAGATAACGAAATTTCGATTTTCTTGTTTCGCGATAGACCCTCAGATTGTGGTAGTGGCGCCACCACGCAGAGTTTCGCGTAATATTCCCTATAGGGAGGACTAACCTGGCCACCATAGTAAGGGGTATGAAGACAGGTGTGATTCTTCGTTTGCCATCCGAAGTGCGTGTTTCTATCTGTCGGTCCACTGGTCGCAGAGACACGGGCGATGGTGTGAATGCTGGCTTGGATTGCTGAACAAAAAATAAATAAGAAATGTAAAAAAAAAATTACAGACTTCATAAAACAGTAAGGAATATTTTGTTGTATAACCCGCTCCAGGCTACGCGGCGCGAAGCCGCGAACGCGAGTGTGGAGTCGATTTCGCTGATTAGCGAACTAGACTATACTTAAAAACTATGACTATAATTAAAAATACAGAAGGCCAATTAAAATAAACTCAATTTATTCTAATTAATTAAATTGTAGTTGTTAAATAAAAATATGACTGAATCGTATAACATTTCAGTAATCAGTAGACTCCAAACTCGCGTTCGCGGCTTTGCGCCGCGATTCGCGCACGAGTGTGGAGGGGGCTTCTGGTTTCATCAGCATATTGAGAGCACGGGCAACGATAAAAAAAATCTCAAATCACTGCAGATGTGCCCATATTTGAAGTGTTATTCTCGGTTCTCCAGGCTACCATCATTAGACCCTGACCTGATGATAATGGGACCAACTGTGAAAAGCTCAAAAACCGGCCAAGTGCGAGAGCAAGTTGGAGAGACCGGAGTCGTTGGCCTGCCGTAGATTTATTTAATAGATTACCTGAGACTTTTCACTGATGAGTGAGGCATCCCGACTGTCTCGACAGGCTTCAGGCTTCTCTCTAGCGAGCAGGATCTCAGGACACTCCACCAGCAAGTTGGAGAGTGGAGTCGTTAGCAGGACACTTTCCGTAGATTTATTTAATAGATTACCTGAGACTTTTCACTGATGAGTGAGGCGTCCCGACTGTCTCGACAGACGTCAGGCTTCTCTCTAGCGAGCAGGATCTCAGGACACTCCACCAGCAAGTTGGAGAGAGTGGAGTCGTTAGCAGGACACTTTCCGTAGATTTTTTCGTAGAAGGCGTTCTGGAAACATTTTTATTTTATTTTTACTAATATTTAAATGAAATCTGCAAGAGAATCAAAACCATCGGCATAGCTCAGTTGCAAGATTAACCTTTTGGGGTTCAATGTCCTAATACTAGTACAAATGAAATGAAATGAAATTTGAATCATTAGTAAATGGAACAAAGTTACTTTGGTTTGTTTGATTTTAAAACAAAACTAGTTCAACTCTATTCTCTAATACCATTGATTCAAATTTGACTGACAAATTTTCATGCCACTAGAGTTAATAAAGTTGCAGTGGGCACTGGTCACTCGGTTTCGGTACATCGCCGGAACGCGAACAGCGCTCGAACACGCGCGAATTGGCACCATCACAGCTATCACCTACACTACGCAGCGCATCTACAGCCCTCTAGGGCGTCTTATATCGGCACTAACTCACAATTAAATAAAGGGTAAACAAATAATTTTACTCGTACTTAGTTAAATTGCCGCCAAAGTCAACCAAACATTTCACAAAAATAAAAATAAAAACTTCGCGCGCTTCGGCCGGTCCTTTGCGTCGCGTAATGAGTGATATTTGAAGTAATGGTTGATTTATCGGATTGATACGTAATGCCATATTATGCGTTCGAGTTATATGTCATTTGTGATATCACGAGCATTACTTACAAATGTCATGTCTGAAAGAGAGGTATGGGCACTATGAATGTCATCTCGCTTTGTGTGGTAGGGCACAGCACAGCGGATGTCATTCCAGATCTAAAGCAGAGTCACCACGTCCGCCGAGCTCGGCCTCTGGGACCTCGCCAATGCGACATGTATTGTCAGGCCGCTAAGCTTTAGGAGCCTGATGCAGCCCGGAGGTAAGCATTCATTGTGTCGTTTTCAAGCAAAATGTACCACAACCTTTTTAGACCCGGGTATGTCCTTAAACTACGTCCGGAGCCAGGTACGTCCGAAGGAGAGGTATCGGCACTGTGAATGTCATCTCGCTTTGTGTGGTAGGGCACAGCACAGCGGATGTCATTCCAGATCTAGAGCAGAGCCCAATTGGGGAAGTACCTCCACCTTACAGAAAACCGCAGCCCAATAACACTAGACCCTACTCATAGTGTTGTGTTCCTGCCGGTGAGTAAGGTTGCCAGAGCTCAACGAGGGTGCAGAGTGTTAGGGTCGGCAACGCGCATGTAACTCCTCTGGAGTTGCAGGCGTACATAGGCTACGGAGACTGCTTAACATCAGGCGGGCCGTATGCTTGTTTGCCACCGACGTAGTATTAGAATATATTTATATATTTGTTTCTGAGTTATGGATGTTATCAATGTTTATAAGTATGTATACCGTCGCCTAGTACCAACAGTCAAGCTTTGCTAAGTTTGGGGCTAGGTCGGTGTGTGTAAGATTGTCCCTATTTATTTAATTTATTATGTACTAGCTTTTGCCCGCGACTTCGTCTGCGTGGAATCAGTAACAGCGGCTAGAGTAAGTTTAGCGCCTGGAGAAAGTCTTATAGCAATCATTCAATTTGAGCATAATACAAATTACACAAGGCAACTCATTAATTATCTCAATTCCACCATGATTCCACCCCGCTTTTGACCCTCTTAAGAGATGATTTCCGGGATAAAAACTATCCTATGTCCTTCCCCGGGAATCAAACTATACCAAATTTCAACTAAATCGGTTCTGCGGTTTAAGCGTGAAGAGGTAACAGACAGACAGACACACTTTCGCATTTATAATATTAGTATGGATTTAATACTTGTACGAGTAAAACAGAACGGAACAGAAACATGGTCGTAGAGGCAAAACAAAAAGCTATTTTGATCCATCTGAATATACTTGTTCAAATAAGAGGGCTGGAAATGCGGTAAATACGACAGATAATTGGTTATAGGTTATAGGATTAGGTAATGCAATTGTTAGTACTACAGAAATTCAAAAACCATGTTAGTACTTACTGTTTTAAGTAATTAAATGAACCAAACACACGAACACATGAAATTAAAATAAATTATGTTAAATTAAAATGTTACAGGATTCATGCAAAAGTTATTAGTTATAGACAAAGGAATACTAAAGCCACGTGTACATTTCGTTCGGTTCGCTGTCCCTTTCATAATCTATGAAACTAATATAAATATATAAGATAAATAAAGTCTAAGAAAAAAACGTGCCTCGGAAAATCAAGAAAAAAATATGCTCGAAAAGATGGCGCCACACCTTTGGCCTATACTCGTGTAGATAGCGACACCGTTTGATATTTAACAATTTTAACACATATCAGTGAAAGAACATGGGTCAGTCGTCAGATCTAAAAGTTTTAATCCTGTGTCGCAAGATGGCAGTAAATTTACTGTGACTACAAAATTTACTATGACAATAAGCCTCCATACACTTAATTATCTTTGCTATATGCAAGACAATCCAGTTACGACAATGTCCACATATTTCTTCAGCTACCAAAAAGTAGCTACAATCTAAATTTATTCGCAGTGTTGCACTCTTCTACACATCTCCGTATTCCTTTGCCTATTTTAAGGATAAGGTAAAGGTGTCACCACACTGAACGTACATATAATTTAGAACGGCTCCTGCCATGCGTTAACACCAGGGACCGGACAACCATTTCCGCGATAAAAGCCTTTCAATGGGCATCCCTTAACACGGCTAACACATTGAAAGACTTTCCAGTTTGAACTGCAAACCCATTCGTAGCCCTACCTTTGACTACCCCTCACCGAAAAGCTTAGTCAAAAATAAGGCTAGCCCCTTAATAAGGGTTATCCTTATCATTAAGCGCTTTTTATAAAGCTATCCCTTTAGTAATGTCGTAGTTCAGCCATGCGTGAAACAGACAGGATTAGTATATATCTATCAAAGAACGTCGCCGCCGACGATCGCTTGGATTCGAAGTAATGTGTGCTTTATGAACAAGGTAGACGAATTAAATTAGCACGCTTATATGCTAAAAGGAAGCCCTTTATAAGGCTAACCCTTATAAGCGATATGCAAGGTGTTGGTGAGCGGATGATAAGGGTTTGTAAGGGTATTTGGGCTACCGATTACTCGAATGAGTTAGCTTAATATCAGGGTTTTAAAAGCAAAATGAAAGGGTTTCGTCTGGCAAAGGGTATGGCGAGTTAAACCTTATGCAAACCCCTTACAAAACCTTTGTAAGGGATAGCGGGCCGGTCCCTGGTTAACACCCAAGTGTCCCTAATGTTAACGCTGTCGGTGTGACAACTGATATATAGTTCCATACAATACAACCTGTTATATACCTTTTCATCTAGTGTTAGAGGTGTGCCAATCTCCTTGTTGGTAAACTGTATGCAAGCGACTGTACCATCTGAACTGCATGCGAGGAGATTCAGACCTGAAACAAATAATACATGTAAATGAGGATTTAGATTTCTGGAATCATTTCAGTCAGGTATTCAACCTACTACAATAAGGTTGTGTAGACATATAACATGGTCTAAAATATATGCATGTATTGTATATTCACATTGTTCACTAACCATATTGATTGTTTGCATTTTGTCAAAATTAGATTTACGATTGATAGTGATTTAACCCCTTAACTCCCAGAAGTCGATACTTGAAAACCAAACAACGCCCTTGATGTTTCAAATTTAATGTTAATGGGAAATGGGTTTCAAGTTAATGGGAAATGGGTTTCGAGTTAATGGGAAACAGGATCTTATACACTTTACACACCATCAGAGCTCCTAGATAGATTCAACACACTGTTGCTGACCATATCGTGCACCAGAGGTCGCTTTAGTGACGTCAACCAGATAGATAGCGCTCTGTCTCTGGCACCGACGGCCGCGCAGCAACACTTCTTGCCTTAATACTAATTTAAACTAGACATCTAGTTGATGGGGAATGTGTTTCACACTCACCATCAGAGCTCCAGGATAGATCCAGCACACTGTCGCTGAAGAGATCATGCACGACCACCAGAGAGCGCTTTAGTGATGTGAGCCAGATAGATAGCACTGTCTCTGGCACCGACGGCCGCGCAGCAACACTTCTTGCTTTAATATTAATTTAAACTCGATATCTAGTCGATGGGGAATGTGTTTCACACTCACCATCAGAGCTCCAAGATAGATCTAACACACTGTCGCTGAATAAATCATGCACGACCACTAGGGGGCGCTTTAGAGATGTGAGCCAGATAGATAGCGCTCTGTCTCTGGCACCGACGGCCGCGCAGCAACACTTCTTGCCTTCCTTCACAAATATGTTGTTGTTGAAACGCTGTCGACAACGGACAAGTCATTATTCAAGGACAAGTTATCTGACGCATATAGGTTGAATTGCGGTGTTCGTCAGGGGGGGTTAACCTCGCCAAAGCTGTTCAACCTATATGTGAACGGATTAATCGGTGAGCTCAGCAATGCCAAGGTCGGTTGTTCAATTGATGGCGTAAGCTTCAATAACATCAGTTATGCTGATGACATGGTGTTGCTGAGTCCATCGATTAGTGCACTTAGAAAGCTGCTCGGGATATGTGAGAGGTACGCAGTTGCACATGGGCTCAGGTATAATATAACCAAGAGCGAGCTCCTTGTTTTTAAGCCGCGTGGTGGTACTGTTGGGACAGTACCCCCCGTCTACTTGTACGGCAGTGAACTCAAACAAGTGTCAGAGTTCAAATACTTGGGCCATTGGGTGACTGCGGACCTCTCAGATGGCACAGACGTGGAAAGGGAGAGACGCTCCATGGCTGTGCGTTGTAATATGCTTGCCCGCAGGTTTGCACGGTGTACAAAAGAAGTCAAAATAACATTGTTTAAGGCCTACTGCCAGAGCTTCTACACGTGCAGCCTGTGGGTAAGATATACGCAGAGTACTCTCAACACCCTGAGAGTACAATATAATAATGGGTTTAGGGTACTGTTGGGTCTGCCGCGCTTCTGCAGTGCATCAGGTATGTTTGCGGAGGCTCGAACTGATGGATTCCAGGCCATAATGCGTAAGCGTACTGCCTCACTGATGCGGAGGTTGCGCGGTAGCTCCAACAGTCTGTTGCATGTGCTGGCCGAGAGGCTAGACTGCCCGTTCCAACACCACTGGATGCTGTTGCATGTACAGCAGTAGTGTTTGGAATGTGGCAGTCTTCATTATGTAAATAGTTAAATGTGATATATATTTTTATTTGTAATTTAATGTGTGTTTACTAACATTAGCATATTAAGATTAATTTAATTGTATTACTAACAAATTATATGGGCATTTGCCTGAAATAAATAATTGAATTGAATTGAATTGAATTATTACATTCCAGCCGTATACAAAATAGAAGTATGTGGGTAAGTAATATCTGACACATGTAGGTATGTTACCATATTCAATAGAGTGATTCTTGACTTTCTTGAGGAAGGTTTAGGTGTATACCTACAAGTTATCTGCTTTGCCCGAAGGTTGACTGGTAGAGAATGCCTTGTAGCATTAAGTCCGCCTTTTGTACATTTGTATTTTCTTTTGTGTAATAAAGATTAAATAAATATAATGTGTTAAGGTTTTGTGTAGGTAACCCGTGCGAAGCCGGGGCGGGTCGCTAGTAATATTCTATAGTAGGTACTCACAGCGCAAGTGACAGCCTTCCTATGTCCGACGAAGTCCTTGTCGCACCGCCATCCGTCTCTCTCTACCACTTGTGCGGTGGGGCCGCCCCCGTTAATAGCGTGGGCGGATAATACATATTGACCATCCGGGGACCAGGACAGACGGAGTACGTGGGTTGTGCCTGGGAAAAGAAACTACAATAAGCATTCGAAGAAAGCTATTTTTTATAACAACACAAATCAAAATATCTATTAAAGTAATTTGATTTGTTCCCATAGTTTCAAACAAGACATATATTTTTTTTAAAGAAAGAAAGTAAGAAAAGACATATATTCAGTTACAACAAAAGAACTTACTCACTAAACACTTAAAGCTAGGTACATGGTAGTTATTAAAGTAAATGTTACACAAAAATAGACAGGTCCACCAGCAGAGTGAAAAAGAGAAGATAAAGGAGTAAGGTAACTAATTATAAAAAAAAATTTGGCGCCGCTATAGTGGTTACAAAAGGACGCCACTCAGCATATGCTCTGGTATAAATAAATACCACAGCGCTGGTTTTCTGTGGCACCCCGGGCCGGAGGGTAGCTTAGAACTATCATTAGAAACAAATATAAATATACAGATAATATTAATACTATAAAGATACAGATAGGCAGCAGGGACCGGCCCGCTATCCCTTATCGGGGTTTTATAAGGGTATTGCATAAGGCTTAACTCACCATACCCTTTGCCAGATGAAACCCTTTGTTTTGCTTTTAAAAACCCTTATATAAAGCTACCACACTTGAGTAATCGGTAGCCCAAACACCCTTACAAAACCCTTATCATCCGCTCACCAACACCTTGCATATTGCTTATAAGGGTTAGCCTTATAAAGGGCTTCCCTTTTAGCATATGAGCGTGCTAATTTAAGTCGTCTACCTTTTTCATAAAGCACACATTACTTCGAATCCGAGCGATCGTCGGCGGCGACGGCGGCGTTCTTTGACTAGGCACGTATTTTCTTTCCTTTTCATACCCTACCGTAGATATATACTAATCCTGTCTCTTTCGCGTAAAGGGAAACCTTTATAAAAAGCGCTTCAAGATAAGGGTAACCCTTATTAAGAGCTAGCCTTATTTTTGGTTAGCTTTTCGGTAAGGGTTAGTCAAAGGTAAGGGTATGAATGGGCTTGCAGTTCAAAAGGGAAAGTCTTTCAATGTGTTAGCCGTGTTTAAGTGTCGCCCATTGAAAGGGTTTTATCGCGGAAAGGGTTGTCCGGTCCCTGATAGGCAGTTTCATGTTGGTTGGTAGAACTTCAATTTGAAAAATATTAATTTTATGTATAACTAAGTCCGACGATTTGAGAAATCCATGGGACGCAACGAGCACGGCAATTGCAGGTTAAATAGATATTTTTTAATTTGGAGTTTAAATGTAGTGTTTTTCTCTTCTTCCTTGTCGTGTCCTCGTGGCTGAGGGACGTGACTGATGTTCTCTTCACCGGTGCTCTTCAGGCCGCTCTATCTTGGGCCCAGTGCATGCCTAACGGGTTATATTTTTTTAAACAGACATACATTTTAAGGTTTCTATAAAGAAATTGACTGTTTGTTACTAGAAAAACAAGATTACTTACCGCCACATTCTTCGAAAGGCTCAGTGATGACCGTTTCTTGCGCCCAGTCGGCAGTCTTCCAGACCCGAAGTGATTTATCGTCAGACTGCGATGCCAAGTATTTGCCAACCTGAAATAAAAGTTCAAATTTGTATGTTGAACCACAGGGCGGACACGTTATACATCAAAAATCACTCGCGTTTTTATGTGTGAACGGCACGTCCGTACACGCGTCATGCGTCATAGTGTGAGTAAGTTGCTTAAATTTTTTTCTGAGAGCACACCAGAAGTCCGCCAGATTTCAGTCGCGGGGCGAGGTAATTCGAGTCGGGGCGGGGCGGTGGCGTAGCCGTTCTGTATGATAATACTATTACTTATTCTGTGGTTGAACATTGCTTTATGTGTAATTTGGTTGTTAATGTTTGTTAGCAGCACTTAGGGTCTGTTGCACCAAACTTTCTGTCACCGTTAAAGCGTAAGCTAAATTTTATTTTATGGGAAATTTCATAAATGAGAGTGCTGGTGGCCTAGCGGTAAAAGCGTGCGACATTCAATCCCGAGGTCGCGGGTTCGAACCCTGGCTCGTACCAATGAGTTTTTCGGAACTTATGCACGAAATATCATTTGATATTTACCAGTCGCTTTTCGGTGAAGGAAAACATCCTGAGGAAACCGGACTAATCCTAATAAGGTCTAGTTTACCCTATGGGTTGGACGGTCAGATGGCAGTTGGCTTTCGTAAAAACTAGTGCCTACGCCAATTCTCGGGATTAGTTGTAAAGCGGACCCCAGGAACAGAATAAATAATAGTACTATGTACAGAAGATTCACTCTCTAACAAAACACGTCTATTACGACAGATATGACCGCTAGGGGGCGCATGCGCGAACAGGCGTCCGTTCCCTAGCGGTGCGCGGCAATTACTATGGCTAGATCCCAGAATTGGGGGCGGCCGCGTGTACTTTTAGCGGCGCGACGAAATCGCGGAGTGAGTCACGCCTGCCCCAGGCTCCCATGAGCCGTGGCAAAAAATGCCGGGATAATGCGAGGAAGATGATGGGAAGTTTCATAAATCATGGCCAATTGCCGTTGATCAGTCTTATGTGTGGATGGTGCAACTGGCCCTTAGTCCTGCATTCAAATCCGTCCTCGGCTGTAGCTTGGACATCATTTATGAAATATAATTTACCATTTACTTTCCAGTGAAAGATACTATTGTGAGGATACCAATTATTCTCAACATGCCTAGGTTCCCTCTGAGTTGGAAAATTTTATAAATTTAAACCCTGTTTCCAAATGTCCCAAATTATCATTTAGACGACTTGATTGGCCAAAAAATCTACTACTCTATCTGATAGGTTTTCTACTTAGTCATACTTGTTATGAACAAAATGCTGCACTTCATGATAAAAGCAAGCCGCTTTGCACAGTGATAGTAGGGACCAAACTGAGCGATTTGACCCGCAGCAGCGGCAGTTTCACCCCTTAGGAACAGAGATGGCGCCACTTCTTTAAAAAATATTTCAAAAAATTCTACAAGCTAAACCAATGAACCGATTTAAATGTTTAATATCTCAAATGAAAGCGCATTATATACATTACTTTTAAAAAAATACTCAAAAAATATATACTCAATACTTTTGATAAAAACGGGAATTTTAAGTTTGTTTTTTTACTCGATTGATAGTTTTTACTTGATTTCTCAAAAAAATTGTATGGAATATGAATAGTTTAATGCATGTATATATTACTGAATAAATAACAAGTATTATAAAAAAAACCCGACACCGATATCTCTCATACTTCTCGAAATATGAAAGTTTGAATGTGAGTGTAAATTTCTTCAAGATATATTGCAAATAATTCTACAAGCTAAACTATTCGACCGATTTTAATGTTTAATATCTCAAATAAAAGCGCATTATATATACTACTTATAAAAAAATATTCAAAAAACATATACTGACTACTTTTGGCAAAAAACGGCATCTTAAGTTTTTTTTCTTACTCGATTGATAGTTTTTACTTGATTTCATAAAAAAAAATTATGGAACATGAATAGTTTAATAAATATATATATAGTACTGAGTATATAAAAGTATTACAAAAAAACCCGACACCCATACCTTTCATTCTTCACGAAATATTTAAGTTCAATTATGCACGTTCTTACATATAAATTCTTTAAAAGAAATCTTCAACCGCAGTAAGTGCACTGATTTTAATATGAAATGTGCCATATGAAAAGAAATCACCCAATTTATTTTAATAAATAAAAAATTAATAAATAAAAACTGAAAAAAGTTTTTTCCTGGTGCTGAATTACAAAAAATATAACAAATCTAAAATAAGGAATTATTTTTATTTAAAGTGACTACATTTGTAAACAAAAAACTTAAATGTCCTCTTCGGGTTCACCGGTAGATGTAGAACTGAAAAAAAAGTCGTTTTGAGAAGTACTCGTACCATTTCAATACTACAAAATCACCGATCATACATGAACTGGTTGCTGTAGATTACTGTTGGAAATTTTTTGTGCCTGTAGATTTACTGTTGAATTATTTTTGTGCCTAGTTGATTACCATTAAACCTATAATTTTGTGCCAGACCTATAATCAGTGGTCAGCACGCAAAATAACTCTGGATTGAAAATTACATTAACTTACTTTTGATTTGTACAGCCACCTTTGCATGATTTACACTGGGCTGTGCATGGTAAGCTGTCGCGACGACACTCACAACGCATAGTTTCGCAGCCTGATTTGCATCCACAATGGTCCAAGAGGCTTAATTGCGACCAAATCGCTGTAACTGCCGACCATTCCGGAGTCCAACTCTCTTTTTCCTCAGTCCATCCCCAAGAAGATGGACACGGTATGGAAACTTCTGGTTTCATAGCGTTTCCCCATATATGGCCCGCTTGGTAAGCGGCTCGAAGTGCATGTTTATAGAGAGCAGCTGATGTAGGTGGCAGGCTTGACACAAGCTTGTTTTTTGAAGCAAACAAATATTTGTGAACTTCATTTACGTTTATGTGTTCCGTATGGCCAAACAATAACACAAATCTAGGGTTACTTTATACTAAAATTAAAATATGTAGTTACACAACTGACAAAATCAAAAACTTAAAAGTTGACATACTCCTATTTTCCCGTCTTTTTATAGTGGCCAGAGAAAGGCAGCTTGATCTGAACGAATTCTTCCAGTACGAAAACCAAATTTGTCCACCTTCGTTGTCAGTCAATGGAGGGCGTCGTTCAGGGAACAAATCTGATTTGGCCGAGAAATTAGAAACTGCCAACCCTGCCACCTACATCAGCTGCTCTCTATAAACATGCACTTCGAGCAGCTTACCAAGAGGGCCATATATGGGGAAACGCTCTGAAACTAGAAGTTTGCATACCATGTACATCTTTTTGGGGATGGACTGAGGAAAAAGAGAGTTGGACTCCGGAATGGTCGGCATTTACAGCGATTTGGTCTCAATTAAGCCTCTTGGACCATTGTGGCTGCAAATCTGGATGCGAAACTATGCATTGTGGGTGTCGTCGCGTCAGCTGGCCATACACAGCCCAGTGTAAATCATGCAAATGTGGCTGTACAAATCAAAAGTAAGTTAATGTAATTTTCGATCCAGGGTTATTTTGCATGCTGACCACTAATTATAGGTCTGGCACAAAATTATAGGTTTAATGGTTATCAACTAGGCACAAAAATAATTCAACAGTAATCTACAGCAACCAGTTCATGTATGATCAGTGATTTTGTAGTATTGGAATGGTACGAGTACTTAACAAAACGACTTTTCTTTTTCAGTTTTACATCTACCGTGAACCATATAATTTGACATCACCTAATAATAATTAGTTGCCCGTTTATTTTTGTATTTAATACACTGACAATTACCTGATTCAATTCGGCTTATATGTATAAAAACTACTAAATTGACCTACTTTTATATTATACACATAGATTTAAGATTAGATCCTAAGTATGCATGTAATATTGCTATGCCCCCACGGGGTCCATGTGGAACTACCAAGAATTTGTAATACCTATAAAACCATGGTTGCAATAAATAAATATGAAATATGAACCCGAAGAGGACATTTAAGTTTTTTGTTTACAAATGTAGTCACTTTAAATAAAAATAATTCCTAATTTTAGATTTGTTATATTTTTTTGTAATTCACCACCAGGAAAAAACTTTATTCAGTTTTTATTTATAATTTTTTTATTTATTAAAATAAATTGGGTGATTTCTTTTCATATGACACATTTCATATTAAAATCAGTGCACTTACTGCGGTAGAAGATTTCTTTTAAAGGATTTATTTGTAAGAACGTGCATAATTGAACTTAAATATTTCGTGAAGAATGAAAGGTATGGGTGTCGGGTTTTTTTGTAATACTTTTATATACTCAGTACTATATATATATTTATTAAACTATTCATGACAACAAACATTCCATAATATTTTTTTTAAGAAATCAAGTAAAAACTATCAATCGAGTAAGAAAAAAAACTTAAGATGCCGTTTTTTGCCAAAAGGGTTCAGTATATGTTTTATGAGTATTTTTTTATAAGTAATGTATATAAAGAGCTTTTATTTGAGATATTAAACATTGAAATCGGTCAAATAGTTAAGCTTGTAGAATTTTTTGAAATATATTTTGAAGAAATTTACACTCACATTCAAACTTTTATATTTCGTGAAGTATGAGAGGTATCGGTGTCGGGTTTTTTTTATAATTTTTGTCGAAAGTAATCAGTATATATTTTTGGAGTATTTTTTTAAAAGTAATGTATATAATGAGCTTTCATTTGAGATATTAAACATTTAAATCGGTTCATTGGTTTAGCTTGTAGAATTTTTTGAAATATTTTTTAAAGAAGTGGCGCCATCTCTGTTCCTAAGGGGTGAAACTTGCGCTGCTGCGGGTCAAATCACTCAGTTTGGTCCCTACTAGCACTGTGCAAAGCGGCTTGCTTTTATCATGAAGTGCAGCATCCGGGCAAAAAATGGCCATAACAAGTATGACTAACTAAAATGACTTTTGAATTGAGCAGTTTGGGTGGTAAATCGGTCATACAAACTGTCATTTTATGCTTAACCTATTCGACGCCGTGTCAAACACAAAAGCTGTCACTCGGACGCCACGTCACCGAAATGTCAAAACTGAAATTGAACTTTATGCACATGCACGTAGGTCTATGTTGCTCTGTGGTCTTTGACCGATTAATCCGTCTTTGGCGTTGGACCTGCGGTGCCGATATATCCGTCATTGGCGTCCAAAAGGTTAAAGCAGTCTTCAGGCTCCTTTAGGATGAAACCAGAATAGTTTTAAAAGAGGAATAAGGAAGAAACTTACAGGGTCCCAAGCAACACCTTTCACCAATCCAGTATGGCCGTTAAGCACACAGACCATCTCCGGGAACTTCTCCGCATTCCAGATGATGATAGTGTTGTCAACGCTGCAGCTGGCCAGCCACTTGTCTAGCGGAGACCAGGCCAGGTCCAGAACATCGCCTAAAAGATAAGGCATTTCCAGAGGCTCGTTTTGTAACACATATGTATATCCAATTTTCAAACTAGAGAAAAACCAATTTTAAAGTAAAGAGTCCAAGTTCAGGACATTGACTGAAAAATTATAAGGCATTATAATTGCAAAGGCAAAATTTTTTCATACTGTAATTCAATGTTGAAACGCGGTAACTCTATGCAAGTCATATACTGTCCGCGCGCGAATTCCGTGCACGGCTGAGGAATGTTAGGAATGTTGGGCGTCATGACAGAGTGCTGTCATTTTGTACATACTGGCGCGGCGCACACCCTCCCACTTCCTCGACCTCCGAATGCACGGAATTGGCGCGCGGACAGTAGTTTCGAGATTTTTTTTGGTTCTAGTATCCTACAAAATTTCTGTGTGGCATTGTTAAACAATTACCTGCATGGCCTCTCAAAGTGGCTATACATCTCCACGTCTCAGCTTTCAGCTTTCCAGGAGTACCATTGGCAACCACACTGAGCCCCCACACCATGACCAGTCTGTCGTCTCCACCGGAAGCCAGGTATCGGCCTGCATTGCTCCACCGAACACAGTTGACACATGCTGTAAAAATTGTGATACCTATATAACATCACATTTTTTTTGTCTCATGGTAAAGATACAATCACACAGTGTATCATTGCAAGTACTTTTTGAGTTTCCCAATAATGAGGGCTAACGCTTATGAATTCGCCGCTAGGGGCGCTAGTGTAGATGGTGGTCTTTTCCATAGTTCGAAATGTCAAATGTCACTTGTCACTTCAATGACTGACAGCTGTTCTTTAGTCTTTTGGACCACCATCAACAGAGGCGCCAACTGGTGAGCAAAAAAACGATAGCCCTCATTAACCAAGCAAGTGCGACCTGCCCGACCTTCTTCCCCAGGCTGTGGCTCCAGGTCGCACAGAACCGTGACGAATGGCGCAAAATGAAGGAGGCCTACACCCGAAGGGTAGAAAAGGGCTAAAGAGAGAGAGGGTAATAGTCGTCTTCCCCCAGGCAATTACAATCTTAACATGAAAAAGATCATAATGGACTCCTGCATTCTTCCAAGTTTGACATATGCATGCCAAACATGGGTTTACACGGAAAGAGCAAAGAACAAAATTCTATCTTGCCAGCATGCAATGGAAAGAAGTATTTTAAATTTAAGAAGAATACAAAAAACAAGAAATATAGACATCCGCAAGAGAACAAAGATAACAGATGCCCTGCAGTTTAGTCTGAAACAAAAGTGGAGGTGGGCAGGTCATGTAGCAAGATATCAGGATCAAAGGTGGACAAATCTTGTAACAAAATGGCCACGCCCAGCTGGAAAGAGAAGAGCGGGAAGGCAAAGAAAAAGATGGGCAGATGACATTGTACAGGCTGCGGGAAAAAAATGGATGAATGTTGCCACCGACAAAGAGAGGTGGAGACAGATGGAGGAGGCTTATACCCTTGGGGACCACTAATGTGGGATAAAGCTAAATAATAATAATAATAATTAATAAGGTCTAAACTTGCTTAAAACTTTACATTTATTAAGCTTGAATCTTATTATAAATAAGTTTTGCAAAGTTCTCTCAAAACTTATTATAATAAGTTTTAAATAGTTTTTAAACCTTCCATTCATCATATTAGTTCCTTTATTTATTTTCCTTCTCAGTTTATGTTTTTTACAATATGCATATAAAAGTAAAATATAAAAACACAAAACAATACAAAAAAATATAAACACATTATAAAAAACCTAACCTAGGGTGCCGCCAGCAGCGGGGCAGGGCCCAAGCTGCAGTTGGTCAGGGACACAGAGAGAGGAATTGACGTACTATACGTGCCCTGTCCAGAATTACCGCCTTCTGCATCTGACCCTTGATTCAACCAGCTTCTCTCTCTTCGCTATGAGACCGTTCGCTGACATGACTATTCGAACAATGATCGTCGAGTCAACATCCCACATTGCAGTAATCTCGTCAGCCAAATCTAGGTACTTGCTGGATGTGTCCTTCTCGGCTTTCATGAGATTACTGTAATGTGGGATGTTAACTCGACGATCATGGGGAATGGTGGTGTCTACGAGCACGGCCGGCGCTGCGATTGGTCTGTCAACTTATTATTATTATTAAGGGCAGCCTTCTAAGGAGTGAGCACTCTAAGGTTACTTATTTCTCTATGACATAAGTCAGCAATTGGAAAGCTATTGTAGATACAATTAAAATAAAAAATTTTCTTTGATGAACTGGAGTAATGGAGCATTTTCTTAGTTTTCCATGAAAAGTATCAGTGGATCCTATGGATTACTATTTCAAACGGCACAAGGGGCTTACCCAAATGATTGTCCATCTGGCACAACATCTTCGGTATGTTCGGGTCCACCTCCACATTTTCATATAGGACAGAGTTCAAGTTCCATACAACCACTCGCCCAGAGTCTCCACCCTGCCCACCAGTCGCAAACCTCTTCCCTGTAGGGTGGATGTCCACAGAAAATATTGGCTTATCTGAAAACAAGTTTACATTACAATTTAACACAATCCCAACAGCAACTATACTTGCTGATGGTACTTTATTTTTCTGGGAGCTGGCCAACTCAAGCCAAAAATATTCAAGTTAAACAATTTCAATTTTTCAGATATATTAAGAGTAGCACACTTTTGAAATGCTCAGTTAAACCCATATTGCGAGCCATAAATTTATTTACATAGTTATAATTTGCATGTACTTCTCATCCACTTACTAGAACAAATCTAAAAGCGTTTTTCCAATGTTAAATACATAATAAATGGCCAGCCACCTTTGGTTTAATACTAATTTGGTATTAAATTAACATTGAACAATAAACCATGAACTTCAGTCGAATAAATAACGGCTTTCAGTGATTATAATATAAGGTAATAATATTTTGCATTGTGCTAATTCTGTCCTATTGTTATTGTTGCAACTGCAAGTGCAGTTTAGAAAGGGTCGTTAACATTTTAGGGATAGAAAAAGTACGAAACATTAATGAACTTACCATCGTGATTAACCCAACTGGGTTTTAGAAGCTTCATTTATGGTTCCTGTTGGTTAAATTCGGTAAAAAAATTATAGAATTATTGGTTAAAATTCACTATTTATCTCAAGAAGAAACCCAAGAAGGGCTGACAGTGACATTGCCGGCATAACTAGATCCGTTCCGAAACTTGGATTCAATAATAGCGCGAAGTTAAATAGTTTATTTTAATAAAATTAGGTATGAAGCTTTTCAAAATGTAATTAATATGAAATCATAGAGTTATTTTTGTTATACTATTTAAATGTTCTACTAATGATAAAGTAAATAGAAATATATATTTGTATTAAAATGGGCACAAAAGTTTAATTTCAGAACATACGCGTGCTTTTAGTATTGCCATACTAAACTAATTACCTTGTTTACGTATACGAAATAGCTTAGCGGAACCCTATAAAAATAAATGCAGATAAGAACATTCAGCCATGATGGGCCCTCCACACTCGTGTGCGAATCGCGGCGCGAAGCCGCGAACGCGAGTGTGGAGTCTAGTTCGCTAATCAGAGAAATTGGCTCCACACTCGCGTTCACGGCTTCGCGCCGCGTAGTCTGGAGCGAGCTTGACATCTTGGTACCACCTTGGTACAGGAAATTTATTCCCAACTACGTAGACATAACCGCACCACTCGTGAAGCTGAAAAGAAGAAAAGTTCTTTTGAGACGCACAACAAGAAACACGTTTAAAAATCTCAAAGACACAAATACACACACACACACACACACACTTTTAAGGCTACCTTTACACTTTTTATAAAACTATATTACAAGGCAAGATCGAAGCTAAAAGAGGAAGAGGAAAACCACAAGCAAGCTATACACAACAACTAAAAGAAAAGGCAAATGGTTTTATAGGGATCTAAAGTACCTGGCCGAGGACCGCGAAGGCTGGCGCATGCTCCACCGACAAGAGCCATGCTCTAAATTGTGGTATTTTCTATAAAAAGGGACCTTATTGTCGATGGCGCTTACGCCGCTTAGGTTTTGGTCTTGCAAGCCCATAAATGTATATCCACAATAATAATAATAATAAGCCCGCAGGGCAGCTTGTGGCGAGCTGTTGGGGAGTGACGACCCCACGGACCCGAGTGCTCCAGAGAGTCGGTCAGGGTCTCCGTCTCCGGCGTGTCTTCGGCGGTCGGAGTGGACCCCAAGGAGACCCGCAGGACTCTCAGCTCTGGCTTGCCTTCATTGGCCGTCCAGAGGGGAGTCGTAAGAGCTATATGCTCCAGGGGTGGAAGTGAAAGATGCATAAGACGCGAGTTGGCACAGTGGCTGCTAACAGCCACTGGGTAGAAAGCGGCGCACACCTCTCGACACCCCTGAGCCGCTCACACCGGTGTTGCTCCTGGTCGTCTTCACGACGGCAGTTTCAGGGGCCCATCTAGTCAGCGGCAAGTCACCACCTGCCTCGATAACGTGTATTAACATTGTTATGGCAGGTGTCCGGAGTTCATTACAATAGCCCAGTCTCATTGCCCACCCAAACTTCAATCCATAGACCGGTATACTGTTCACTTTTTCTGCAATAGTCCCAATGCCTGCTGCGACCGGTTCATTGTTGCGCCTGTGAACGGGTTCCAGCAGGCGTTCTACATGACATTAAAGCTCTCCAAGGGGCCTCTACGTGTTGGATCTATATCCCCACGCAAGCCTATCAAAAGACCGGGATTTATAGGCCCGTGATATCCAAGGAGATACAAATAATAATAATAATGTTTGTCACATGTATAATGTATGTATGTGTACATGTGTATGTATAATGTGTATGCCACATCTGCCCCATATCCAGCCCCTCGACTCGACTGCCTAATTTTCAAGGACACAATTACGCTTGCTAAGAAATTTGGAAATTACCAAACAAGTAAAGGGGGTGTGGTGTGTGTGTGTGTGTGTGTGTGTGTGTGTGTGTGTGTGTGTGTGTGTGTGTGTGTGTGTGTGTGTGTGGTGGCTTTTCATTTTTTATGTACAAAATGTTCATGAAGGAAAACGTCGCAAGTAACTACAATAAAGGGCTTATTAGAACCACACGGTCACAGATTATATAATAGTTCAGTCGCCGGGCACTTTCGAATGCAGCCCGATGACTCTTGCTGGTTGCTGCAATATATATGCGAAATATAAAAAAATAGTTTGTGTAAATATACCAAACATCGAATATTTTTTGGCAATTCAAGACAAGTATTTTTACAATTCAAATACGATGTTCTGATATTTCATAACACGGAAATCGTTTTCCTTGTTATGAAGTCAAAAGAAACAAGTCATCGAGCCCGTTTGCAGGTGCCCGGCGACCATGTGGATCTAATAAGCAATTAAGGCCTAAATTCCCGTCCGGGTTAGAAGGTTAGATAACAGACTTAATATACCCCCATTTTTGTCTAAGTACCCTACTGTGGTAAAAAACCGTAACGGACCAGTCACTCCTTATATAGCGTCCCTCATTACTTAGGGACATCGGTACCCGTACCATGAGTCACTGACAGTGTCAAAACTGACATATACCTACTCTAACGTCTACGTAATTTACTTTCTATTAATCTCGCTAGCACTAATATGTCAGTACGAGCGAAATGTATAGAAAGTAAGTTACGTTCACGCTAGCGTTTATGTCAGTGCTAAACTGATGGTAGCCGTAAAGGTTCTTAAAACTATGTAGTCACCAGTTCACAGAGCCTACGCATCCTCCTTGTTCCTTTCAGCTGAGGCCAGTTAGCACCAGCCTGCTTAGCACAGGAGCGCTGCGACAGTATCTCGCCAGCAAGGTAGACTACCCGTCTTTTTATAATAGTATTAATTAAAAATAAATAAATAAATAAATATTATAGCAACATTCTTACACAGATTGACTAAGTCCCACGGTAAGCCTAAGGAGGCTTGTGTTATGGGTACTCAGGCAACGATATATATAATATATAAATACTTAAATACATAGAAAACACCCATGACTCAGGAACAAATATCTGTGCTCATCACACAAATAAATGCCCTTACCGGGCATTAGAGAGGGTAGTCTATCCCCCGGACGAAATACTGTCGCGGCACTCTTAGCTCCTGTGCTATTTAAGCATACTGGTTTTCTTTTTTTAGAAATCTTGTCACCTCAGCCTTTTTTGTTTAGATTGGCACATTCTGTTCCATCTTGTATTTTTTATTATTAAAGCTTATTTCCTTGTAGTCTGTGCGGAAAGAAGAGTCGTGGAATGTTTGGGAACCAATACATTCTATGATTTCTCTTTCCGTACACACTATAAACAAGTATGCTCAAAACTCTACTTCACGTTGTAAACACTACCGTATAGTACGGCTGATAGTTATTTAATTATTAACATAAAAAAAAGCACAAGGAATAAAGAGTTTATTTTGGATACACCCTACATTTAATTAAATAATATTTTTACGAAAGACTGATTTGTTTAAAATTCGGCAATATTTCCCAGGATATGATCAAGGAATATTACCGGGAACGGAACGGAAGCGGAACATCACTATTCGTTACCATCGCGATTTTGACAGTTGACACTGACAACAAACCAAACGCATTGCTGCAAATTTTGAGCTTTGAAAATTTTCGCACGCGCGCACATTATTACACTTATTTTCTAACTGGCACGGCATGAGAGGCGCTGAAACTTTGATTCCAGCACGTTTTCTGACTCTGATAGGCCACCTTTGTGTGCTAGTTTCCTTGATATGGGAGAGCCAGCAGAGCGTGCAGCACTGTTTACCAAGCCAGTATCACCAAAACTATTTCGAGACCTATCACAGTCGGTAAGTTCAATAATTATAGAAAAACCTAACAACCTTTAGATACATCATACAAATCGTAGATTAGCATTAATTGCAGCAGTGGCATTGAAATTTTGCAGGGTAAAAAGGTTATCGACCTCTATGCGGTTAATAGAATATATTATCTTTTCACGTAATAATTAGGCCGCAACATCAAGTCAACTTTCTGTTATCTTACGCCTTATTCACGCCTTTGACCATTGACTTATCTCATAATCAGTGAATATACTGATTATATATGTTTATTTACTTTGTGCATGCAGTGTTATCTTTAAATAACTGAAATAGTGAGAACAAAGTTTATCTTTGTATTTGTTTATACATTAGTAGGCATTGTTCTGTTTATAAAACATTCTTTGAAGTTGGGCCGCTACTTGCCGCTAAGTGAGTAAAGTGAGTCATTTGTTTTGCTTTGTCATGGAACAACATTGTCTGGAACCAGTACGGTTACCATCAGTTTGGCACTGACATAAACGCTAGCATGAACGTAACTTACTTACTATGCATCTCGCTCATACTGTCATATTAAGGCCAGCGAGATGTATAGAAAGTAAATTACGTAGACGTTAGAGTATATCTTAGTTTTGACACTGTCAGTGACTCATGGTACGGGTACAGGAAAAAGTGATAAAAAAAATACGAGACTATTATTACTGATTCATATAAAATGGGTCAATAGTTATTGTGTCCCGATCTGAGTTACCAATGTCCCATAATTTTTACGTAATTTATTTTGGTACAAACTACTATTCTCATGCTTAATAAGTTTATAAGTTTAACAAAATAACAGGCATTCAAATTACATGTTTGGATAAATGAATTAAACAATCCCATTGCATGTGTCAATAATTTGCAATATTCAAATAAGATTATAAGATTTAGTATTTGATTACATGGCATGTTTCTTTTCTATTACAAATGTAGGATCATATTGAAAGGTGTAACAATTATAAAACATCATACTAGTAGTATTATCAGTCCGAAGCAGATGGTATCAGTGTGTGTGTAATGTTAACAAGGGGCAGGTCTTTAGGGTTGTCACTGTCACATTAAATAAATAAAAATAAAAAAAACTGGGATTTATTACTTTGTGTGCAATGATAATAAATAAAGAATTGCAGAAATAGGGATTGTTGGATATTTATTCCACCCCAAAGTTTGCATTGTCATATCACAGAGCCCCTATGGCCACCTCCTGTGTCCATCATCAGAGGAGCTTGCCGGTACCATAACATTGTCACCCAATTTAGAGATGTATGTGAAGTTTTAGCTCAAGAAAATAATGGGAAGTGGGTCTAATTTACAAACAAACATTGCAAGTTAAATCAAAGCACATAAAAAGTAGACAAAAGAACTAGTACTAATTGAAATAAATCGGTATAGTTGGTCAGACCAAATTGTCAGTAAATAAGAACAAAAAAAACTATACTCATTTTCCTTTGGGTGCTTGTACTAGTGTAAGACAATGATATGAGTATGATTTTCTTTGTCTATGTTTGAAATGAGACAGTCCTGTGACAAACTATAGTAACACAAAATGCAGTTTAAACTGTGGCATACTGTACATACAAACAATTAAATCTTTTTTGAAATTAAAAAATATTACTTATTACTTTCACAGATAAGCAGTCTTTACTTGAGTAATAGTTTCTTATCCTGAAATAATAACATTAGTAATGTGGTTGCTCTACGAAACAGTAAAGCATTGTGATATAATTGAGTAACTTAAGGAATATTCTTTATTTTGCCTTTAGTAATAGCTTCAGAATACGGAAAAGAAGTGACCCTTATTAGCGCGATCAGAGACAAACAAGCTATATCCGATTATAATTGATAACTTCTGAAGAGTTTACAAAACACGAGGTATTATGGCGGACGCACAGCGTAAAGACGGTAGTGCGGGCAGTCCACAACCATTAGGCGGTCAGCCGACGTCAACGGTAATATTGCTGCACGTGAATCCTCCACACGTGACGTTGGACTTTTGTGCTTACCTTATCTTTGCCCTTTAAAAAGAAATTGGAGATTTGACGGAAAATAATCGTGTAAACAAGTTTAAAAACTAATCACATTCGTTCATTGTCTTTGGTATTTAAAAAGAAAGTTTCGGCGCGAAAACGTGTCGTATTTCAAGACTCGCACTCGCACGCGCCAACGAATTTTAAATTTATGGGTTCTACGGCATCTAGTGAATGGAGTGATGTATGTTATTTGAATCGTTTAATAAATTAACGTGTATTCTATTCGTATGTGTTCGTGTTTTTGTTTTAAATAAACACCTACGTAAAGGTTCAAGGTAAGTCGACTACCTATGTTGAATTTGGAGTTGTTAGCCATTAGGTTTAGGTAGGTACATAATCTCAACTCGTTTTAAATGCATTATTTATCGCCAACTGCCCGCGGCGACAGTCGTGTTCTGTTTGTTTTTTCGTTCAAGTGAAATGATTCGTGAACATAATGAGAAAACGGTATGTCTCTTTATGTTATGTCTGTATACATAATATACATATATTATGTTTATATATTTATAGTGAATTTATATGTAAAAAATCCGGTTTTTATTGCGTATTTCTTATTATGTTTTTGCTAATATTTTGTGAATATATATAACTGTCTGGGTTTTAGCAATTAAAATTTGTATTTGTTTGTGTATGTATTGTTATCTTACTTACCGCAGAAATCTGAGAATTTAATAGATTTTTTTTTCATTGTTTGAAATAAACAGGCACAGAATAAGTACCTGTCTCAAGTTAAAAATTTCTTATGGCAATGTAACAGTGAGCTGCGAAATTGCATAGAGAAATTATGCATGATTTCATTAATAAAGTCGCCATGCACTTTTGCGGCTGATAGTACTTACGTTTACATGTCACCACATACACTTTGCTTAATATGTATTTATTTATGTGTAGAGAGAGACCACGCCCCTCCCTGGTAACCACACACACTCATATCTAAAGTAATCAGGCGATTCAGGCGCAACTCACGCAACGCACACAAAAACTTTTGCTTCAATAAGTTAAACTAAACTATCATCTTCCATCGTGTTTGCTATCATGCATGCTGGATATGTAATATGTATGTAATCATCATGGCTTGGTTTTATTTTATTTTATTTTACTACGCTAACACATAACAAGCATGAACACACGGAAATATAGAGACCGATATAGCTATCTAAGATTTTTTTTAAATCTTGTTCGTAATACTAATAACTTTATCCGTATAATACTGACTTCATTTTACGAGCTATAATAGCGAGGTGTATGTTTCATAGTCCAGATAATAGGTTAATAACCTTTTATTGAAATTCCCGCTTTATTAATATACGATATAATCATTTTCATAACAATAAATGAACTATTAACCTCTTAATGACCATGAATGTTTACTGTGACCCTGTGACCATCTTTTTCTTCCGTCCTTTTTAAATACATATATAAATTACTCATGCCTGCTGATTATCTTTCTTCATCTTTATCTTTCGATCTTTCGGGCATCTTTCTCTTTTACTCCAATTAGAATGACTTACAATTTGCGAACTTCCGTGTTCGCGGTAGGCCCTGGTGGGTTCCCACGGCCCGTTGTTTCACAGATCTGACCGAACCGTCTCGTGTGATGCGGAAGGGTCCTGGTTTTTCCCAGGCTACCATCCCCCCACACAGTCCTACCGCTCTACTTGCCCTAGGCGCAATAGAGCCCAAGTCAGGTTAAAAAAAAGATCTGACCGCGCCTCAGATCGTGGGAACGGTCGTGGTCGCCTGTCGTCACCCACTTTCGACGGATAGCCGCACAGGCATCCACAGGCGTGCCTGACTTGTAATAACACGGGCCGTGGGAACCCACCTTCACTCTGACGATTATTTTTATCGTCTCCGTTGTTTGTACACATATGACTTCACTCGCATCATCTTGGAGCATTCCATGGAGCTGTCTAATCTTTATCTGCAATGTTCTGCCGCCAGTGCATAGCACTAGCAGGGGTGCAAATCTCCTCGCTTCGGGCAAACTGCTCCGTTGGGCTCAGCATTGCTCCGAGCAATTATTAGGGTTGGCACAACTTGACGTCCCTTTGCTTGCACGACCACAAATAGAACAGAATAAATAATAGTCCTACTGTCTGTACGGTAGGACTATTATTTATTCTGTGGCGGTACCCTCTATAATGTCCCGATAATCGTGTTTGTACGGGACTCACAGTAGACAAATCCGCTGAATGAACCTCTATAGAAAGTATTTCTTGTCATGTACCCATTCTACCCCATGGAAATCTATAACCAGGAAGTTTTGCATGTTGCAGGTTGGTCGCCGCTTACGCCGCGTCCATAGTGCTCGTTTTGATTGAACTGACTACCTTCATACTCGGCCTAACTATGTTCTCACCCACTGTCTCTATGATCTGTATCCTTTGTCAATAACTTTCGACCTTCTACGTCAATCTACTGTCCGCACGCAAATTCCGAAGGAATGTTAGGAATATTGGGCGTCATGACAGAGTAGTGTCATTTTGTACGGGCGTGACGCACACCCTCCCACTTCCTCGACCTCCGAATGCACGGAATTGGCGCGCGGACAGTAGGTACCTTCTACGTCAATCTATGCATTATGCCACCTTTGAACCTTTGCATGTACTTGTTACCTACACTATTATAGTATAAATATATCTTCAGGTATTATGCTTCTTAAGTTACGTAAAGTGAATTATTATTGTGCGGATTGACGTATGGGGTTTAACGCTAATTACCTAATGTTTTACTTGTTATTACTAAATTGTGCATGTGTGTCGTCATTCTTCGAATGGTTTAACTTCATTCTAATAGTACCTGACTTGAAATCATTGTGCTTATGACATGTTTGACTTGTTTTGTTATCAGTACATACCTATCAGTACATACCTATCAGCTTACCTATGTATCATCCTAATCCCAACCCAATAATCCTGTTTTTGTATACTAAATTGACAATACCAACTGTCGTTTTAGTGTCATATAAAGATAAAGCTTAAACTAACAAAACTTCCGTGAGACACAGCTATATTAAATATATTAAGAACAGGTCACTCACGTATTTTAAGGAGAAAAGCGCTCGACATGTTTCACTCCGTACCGAGGAGTGTCATCAGGAGCTCCGTCAACGCAAGCTCCTGACCTGATGACACTCCTCGGTACGGAGTGAAACATGTCGAGCGCTTTTCTCCTTAAAATACGTGAGTGACCTGTTCTTAATATATTAAAACTCATTCATATTTTGCTAAGGCAATGATTCAGTCACAGATGCAAGATGTGATGTTTTTTTATAAACAACTTAGCTCAGTCAATATATACAAATTACACTTAATCACAAGGAAGAGCCATCTTAGTATATTAAATTTTGTTAAATAAGATACCTACCATCGTCAACGCTGTTGAATAACCACAAAAGCTCGTAAACCTTATTGCAAAAACATTAGTTCCACCGAAGATCAGCTGTTCCACCGAAGGTCGGTTAAGAAGCTGTTAGTATATACATTTCCTGAACGACATACCAGCTATCGGTTGCCACGGATCCGCGTGCGCTGCGCTCACATACGGTGTGGTGGGCAGTTGGCATTGCGGCTGGGTGTGGCCGATTCTAGTCTTCGGTGCTGCGTTGCCTGCTGCTGCTGATATTATTGCCGCTGCCTCCGCTATATGCGCTCTTAGACGATAGATTTTATTATGCTTGTAAGTAATGAGAAATTTGAGCGCACATATGAATCCACCATTGGTATTTACGGGAGTACAGTCGGCCTGGCCACAAAGAAAAAAAAAAGCTGTCTAGTATCGCTGTATAACCCCGCCGTCTAACTAAGGGATATATGCAATAGTTTTGGTTAAAAACGCTTTTAGTGTCGATCTGCTTACTCTTAGTTAATTCAAATGTACTACAGCGGTCGCTTAAACCCGCTCCCCTGATCTAAACCTTTTATGAAATTTCCCTGATAAAATGACGTATTATGACATCGTTGGACTCACCTTTATATTTATAAATCAATTAATAACCAATATGTTCACAGCCTACAAACGAGCATCAACAGCTGACCAACAGCACCGAGTACAAGGCCGAATGGTCCTTCTACTTAGTGCTAGCTGGTGTCGCAACAACATTAGGCTGTTCTCTTCCCGTCGGATACAATATCAGTGTCATCAATACGCCTGCTGCGGTAAGTCGAATATTAGTCACAGACAAACAGAAGGACCTGCTTTTCCAGTGACTATTACTTGTTCAACAGTATCGCCTTTCCTGTCAATGTGACCGTAAAACTCTTTATTATTCAGAATAAGATTGTCGATAACCCAGGTTGCGTTTTGTAAAAGCCTTGTAATCAGTAATCGCTATCTGCCTCTTTTTCTCGCGAAAATGTTTGTAGCAGATATCGATTACAGGTTACACAAGCTTTTAATAAACCGCAAACCAGATGCTAATTTTAATTATCTCTAACTCTAACACATATCTCAAACGTGTCATTGCCGTCGCGATCTGCTGATCGTTGACAATAATAAACTGTTTTGACTTTACAGATAATCCAGAACTTCGTAAACGGGAGTGTGATCGAGCATTACGATGTGGTTGTTACTAAGAGCTGGATGAATGTGCTATGGTCTTCGGTGGTCGCCATATTTATTGTCGGTGGCTGCGCGGGTTCCATATTAGGAGCTTCGCTGGCTGACAAGCTTGGCAGGTTGGTGAGGTTTACTGATGTTTCGGCGAAAATTACTTGACAAACTTTCAGTTCCCAAACTATTTTTCCCATATTTTTAGTTGGGCGAAATTTCATTTCGCAAATTTACATAATCCAACCTAACCTAACCCAAGCTAGTACGTCATTTTCATTTCGCAAGTATGGGGTTGGGAAATGAAATGGTTGCGAAGTAAGGTTATGCCCACAATTGGTTTACCAAATGAAACTTTGGCGAAAAGTAGGTTGCCAAGTGAAATTTGGCGAAATAAATTTCGCCAAAAAGGAAGTACACCATTGGTGGTATTTTTATGACAGACTGATAAGTGATTATAGACACGTTTAATCACTAGTGATACAAAAGGGAGCGTGATCGATGTTGTTGTTACTAAGAGCTGGATGAATGTGCCGTGGTCTTCGGTGGTCGCCATATTTACCATCGGTGGTTTCGCGGGTTCTATACTCGGTGCTTCGCTGGCTGACAACCTTGGCAGGTTAGTTTTTTTTTATATGGCCATTTAATAATAGTCCCTGATAGGAAGCAACGCGACAAAATATGGCAGATTATTATTAGTAACAGCATTTTTACAAGAGTTAGCACAAAAGATGTCATCAATGATAGTTGGTGCCGTCATCAGTTTTAGATCTCGTTTCAATCGATTTATCTTATATTCGCTAAATTTGATTATTTTGTGTAGCTTATTTTTTGTGTACCTACTTATTTATTTGTAGTGTTAATTTTCTAGTTTATTTTATTGCGTCTTTTTAATGTTTCTATGAGAGCTTGAAAGTTTTTATCTGCCTATTTAAAAAAAATACCCCCTCCATATAACGATGACAGATGACCAGCATATCATTTCAGGAGAAAAGCGACGCTTCTGACGACTGTGATTTCGGTGGTTGGAGCCGTCTTGTTTCTAGGATGTCAGGCCGCGAACTCTGTGGAGCTGCTCATATTGGGCAGACTCATCGTTGGTCTATCAGCCGGTGAGTTATATAAATACATTTCTGTCCACTGTGATTTCGGTGGCAGGTGCCTTGTTTCTAGTATGACAGGCAGCGAACTCAGTGGAGCTGTACTTATTAGGGCAGATTTAGTGATAACACTGACACAGAATGGTTGGTAGCCAGTAACTTTAGTTTTGTTTTAGAAATTATAATCTTGTCTTATTCAATAAAAGTAAAAAGTAATTTCGGAAAAATTTCGTTATATGGGCCTCTGGGATTCAGGACGATACAATTTGCACACATTGGAATAAATGTCAAATGTCATTTAGGTAAAAAATATAAGACCCCCTCCAGTGACTGGCTTCTTTAGCATTCGCGGTTGACGTCATTCATCTTTAACGTAACTTGACGTCTCTAAATTTTTAAAGCTGTGTAATTAATATAGTGAAAATAATTTCAGGTCTAACCACGAGCATTGTGCCAATGTACTTAGCGGAGTTGGCCCCAATGGCCCTGGCCGGGGCAATGGGGGTCGTGTGCCCCATGGGGGTCAACGTCGGGGTTCTAGTGGGGCAGATTATGGGCCTGGACGTTATTCTGGGTAAGTCCTTACTGCTATAGTAATAGGGTTTGAATTCAAAGGTTTTCCCTATTAGTGTGTAGGATTTACTACCAAAGTAATTTAAGATTGATTTCCGTGGCATTGTCTTAGATCGTCTGAAATTTTAACCTGAATTACTTTTACTGGTCGTTATGTCTAGCGCGAATATATGAGATGAGTGCCTTTGTTGGCAATATAACAGTATAAATTCTTTTAGAATTTAAATAGGTACTTATAAAAATTAAGTGGAATCGCTCTTATCGCTAAATTAAGAGATATCTTTAAATAATTTTATGAGCAATCCTATACAGTGAAATCACCCAGTTAATTTATGTACGTCAGTGACAGGAATTACCCAGTTAATCACAGTAAATAGAATATTTTTTACTTGCTGGTAAAAAAAAGCTTATGAAACTTGCGTTCAGAAATTAAGTATTTTTGCGTCCGCTAGCGTGGGCGGGTGCACGGAGTGCCACTATGGCTCCTCTACACTATCGGCTATGATAGACGATGACTGGCGGGCACGATAGTGTAGAGGGTATATTCGGCAGTCCCCGCCACGCTAGTCATCGTCTTTCATCGCCAATGATGATTAGGTTTTAGTTTGTTAATAGTTAGTTTAGTTTTTAGTTAATATGTTAATATAAATTTTCTTTCAGGTGGAGTGAACGATTGGCCCTATCTTCTTGCCGCCTATGCTGTGCTAGTCATTATTTGTGTACCTGTTATTTTTATACTGCCAGAAAGTCCAAAATATCTTTACGTGGTTAAGAGGGAAGAGGAAACTGCTTTAAAAGGTAAGTTAATGATATTTAAAGAACGGCTGAATGGTTTTCACAAATACCTTTGAATGGCATCAAAGTGCTATTGGGTGATTCTTGCACTTATATTGTCCTTATGTTTAAATTTAAGCAAAGCTTTTGATGGCAAGCTTCTCGGGAAACTCGAAAGTTATGGAATTAAAGGAAATTGGAATGAATAGAATCGTGAATTGAGTTTTGTGAAGATCGAAACAAAAATAATAGTTTTGTTAAGGTAATAAAACATTGTACAAAATGTCGTAAAATTAAAACTGGTGTACCTCAAGGGAGCAACTTAGGCACCCTCTTATACTTGGTGTTCATAAACAACTACGGGATTAATGCTGTGAGTACACACCAGGAACTGAACCACTCACATTCCAGAACTGAGCCGCCTCCGCGCCGTATCTCCCAGCATCCTCACGGAAGACCTGGAGCTCCTCAGGGAAGAGGCGCGAGCAGCAGAGGAAGCGAGCAGCCTGCAGTGGAGCATGCTGCGCGTGCTGCAGGAGCCAAGGCTTCGGCTCGTGCTGCTGCTGACGTGCTCGATGCAGGCTGGGCAGCAGACCAGCGGGATTAATGCTGTGAGTACACACCTGGAACTGAACTACTCCCCCGGCATCCTCGCCGAAGGCCTGGAGCTCCTCAGTTTTGGGTTGTTTTTTTTTTCGAAATTCAATATTTATGACGGAGATCGATCATGGCTCGAGCTGGCTTGCCAGACTATGTCTTCTTTTATATTACTTTTTGTATGCCGGCGTGGAAAATATCAGTTTATAAGCGTACCTAATAAAAAAACCGGCCAAGTGCGAGTCGGACTCGCGCACCGAGGGTTCCGTACTTTTTATTATTTGTTGTTATAGCGGCAACAGAAATACATCATCTGTGAAAATTTCAACTGTCTAGCTATCACTGTTCATGAGATACAGCCTGGTGACAGACAGACAGACGGACAGCGGAGTCTTAGTAATAGGGTCCCGTTTTTACCCCTTGGGTACGGAACCCTAAAAATACATTTTCATTGTAATCATTGTTCTCAGGTATTCTACTATTCCGACATAATCTTCCGCGGCGCCGGGCTATCAGCTAAAGGCTCCCAGTACGCCACCATAGGCTGTGGGGCGATCAACGTGTGCACAGCGCTACTGATGATCAAGTTGCTGCCTAAGTGTGGACGAAGGCCGTTGCTGCTCGGATCTATATTAGCGGCGGCCATATGTCTGGCCGCGCTCGCTGTGTCCATAAGATTTTTGGTGAGTATGAAACAGCATAGACTAATGGATAGAGTTATTCATAAACGCATTACAGGCCGGAATTAGCTGGGCCTTTTTTATTTTTTTGTCAGATTTTGATAAAAATTGGTAGGTTTGAAAAGCTCCTTATTCCGGTCGGAATAAACACGAAATTCAAATTTGGGACAAAAAAATGTATGAAAATTCCAGCTATGAAAAATTCCATACGTTATCCGTATTCCGTAACTCAGTGGAGGATTTTGTAGGACATACAGTAAAATTACGCTTATGTTGTACAGAATAACGAACTCTATCCATCAAATCAAAATCTAAGAAAAATCGTTAGTCTTTATCTGTCATTTTGACTTATTCATTTGTGAGAAAGGGATAAAACATAATTTAACTAATTCAGTTTCGTAAAGTTTTATGAATAAGGGGGTAAAAAGATACAAATGTGTTCTCAAAGTTTAAATTTATTTACATGGCCAACTTGAGACAGAACAGCGTCCAACCTTAAATCACTGGCATCAGTCGTTACATTAACTGTTCGTCAATTTCTACTCACTTATTTATAAGTAATAAAAATTAAAACTCTATTTAAATATGTATTGTCTCTTTCTAACAAATATACATGGTAAACTGGCATACAGGGTGATTTTGGGGTCATGATACTGATTATCAAAATGTGTTATGATGGGCATACTAAATAAATTCCCCAAGGGACTATCCACAGTCTCGCGAAAAAAAATCTAACACCTTGAGCGCTCGGGTCCGTAGTAGACGAATAGACCCAAAGGTATATTTTTTCACGATTTTCATATCGGTCCCATGGGATACCTTCAGTATGACCATCTCAATACATTTTTGACATTCGGGATCACGACTCAAAATCACCAAGTATTCAAACGGTATTTTAAATTTGACAATGAATAACGGTATTTACGTATACTTCAGGACGCGCTCGCAGGAATGCCGTACGTATGTATGGCTGCAGTGTTCGCGTACGTGCTGGCTTATGGCTTCGGACTCGGACCCATACCGTACTTCATAGCTTCAGGTGTGTATGAGGATAATTTATCCCTTTAGGTAGTCTAGTAAACTATAGGGACAGCTTATGCGTCGCCAGCATTCCTATGGAAGGTCCAACGCTTAGCTCGCTCCTTAGTTGTCTCCCGGTCGTGATTGTGTTATTACATGTTCCTTAATTAAATCCTTCTGTCTTCGGTTACCGCGATAGTTACTCATGAAATAAAACTATGAAAACGGATTATATCGCGTATATTGAATTTATAACACATCCCGACGTTTCGAACCCTTTACAGCGTTCGTGGTCAACGGGTGACTGAGGAAAAATTACAAAGTGCAAAAATACCCACATACTAAAATAATGAACAATCATAGACTATAAACTTTAAGGCTGGTTGTACATGCAAAATCGGTTCATAAGGCTAGTTATACACTACAATTATTTTCAAGTAAAAATATATATATATATATATATATATATATACGCGATAAAAACTACGCCGGCTCCAACCCTACACCACGGACCCGAGAAGATTTAATTCCCTCCTAAATTGTAGGAGGGTATCCCAATAGTCCCAGTTTATAGTCTATGATTGTTCATTATTTTAGTATGTGGGTATTTTGCACCTTGTAATTTTTCCTCAGTCACCCGTTATAAATTCATATCATATCATAAATTCAATATACGCGATATAATCCGTTTTCATAGTTTTATTTCATAAATCCTTCTGCTTTCTTATTACAACTCCCAGATACCCCCGTATAAACCTTTTAGACGTATAGGCGTTCTTAGAAGGTTCAGTCGAAATGTTTATGATATGGAAATACAGCACAATCTCGCGCGTTTGGGTATTAGAATAGTCTAAATGAGTAGTAGATTAAATGGGTGATGATAGGTACAGTCGGCGATTAAAGCTTGCATCAAAGACGTAATTTTCGTATTTTTTATTAAATATGAGCGATGTTTGTGTTCAATTAAAGACTTTTATTGGGGAAGTGGGCAGACAGTTGCGGGAGAGTGGTCATGACCCTCGCTCCGGGTCGTTCCTTTTGCAAAGGTTGTCCATCGCTGTTCAACGTGGCAACGTAGCGAGCGTGATGGGCTCCTTTGCATCTGGAGGGGCGCGGGGCGCATTTTGTGAATAGTTTTTGTGTTTGTTAGGTTCTAGTTTAGGTTAAGATCTTTGTAATGTTTTATTTTGTATGACATGTGTGTTATAACTTGTAATTACTAACTATTTGTAAAATAAACTAATTAACAACTATAGATTTATATCCGAAAAATTAAAAAACTATGTTTACATTTCAGAGATGTTCGAAGTGCCCCCTCGTAGCGCCGGCATGGCGTGGGGCTCATTGGCCAACTGGGCCGGCAACTTCCTAGTGGGGATGACCTTCCCCGTCGTAAGGGACGCTATTGGAGCGTATTCCTTCATCATCTTCTCCGCTGTCACTTTTGCACTCTTCGTATTTCAGAGGTAAGTTGTTACAGAGATGTTCGAAGTGCCCCCTCGCAGCGCCGGCATGGCGTGGGGCTCGTTGGCCAACTGGGCCGGCAACTTTCTTGTGGGGATGACCTTCCCCGTCGTAAGGGACGCTATTGGAGCGTATTCCTTCATCATCTTCTCCGCTGTCACTGCTGCGCTCTTCGTGTTTCAAAGGTAAGATTTTTATATCACTGGTGGCAACTAGCCTGATAGCAGGGATCACAGTAGTAAACAGACTCCTGCTACCGTTTTTTTAAAGAACCTCATCAAAATTCATCAAATGAGAAAACCTCGACAAAGAGTTGGGGTAGAATATTATTTATTGCTTTATTCTGCCTTTTAGTTCCTCGCGTCCGTCGCGAATGTCGCGATATAGGGAACAGTGAGAGTCAAAATAATTGTAAGGTTACTGTGGGAATTTCCTATTGGGAATGACCTTTGGAAATGAACGCCTGTAACCCCGCGTGTAAGTTTTGGTTGTCACCTGGCGATTTATAAACATTATTTGGACACAGATTGTACTTCCCTGAAACACGCGGTAAGAGCCCGCTGCAGATCTCGCAGCTCTGCAGCCGCGGCTTCCGCTCCCGCCCGCTCGCCCGCCCAAGCGTCTGATGTCCACTACTACTTTAGCCAATTACTACTTTAGCCAATGACTACTTTAGCCAATGACTACTTTAGCCAATGACTACTTTAGTTAATGACTACTTTAGCCAATGACTACTTTAGCCAATGACTACTTTAGCCAGTGACTTCTTTAGCCAATGACTACTTTAGCCAATGACTTCTTTAGCCAATGACTACTTTAACCAATGACTATTTTAGCCAATGACTACTTTAGCCAATGACTTAGGGTCGGTTGCACCAAACTGTTTGTCATCGTTAAAGAGTTCGCTAAATTTTATTGTATAAAAAGTTTCATAGTAAACCGCCGCGCCGCGCCGGGTGACGTTAATCAGTCTGTCTAGTGCGGATGGTGCAACTGGCACTTATTATTGTGGAAAAGGTATAAAGTCAAACCCGCTTATTCATATAACTTTATGAGCCTCAATTAATTAATTAATTTATGTTTTATCCTTTTCTTACAAATGTAAATCAATATGACAGGAAGACTAACGATTAATAGCTAATTGAGGTTTGTAGTACGTTTATGAATTATGAATAGTCATAGGGAAAAATCGTGCCCTACCCCTATACCTCGTTTTTTTAGCATTAGAAAAAAAGGTCTTGCCGTGTCTCTTTATTGAAAATCACTTTTGAAAAATAAGTCACGCCAAATATGCAACAATTATAAATCAAATACGATCATTTACATTCTTTTGGTTTCATAAGTAATAGTTACTGATTTTTAAAAAGCGTTTTCCAATTAAAAGACGTCAAGATTGTTTACCTTTTTTCTAATGCTAAAAAAACGAGGTAAAGTCATGTTTTTTAGTAACTGAATTATCAAAATATTGTCTTCGGTTACCGCGATAGTTACTCATGAAATAAAACTATGAAAACGGATTATATCGCGTATATTGAATTTATAATACATCCCGATGTTTCGAAACGCGTATCGCGTATCGCGTATAAATATATATCTTTACTTGAAAATAATTGTAGTGTATAACTAGCCTTATGAACCGATTTTGCATGTACAACCAGCCTTAAAGTTTGTAGTCTATGATTGTTCATTATTTAGTATGTGGGTATTTTTGCACTTTGTAATTTTTCCTCAGTCACCCGTTGACCACGAACGCTGTAAAGGGTTCGAAACGTCGGGATGTATTATAAATTCAATATACGCGATATAATCCGTTTTCATAGTTTTATTTCATGAATTATCAAACTTTAACTTTAACATTATGACTTAAAACTTTGTGGGAAACAATAGAGACCCTTAGTTTTACGGTCTATGCTTATTTGAAATTTGTGTACATCACACATTCTGACTTTAATTGTAATCTCTAATGACTTTAATAATGTACTTAAATGTTTTTTTTAGTTGTTATTTGGTTAGTTTTTTTTCAATGGTCATTAATGGGATTAATGTATTAGTGATAAGTTTATTTTAATTTTAAAAGTAAATAAATCTTTAGGGTTCCTGGCCAGGAACTTAAATAATTGTTCAAGTTAGGTACATTTTATTTTAAGGCAATATATTTCTGCAGGTGAGAACCAAAACTTATTAATTGCATACAAAATAATGGAACAAAAATCAACCTTGTTTTGTTACTAGTACGGTTCACTATGGTATGGTTCATTGTTGTGGTAAAAATTACCGAGTTTTGGTTCATCTTACGATTTTATCACAAAAAACTGCTCATAATATTCTCGAATATTATTATTATTTTTAAGTTATTTTAAAACACTTCAAGTCTAGTCTTTTTATGTTCTTCAGGAAATATTTCCATAAAAACAGTGGGTGTCTCATTTTTTAATAATTATATAAGGTTGGTGTATATTTAATTTAAGTTTTAATTACATTTTTGGTTTCGTAGTGAGTGTTGAGTATGGATCTTTTCATTTCGTAGTGTGATTTTGTTTGGATTTTTGGTAGTTATTTGATTTTTAGTGTTCCGTGCAATACTTTGTTCACGGAACACTTATGGGATCACTTCGGTCTTGCAAATCAGTTATTATCTCTTAGTAGCATTTGTAAGTAATATAATTTATAAGGATACAGTAAAGCTACTTAAGCCATTTTTCCTATTATCGTGTTCATTTTGTTTGAAAAGCTCAAGCTAATCTTAATTTTTTCTTAGATATAATTTTTAATAGTATGAGGTCTCTTGTACAAGATACAAAATGGGTAGGATATTAAATTCTTTCGACTGTACGATGAAACATATAAAATCGTATTGCTCATTTCATCTAGCTCTTGGACACTATAAGATGTATAGTGTAAGAAAAAATTACAATGCCAAAAGTTCGCATAGATGGCGCCAGCATAGATTTTGCCAGTCTCTAGTTCTGTTCTATTAGATTTTGGCTTACAGGGCCATAAAAATCCAATACAAAACAAGAATTTGACACACAATTGGGGATTGACAGGAAACCTATGCTGGCGCCATCTGTACAATACTTCGGCCGGCCAACCCCACTTCGCATCTTGCTAATAATCGAAGGTGCCAACAGTGTAGTTTAAGTACAGGATTGGTACAGGTATTGAAATCGTAAAAGAAGACTTCCCTAGAAAAATGTATTCGTAACAAAAGAAATTGCCTTGTAAGTTATAACCTTGATAGGTTTAGCTTTTTTCCTCGTCCAATTCTATATTAACTATTCTATATTACATAATATTATATTATAGATAGGGTATAGGTTAGATTATCGTAAAAGGCTGTAATATCAATATTCTCAAGCCATTTAATAAATCCGTCGCTTAGATCTGTAGGACATAACTTTTTAAATATACATGTTTTTTTTTCTCGTAATTGAAAGTGGCTAGTTTTCGTATTATTATGTATTAAAAATTCCGAAACGCATAATGTTATTATATAATTAGATGATTTTTATAACTTGCTGGAGGTAGTATTTAAGATATTTTAAGGTAAAAAAATAGAAATGCCAAATTGTTTTAAAGAAGTCATGTATCAAGCTCAAGTCAAGCCTTTAAGCCCCGCAAACAAACAAAGAGAGTATATAAGGGAGAGGTAGAAACGGGAGTTGGAAGGGACCTCGACGGACTTTCTCTGATCAGATTCCAGTTCAAGAGCACCCTAAACCGGCGCGCGTATATGAGGAATGTTATGAAGTCAAAGAAGCGAAAGAGGTATGTCAGGATCGTAGCAAGTAGAAATCCGTGGTCTCTGCCTACCCCTCCGGAAAATAGGCGTGATTAAATGTATGTATGTAAGAACTTGCATGCGATTTTCGGTACATTGTGCTATTTTGTCGATATATGGGGCATTTTTTATGAAAAGGGACCTTATTGTCGACGGCGCTTACGCTGCACAGCGTCGCGCGGAATTGTAATAATATCAGAGCATCGTTAATAATGGCGTCAGCGCCATCGACAATAAGGTCCCTTTTTATAGAAAATACCACATATTCTGTTTGCTAAACAATAGCGTAGAATGTACAAAATATGCAATGTACTAATGACAACAATTTTATGTGATTAAATACTTGCTAAACTAGACTTTGTTTTATTAAAACTGCTTTCTAATTTAAATAATTTATTTTGAGCCCTTAGATTTATTGTTAGTGCAATAAGAAATAATTTCTAAAAGGTTTCTCTTAAATGAAACATCAATATGGAGGATATTATATTTATTAGTTTATTGTCTAGTATAGGTACATAATAATGTGAAATGGTTAGATTATATTAAATTAACAAAACAAATTCTCTTACTAAAAACATACAATTCATATGCTTAAGTTAGGACGCTAACGCTAAGCACGAAAAATTTCGTACATTGACCCATCTGTTCTATTCCTATCGCTATCGTACGCGCGTAATTACCTCTATTGCTATCCCGCCCATGACGGCGGCGGTCAATGCCAATATAACTATGCGCGTGCGATAGAGATCAGGCTGGTCATTGTGCTAAATTCTTCTTGATTATAGCGTCATATAATAGGGAATATCACGCAAAACTCTGCGTAGGGGGCGCCAGGGCGCCATTACCACAATCTGAAGGTATATCGTGAAACAAGAAAATTTCTTTATCTAACATCTCTGTCACTCTTGCATATTCGAGCGATAAAGAGGCAGATAGCGAATTTTCGGATTCGCGTTTCCCGGTAGGTCCTCTGTAAGCAAACCGCCTTGATGCATCAATGTCATATTTTATTATCTCTAAAAACTTGTCAAAAACCTGTTAAGGTACAGTATGTATACGTTACTCTATGGTTTACTAAAAAGGCTAGTCCTGCACTCTGGTGGCAGAACAAAGTCAAAGTCAAAGTCAATATAATCTTTATTCAAATAGGCCTAGCAACAAGCACTTTTAAATTGTCAAGTTTTAAATATTGCATTGTAGTAATATCCCCTATTAACTATTTGGAATGATTTATACCTATGTCTAAAATTTGTTTAGCTATTTCGTTCACTTTTCTCTTAAAAATTAGAACCTTTATGTAATTTCAGAACTCATGATTTAAATTTACAACTTAAAGTAATTTAAAATTCCATGAGCACAAGCATGATTATGATCAGTGATCCTCAATACGATGGTCCATGGGTCGGATCCGGCCCGAATTTCAAATTTTATTACTTTAAATCCAAAATGTACAAATGGCGGACTTAATGCCAAATAGCATTATCTACCAGTCAACTCTTTATTGTCAACAAGCCCTATGGCTAAAAACACGGTATTTTTAAAACACGGTATGACATTCAGTTTTCTTAAATATGTACTTAGCCATACCCCGAAGTTAACAGAGTTAAAATTACAGTTTACGGTTCAATTTGTACTGGTTAATGGTTAATTGTATTAACGTTTCGGCCAACACTGAATCCCAGAACCTCGCTGGCAACGCGAATGCACATATTTTTTTAGCCACACTGTAGATTACTTGCTTGGCTATCTCCTCAAATAATCTTCCAAGATCTTGAGCTGATCCCAACACACTAATAGTAAAACAGTGTGTGGCCCCAGCCTCATGTAGTTGGCCCCCGTGCCTTTGTACAGCGAGCCGACGCCTTCTGATCGCACCATCTTGTAGAAGCAGTCCACCATACCAGAGTATAACTTGCCGCGATTGTTTGCGTCTACCGCTGAAAAGTGATATCGTTAGCTGTTAGTTCTCCACTGCTAGGTTTTCTGGGCCCTCCTAATATTTTTTCTGTTTGTAACTTCAATTTTATATCTAATTCTTTTTTAGGTACCCAAAAATTGCGACCCTGAAACACTGCCTCAGTCGATAGGCGTGTTTTCTTTACGGCGTCATAATTGTTACACTGCCAGAATGTTTCTAATCTCTACCATGTGATACCTGCATACCAATCTATGGCGTAAGAAGACACAAGAGAAAGCTACTACGCTTATTGTAAGAACATGTTGGTTAGAAAGTAGAGTAGGTAGCAACATCAAACGGGTTGAGACAGGCTGTCATAACCGTCTGGCGAGTTTGCGGAAGAGTACCTACTTAGGCGTTTCTATGGCCTCGCCATATAGCTCTGGGCGGCAAAGAGGGGGTTTAGTGGGTAAACCATGGATCTCATTAGCCTATATGGGAGTCCCACATAACCATCCCCAGGCCTATCCCCGCGCCTGAAGAAAAGGCTGTCATAACCAGCCCTCCTAGGTTAGCTCCAGCAAACGCTAGCATTATAGGTGAGTCTACCATCCATACGAGTCATTCTTTCGCGTAAGAGGACACCATTTGGGACTCGAAAGAAAGCTACTACCAACTACCTACTCTAAGATGTAAGAACTTACGTTGATTAGAAAGACGCGTGGCGACGACATCAAAAGGATTGAGACAGGCTGTCATGACTAGCCCTCCCAAGTTAGCTCCAGCAAACGACAGCAGTATAGGCGAGTCTGCCATCCATCCGTGTGATACGAGCCATTCTTTAGCGTATGAAAAGGACACCATTTGAGAAGCACTGCCGACCGCACCGCGGGGGATTTGAGGTTGCACGCCGCGGAATAAACCTGGAAAATGATGCAGATTTTTTAACGATTTCCGTACTTTTTACCTACCTGCCTCTTAACACATCACAACAATACAGCAACACACACACACACAACACAGCACACACACACACACACACACACAACACAACACAGCACACACACAGCACAGCATCAACTCTAAGTGACTCTAAACAAGAGCGCTTTTTCGACGCGCGTTAAAAAAGCGCTTGCATCTGCCCGCACGCTAAATTCGATTTAAAGACCAAGGCTTAAAGTTGAAAATCCAACAACGCTTGATAAAAAGCGCTAACGCATGTACACATGTTTCCATTTGTGTCATTCAAACGCTTTTTTAACGCGCGTTGAAAAAGCGCTTGTGAGAATGAGGCCTAAATAGTGCACAAGTGCTTTTTCAGAAGTTCCGATTTTTTGAAGGATATTTTCATTCTCCTCTTGATCTAGATTGCCCTATGAGTAAAATGAAATCATCTCCTACTAGTACTTTTGAATTTTCCTTTAAATATTCCAGTTACCATCTTTTTAGTGTGTCAGAGATTTCTAAAGATGCCATTATGAACTAGTTGCGTTGGCTTGGCCCCAGAGCACCCATTAAGTACGCAATGCATACTTATTATTATTACCTTTAAAGCCTTCCTTAGCGTAAATATCGCCTAGTGCTTCAAAAGTCCCAGTATGCTTGTGCTGATGTCCCACGGAGATCGCCTGTGCAGCCTTAAGCCAATAAAATAAGGTCTTTACTATAGGGTGTCACAAGTTTGATAATTTGCTACGGATGTAACTGTGTCGACTTTTTATATCGATAAATTATGCATAAGTTTATGTGCCGTGTAAAAAAATAATCACGAAATTGGAAAATTGATAATAGTCTGAAAAAACTGTAATCTGTAGCAGGCGGCTTGTTGAATACAAGGATTGCATAACTTTTATACTTTTATTTTCATATTATAGAAATCATAAAAAGTATGAAAATCATGCAAGCGGCTAGGCCCTTGGTACTTGAAAATCAAGGTTCAAACGGATCTTTACGTTAGTTATACCTACACAAATTTTATGACGTGTTTTAATGATTGCAGACCAAACCAAAGTTACATCGTCACTTTAATCCTTATAATACCTGTGCCTGCAACCGAGTCTTGACTAAGAAGAACGGCGTGCCAGCGATGGAGCCCAAAGCGCCACCGACGCCGGCTGCCGCTGCTCCCTTCAGTATAGACGTTCGGCCTGTGGCGTCTGTGGTTAGACCGCGGCGTTCGCATATCCGGAACACTCCTAATCTGAAATTTCAATTTATTTTCTCGTACAATTCGCATTTATAAAGCTGATTCGAAACTGAGATGCAAAGTTGAACCACTCAGTCAAGGTAAATTCTTCAATGAAAAGCAGCCGGGAAATACCTATCAATAATGATAGGTTATAGAGAATGTCTACTCAACTTACCTAAACGTATTAAGAAAGAACTTTTTTTATAAACTACGTCGGTGGCAAACAAGCATACGGCCCGCCTGATGTTAAGCAGCCTCCGTAGCCTATGTACGCCTGCAACTCCAGAGGACGAGTTACATGCGTGTTGCCGACCCTAACTCTCCGCACCCTCGTTGAGCTTTGGCAACCTTACTCACCGGCAGGAACACAAGTTCCCTAGTTGGGCTCTGCTCTAGATCTGGAATGACATCTGGCTGTCTTGTGCCCTACCACACAAACTGGGACCCAACCATCGCATTTGAAACCCTGTGCCAAAGTTCCAAATCCCTCGTTTTCAGCAATAACAAACAGCCCATGCGGCACACTTTTGTAATACATTACATCAGTGTGTCATTTAGTTTTCAACTCTCCCTGGAGTTAGAGTCATTTATCACTTCTAGAGGTAATTTTTTTACATAGAAGATGACTACTTAACTTACCTAAACTAAAAGTAATTAGGTATTAAGAAAGAACGCACCCAGCTATCGCGCTTAAACCTGTCTGCAGCGACCGAAGCACTTAATTTTTCGCAATAACAAACAGCTCATGCGGTACACTCTTGTATTGTGTCCTTTTTCTCTCAACCCCGCCTGAAGTTGGAGTCGGGTCTTCACCACTTCTATGGGGTTGATATAATTTTGAACTTAGAAAATGTCTAACTCACCTAAAAGTATTAAGAAAGAACTGGAACCCAACCATCGCGCTTAAGCCCCTCTGCAGCGATCCAAAACCCTCGTTTTTCGCAATAACAAACAGCCCGTGCGGCACACTCTTGTAATGTATCTCGTGTCCTTTAGCTTTCAACTCCCCCTGGAGTTGGAGTCGTGTTTTGACTACTTCTATAGGGTTGGTGAAGATGGTGGCAAACATGGCGGACGTGCCGCCCATTAGCATGTCGGTGGCGTCGCGTGCCAGCGCCATCTAGGGAGATTTAAGTCTAGTTAATTCGTCAGAGCGTATTTCAAAGAAAATAGTAGGAAAGGCATAAATTATAAAATAGTTCTAGTTACCATTAACGTTTGACAATTAAAATACCACAAGTTCGGTTGTCAAACTCGAGATCATGATTTTTTTTAGATTACACCTCTTCTAAAATCAATAACTTTACAAACCCAACCCCCCCATGAGGTTGCGTCGTTTTATTATCTAGTTCTTATGGCAACTTTCAGTCTCCATCATTAGATCAATTCGTTGTCATCATAATATTGCATTGTCGCCGGTCTTCCATAAGTACCTATAGGTACTACAACATTGAGTTTATAGAATGTCAGACCGTGGAATTCAGCTTCTAAGATTTGACCCACCAACATTCATACCAATGGCGCTATTGATAAACGTGCTAAGCCTTAATTAGCTATTAATCTGGCATTTTAACTTGTGTATTAATAAGAAAGGGATAAAACATAAATTACGGGGCTACGATGTTAAAGGACCAGTTAAAAAACTTCTATTTATATTACAATTTTTCCGGTTTTTAGGGTTCCGTACCCAAAGGGTAAATTCGGGACCCTATTACTAAGACTCCGCTGTCCGTCTGTCTGTCAGTTGAAGTTTTCACAGATGATGTTTCTCTTGCCGCTATAACAACAAATACTTAAAAGTACGGAACCCTTTTTCCGAGTCCGACTCGCACTTGGCCGGTTTTTTTATAGTTACTCACTTTATAAATTGAGGAGTCTTTTCAAGAGGGCTTATTTCTCTATGAACAGTTTAACACTATACAAAAATAAGCCCATTTGAATTGTGATTTGTGGGGATTAAGTAAAAGAAAAATAATAATGTCAGCAATTATTTATTAAATAAATTATTTTAACAATAGTAAAATACATACTAAAAGGCACTAACAATAAAAGATAGCTGTAGAAATATGGCATTATTTCTTATGAGATTTCTGCGCAGATTCTCAACATTTAAATAAAGAATAATCATCAAATCTAAAATAATATCTATAGGAAACCGTTTACCATGATTCTATGATTATTTTATATCTGAATTTGAATACCTAATAAAATAATAGGATAGGTACCTAATTTTAAACTTTTGTGTAAGTGTGCATTGCGTCTAAAGCCGTGTTTTCTTTTAGTGTTCTGAGCAAATGTTTTCTCTTCTCATTTACTATCGAATGAACGATTGCTCGCTCAGAACTGTTCGCCAATGACGGATATATCCGCACCGTAGGTCCAACGCCAAAGACGGATTAATCCGTTTCAGACCACAGAGCAACTACGTGCATATGCATAAAGTTCAATTTCAGTTTTGACATTTAGGTGACGTGGCGTCCGAGGGACAGCTTCAACGCAGTCTGCAACGATTTTGATAGCATACGCAGCGCAAGTGTTATTTATAGGTATACTTCATAATTTCATAGAAGTTTGTCGTTTAAAATAACACTTGCACTGCGTGTTCTCGTTGCAGACTTATCTTGGTCTAATTCTAATATATGTGGTATTTTCTATAAAAAAGGACCTTATTGTCGATGGCGCTTACGCCATTATAAACGATGCTCTGAAATAAATACAATGCCGCGCGACGCTGTGCGGCGTAAGCGCCATCGACAATAAGGTCCTTTTTCATAGAAAATGCCCCATATTACTTTAGATGTGAGTATAGGTGGTCTAGAGGGTTACATAGGAGTACATATGATATTTACATTCAATTCAACACATCCAAATCTCACCATGATTTTCTCATAATCGATATGTAGGTAATAAAAGTAATAATGAGACGCAAGTTACGATTACAATCACAATGTCATCGGTGCATATCGAATAGGTACAGACTACTTATTACTACGTAAACAGAATTGTTGATATATAATTATTTATTGCACATTTGAACACAATTTATATGTATAAATATAAATAAATTTGGTATAACCAATTTGGTGTAACTAACACTTAATCCGCTGTCTATGAGCATATACGTAATAGTCAGATATAATTTAATACGTCATACCTACATACAGATGTACTGCATAATTGTTTTCCATCGTATTTTCACGGAAACGTACGAACGTGTCTTGCTATTTGGCCAGGATTACACTTGTAAGTTTTACTTACGTAAGTAGGGACAAAGCTATTTGCTAGAATGAGATAACGATATTCATATCTCATTCTGTAGTATAGCTGTGTCCCTGCTTACGTAAGTAAAACTTACAAGTGTAATCCTGGCCTTTCAGCCAGTCTAAGTACAAAAAGTATACTGAAGTTGAATGAAGTAGTATGACAAATGCGAACGTTTCCGAGAAAATACGATGGAAAAACAATTATGCACGTCATCTGTACTTTAATCTCTTTGAATCTCTTATATTTTAGAAGAGACGACAAATGAACTGCTTTGGTACTAAATATTATATGTTAAGCCCGCTCCACGCCAAGCGAAGCGGAGCTGCGAACGCGAGTGTGGAGAAAGCGTCGCAGATCTGCGAAATCGACTGCACACTCGCGTTCGCGGCTTCGCGCCGCGATTCGCGCACGAGTGTGGAGGGAGCTTTAGGGCTCAGCCATAAATCTTAACCCTTTAATCACCACAGACGCGCACGGTTGTAGTTTAATATGAACCATCATACACGTGGCCACAGAATAAAATAGTATTAGGTACAGAAGGTTCACTCTCTAACAAAACGCGTCTATTACGACAGATATGACCGCTAGGTGGCGCAAGCGCGAGCAGGCGTCCGTTCTGTAACGGTGCGCGGCAATTACTATGGCTAGACACCAAAATTGGTGTGGGCCGCATGTACTTGTAGCGACGCGACGAAATCGCGGAGTGAGCCACGCCTGCCGATACCTTCGTTCGTTGATGCACTATCGTCATCTTGATTAGAGACCTCAAGGGGTGTTATGAACGCCTAATTTCTTTGGACACACAAAACACATAATAAAAGGTAAAGTTAGCCTTTTATAATTATAACTAAGAAAAAACAGACAATTTCATTCTACTTATTGTCCTACAATTTAAGTCATTTCCAATTTGGTTACTTTGGTTATTATGTGAAAATTTTAATCACTACCCACATATAATATATCGTCACTCCTTTGAAAAAATCTCGTATCTCGCACTGCTACTCAAAGTTAAAACGCAGTAACTGTTACCACGTTTTTCTTTTGATTGACAGAACAAGATACGAGTTTTTTTCGAAGTAGTCACAAAGCTCTTTTCAGAACAGATTTTCAATATCTTAGGATTAGCTATATTGAGTTATGGTCATATGGTTCTACTCGTGTGAGCGAGACAGCGCTATGCACGTATATAGCAAGGTCTCACTCGCACACCAGAGCGCCGTCAACTGCAAACAAAAGCCGCCTGCCTCTTACTGACACTATTCGACCATTCGAACTTAATAGGGAATATTACGCAAAGCTCTGCGTAGAGGGCGTCACTAGCACAATCACAGGGCCTACCGCGTAACACGAAAGTTCGGTTTCTGCCTCTCTATCACTCTTGCCTATTCGATCGATAGAGACGCAGATAACGAACCTGTAAACAACCCGCCTTGATGCATCAATGTCATAGTGAAAATTTGTCAAAAAACCGTTTAAGGTCTAGTATGTATAAGTTACTCTATGGTTTAGTATATGCACTAGTGCTGCACTCTGGCGGCAGAACATTGAAGTAATACTCCCTATTAAAACGAAATAAGGTCCTCCAAAGGGCAGATAAGTTTTGCGGTTAGTATTAACGACGGACGCAGAGATAACAATGCTAGGCTCAGTATTATGACAAGTGACCGCCAAAGTAAAACCAAATAGGACATATTTATATCTAGGATAAAGTTAAATGCGTATAAGACTAAATTCTAAATTAAAACAGGGTCTATATTCCATGTAAATGTAATATACATATTGGCAATAAAGATATTTGAAGTTTCCATATTTATAATATAATTCTTTCTTTGGCATGGCAAATTAAAACTGTGGTCACATTTTAGGGTTCCGTACCCAAAGGGTAAAAACGGGACCCTATTACTAAGACTCCTCTGTCCGTCTGTCTGTCACCAGGCTGTATATCATAGACTGTGATAGCTAGATAGTTGAAATTTTCACAGATGATGTATTTCTGTTGTTTTTACCCTTTGGGTACGGAACCCTAAAAATAACACAAAATAAAGAAGATTGCTTTCACAAGTTTCTTACTTAAATTTCATTCCTCGCTCATCTAATGTAGTAATTGATGGTAAAACAATTATTGTCTAGGAACTACGAATAATACATAACTATGTAATATTATGAGCGGCATACGCCTTATGTATGTATTATTACATATCTTAAGTATCAAAGGCAAATGATCACTGGGCTTAAAGCCTCACAAACGTATACTTTATTTCATGCCCTGCCCGAGTCTGTGTTTCCGCATGAGTACAATTTGGAGCTCTTCAAGGCAAGAGTTAATAGGTATCTCATAGGTAAGCGTGCTCCACCGCAGACCACATCATCACTTACCATCAGGTGGGATCGTGGTCAAACGCCTGCCTATTCATCATAAAATATATATATATATATATATATATATATATATATAGATCTTAAAATAATATGGCTCTGTGAGTGACCTCGCGTTAAGCTTAGAAAATGTAAAAGTGAAAAATACTTAGTTCGTTGAGTCGTTATCACAGTGAACTCACAATGATTTTAAGCGCCATGACGTAAGAACGTAAGACAAATTCCGTATTTAAAAAAAAATCCAAAAACTGGATCGACAAAGAAAAATCTATTTAATCATCATGAAATGGTAGAAAATTATTGAGGACGCACTTCCTACGTAACTGTCACATTTTTGACGAATGCTACATGGCACTTATTTAGTATGGAATTTTTTTAGTTATTTTTTATTTAATTTCTACTATTTTATGTCGCCCTATACCTAGAGTAGAACATCCGGACATACGAAAGCAAAATGCGCGAGTCAAAACTGAAACCTTCGCTAACGCTACGGTCAAATATAAAACTAGTGACAAGTCCTTCGGCCAATGAGACAAAATGTTGTTCCTCATTGAGTGTAACGCGAACACCGAATTATTGAATTGTATAACGGGACTTTTCGAGTAATTATGTTTTAGATTTACCTCCGACGTTTCGAGGACAGCGTTGTCGCCGTGGTCTCGGTGGTCGGTGGTGGTGGGGTGGGTTTAAATCAGTGCGAACACCGAATTACGCAAATTGCAGCATATTTCTCTTTTACTCCAATTAAAGCGTAATTAGAGTGACAAGATGCCCGCAATTTCGGAACTTCGGTGTACGCGTTAGGCCCTATGAAGTCACGTGTTCTTATGTTTACATTATTTTAAGATCGATTTGGAAAAGACTATAGTTATACCTATATACAAAACGTTAAGCAAAAGCTATGCGCAAAGATTTTTTTTATCAATAGGGAATATTACGCGAAAGCGCCTATCGCGAAGCAAGAAAATCTTAATTTCGTTATCTTACATCTCTGTCACTCTTGCATATTCGAGCGATAAAGAGGCAGATAGCGAAGTTTCGGATTCGCGTTTACCGGTAGGTCCTCTGCAAACAAACCGTCTTTCAGGATGGTATAGAAAGGATGCCAATCTCTTATGGCAGAATTGTTGCAAAAGTGACCGCTTTCAGCTTTAAATAATAGTTCCTAATCTCTCCGGTGGCGCTAGTTAGGCTCTGGGACATGAGTATAACATGGACCAACAAATAACCCGACCAAATTACGTAGGTTGTTTTTGGTAGTATTTTGGTGTATGGTGGCGCCGCCTAATTACTGTTTTTTGATGGACACTTTTCATACATAGAGATTTGGCTCCTTTATAAAGTCTCCATGACCGTCTTAATGCATCAATGTCATATTTTATTATCTCTGAAAACTTGTCAAAAACCTGTTAAACGTACAGTATGTATAAGTTACTCTATGGTTTACTATAGGCTAGTGCTGCACTCTGATGGCAGAACATTGCAGTAATATCCCCTATTCTATAATATCAATCGATCCTTTACAATAGTTTGGTATTTAAGTTTGGTAATTATTCTATATTATAAGTATGTGTGACAACATAAATACGCTGAACTCGTATTCGTTTTATATATCGTAAGAGTTGAATAAGTAGGTATTTATCTACATATATCAATTCGAGATTATTTCAAATGAACCGCTGTTCAATATGTCACTGAATTTTAGCCAGCCCATAGTTTCATCATTGATTCTAAATGTGTAGTCTAAGATAAATTCGGTATTGTTTTATTGGGTGGTTTTGTATTGATTTAAACTAATACCAGTGGTGGGACACTCCTCCTTTCGCGCAAACTCGGCTTCGCTCGGCTCAGCATTGCTCCGAGCAATTGTTAGGGTTGACCACAACTTGACGTCCCTTTGCGTGCACGACCATAGATAAGATAATGACTTGAATTTTGACAACCCTAAATAGCCGAAAGGGATAGTGCCATACATTAGAAAGGGACAGCATAATTTGACCCTGAAACGCTGTCAAACTTCGGGTTTGTAGGAAGTGTCCTTTCTGTACGGTAGTACTATTACTTATTCTGGGCTAATACTGTTTAACTAATAATTAAAGTAAGCATGGACGACGAGGTCTCGTTTTAATTTAAATAATGTGTGGTCTTATATATAAAATTAACTTAAGAATAATATTGTAACGGGTATATTTGGCTTTTCATTTATTATTTATATTCGATATTTATTTTATACTGGTTATAATACGAGGAAATTAAGTAAAATTCTATATCCTATGTTTGTTTAGAGTCGGCACAACTCATCATTAATGTCAGATTTGTATGAAAATAAGACGCAAGAATATAATTATACTCAATCACTTTGTTCTACTTAAGTCGGTACCTATATACCTTCGAAGACAGAAAATATCGTGTAGTGTGACTCTTCTAAATGAATCTTTGCAATTAAAGATATTAATACCTAAATGAAAGGTAAATTTGTACCACAATGAACTATCATCATACGGGATATTTATTGTATCACACAATCCCTATGAGATTTAAAAAAAAAACGCGTGAATCACATGGGGCGTAGATAACATTACCTACTTAGAAATATATCGAAATATTTAATATTAATTCTAACTTTTTATGGGTAGGAATTGTTTTATAGAAAAATAATGCGATTACAAACAAATATTGCATTAGTTTCTTCAATTACAATTTAGTTTCTTTAATATTTAGAGCCATTTTACGAAACCACGTAAACTGTGATGCCTGCTAGCGAAATATTTATTTTTCAAAGATCGCACTTTTCTATGAAACAAGTCTAGTAAATATTCAATAGACTAGGAACAGATTAAATTGAACTTTACGCTTAAATAACTCACAACAATCAGACTAAATACCGCGTATATTTCCCCATTTAGACGGATCAAGAACGTGAAATACTTAGATACATTATATATATACAGGGTGGCTAAAAAATAAGTGCATTCCTATTCCCTGCGAGGTTTTGGGATTATACTGAGCAACTTATACTATGGGGCCAACCAAGAAATCGCGAAAAAAATTTTTACCCCCCCCCCCCATACAAAATGGACCAGCCAAAATGTATGAAACAGCCAAATTTTTCGCGATTTCGGGGTTGCTCCCATAATAAAAGTTTCTCAGTATAATCCCAAAACCTCCCTGGCAACAGGAATGCACTTATTTCTTAGCCACCCTGTATATACATATGTATGTATATATATTGTGAACGTTCCGAAATAAAGTTTTTTTTAAATGTGTGTATATACAACATTCGATCGACTGAATTTAATGTACTCTGCTGTTAGCAATGTATTGAATATTGCATGCAAGTTCTTGAACAATCTAAATAAGGCTTAAAGTCAAAACACACCATACCTACAACGCTAAATCATCACGCTTTCTCGAAACTCTTCTGAAAATCTTTTAACATATCCCAAAACACAAGCAGGAGAACGGTGTGGGGCGCCTGGCGGAGGTAAGAGGGCCCCATACCCTTGTAAAAGGCTAGGAGGCCTTCGGCCTTGGTGATCTTTTTGGCGCAATCCACTATGCCACTGTAGAGGAGGCCTTGGCCGTTCACGTCTACGGCTGAAAAAAAAAAGTTGATAAATTGAATCTTTATTTGAAAATTTAACAGTTAAAAGTTAACCCGGCCTTCACCACTGGAGGGCTTCGTCACTTTTTCTTTAATATATGACATCTATTACAGTTTTTAGTTAAAAGTTAGTTAACCCTGGCAAGTACATGGGGGTTTTCAGAAAAAATGGTACCGTTTACTGGCTAGATATCTTCGATCTTAGTATAAATAAAATAAGGTTGAAATTACCTCGATTGTACAATCTCGTCATAATGACATCCATTGGCGTCAAGGAGATAGGTTCACCACGGCCCCGATGTTGCTGCATGGCTACAAATTTTCGACCCTAATACAATATAAAAATAAGGTTGAAATTACCTTGGTTGTACAATCTCGTCATAATGACGTCCATCGGCGTCAAGGAGATGGTTTTCACCACGGCCCCGATGTTGCTGGCCACGAATGCCGATAAATACTTCGACTGTTGGAACATGTCGTTGTCGTCCATCCATTCTTTACATCTAAAAAAACAAATGAGAAATGAGTTTGAAACAAGGGCCTGACACTCTTTGATAGAGAAAGATAGTCTTATTTCGATTCCTATAAGAGGAAAGAGAAAATAGTGCCATGCTTTGTCCTTATCACCGACCGGGTGACATCATAGGTATGAGGCGATGGCGAAATACCGAAATTTATAAGAGTGAAAGAGAAAAAAATCTATGCTGCCCAAATTTTATATGAATATTCTTTCTCTTACCCCCGGTCGCTCGGTGGCGCGTCTATAACTACTTCATACTTGTATATACTATGTCTATGGTCTGAAAACACTGAGTCATTTTGATGCCCTAAAAACTCGAGCATAAAGTTCAAAATTAAGGGCTGTGCATGGAGGACAGTAGGCCAGCGAATCGTATCACAAAAAAAAATGCGGTAATTTCAAAAAATACTTACGTGGCAGTAAAATAACTATGAAATGAAATGACAGTTTAGAAGTAACAGCTTATTTGATACACGAAATAAATAATTTAATTTAAACAATAACTTTTAAAACGATTCTACGAGTATGGCCAGCTCTAGCAATTATAAAGTGTTATCCATTGATTATGTACCTAATATGTTTAAAATTTGATATTAGACATTAGCATTTAATTTGATTAGCAAGATAAGATACGCAGAATTTTGAGAATACTGACAGCCTCCTATGTAGTAAAAGTAAAGTAAATAAAAACATTTTACAGTACATATGGTGCTACTTTTTCGCACTAGTGCGTAAAGAGCATTTTTCGTGCATATGTCGGAAGTTTAAAGGGTCATATGCACTGTAAAACGTTGTATGATACATGTGCGAAAAGGTAATTCGCAACTCGTGTCGGTTTAAAACACTCCCTGCAGTTGTGTTTTAATTTATCGCCACTAGTTTCGAATTTCCTCTTTTCCGCACTTGTATCGTAAATAACTATTAATGCATCATTCCATTCCTTTTTGGGGAATAAAAAAACCGGCCAAGTGCGAGTCGGACTCGCGCACGAAGGGTTCCGTACCATTACGCAAAAAACGGCAACAAAAAATCACGTTTGTTGTATGGGAGAAATACATCATCTGTGAAAATTTCAACTGTCTAGCTATCACGGTTGATGAGACACGGCTGGTGACAGACGGACAGACAGACAGACAGTGGAGTCGTAGTAATAGGGTCCCGTTTTTACCCTTTGGGTATAGAACTCTAAAAAATATAATGAACAAAATAAAAACTCACACAGCATAAGATGCAATCTGTGTTGCTGATCCTATGGAGTTCCTGATCATCATTCCGTGGGCACCTCTCCATAGGCCTCCCAACCCATTTTTCTTATAAATCTTCCTCATAGCATACGTCATGCCCGTATGAGCATGTTGGGTACCAACGGCTATCTTCTCTGAAGAATAAGACATTAGCTGTGTCTTAACTAGCTGTAGCGGACTGCCGAAGAATGCTCCAATCATGCCGGCAAACGCACCCATTACTAAACTGTTTGTGAACTTTGTGTTGTTTTTCTCGTCTCTTAGCAAACCTTGGTTATCAGCTTGTTGGTATATGCCTAACCTGTAAATTAGAGTTTTGATAGAATGGATTTAAAAAATCTGTTAGGTTTTGAATTGTCATACTTAATTATATTACTAATAATTTACTTTAAACAAAGATACAATGATTGAGTAAGATGCGTAAAATCTAAGACAATTTCGTGCTTCGAATTTGATAGGTACAGGAGATGGCGCTGTACAGCTCCATACATTTTGCGGTAACTATCGATTGTCAAAAGTTGATGTTTGACAATTCAGTGACCACAAAATTTATAGAGTACGGCGCCATCTGTTTTGGATATCAAACTAAGGGGCTCGTTTTTTTCTTAGATTTTACCTCTCTATTACAATCAATTCTCTTTGCTTTAAACCTGCTGATGTGTGGAAGATAAAAGCAATTTTAATGCCTACAATTGGTGAAAATTGATAATTGAATATAAATATACATATATTGAATATAAATATAAAGCAAAGTAAGGACAATTCATATCCAGATAAATAAATAAAATGACTAGAAATAAACTGAGATACATTTGTAAGTTTTACTTACGTAAGTAGGGACAAAGCTATTTGTTAGAATGAGATAATGATATTCATCTCATTCTGTTGTATATTTACGTAAGTAAAACTTACAAGTGTATCTTGGGCCTTAGGGATAGACCAAAAAACTCAGGAATATGATTCACTAGTAAAACTTACTCATAAAATAAATTAAAACCAAAACTACCGAACTTACCTTACACCATTAACCACTAATTGGAACCACAAAGCAGGTACAAGTCCCTTCTGTAACGCCGTCACTCCGTCATGTTTCACAATAGTGTACATAGCATGCGGTATATTCCTATAGTGCACTGCGTGCTGGCTCCGCGCCCGGAGCTCCCCTTGCAACTGCATGCGGGTTTTCACCACATCGAACGGGTTACTAAAGATAGCGGCACCTACACCCGCTATACCACCCACCACAAAGTCCATATTGAAAAAATATGGACAGCACTTTCAAGATACGTAATACTTTTAGGTTAGGACCGGAGATTTTTGTTTGCCATAACTGTAATGTTTGCCAAATTCATCATATGCCTTAGAAGTGTTTATCTGAAACTGAAAAAGAGCATTATTTCACGACGGTTAGGATAAATCAAATAAAATTTGTTTTAGTAAAGAAATTAAAACATTTTCAGTTTCAGACAAAATCATGTTAAGCGCAAATTATAGCAATATTCCAGTTTATAACACATGGCACAGCAAGTTTTAAGACATTATTGAACAAATTCATTCAGATTCGACGACTGTAATACAGGTATATCAGAGCAGCTGAGGCGCTCAAAAATATGTGAACACTCATTCTAATGCCTTGACGATAGAGGCGTGTTCAGATGTTTATGAGCACCTTAGCCGCTCCGAAATATCTGCTGGCGACTACTAGTTAATAATAAGTTATTTCTATGATATTTTTAGTCTATGTCAATAACATAGGTTGAAATCAAGAACTCAACCCAAGAGTTTACATTATTTTCTTTGATATTAGTACCTATTTTGCTTGATAATTAAAAAAGCCAATATAATTATCATTCCAACTAAGCGCCGCAAGTAAGAAATCGACGTCGCTTTAGTTTTATCACAAAAGCTTTCACAAGAATTTTGAAATATAAAATTTGTTGCCGTACGTTTCAGTGACAAAAATAGATGAACTGCCGCGTTTTCCCCAAGAGCAACGATCTTTGATCTCTGCACTACGGTTATACGGTATGACATAATATCAGAATTGCGCGAAATCATGCTCGTTTTCGCTAAAATATACCGAGAATGCCGCAAAGTATTTTTTAAAGTTAGTTTGGGTCTTACCTTAGCTTCCTTTATTATTTACTCGAAATGTCCTGTTATCATATTGAATATTTACTAGCTGCGAACTCGTAGGGCCGCACGCCGCGCGGCCTGCGCTGGAGAATTCCATAGAAAATTCATTTTATAGCATGTTTGTTTCGTAATGAAAACTCTAGAGACGTCACACGCACGTCAAAGTGACAGAGATCAGCTGACGGCTGGCGGTGCGTTCAGAACTTGTAATTTGTGTAACTTTTTAAATGGTTAAAGGGATATATATATAGTTAGGTTCGTAACACACCATCGCACCGCACCGAGACCTTGGAGCAGTTCTAGGAATAGGTAGTACTGGCGTGGGCTTCCACACTATCGTATGTTTCTCGTTTTTTTTTTTTCATGGAATTATGGGACACTTGGCAACATTGGTGCACGTGTGCGGCAGTCTGTAAGGTACATCGCACCATTCGCACCGTTTTGACGGTTCGGTGCGATAGTGTGGAAGCCCACGCCAGTACTACCTATTCCTAGAACTGCTCCAAGGTCGCGGTGCGGTGCGATGGTGTGTTATGGCCTTAAAACAGTTCCACAGATAAGATATAAATGACACGCGATTTTCGCACAACTCAAACGTAGTGTTGCAAACCCGCGATTTTTCAAATTTGCCGCCTTTTTCTACTGACAAGATTTGCTTGACCAAGTATATGTATTCAACTATAGGTACATTAGACTTACTATAGTTTGTCAAAGGACTGTCTCATTTCAAACAGACAGAGAGAATCATACTATCTTTGTCTTACACTAGTACTAGCACCAAAAAAAAAGGATGAGTACAGTTTTTTTGTTCTTATTTACTGACAATTTGATTTGACCAACTATACGTATAGCTGCGTCCCTGTCGTCAGTTACAGAATGGGGTTGGCCGATCGAAGTATTTTTAGCAGATGGCGCAATAACAGATATTTAATAACTTGCCCTGTGAGTCCTGTCATTCCCTAAAATTGAGTCAAATTGTTGTTTTTTTAATGGAATTTTATGCCTTCGATGCCCTTTAAGCCAAATCTCATAGAAAAAGGGGCAAGCTATGATGGCGCCATCTATGCAAACCTTTGACAGTTGCCAACCCCATTAAGTAAAGTGTGAGAAGCGCTTTAGGCGGACTCTAGGTAGGTACTTCTGTTTGCAGTATGCATTATTTTAAACTAGTGCAAACTTTGCACTGGTTTAAAATAATGCATACCAGATTTAGATAAAAAATCTTTTGTCATTTTGATTGATTAAATGTCATGCCTTGTTTCGTTTTGGTTATATTTTGAAAACAAATTTTTTGTTAATTAATCTAACATAACTATGTAAATTTAATAACTTGTTTGCTAAAAAAAAATAGTACAATGGCCGTCGCGGATGCAATGTTCATATTCGAAGTGGTGGTAGAGCACGTCAGGAGTTTGGTCGATAGTAGATTGCTTGTAATTCGCAGTGATTTCGCCGACATATTTTCTCTTGAACTAAAAGATCCAAAGCAAATGCACATAGTAATACCGGAGCCTCTTCCCTTGCCACCAGAACCACCTGGAAAGAAAAAGAAACCTCCTAAACCTAAGAAACCCAAAAAGGGAGCGTTACCCCCACCTCCTCCACCAGAGCCAGTGATACAATCGGGACAATCCGTGCTATTCACAAGCAGCGCAGAGTTTTTAATCAAATTAATGCTAAAGTGTCCCTTGCAAGTCACACTATGGAGCAAAGAGGATAATCTTGTGTTCATTGGGGCTAGTGTTATTCCTTGGGATCCAATGTTTTTAACCTACCTACAACAAATCGTTAATTGCCAAACCCCAGTACCTGTTACTCTGAATGACGAATTTAATGTTTTTGAAGAAAACACAGCGAAGCTGATGGCAAAAATTGGCCTCCAAATAAAATTGTCTTATTTAGGAGACAAAGTCACTACAGCATTTCGCACTTTATCCGAGGATCCTACGGTAAAAAAGGTTCTGTATACTGGTATCAATTCAAAAACAACGTCATACATATGCACAATGAAGACAACTGATGAAGTATTTGAAGAGAATTGCAATAAGGTAGAAAATAGTTTCGTAAAGGATAGACCGAAACCACAGCTTTTGTTTGCTGACTACACTAACGCACCAGGAGCAAATCTTGTAGAATTCAGCGAAGGCGATTACTGCTGCATGAACAACGCCGACAAACCTCCGGAATCAAAATATACAGCACCAAACACTGTGCCGACAATAGATTTCATTATTGATTATGTACGAAAGATAATAGCGTCCTGTAATGACAACATGAGGATGCTTACGCCCCGCCCGACTATAACTCCGAAAATCAGAGCCACAGACATTGACAGACTTTGTTATTGCAAGCAATCGCAGTGGCCAGAAAGTGCATTAGCTGAGAAGTACAAAATAGAAGTCCAGAGCGGACCGTGTGCTGTCTGCGCTGAGCCCGGCAAGACAGGAGGCCCAGGAGGTGCAGGTGCCGAAGGGCCTGGAGCTATCTTCGACATAGCGAACATACGAGGCCCTTGTGGAAAACCAGACTGCAAAATAGCAAGACATATAAGGAAGTATATCGAAAATTTGATCGAAGAAGACAAAATTGAGGTTGATATTAATGAGATTATTGGTCCATGTGGTAGTAAGCTTTGTACTTTGGCTGAAAAAATTCAAGAATTCCTTAGGCATGAAGGAATGTTCTCTGAGGGCGCTACAAAAGAGGGTCTCTCTACGCAATGCGCATGTATACAAAAAATGCAAGATGCCCTGGCTGAAAGAAAATCTTGTCAAAGTATATGTAGCAAAGATTGCGAAGAGGGTGATGATGATCCTGAGGAAACCTGTGCAGGAAAAGGTTGCCCATTTTCTGGACAATCACAGCGGGTATACAACGTGTATTATTTCACAGTAGAACTTGATCAGACAAGTAAGTCTACTTCCGGCAAAACCACACCGGTAACCGACCAAACACGATCTGACGAAGACAAATTCAAATTCTGTGCCAAAGACTGCCCCAGTATGAAAGCTGAGACAGAAATAACTTTGTGCACAAAAGGTGTGTGCCCTTCAGCTAATAGAGAAGATAAGCCGTGCCCTGAGCATCCGTGTCCCGTGAAGGGGGAATACCCTCCCAGCCCAGCAGACAGCAACGTTGAAATAGAACTCGACGCTATACACAATCCCTGCTGCTCCACAACTTGCGACGTAGCTGAAACAGTAAAAGACTTCATAGTCGATGGCCTCGAAAAGAAAAAAAAGATAAATGAGAAGAACGATAACGAGTGTTACTGCGATTGTGTATGTGATTTTAATTTCACGAAAAACACAACTTACTGCGCTGTTTGCGGCGGTTACGAATGCCTAGGAACTGATATGGAAAACCAGCCTGCCTTTATAAAACCTCTACCATGTCCGGTCTATCACAAACTCTACGACAAGAAATATATAAAGACTGAGAGTCCATGGCCTGACGAAGATCATGTTGAAACGTTGGACAAGATTAGTATAAAGACTACTAGATCGCAAAAATTGACCAATGCTATGGCTAAAAAAGATTCATTTTTTGAAGATGAAGGGGGAGAAAAGGAGAAAAAGAAAACTGAAAAGTCTGTTAATAAAAAGAAGGCCCAGAAAAGCAATGTTGGTGTTGTGAAAAAAGGTGCGTGTTAAATTAATGCTCACAGATAGATGATATACAAACAAAATTTTCAAAGAATAATCTTTGTATCAAAGTATCTGTACTATTGTTGCATTCTGAATAATTCTAGAAAGTAAACTTAAAATTGACATGGAAGAGGTTAAAATTAAAATATAGAACTAAAAAATATTTTGTCATCTGTTTTAGTGGGGAAAGCTGAGGAACAGAGGCCTTCGAAGTATCCTTATCCCCCGGTTCCGGCTAATATGGGTTGGAATTGGACAGCTGAAGACATTCCTGGATTAAAGGTAATTCATGTTGTTTAAAAGATTACTGTAGTGTTAAGTTTACATCATTAATTTGTATTTAGGGGGTCATGAATCGGGTTGCTTGTCATTATTTTAGCCCCGTCCAAATTGGAAGCCTGGTGCAGCTATAAAACCTCTAGTGAGAAGATACAGAGCCGTAAGAGATGGCATTGACATAATTGCTAAGAAGAAACGAGCTTTATTGTCGAAGAAGAAGAAAATTGAAAGTAAACCTTTATTAATAGTCACAAAAAAAGATGGGGAATATACAGTCCAAATGGAAGTGTTCAAGAAGTATTCGAGAGAACGATTGCTTTTCCAATATCCATATGAAGAAAAGCCTCCCTTGATTTACTCGATAGGAAAAACAGAAGAAGAGAAAACAAAAATTCAAAAACAACGCGAAAGACGAGAGAGAAGGGAAACTAGAAGAAAATGTAGACTTTTGCAATCTACTTTTAGAGATAAATGCCAAGAAATATGCGTTAAAGCGTACAACCAGGCAATTGGCATACTACCCCTCCCAAATCCAAATGATCCCGAATGTCCATGCTACACAAAACCAGCGGATGCCATTAGTCCTCCGATAGACTCCTGTTCGTGTTCAGAGGAAGGATCTATATCCAGCAGCGACACAGACGGTGATGACTGGATTATAGAATTTTCTCCTCCAGCGTCGAAATATGATGCTAAAGCTAAACATCCACCCACTACAGCAGAAAATGAGTCTCAATACACATATTTGGATTATAGAGTAAAACTCTTAGACAAGCACGGCAATCAAGTGCCGCGGTATTTCAAAGGACCCGATGGCAAAAATGAGTGTAGCGATTTGGGAGGCTTCTGGGACCATAACCATGTCTGGCAGGAAATAAATAAAGATGGCTATATTGGACCAGACGGTCGATGGATTCCTTTAACCTTTATTGGGCCCGACGGTATGATGTACTCATCTGAGGAAGGAGGTTTTACTGATAAGGATGGAAATTATTTGAAGCTAGGCGTCGATGGCTACGTAGATAAGGACGGTAAGTGGGCGTGGTACTCAAGATTCAAATCTAAACAAGATAAATCTAAGTCCAATATGACGGGTAAAAGTAAAGGTAAAGAGTCCCCCATGAAAAAAACTGCGGCTACGGCTATGAAACAAACTAAAGCCACAGCGACGGATGCCAAGGCTGGTAAGAGTGGATCTGGTGATGCTAAAGCGATACCGAATAAATCAAATGTAAAGCGAACAGTTTCCACGAAGGAACCACAGAAGCGTACCAATTATCAAGTGATGACAAGTATGTCGGCAAATTTCGATACGGCAGGCCGCCGATTTAGAAGGCATTCGGTCAAGTTGCCACCGTTATCGAATAGTAGCCGAGCCGCCGAGGCTAGAAAGATGGCTCGGTACCAGGAGATTTTGAAGCCTCTCGAAGAATACTCTGATATAGCATTGTTTAAGAAACCGGGGAGGAAATTGAAGACGAACAGGGCATGCAACACGCCTCTGAGACAGCGGTCACCGAACGACAGCTTTTATGAATGTCCTGGAAACATGAGCCAGATCCGACCTGTGTGCTCATTTGAGAACAACACCAATACTTCAATCTGTTAGTCTAATTTAGAATATTTTTAATGAATTGCGACGCGCCTTTTAACAAAATAAATAAAAGTGTAATTTATTAAATTAATGTATTTTTTTCTGTAGGTACTTAGTAGGTTTACGTGTGTAGAAACCTAGAAACATAATTAAAACCCTAGTACCTATTTGAATAATAGACATGTAATACCTATAAAAAATTAAATAAATTAGTTGTGGCGACTCAAAACTTCTACATTGTATCTGTGTTTCCTTATTTCATCTGAATTCTGAACTATTTTTTAAAATTACCAATTTATTTTAGTACCGCGAATACCGAAGTTCGTAAATTGCGGGCATTTCTCTTTTACACTAATTAAGGCGTAGTTAGAGTGACAGAGAAAGATGCCCGCAATTTACGAACTTTGGCGTTTACGGTAGGCCCTCTGTATTTGCAAATAAGCATCATAAGAAATACCACGGAATGCCTCACTTGAAGACCTCGAAGTATCAATAGATACGATGCGTGTTGGAAGGTCTGCCATCTCGTGACCTGAATCGAAAGCGAAAACAATTCACGCTTCTAAGCATGTGCTGCCCCCTACACTTGACGCTGGCTCTATTTCGCATAATATTTGGGTAGTGGCTTAAACCTTAACATAATGCTTTGCGCCAATGAATAGGGGGCTTCTGTGCTGCCGTCTACAGTCATGTACGCTCCCTACAGGCAGCATAGAGTACAATCCCAATCCTATTATTTTTTCACCTCAGCAGCTCGAACAAGCCTACGTTCGTCACTCCCTGGAGTGAGGAAAGTGCGACTTTCCTCACTCCAGGGAGTGAAACAAAGTAGCTTTTTGATTTAGTGAAGGCCATGAACTGCCACTTCATACTTCTATTAATTTTTTTTTGTTCAATATGTTCTCACTACTAAGGTGAAAAATTATATGTACAACACGAGAGCTAAGTTATTTTACATCTCGTGTTTTTGAGTCCCTCGCTACGCTCAAGATTCTAACTTAGAATCTTTCGCTTTCTCGGGACTAATAAAAAATAAACACTCGCAAGAAAAACCAACTTTCTTCTTGTTGCACAAATAAGTAATGTTAGGCAGGCATATTTTATTGTGCATAGAGTTTTGTTGTAAAGTAACCAACTAGATAAGGATATGTCATTTATATATAAAAGTAAACAAAACGTCAAATAATGTAATGTAATGTTCTATTTTGAAATATGACATCATTTGGCAAAATTTGAAATTTCAAGTAACTAATATCTTAAATAATTAAAAAATTTAACTAGATACATATTTAGGTAATGTAAGTATACTGATGGTAACATAAAGGCGCACACTTCACTAAATAGTGTACTCTTGCATTTATAAAAGAAACTAATAAATATTTAGGATATGCGTCAAGATGTCCCTGTCGGGATTAGCGTTTTTGTTCGATATAATTGTCGAAGACCTAAGGAGCTTTGTGCCAACCAAAAAGTTTGTGATTAGAAGCCAGTTTGCAGATATTTTTTCATTGGTATTGAAGAATCCTGAACCTAATCTGCGGAAGAGAAAACGAAAGAAGGCGTTGAAGGATAAAACCAAGGCAAAAGATGCTAAAAAGGCAACAGACAGGGCCGATCCTAACAAAAAATCACAAAAAGGTCAGACAATATTATTTGTGGGCCATATAGATACTCTGATGGCACACATGATGCAATATCCAATGGAAATATGTTTATGCAGTGAATACAATCCGGAAGAAAGGATAGGGTCCACTTTGATTCCGTGGAATAACTCTTTTATTGAGTATATGATGAGCCTTTATCACGAAGCAAATCCCGCCTCGGCAAACGTTAGGTCCGTCTACAACATCTTCAATGAAGCGACTTCGAAACGGATGGCGGCAATACGCTTAAATATCAAGTTACGCATAACGGATCATGTCAATTTAAATCAATATACAGCTTTGTCAAACAGACATCCCAGTACCTTTATTAAGATAGATATCGATCAATTGTATATTGATCAATCAACTAATACAAGGCACTTAAGCGAAGGCACTGGTACTATAAAAACTATATACAGTGATGGAAAAAAGAAAAAGAGAAGTAGTATTAAAAAACGTAACGCTAAAAGAGAAGCAAATATTGCTAAAATAGCTGAAGAAAGAGATCAGAAATGTACTCATGCACACCCTAAAAATAAGGTCAACAAAGCGAATAAAATTCACAGAAATCTTTTATTACATTTAACCAGAAGTGATACAAACATCGTAAAACCATTAAAACTAGATCAATATATAATAAAGAACTTAAGTTCAAAATCTTGCACAGCAATAAAACAAATAAATTTATTTGACTACATCTTTGGTGATAGAAGTGGACCATTTGGAAATAAAACTTACACAGTTGGATATGCTACTGTAGACGTTGGCAAAAATAAAAGTAAAACTCCATCAGCTTCCTCAGCCAGTCGTCCAGGAACTGAAAGTCCAGTCAAGACTACAAGCAAATCATCGACTTCCTTAGACCATAATTTAACTACTACAGTCAAATGTGACACCTTAAGCTGCGTTTACAAGAAGGAAAGACCGCTTTTAGAGAAACCTGATGATAGAATTCTTCTAAATATAACAAGTGTTAAACATTCATGTTGCGTGACCGACACCATTGAAAGAAAGATGGAGATTATTGATGGCGAAAAAATCAAGGATCCATGTTACTGTGCTTGCGAATGTACATTTGGTTTCGAAAGGAAAACTACCTATTGCAAAATCTGCAAAGGATATGAAAAACGTGGAGAAGACTTAGATGGTAAACCTCAGTACCTCATGCCAGATCCCTGCCCGGTATACCACAAAATCAGTAGAATCAAAACTGGAAGCACTTCGGGAAGTGATAGCAAGAGGGAGACAAAGAAAAAAGTTAAGAGCCCAGAGCCAGAGAAAGTTGAGAACAAAGAAAACAAAAAAAAGAAAAATGATCGATTCAAATTTAACTACGGCTACAAAGGTATACGTACGTAATTTTTTTATTTTTTTTACATTTTAAACACCGTGTATCTATCTACTTGAATTAATGGAATACGTTTATATAATATTATTTTCTCATTGTAGCTCCTAAGATTGGGCACGATCAATGTGTTTTGCCATGCACTGGGACTATGTCCAACGTCCCTAAATATATGGGCTGGCTCTGGACTGCTGATAACGTCCCCGGGTTAATGGTATGTTTATTCTATTTTCTATTATAGATACATATTAATATTAAAGGATGTATATCAGTAATAAGGCTGCACCTATAGTCGGAGGAAGGTAAGAAGTAAATTTTGACAGTTATGAATTGACCCTCTTATAATTGACACTAAAGGCCGGTAAATCGACCGGTTTGATCAGAAAATAAATTGGTGTCAATCTCCAATTTAATCACGAATTTTAGATTTATGGATATATTAGTGAGCTCTAAATAAAACAAATGCCCCCAAACGCGGATATAAGCGTCACAAATTGGTATTTTTGCGTCCGCACCTCAATTTTATTGGTAATATCGGTCATAATCGGCGGTCAAAATCGACTAGCCAAATTGGTCAGACACCACCTGATTTGATCAGACAATTTAATCAGATTGGCGAAAAATTTATCCCGTGCTTATTTTACTGGACGCTTATCAGTGAAACGGTAGCTAGGTTTTAGCTTCGTTAATACATAATAGGGTGAATTCATAACTGTCCACCATCAGTACTGGTCAGTACTGTGTGGTTTACTTGTTAACTTACACCGACTATAGTTCTTCCAAAAATCGCAGCAAAATGGCACGGGTATAATGTATATCAACATTGTGGAATGGTACGTAAGTACGTGGTACGTACATACTCGTACCTGTGAATTAGTCGTTTTCTAAAAGTACCTAGGAGTATCTATTTTTTTTAAGTTTTCATAATATATGTATGAACATGTAATAAGTACTAATAATATGACAGTCACCTGTCACCTACCTACCTATTTTGATTTGGTCTAATACAATTTGACTAGGTAAAAAGAATAAGCAATCAGTTCAAAAAACATAGATATTTCTTTGTTGATTTTTTTTCAATTTTTTCTGTAGTTTCGACCTTCGTGGAAACCTGGTGCGATTAACAAGGTAGTTGCAAGAAAGTTAAGAAATGCCCTCCATCCAGGTGAAGTTATCAGTAAGCGTAGAAAAGCTGCGGGCCTCAAGAAGCGTCCTCTCAAACGACCGCTCCTGGTCGTCCACAAAAAGGATGGCGAATTTACTGTTACGATGGAATCCATGAAAACCTATAACAAACCGAGAACTATCAACCAACAGCCTTACGAGGACAAACCGGTTCTGACATACACTATAGGGAGAACAGAAGAAGAAAACCGCGAAAGAAGGAAGAAAAAGGAACGTGCTGCGAGAAGACTAGAAAGGGAGCAACGTGAGTTCATTCAGAGTGCCTTCACTGACATGTGCAAGGAAATATGCTTGAAGACTTACCAGCAGGCGTTAGGGATTCTTCCTGATGCTGAAGATCCAGAATGCGCTTGCTATCCAACTCTGCCCGACCCTAACCGAGTCAACGAAGACCGATCATGTTCATGCTCTGATGACGGAGACTCTTTAGCGTCCGACACTGATTCTGACGAATGGTTGTTAGAGTTCACCCCTCCGAACGCTTACTTCGACCCCAAATACCAAGGCACAAAGGTTAAAACCGTAGACAACGAAAGCCAGTACACGTACTTAGACTATAGAGTGAAACTTTTCGATAGATTCGGAAATTCTGTTCCAAGATTCTTTAAGGGACCCGATGGAAAAGAACAATGTAGTGACTTGGGAGGTTTCTGGAGCCCAGATCACAATTGGCTCCAAATTAATGTCGACGGCTTCATAGGCGCCGACGGGCGATGGGCTCCGTTCACATTTATTGGTCCCAGCGGAGAACAAGTTGACACCGACACTGGCAAATTCCAAGACACAAAAGGCAATTGGCTCGTAGTGGGTGTCGACGGCTATATAGATGGCAACAACAAGTGGAAGTTTTACAAGAAACCTGTAGGCAAAAAACAAGGTACCAAGAATACCAAGAGAAAGTATTCACCAGCAAGAACTCCGAAGACTGCCACAGACAACAAAGACAAGGCAGCTGATAAGGACGAGTCCTTACCAACATTTAGTTGCTTTGGGGATGCTTCGCCGGTGGACTTATCCAGGATGGGGATTGTCGGGCATGGTCCGGATAAAAAATTGCTGAACAAAATGCTGAAAAATTTAATTGGAAAGGGTGTGAAAGTGAAGATACCCCAGACGACACGAGTGCCTAAGTCTCCGGCGACGGGTAGGTCCAGGCAGCGACAAAGGGCCGCTCGCGGATTCTCGGACTCTGAGAGATCAATTTGTCGGCACCCTAAGCCATCGCATAAGGGGGTCATCGAAAACCTTGATGGCTCGCGTTCCTACTTTAGAACGAGCGAATTTAAAAACCGAAGCCCAAAAGCGCGAATACATGACTTAGAGCAACAGGGTAGAAGTCTGAGCACCTTCCATGAGCCATGTTTCCATTCGAACATTGATTGTAAGAAGCGCCGCGAGGGACGGCGGGTAGTCGTGATGATGCCACACGCTCATAATAGATTCACTTGAAGTGTGCGTTGACTAAATTTTAGTACCTATTGTTTAATTTTTTTGGTAGTGTGATAAGTGAAATTTGTAACGTTTTGTAACTGTAAGTTAAGAAGTGTGTATATATATAGACTTAATGCTCTCATTGCATTTTATTTCGAAAGTAAACTAAATGTCGCTATGTTTATTACACACAAAACACAAGTTCCTTTACTCAGGCTTCCTTTGGCCCCACACTATATTATTGAGAAGAGTGTTATTGTTATTATCGAGAACCAGTTTATAAAACCCTAAAAATCTAAATAAGTTTAAATATTTGTTTAATACTTACGTATAGGAAACGAATATTTTAAATGTAATCTTTAAAAGATAACGATAAAACAAACAAAGTATTTATCAGCTGTTACGGCAATCTCGGGAGTTTACCCCCAAAATTAAAAAATCTAAAATCGTCTGCATCTCTATCGCTCTTACATATTCGAGCGATGTTCAATGTTTGCGCTAGACCCTCTGTTTCTACCTTTGTTATTTTAGGGGGACACTTGCCCCGTAGAGGGCACTTTTCACTACCTGATCTAATCTAACTTACTCTTTCATGTTATGACTTTAAAAAAGGAAGAATTTTTAAGGTTCCTTTCTTCAATTAATATTACTGACTTAGCCTGGATGTCTTTTCAACGGATGTGGTGATAATTGACAAAATTATGACAGTAAGATTTTTTTTCTTTTATTTATTTTTTCTTGTTCGTCTTCAACTATGAGCAGTTTCTCATTTGATAATGTACTTTATTTCAGATAGCACAAGGGTGGAAGCCGGGCGCCGTGTCAAAATATATCCTGAGAAAACTGAAGCGCGCTAAGCTACGGTCCGCAGCCGTGGCCGACAGTGCACCAGCGAAAAAATCCAAAATGAAATGCGGCGACAAACCCACTCTCGTCATAAAAAAGAAGGATGGAGAGTATTCAGTCGAAATGCAAGTGACATCAGAGAACGAACATAATTGCGTTGTATACGATCCACTTGTATATAAGATTGCATCCGCAAGCAACGCGGAAAGGGTCAAAAGGAGGGAGAGAAAGGCAAAAAGATTAATCGAGAATATGATAAAGGAATTTAACGATCCCTTTCACCCAGACGTTTGTCAGCAAACGTGCGTTCGAGGTTATAAAGAGATTCTTGGTGTTTTGGATTCTGAAAATCAAGGCGATGGTCGCTCCGTGACTGAAAGCTGTTCTTGTGAAGATGAGCAGGATCAGGATCAGGATTCTGACGGCAGTTCTCTGGATCTCGACTGGGAGATACAATTCTCGCCGCCGAATGCTCGGGTTAAAAGCTAATGGTAATGACAAATGGGAGATGCGTTTGGACGGTTGAATAAATTTAATAAACTCGAAGGGGGCACTCTAGATGTACGAGTAATTCTTGGTAATCCTTAAAACAAATGTTCTAGTAAAACATATTTATGACTTAATGCATTCTTAATTTTTGCAGTTAGATTCTTGTCACTGTAGTTAAATATCTCTCTCACTCCACTTTTCCCGATCCTGCGCCGTTTCCTGCCAATTATCGGCTTGAAGCTGTCGCAGATCCGCTTCTACACTGTCTCCCCGGTATCTATCTGGGCCGACCTACCGGGCGCCCACCAGTCGGGCTACCCAAGTACGCCCTTTTGGCAGCCCGATCCTCTCCCATTCTTAATAGGTGACCGAACCAGCGAAGTCTGGTGGGATTTCGTTTCGCCGATAATATTGGGTCCACCCACCAACTCCTCAATTTCGGCATTCTTCAATATCCTCCACGAACGAAGGTCAACGAAGAGGAGATAATAAAAACAAACGATTATCAGCTACTTTTATCGCTCATATATAAATTCAACATATCCCATATGACTAGTGAGAGGGTCGTGTGTGGCGTTATCCTGATGTAGAGGGGCCCGAGCCCCTTGTAGAGGCCGTGGAGGCCCTCTGTCTTGTAGATCTTGCAAAGGGCGTCGAACACGCCTGTGTAGAGTAGGCCTCCGGTAGCGGCGGTACCTGGGGGGTAGGAAGGAAATATGTTGAAAATATACTGACGGACTTTTAGACGAGGTAGAGAACCATAAAGTCCGCTCGATTTTTTTTCGTATACCTATTTTAAAACTTATTTAAATTAAGTGACCAAATAGAAAAAAACTGTACGAGTATAGTGTTAATGTCAATTCACCTAGTTTGCTGAAGCTAACGCTCTTCACATTTTAGTTATTTAGCTTCCTGCTCTAAACATCTAGTAAGGCAACAAAATTTAGGTACAATCTTTTTGACTGTAGGTACTTTTTTGTGCTTATAGTCCTGTGGACTAGATAGCAGATAGTTGAAAAGTGAGTTAATGCAGCATGATTTTGGTTCTTTATTTCGTATTCAGGCCAGATGTAACTTTAAATTGAGTGCAAAATTAAATAATTGTTACGACAAAAAAAACATTAGCATCAGTACCTTCCCAGTGCCTTTTCAGTAGTTTATTCTGTGGTAGTTATATCACATTATAAATAATAGTACTATCGTACAGAAAGGAAACTTCCCAAAAAACCGAAGTTTGACAGCGGTTCAGGAGCGAATCATGCTATCCCTTTCGGCTATTTAGGGTTGTCAAAATTCAAGTCATTTATCTTATCTGTGGTCCTCAAGTTATTGTGCCAACCCTAATAATTGCTCGGAGCAATGCTGAGCCGAACGGAGCCGAGTTTGCCCGAAGCGAGGAGTGTCGCACCCCTGGTTATATGCCAAGTTTAGTTTTCCCGTCCATTAACCAGAAACCACAACAAGTAACCAAATAAATTATTAACTTACCAGTTATTTTAAACATGCGTAAATTGAATGCCCCCAGTTCACTGGAATCTATAAAAGATCTTCGCAAACTGAGGACTGTAAGTAACTTAAAAAAAAGCAGCAGGAAAGAGGCAAAGACAAAGCTCCAAAGCACCAAAGCGTAAGCAGCAGAAGTTCTCTCCATACCCTGATTGTAAATCCTTGTATTCACGACATCGAACGGAGTTTCCAACATCACAACGAAAAAACTGCTCACAAAACTCGCAAGAAGCGCGCGAGTCACGGGATCTTTGCCGATTCCTCTTGCTTCCAACTCCTGCTTAGCTCTGCACACGAAAACAAGCCTTATTATTACCCTGGTTGTAAAGTCGCACGGTGGTGACGTCGAAGGGACAAATGGCCAGGGCTACCACGGCCCCGCTTATGGCGCTGGCTAGGACGGAGAGCCAGAAGGGTGAGCGATCGCAAATGCCATGCGATGCCAGCCATTCTTTTGCTCTGGAGAAAAAATTTACATTTCACATATTTTTTAGCTAATGGCAAGGCAGTAAAATATCTACAGTACATATATGTATAATAAGTGACCGAACCGTTACAAAATTTACCTATAGTTACTAAGCTCTAGGTACCAATAGGATAGAGGGGTACTTAACTGTCGTAGTAAATTTTGTAGTCACAGTAAATTTACTGCCATCTATCGACACACGATTAAAACAAAAAAATTTTTTAATTGTATTTATTATTTTTATATGATTTTGACCCATGTTCTTTCACTGATATGTGTTAAAATTATTAAATAACAAACGAAGCCCTTAACGCCATCTAAACGAGAATAGTCTGAGAAGAGGGGTGTGGGGGGAGGGTTGGTATTGGTGGTAGCGCCATCTGTGCGAGAATCATTTTTTTATTTATTTCAGAGGCACGTTTTTTCCTTAAGGGGCCCACTGACTATCAGTCCGCCGGACGATATCGGCCTGTCAGTTAGAACAAAAATTTGACAGTTCCGAACAACCGACAGGCCGATATCGTCCGGCGGACTGATAGTCAGTGGGCCCCTTTAGACTATTCATCTTATACGGAGTTATAGTGTGTCTTCCCAAATATCATGCTTTTCTTTATATTTAGATTGTGGACATCTTAGGTGACATACTCTTACAATTTTAATCTTACTGATTGAGTACTTTCTTTCAACCTTCATCAATTTCATGATGACAGAGTTCCTACTGCCAAATTCCGTCTTTATAGGTCAACTTGATGTGCGTATATCCTTTAGCTGCCCAGACGCCTATAAAATTCCATTCTACTTTGAATCTTTATTTTGACATCAAAATTGTAAAAGTAAATTGTGTGTGTTGGCACGTTTTGATGTCTGGGTGGCTAAATACTTAAACAAACTCACTCTTGGGTGGATAAAGACTTACTTGGAGAAGGTAGTGAGTTGTGCGGCGCTGCCGACCGCCAGCCTCGTGCAGGCAGCGTTGACACCCGCGAAATAACCCTTGAAGCCTTCCGAGGAATAGATCTTCGACATGCCGTCGAACATACCTGAATTAACACGTTCAAAAGTTAAAACAAAGATCTAGAGATCCAAATCCTTAGAGTATAGTCAAAGGCGTCTATAACCTTTCAATAATTGCAGCATATTTTCGAAAGTTTGATGCCGCAGTGACCGGATGTCGTTAGCCGCAAAAACTATGAAGAGGCGGTTAGATTCGAATTCATTCTCGGAATCTTTATTAGTGTCCCCCCAGGCCAGTGCTACAGGGCTTCGCCACTTATTGATTAGTATATGACATCTTATTTCAGTTTATAATTGAATTTGATGGTACGATAACTACGTCCCTGTTTATTTATACTAATGGACCGTAGTCATGCAGAAAGCAACCAAATTCACTATATACCTAAATGTATGACAAAAGCATGAATTGACATTCATGAAGACTGACATGTTGCGCACATTTCCAGTGCTATTAATTAACCACCAGTATCTTCTTGACTTACCTTTATACCTGTGCTGTCTGCCCACCGCTATGCTCGGGTGTGATGACGCTTGAATTCTCGTCTTGAGCACGGATACAGGGTTGCCAACAACCCCGCTGACGATTCCGCTTACGCTTGACCAGAACACGGATTTGCTGATGGACACTTCGCCGGTGGCTGTGCTTGTCCAGCCGCGGACTTCTGATATGTGGTATAATCCTAATCTGTAAACAGAAAAGTGTTGTCAATGAAACTGTCCAGTCCAGATCAATCTTTACTTTAATTTGTATTACTTAATTTGAGCCTTTGTCTAGAATAAGACCACGACGGCTCCGTTAATACTAATTTTTCAAGCTCAAGAATATCAAAGATACTTATGGATTGATAATAAACTTTATTTCATTCCAATATGGTTCAATTTTTTTTTTCTTTTTGTAATGTAGACTTGGATCCGATCTTGAGTCCGCCAGTGCGGGCGGTTGGATCCGTTATACCTGATGATCATGACCATAATGTCACAGAAACGGTCTATTGGTTGTGGTGACACAAAAAAGTTACCTGACAGAATTCATTGTGAAGCCGAGTACAAGAGCCGGTGCGAGGCCCTTCTGCAACGCGAGGACACCGTCATTCCGGCCGATGACGAAGATCGCATGCAGCATGCCTCGGTAACGCACCACCTGCCCTTCAACAAAATGGCACGTTCAACGTCTGAGATGGGCCCTCTACACTCATGCGCGAATAACGGCGCGAAGCCGCGAACGTAAGTGTGGCGTCTATTTCGCAGATTGTTCACGCCTTCGCGCCTATTTCATCGTTTTTTGTCGTTTTATTAGCCGCGTCAAAGGAGGCGCGAAGCGCGAACTGGCAAGACTCCACATTACACACTATTTTGACTCATATGTGGCAAGATAAATAATAATTATATTACATAAAGCGTCTATATTTTACGGTTTTACAACAAAACAAAATGGAAAAATAGCTAAATCACGTATGATGCCATAGATAACTAGCAATTAAACTCGACCAGCTGATGCTTTTCCGCTATCTTGGCGCGAACCAAACTGCGAAATCGCCGTGAAGTTTGCAAGTGTGGAGTCATACGTCAACGTCGCGACATGTTCTCTCCGCGAAGTCGCGCCGCGATTCACGCACATAGTCTGGAGGGGCCTAGAGGACTAGGTGCTTTTAGTTGTTCAAAATGTTCCATGTGTCGTTGTTCCCGACGCAAACTAGGTACTTACTTAACAGTTAAGGGGCCCACTGACTATCAGTCCGCCGGACGATATCGGCCTGTCAGTTGTTTGGAACTGTCAAATTTTTATTCTGACTGACAGCACAGAATAAGTAATAGTCTGACAGGCTGATATCGTCTGGCGGACTGATAGTCAGTGGGCCCCTTTTATTTCCATACATTATTTAAGTATCTATGGGTGTTCTTTCAACGATTGTCATCTTGGATTGGCGAAATATAGTTGGTCAAGCAAATCTTGTCAGTAGAACATGGCGCGTAATTCAAATGTTCTATGGGACGATATCCCTTCACGCCTACATTTTTTAAATTTGCCGCCTTTTTCTACTGACAAGATTTGCTTGACCAACTATTATAGGCTTATAGTCATTGATCACCTGCTGATCCTTGGGCTGCAGCTCCCCCTGCAGCTGCAGTCTCGTCTTAACAACATCTATTGGGTTGGTGAACACCGTGGCTCCTGCGCCGGCCAGCCCGCCGATCACGAAATCCATGGTGTCACTTCTTCACCCTTTAGAACAAGATTTCAACATAAACATAACATACCTTCATGTACATATTATCTTAGTTTGACTACCATTTCGTTTGTATGTATATCTCTCAGTTACTTAAAGGTTAGCTGGAAGAGATCCCTTAAGGGGATAAGTTCGCCTTTGTACACATTTACTATATTCTCTCTGTGTTATGTACTTGTTTTGTGCAATAAAGTGTTTACTACTACTATATACTACTACTAAACACAACAAATGTTCGTGATAAGCCCGCTACAGACTACGCGGCGCGAAGCCGCGAACGCGAGTGTGCAGTCGATTTCGCTGCTTAGCGAACTAGACTCCACACTCGCGTTCGCGGCTTCGCGCAAGAGTAGAGGGGGCTATAGACCAAGAAAAGTCTGCAGGGATTTTGACAGCACACGCAGTGCCAGTGTTGTTTAAGCGTCATAATTTCATAGAAGTTTGACGTTTAAAATAACACCTGCACTGCGTGTGCTATCAAAATCTCTGCAGACTTATTCTTAGTTTAACTAAACATTTTGGAGAAAAAATTTTAGCTGGCAGTTTAACAATTAGGTAATAAGTGTAATAACATAACAATCCTCGCCGGCTTTTATTATATTATAATTACATAGATACATAGATACATACATATAATCACGCCTATTTCCCGGAGGGGTAGGCAGAGACCACGGATTTCCACTTGCTACGATCCTGACATACCTCTTTCGCTTTCTTTACTTTCATAACATTCCTCATACACGCTCGCCGGTTTAGGGTGCTCTTGACCTGGCCTTTCTTCAGGATAAAGATAACTAAATCTTGTAATCACTGGAAGCGGAAATACTAAATCTTATCGGCACGCAATCATAGAGTCCTTCCTATCATTCAATTGGTTAGACTTTAACCCGGGCATAGACAACGCACAGGTAACCTAGTTTAAATCGTTAGCACTGTATCGGAAGTAGTTCAAAAAGTTTGATAACGATAACAGCCGGGCTAGCACATGATTGGCGCGAGAGTATCTCGCCGCGACATAGACTACCCGTCCCCCTTTAATTCATACAGTTAGCAAATGACGGGTAGTCTATCTCGCGGCGAGATACTGTCGCGTCAATCATGTGCTCGGCCTACAGAGCGCGCTAAAACCATAATATTTCTAGCAAAATTAATTAGGTACTTGTGAATGTGACATTATTGAGACATGAACAAAATAAATATAACATAGGTACCTATGATACGAATTTCTATATATAGATACATTAGGTGCATATGTACTTATAGTTCAACTTACAGTGGCCTTGAAAATGTAATGCGAACGAAACACTACACTACTAAATATGCAGAAAACCTTATCAAATCTGACACATTTTAACAAAATACACGTCCAGACGTTTACTTATCACTAGTTATCACAGACACTTTACCTTTACTACCATTTGAATCTTGCGTGACATTGAAATTATGACGTTATGTCAATTAACATCAACTTCAAAACGACTTAAGCGACGCTTTTCTGTAAATAAACCATGACCTTTTACGAAAGTAATGTAGAGTTAGCAATACAATTATATATTTGCGGTCTGTGAGGTCGCCACTTGCCAACATACCTTATAATTTAGTATGAAACGGAGTTAGTTCCGCATTTGTCCGCCTGCATAAATAAATTTGCGGTAGTGCGAGTGTATTTTTGTTATACAACGTGTTGGTGACGTCACGAGCACGACACGAGCGTGGTTTGGCAAGCGTACGAGTGAATGGTGAATGACAAAATTTTATGGCACATTTGTAGAAGTTCATTCATTTAAGTGTTTTAATAAATTTTTCTTAATTATTTTGTAGCGATATATTTAGTTTCATGTTCATGTCATGCTATGTCGTAAGTCGTAAGGTAGGTCAAGAGAAACGTACGGTCTCCCAAACTATTTATTATTCACACAATAAGGGATGTATATATTTAATAATCATCAACTATTAAATAGGTGTAGGTAGGGTACAGTCGAAGGCAAAAATATCGATCCAGACAAATGGCTCAAAAATATGTGAACACGACTTTATTGTCTAAGGTATAAGAGCGTACACATATTTTTGAAACTGGGAATGTATATATATTTATGTCCCTGACTGTACTCGTTCGTGCCAAGATTGTGATACTTAGTATTCGCATCAATTTATCAATTTCTGTACTTTGTACAGCACTCGTAGAAACGGGATGATGAAATTGACCAAATTGATCAGAAAATAAATTTGCGTCAATCTCATAATCGTCCACACATATACAATTTAACCAATTTTAAATTTACGGTGAATTTGAGCGTTCGAAATTTAATTTTAAATGCCCCCAAAGGCGCATCGCGCATACTAGCGAAAATTGGCGTTCAGGGCATTCAGGGGCCCGTTTCTCAAAAGCTTTGTAACTTGAAATATAAGCGGATGTCACTTTTTGACAGCTTTTGTTAGAAAAGGACTTCCATTTGACAAACGAGCCCCTGGTGTCCGTCTCCTTTTGATCGGTCATTACTTACCATCGAATCAAGTGCGATCGGTGAGCCAAAAAACGGAGTTCTCAAGTCGACGCGTATATCTTTTTTTTTATTTATGACCACGCATAACTTTTAGTCCACCGCACGATTAGTCCGATTTTGATAATTCTTTTTTTATACGCCGAAGCTGGTCTCATATAAAAAAAAATAACCCTAAGGGTAGGAAAACCACAGGAAAACGGAATGATTGTTTGTTCGCTCAATATGACCATTGACCACGCATAACTTTTGACAGAGTAGTCCGATTTTGATAATTCTTTTTTTAAATGGGTATATGTCTCGAAGTTGGTCCCAATAATTTTGAAAAAAAACAACCCTAAGGGTGGGAAAATAGGGGTGATTTAATAATGAGTAGATTATAGCCACAAAAAATTATAAAATAAAAACTTTAACAAAAAAAAATTACCGCCGAAAAAACTGAAAAGCAAAAAAATAATGAACCTTTTTTATTTAACCTTAATAATTTAACTAAGTTCTTAAACTAATCTAAGTATACAGCTAAGTAATTTTGAGTCGGCGCCAAACAAGCAAATTAATTAATTACGTAAAGCGTGATGCACGGCGGTGGTCCATATACATACCTATACACATGTATTGTATATACGTCCTGATTTGATCAGACAATCGAAATCTTGTCCCGTCTGTAATTGTAGTCATTTGTTCCATTATTTCTTTAAATTGCCTATAAACATACTCTATAACAACAAATATTTATAATTTCAATTATTTTGTCACATTATTATTATTTATTACAAAATAAAAAACCATACTGAGCTCTATAACGCTTGAAGAATATATATAAGTATACGTTGGAGATTTCCTAAAACCATCTACGTAAAAGCTATCCGGTTAATAACCGCGCCGGTTCTCGGAAACATCCGGCTAGGGTCAGCGGCTGATGGTCAAGGGCAAGTAGGCCCTGGCCGCCCGTGAACTAAAATGAGGCTAGAAGAGTTTGCCCTATGAAAACAAAACCGACGAACGACTGACACCTAAACTCTGATTTATAATTAAATTTCAATAATCTAACCTTCTTTTCCGTATATTTTAAGAAACTAAACAAAGCTAAAATGATACATCTATATTTATTTTAAATGCTAGAGTATGCAAAAGGGAAATTTGAGTTTACTTCTTTAATATTTTCCATTATTACGAAAGAAAAAGGATCCGAGTGAGGATAGTTTTTGGAATTTAATTACAAATCAGAGTATTGCTAAGACGAAGAAGTGTATATTTGGTAAATAGGTGCACCTAAGAACGTTTTCACATTGTCTGATCGGATATCTGATGTGATCTGATGTAGTATCCTACATCCGCAATGTCGGGCTGCAGGCAGGGTGTACGCGGCGCGCCGTCGCTACGCCGTCCTGTCCCCACATATACGCACACAAACAAAAAACATCGGTCCGATAGCTGACAGGGCGTCCGACATGTCTGAAATTATCGGAAGTGCCAATCCGATCCGACGAGTGCTTTGTCCGCCATTTTTAAGTTAACATTCTTTTTTTGCCATGCAGATTTATGAAATGAAGAAATAACACAGTCTTTTCCAGTTTTCTGACTGACGTTTAATAACAATCGAATCAGTGAGTGAATCACCTTTGCTTATCGCATAGGGCAAAGGCAAAATGACGCCCCATGAATTCTAATACTTACTCTTACCAAGGTACGTAATTTTTGAATAACGGTAATGGCTGATTTACTGATTAGGGTGAGTAATGTTGACTGTGTGACGCGTCCATGGGTAGACCTACAGTCAAAGTCAATTAATTTGTCAATTTATTTTCTGTTTTTTTTTAAGGTAAGCTTATTGATAGAAATAATAAAAATGGCTACAATATTTAAGTCCCCGGCAAGCTCGGCCGAATTTCACCTTTCCATACAAACGGAGTTCCGTTCTCATTTTTAAACTACGTTTTGGTTTGTAATGAAACTTTGCACATACAATGACATGAGGTATATCTAGGTCTGAAATTCGTTTATATATATCTCCAGCTTATAAAACAAACGAAATAGAGCAAAAACAAATTTTGTATGAAAAAAGTAAATTCGCTGTATTTTTTTTAACTATGGTATCTTAGTATCTGAAGCTACATAAACTAATTTCAGACATTATTCTATTGTACCTAAGTACAAAGTTTCAGAGCAAACTAGCTACTCGTTTTAAAATGAAAGCAGAACTACGTTTGTATGGAGAACCGAGCTTGCCGGCGGAGACCTTTAAGACTTAAATCTTCTTGAATTTTTAGCTTCAAACAAAAGAAACTTTAAATAGATATATGTAGATATAGCGTATATTACGTTTGTACCAGAATTTGTACGTATGTTCAAGCTGTCGGATGACACGGCATTTACTATAATTGTGGAGTGTCTTTTCAATAGGGCTTATTTTTGTATGGTTTTCATAGAGAAATAAGCCCTCGTGAAAAGACACTCCACAATTGGAAGTATATACACATCATATCATTCCTACAATTATTGTAAAGGCCGTTAAAACAAAAAGTGGTCAAATTATTGGATATTAAAAGACAACGCGGAAAAGCTAAAATAAGGATATGAAAATCTTTAGGCCAATCACTAGTAATTAAGTCGATTAAATTCTCTCCAAATTCTCCGATGTCCCACCTCTATAGTAGTTTTCAAATAGTTGGGTATGGTGGCAGCTGTCATCTACAATTTTGCGAGATTGTATTTTATAGGGTTATAAAGTGCATGGATAATGGATATGACAGTTGTAACCGCAGCACCGCACACCGCACCCATGCTAAATAAATAAGGAATATCAAATACTATTTTGTTCTCTTTTCGAAAAGACGTAGAGATAGATCCCATTTGTTTTTAGGGTTCCGTGCCTTAAAAGGAAAAAACGGAATCCTTATAGGATCACTCGTGCCTGTCTGTCTGTCCGTCTGTTACAGCCTATTTTCTCCGACGCTACTGGACCAATTAAGTTGAAATTTGGTACACATATGTAAGTTTGTAACCCAAAGATGGACATGTAACGTAAACAAATTAATTTTAAACAAAGGGGCCACTTTTGGGGGGTAAATGAGAAAATTAAAAAATGAAATCTGTCAATCTATATCGTGTTACATATCAAATGAAAGAGCTCATTGGGAGAATCTCAAATATATTTTTTCTATAATTTTAGGATAAACAATTCAGAAGTTATTCAAGAAAATAGGCAAAAAATGACCATTCCCCCCTTTATCTCCGAAACTACTGGGTCAAATTTTTTGAAAAAAATACTCAAAATAGATCTTTACCTATAGATCAACGAAAAACCTGTTAGAAATGCGCAGTCAATGCGCGTGAGTCGGACTTAATTACTTTTTTGATCCGACCCCTTAACCCCTTATAAAGACATTTCACATAAAAAATACATTGTTTAAATTGTGTAATGTACGGAACCCTTGGAACGCGAGTCCGACTCGTACTTGGCCGGCTTTTTTTAAATCAGCACACATTTAGGTAGTTACTTTCAAAATAAAGTGCCGCAGATTTTCAATTTTGCGGTCTTGTAGGTACTTAAATATCACACCTACACACTTTGAATGTTCCTAAATTATACACCTTCCGCTCATGCAAGTTACACAACAACATTACTTGTCCTTCCACCGTTATTATTTGGTTATTATGATACCTACCCCGTCCTCGGCCTGGCCCTGCGTTCCTACTTAGTTACGAACACAAACGGCCTTTCGCCTCAAATCGACCAGAGGCCTTACCGCGAAAAATGAAAATCTAAATTATACGCTCGAATACAAGGGCCTGACACTCTTTGATAGAGAAAGATAGTCTTATTGCGATTCCTATAAGAGGAAAGAGAAAATAGTGCCATGCTTTGTCCTTATTACCGACCGGGTGGCATCATAGGTAGGAGGCGATGGCGAAATATCGAAAATAAGAGTGAAAGAGAAAAAATCCTATGCTGCCCAAATTTTATATGAATATTCTTTCTCTCTCGCTCGGTGGCGCGTCTATAACTACTTGTATATACTATGTCTATGCTCGAATACGCAAGAGCAAAAGAGAGGCAGTATATAATTGCCGCACAGTGCCGCACACCTGGTGGAATCCTGCCTTAAGAGTCACTGTGAACAGTGTGAACTGTGAACTCGACATTGGTTAAATAGTTTGGCCAACCATTTCGCCATTGAAAAAAAAATTCAGGCGCGGTAAATAGAAGCCATGGAAATTTTAAACTTCACGTTCTAAATTTTTCGCGAGTTTTTTTAAGACCGGTTCCATTTTGACCCGCAGCTGAGATATAAAGTTTTTGGTATCCAACGAGGTTTAGGTACTTACTGAAAAACCGTTACACTACGAAGCTACATTGTCATTTGAAGTGAGCTAACTTAATTGAACCGTTTGAATAAAAATTATCGGTTTTTTTTTAATCATTTCGTAAAAATACCGTAACTATAAACTGAAAATAATTTAATTAAAAATTCATAAGAAATAATTATTATAATTCATAGAAAATAATTTAATTTGTTCTTAGAATACCGTAACTGTAATACGGAAATATGGTAAACAAAACTTAACCCCTCCTTTACGAGTGTGACCCAGAAGCTTTGTTTTGTTTTTGAATTTGGAACCTTTAGTTACACAACAAAAGTTCAAAATAGATTTTGGAATACCGTAACCGTAACCGTCAAAATAGATTTTGGAATATGTACCAAAGTTTGTACGCGGGGTTATATCTTGAAACTCTGACCACGATAATTTTGCACAAACTTAGCAGTAAGCATCATACTTGACTGCATAAATTTTTTGCGTGATCCGATTGTAGGTATAACCCGGTCTCTTATGGACCTCTTTGTCACCTTAAAAAAAATGATTTCATAAAATTATTCAAAGAAATATCTTCAATCAGAACAAACCACACGATCTTTTATAAATGGGCCTTTGTCTCCTGAAAAAAAAAAGAACCATTCAAATTAGAACAATCACAACTGGTTAGTCTTGAGTCGACCGCTCGCCTACGCTCAACCGATTGTACATAATACCAGCCCTGCGCTTGACCCAGTTGTCCACTACCACGTGCTATGTTACCTTATGATGTGATTGCTGATGCCTGATTTATTTACGCGACCTACTTTTGTTGATGAGCAGGCTTCCAAGGGGGTGAGTCCTTATCACGATGCTAACTTTAAAAATAACTGTTTTTCGGATTTTCATCGTAGTCCTAATGACGGGATAATGAAAGTTTAATTCTAGGATGAAAACTGTAATTTTTAACCGACTTCAAGATTTCAAAAGGAGGAGGTTCTCAATCTGGTTTTTTTTGTTTAATGTTTGTTACTCCCTAACTCCGTCATTTCTGGACCGATTTTGAAATTTTTTTTTTGATTGTAAGTATAGGTATATACATACAGATTGGTCCCGTTTTTGTCAAAACGCAGTTCTGATGATGGGATCCATGAGGAATCGAGGGAATGTAGTGGTTTTAGTATTTTCATCAACAAATCAAGCATTTACATTAAAAAAGGTGACATTTGATGAAGTGGAACTGCTGATGATGATCAGAACGGAACTCCTCAATGACGCATAGTTCACGTTTGGCGATTTGTCCTCTTCGTTATGTTTGTTAAGCAAGTTAGGTTTTCAAGACACATTTTTGTCAAGCTCGAATTCTGATGATGGGATCCATGAGGCATCGAGGGAACTCCTCAAATGTGAAAGGCATACATATAGTGATTTTTGTATTTTTATCAACAAATCCAGCATTTCCATTTAAAAAAGTGACATTTGATGAAGTGGAGCTGCTGATGATGATCAGAAATATCAGAATGGAACTCTTTAATGACGCATATTAGTTCACGTTTGGCGATTTGTTTTCTTTTTTATGTTTGTTAAGCAAGTTAAATTTTCAAGACACATTTTTGTCAAGCTCGAGTTCTGATGATGGGATCTATAAGGAACCAAGGGAACTCCTCAAATGAAAATGGCATACATACAGTGATTTTTGTATTTTCATCAACAAATCCAGCATTTACATAAAAAAGTGACATTTGATGAAGTGGAACTGCTGATGATGATCAGAGTGGAACTCTTCAACGACATATAGTTCACGTAGCGATTTATTCTCTTCGTTATGGACCCAGACCCAAACTTGGACCTCGACTTTTTTTTGAACTGCGATCCTCGCAGAACCGAACTGCTATCAGAAAAGTGGGTTAGGTTAGGTTAGAACTTTGACCCTTACAGAAACGAAATGCTATCAGAACATTGGGTTAGGTTAGGTTAGAACTGTGACCCTTACAGAAACGAAATGCTACTAGAAAAGTGGGTGGTTTTACCTCCATTTAGTTACGTAAAAGATGCTGTCTTTTTCATTTTCTTGTCTAGAGTGCACCATCAACAATAAGTAACCTTTCAACGGCATCCCCCATTGAAGTCGGTTATTTTTTCTTAAAAATTATTACACTACGAGTTTTCCACTTATTGTAATTTTCTTTAGGTTACTTACATGTACACTCAGATCTACAAACCCTTGGATGGGGGACCCTAAGGATTGGGCCCTTGGATGTTACGTTAATCATTTATTTAAAAACATATACAACCACATACAATTAACAATGTACAAATAGCGGACTCAATGCCAAAAGGCAGTCTCTACCAGTCAACCATTGGGCCAATAGGGTACATTTGGTGCAGAGAAAAAGTATATTGAATTAATTAAAGAAAGAAAAAGTTTAACTATACAGTTTGTCTCCCACCATGGGTCTTTAAATACAGGGCTCGATTCTACTCTCTTAATCGAGCTACTTTTACTTCGGGACCAAACCCTAAATTAAAACGCAAAAATTTTTTTTGGCTTTTCTATTAAGTAGAAGAAATCGACAATATTTTTTTTAATACAGTTGCTCAAAAAGTGCTACTTTACGTAGCTGTTTAGCGTGCGGAAAGTTGGTTTTCGCGAACTAGTACTTTTTACTTTTCCAATTTTTTTAAATTTATACTTGTTCCAATTCATGACTACTTATTGATGAGTGTTAATATTAGTTTCCTTTAAACGTCGTAATCAACATAAAAACCTACAAAAAAACAAACACGAAAAATACACATACGAAAAACAAAAACGAATACGAAAAACGAATTACGGTACGGTACGGTTAGAATACGAAAAATATACATATTTCATATTTTATTACTTACCTCTTCATCACTATAACACGTCTATTTTTTTTATATTGAATATTGAAAAACCGTTCTTAATAAGTTGTCTGAATGGAACGGAACGCCTGTCAAAGAAGAGACGTTTTTTCTTTCTGCTTTAAGTTTCCAAAGGCAACATTCGAAATTGTTTTTATAAATGTACGATACACAAATAATCGTAATTAACGATATTTGGGTAATATATAATAGTACAATGTTTTATATTTACAATTGTTTCTGTCTTATAGAACATGCATTAAAAAAAAACAAGATATCCCGGTACTCGTGTAGTAATGACATACTTTCCGCACTAGCATCGAAATGTACTATTTCGTGATTTCGGGGTTGGTCCCATAATAAAAGTAGGTCAGTGTAGCGAATAGAATCAAGCCCTATCCTATTCCTATCATATTTCTATCCTATTTTTATATTTTCTACCCTATTCCTATCCTAATTCTATCCTATTTCTATCCTATTTCTATCCTATGTCTATCCTATTTCTATCCTGTTTCTATCTGTGAAAATTTCAACTGTCTAGCTATCACGGTTCATGGGATACAGCCTGGTGACAGACAGACGGACAGACAGACGGACAGCGGAGTCTTAGGTCGGGTTGCACCAAACCGTCTGTCACCGTTTTAGCGTTCGCTAAATTTTATTGTATGGGAAGTTTCATACTTTTCTGCTGCTTGACGTTGATCAGTCTGTTAATTGTGATAACCCTTAGTAATAGGTCTTGTTTTTACCCTTTGGGTACGGAACCCTAAATATGTATCGGGATGACAGATCGGGGTCACGTGACTATTTCCATACATTATTTAAGTTTCGATCGGCGTTTTCTAACAACGATTAAGCCCCGTGGGGGTCCAGCCAAGTGGTAATGGCACAGTCTTTATAACAATACAGTCATTCGACGAAGCCGTCTAGACAGGGCAATCGTGCGGGGTGCGAGGGGCGAGGGGTGTACCGCGAGCACCCGAGCTGCATACATTCGCCATTGTTAGTAGCTCGGTACACGTCAAAGTCGTCGGTCCACTGTATACTTTTTACACTGTGGTTATGGTATTAAATATAGAAAAGGCCAATTGAAAGTTAGTTTGTTTGACCCTTTACTACGCAACAATATCAAGCGATGTCCGTTCATGACGAACAATTTTCTTTTATTCCCATAATTTGCAGTTCGAAGTTCCGCTTGTTACTCGATTATGGTCTTTGTGTAGTTGCAATAAAGATTCAATCGAATGGCTAAGTGAAATGGTTGATGGAGATAATAATGAAAGCCATAGAAGGTATGGCATTAGTTCCCAGAATTAAATCGATTGATTGCCATTCAGAACCTCTAAATAAGTATCAAAACGAATAATAATACTAAGGGCCATTTGCACCATTCACTAACACGGGATTAACCGGTTAAACCTGGAGTTACTATAGTTACCAGTACAATTAACACACTGGGTTAACGGTTTAACCGGTTAACCCCGGGTTAGTGGGATGGTGCAAGCGGCGTTTAGATATGTACATACTTACTCGTACCGTAACATATACTAATCTTTGCTCGTACCTACTGACGTTATTTCATGTAACTGTTGCAATTGATGGACCCCACGTACCCGAGTGCTCTCTTTGGGAGTTCTGTCACAGGGTCCTATATTATACGAGTATTTTTTTTTGTAATTTTGGAAAAAACCCACACACCTGGACGCAGTTACCCTCAATTATTAGGGAGTACCTATTACTGCAATATTCTGCCACCAGAGTGCAGCACTGGCACAAACACAAACCGTAAATCATAGAGTAACTTGTATATTTATTTATACTATGCCGTAAACAGTTTTTTGACAAATTTTCACAGTTTTGTTACGAATGTGTGTGTGTGTGTGCATTTTAGCAAATAAAAAAGTTTGAGTTTGAGTGAATAAATATGACATTGATACATCAAGGCGGTTTGTATACTGTTTGAGCTAGTGGCGCCCCCTACGCAGAGTTTTGCGTAATATTCCTAATCCTATTCGTAACTAAACGCAGACAACTGTGTAAACCAATCAATACAGGTTCAACAGTTTTGTCCCTTCGCCCAAACTGTTAACTATCCATTCTTAAATCCTATCATCAGGACATAAGGTTCAGAAATGGTCAGTCCGTGTATAACTGTTAGTCCATATTTGACCCGCGGTGAAGGTCAGTCGATCGATGGCGACCTGCGACTGATGACTGCCCGCTGGCTATCGCAGCAACCAAATGTAGTAACTCTCTGTGTACGTCAATTTAAATACAATATCATTTATTTTCAAGCAACTTAGACCCAAAGATAAATTAAGTACCTATCTTACAAATTAACATATATGTATACAATAAAAATTCGTACGAGTATAAGCTAAAAATAGCTATTTATGCAACAAGTGCGGAAATCATCTTTACACACGTGTATCATACAATGTTTTACTATGCATTGTGCGAGTAAATAAAAAACATATCATGGCAAATAAGTTTAATTATTAAAAGGAGTGTTTTAAATCGACACGAGTTGCAAATTACCTATTCGCACGTGTATCGTACAACGTTTTACAGTACATATGGCCCTTTAAACTTTCGACATATGCACGAAAAGTGCTCTTTTCCGCACTAGTGCGAGAAAGTAGCACCATATGTACTGTAAAAAAACAATTGAAAACAAAAAGCACTAGTGCGGAAAAGTAGTACTTTCCGCATGATATGGCTCCGTAGGAAACGCACTTTTCGAGCACATGCATTGTACTAGTTATTTGTTATACAAGGGTGCAAAGTTGTATTTTACCCGCGAGTGTAGAATTGAAACACGAGCAAGCGAAAGGATTCTATAGGTGAACCACGAGCGAAGCGAGTGGTTCTAAAATAGAATCCTAAGCGTAGCGAGTGTTTCAACACACGAGAAGTAAAATACATTTGCGCCCGTGTGTAACACAAAACTTTTCACCTCACTATAGCGAGGAAAGTGCAACATCCACGGGCGTTAGATCATCTTCATCACTGGAATCACTCATTTCTTTACGATATTATAACAGAAAACTCTGGAAGTTGTGTATTTTTACGCGAGTCGGTGAGAAAAGGTTTTAAGTAAAAAAATTGTTGACAATGTTGACATTTCTGATGTATGAAATGTCAACGATGCGTTTTGAAATTGCTTCGACTCAACTTGTGCGTTCAGAATTATATTTATCATCATTATAAAAAAAAACAAACGTTTCTTATGGAATTTTAAGGTTTATGACTTAAAATCATTAAATAAAGCTAAATTTGGTATTTTTTATTAGATTCTCAAACCATTTATTTAATGATAATTAATATCGAACGAACCATTATCATGAGCGTTTTACGTTTTGTTATCTGTCAAGCTACATAAACACGCTCCATCCAAGGTCAAATTACTTTCCCCACTAGTGGATAAAACGCGTTTTTCCCCGCTTGTATTGAAGGATAAACGACAATTTTCCGAGCTAGTGAGGGGAAAACATGTTTTCTGTTGCGATGTAGGATTCGGCTGATTCCCACGGAACCGCCGAAATACCACACCCTTACCACACCCTTCGGACAGTCCGCGACTAGCCGCGTCTATACCTATTGGCTTATATATTGAGTACCTACTCTTTACCAACAATTCTACACATTATTTGAATGAGATAAATAAAAACGTTATTTCAATTAAAGAGCAATAAAATTCACACAATAAATTTGAGGTCAACCTCACCATGTTACGATCCGAAGGTCTAGTAACATTGGTTTATTAGTGGAGTGGAGTCTTGTAAGAATGGGAATATTGGCTAATGTTGTTGTTGGTGGTTATAACGTGGTATCCGCGGATATCTATGGTGGTATCACGTATGCCATGTCGTGACAGGTATATGCGCATCGGCACTAATGGGTGTTTTATACTGCTAGTTATTAGTAATTGTGGTTTTATACGTATATACGTTTGATTCTAACACAAGATAATATTCATGTCAAGTTGGCACTTCGCGTCAGGTACGATGATCCTATCTACCTATATGTATGCATTCAACAAGTCCATGCAAATTTAGCGTGGTCGTAATCTATAGGTATAGGTGTTAGCCGCTGTTAGCTTTGCACGTTGTGAGGGATAACGCATCGTACTACGTAGGCGAACAACACGCGAACGCGAATCTAAGCGACGCGGCGCGAGGTGAATCAATCCTTTGATACCTATAGAAGTGTCCTACGTGGGCGATCTCGTTGCGTACGCGAACGCCGTGGGCCCGTCGCGCCGCGCCGCTTCGCGTTCGCGAGTTGTTCGCTTAGTAAGACGCCGCGTAACATGCGTGCCAATAATCCTACTCAAGAACGTGCTGAAGACCATGCGATGTGGATAGGAAAAAGTCGGAAAGCAGACTTATTATGGATTTGGAAGGAGTAGCCGAGGATGCATCCGGGATATGAAGGAGAGAGAAAAAAGTACTTAAAGTTAGAATAACTAATAACATAATAAATGTTTGTACTTAACTAAGTAACTAGTTGTTACAGATAAGAGGTCTGTCAGTTCGTCAGCGATTAGGTATCAATCATCAAATATTAATCAACTAATTTAAAGCTGTAGGTATAATCAAATATAGCCAAAGTTTGTAAAAGAACTTGGTAAAACGTTTTTATTTATATATATACATAATATGGTTGGTCAAGCAAATGGCAAAGCAAGAAAAAGGCGCGAAATTTAAATTTTCTATGGGACGATATCCCTTCGCGCATACATTTTTTAAATTTGCTGCCTTTTCTACTGACAAGATCTGCTTGATAACCTATAGTTTGATTGGACATCATTTCCTTCCTTTTTGTTCATTTATAGCTAGCTATACGCACTCCGCTAAACAAATGTCATTTCATTAAAACCACTAGCCACGTCATTATTAATAAAAAGAAAGTGCCCGTCAATGTCAATCCGCTCCGAAATTTTCCAATAATTTCCACTCGCCACGCCACCCAAGGCCAGTCGGAGTCGCCGGCCGCCCGCGCGGCCCGCCACTCGTCCCATGCTGCCCGCTCCGCTAGCGCCCCTCGATCCGCACAAAACCCGCGCTTTGACCACCATCTACGCGCCGAGAAAACTACGCACCAGACCCAACAGAACAGCTCAAACCAGAATGATCGAGAACGATATCAAACCTACGCTCTCACCGTTCCGACCGCTCCCAGACATAGGACAGAAGGAGCGAACTAAAACTAAAGTCATCGTTTTCGACTTCAAGAAGGAACCTGATAAACCTGTGCGATTACTAAACCCATTAACACCTCTAAGGATTCATGGTTTTAAACAGCCAGTAAAACTATTAAGAGAGAATACTTTCCACGATAAAAAGTTACGAAGAGAGGATACGTTCGAAGAAAAACCTCACCTGTTAAGAGAAAATACGTACGATGTGTTAGAGCCGGTGTATTTAGATTCGAGTGCGAAGCGGACGCCGGAGACTTACAGATTGGACGATACTGAGCAAGTGTCACCTAAAACCAGGTTTAAAAATGCAGCTCTGCAGGTGGCTAAGCTATCATCCCTTCCCGAGACAGGGAAGTTACTATGTTTGCGAGAAAGACAAACTTTTAATTTATGCCCCAATGAAGATAAGTCGTGTAGATTGGAGCAATTACCTCAAAGTCCAGTACAAAAATTAAATAAGTTGTCTGAGATTTTTCAAAATCTCGAGATGAAAGGAAGGTACAGAGACAAAATGAAAAAAGAGAACAGTTGGTTTTAGTTAGTCTATAAGAGAGTTTATTTACGTGTTTTCTATGTGATTCTATGCAGAATTTAAGTGAAAAAGTGTCCTTTATTTTGTTATTATTCAAATGTATACGAAGATATTAATATTGCTCAAGTTTGGTGTTTAAAAAGTTTTATTAAAGTGTGTGTCTTTTATAAAAGTTTTTGATTGTTTGCTTTAATGGTAGGGCTAGTTCAAAAAATACGGACCTACCTACCTGAAGAAAATTCGTGTTTTTTGTATTACCTATATATTTTTCCATAGGTACTAACTAACTACAAATTACGATGGACAGTCTGAGAAACAGCTCTTTCGCGTGAGTTTACAAGAATCTCATAGACTCTTTGGCGATGACCCATCTGTCAAGTCAAGGATACAGAGCCTTGAGCATCGCCGTCGATTCATTATTTTTGGTACGGACGGCTAAGGATGGAATGCGCTCCCGCCATCTCTATTCCCTGATCAATATGACCTCGGTCTCTTTAAAACAAGATTGAATAGGCTGTTACTGAACCGGTGAGCTCCATCTTAGGCCCTGTCTTCACTTTCCATCAGGTGTGACTAGGGCCAATCGCCGATCAGTTTATAATAAAAAATAAAAATAAAAAAACATTCTATACTAACTATATAATACATTCCGTTACGAATTTGCGCTACTAATAAATTAGCATAATTTTGTGTGCGTTACAATATAGTATAGGCTGCAGAAGTGCAAAGATGACATACACTAAGCATACACATAATCAGAGATCGGTGGGGTTAGCTGTTTTCAGTTTTTGCAGAACATGGATATACCTTGTCATTCAATGGTAAATGCCCCTGGTTATTATAAACTAATGAAATGATTTTATTTAGGCTGCCTTTCCGCTACGAGCTTTACGTCGCCATCAAAACAAATAAATTTTATAAGAACCATTAATAAAATTAATTTATTATAAATAAATAAAGAAAACTTAATATATAAATAAATAAAGAAAACTTAATACTCGTGTTGTAATGCATTTTCAGTTCAGTTCAGTTCAGTTTATTTATTGGTAAAAAATATTTTTTAGGTCACACAGGTACATTTGAAATACGACAGTTATATACAATTAAATATGATTGATAAAATACATTGGTCAAAGTTTTCAATTTCAATTTTCATTTAAGTTTAATTATTTCAGTTTTTCTTCTTTTAATATTTCTTTTTGGACACACCTTATCCATATTAATATCTAAATGACACAACTACATGACAATAATGACGTAAAAATAGCTCACCCCGCCGATCTCTGCTAGTCTTCAATTGTTTAACCGCACTTTGTATTGATCTTTGCAGCTGACTGTACTTAGTTCCGCGCTTTGATAAACACCTAAGTTAATCCGCGTGTGAATAATAGATGTGAAAATAACAAGAGCTATTGAAGAAAACACTCATGACCTTGGAGACCCATCGAGTTGGCATTTCTATAATAAGTACGAGTATAATAATTCCAATTAGGGATGCGAAGACTCCAGTCTGCGGTTTCTAGTTCTAGACATTATTATTTATACGATTTATAAGTAATTTATTTTTACCACATCAGCTCGTAAAGATATTTCTACATTGATGGTGGGTCCATATTTCTACAAAGATAGGAAGAAAATTGCAAAAATTTAATATCGAAATTTTTTCGAAATCTAATATTTTTGTATAGGGATGATAATTTTGTACTTCCAAAATGAAAGTTTTCTTTATTTCCTGTGCAATTATTATGAAATTTTAAAAACTTTTCCAACTTTTTGGAGACACCGCATCTTGCACATCTGCAGTAGTAGATACATAGGTACTTACCCTTGAAAAACAACTCTCCTTTCGAAGTCGCGTAACTCGCGTAATAACGAAAGTAATTGATGAAAACCCTGCCTTGACCTTGGAGACCACTCATCGACCTGACATTTCTATAATGACTCCATCGTTAGGCCGATGAAGACTGACAGTTTTCACGGCGTACCACCTCGGTGTTTTTCCAGCCCTTACCCATAGGTGAATGTATTATACCCGAGTATTATACCGAACAAGTGTAACTAATGGACCAACCCAGATATCATACATAATCATACCCTTCTGACCCTGGTTTTTTGGGTGCGGGAATGTTTTACACTAGCCAAAAAATAGGTAAAAACTCTAAAAAAATGAACTATTTGAACATTTCTAAGGCGGTTTGGAGCTACTACCTATTTTTTATCCATAGTTTGGTAACTTTTACAATAAAATAAAACTATGAAAACGGATTATATCGCGTATATTGAATTTATAATACATCCCGACGTTTCGAACCCTTTACAGCGTTCGTGGTCAACGGGTGACTGAGGAAAAATTACAAAGTGCAAAAATACCCACATACTAAAAATAATGAACAATCATAGACTATAAACTTTAAGGCTGGTTGTACATGCAAAATCGGTTCATAAGGCTAGTTATACACTACAATTATTTTCAAGTAAAGATATATATATATATATACGCGATAAAAACAACAAACAAAGTTTATTTTACAATAAACAAAGTCTCTCTTAGTTCTTTGAATCTTTGAAATCATTCCCGCGCCTAAAAATCCGGGCCATTTCAACTTATCACCTTATTCTGATAGTAAAAACAGGTTATGAATTTGATCTACAGCCCGACTGATTTAACTTATTAAGAGTCCCCGACAAGCTCGGCCGATTTTCACCTTCCCATACAAACGGAGTTTCGTTCTCATTTTAATTTAAAACTACGTGTTGGATCGTAATGAAATGCACATACAATGACATGAGGTATATCTAGGTCTGCAACTATAGTTGGTCAAGCAAATCTTGTCAGTAGAAAAAGGCGGCAAATTTAAAAAATGTAGGCGCGAAGGGTTATCGTCAATTTGAATTTCGCGCCTTTTTCTACTGACATGATTTGCTTGACCAACTACAGTTTATATGTATAGCTCTAGTTTATAAAACAAAAAAAAATAGAGCAAAAACAAGTTTTGTATGAAAAACTTAAATTCGCTGTACTTATTTTTTTTTTTACTATTGTATCTAAAGCTACATATAGTTATTTGTGCAAAAAGAGAGGAAAGTTGGTTTTTCTTGCGAGTGTTTATTTTGAGTCCCGAGAAAGTAAAAGATTCTATAATTGAATCACGAGCGAAGCGAGGGACTCAAAAACACGAGATGTAAAATAACTTTGCTCTCGTGTTGCACACAATTTTTCACCTCAGTAGTGAGAACATATTAAAGGTTAAAATGTATTTCGAATTAAACAGAATAATACAGAGAAAAAAAAGAATAAAAGTATGAAGTGGCAGTTCATGGCCTTCACTAAATTAACAAGCCTACTTTCGTCACTCCCTGGAGTGAGGAAAGTCGCACTTTCTTCACTCCCTGGAGTGAGGTAAATCGCACTTTCCTTACTCCAGTGAGTGACGAAAGTAGGCTTGTTCGAGCTCCTGAGATGAAAAAATAATTACAGACATAGAATACCTTATCCTATTGTAAGTACAAAGTTTCAGACCAATCTAGCTAGTCGTATTAAAATGAGAGCGTAACTACGTTTGTATGGAGAACCGAGCTTCCCCCCCACTCTAAGGTTTTGATGATATTTTGATATGAAATTCAAGATGATTGGTGCATGTGTGATGTGATATGAAGTGAAACTTGTGAAAGTCGTGCGTGAGAGGCGCGCCATTCACCAACACGATCGTCAACGTCGTATCAAAACCATAGCAAATTGTTAAATTAGAATGGACCTCCAGGTATGTAGCGAAAATGCTTCGTAGAGGCGTTTCGTCAATAAGAAGAGATTAAATAAGATGAATAGATTAAAAAACCGGCCAAGGGCGAGTCTGACTCACGCACGAAGGGTTCCGTACTATTACATAGAAAACGGCAAAAAATCACGATTGTTGTATGGGAGCCCCACTTAAATATTTTATTTTATTCTGTTTTTTAGTATTTGTTGTTATAGCGGCAACAGAAATTGATCTGTGAAAATTTCAACTGTCTAGCTATCACGGTTCATGAGATACAGCCTGATGACAGTGGTGACAGACGGACGGACGGACAGCGGTCTTAGTAATAGGGTCCCGTTTTTACCCTTTGGGTACGGAACCCTAAACATGGAAATCCCGAAAGGAAGATGATAAAAAATCTAGTCATAAATACTTTGAAATCAGCTTGGCTTATCTCTCCGTAAAGCTTTAGTACCTGTGGTACCTATCGACACGTGTATCGATTCATTAAGACGCTAGAAGGATATAAACAAACGGAGTAGCGATTATCAGGCATTCCCCTCTGTCGAAAATAGTCTGCCAATGGTCATACACAATGTATGGACCGACGTTTATCTGACATGGCTATTTTGACGTTACGTATACATTTGACGTTCCTCTCCGCCGCAAAAATTGACAAGACTTTTTTGTACAGCAAATTACAGACGTGTCGGCTCCGTTTAAATTGGTTATATCCTCCTAGTATGTAGTTTAACTTTGAGAACATTGTATATATTTTATATTATAATGTACTACAAATTCAGTCTCTTCAACCTATATCAACAAATTCAACAATTATTTTTCTTCCTTTTTTTTAGGGTTCCGTACCCAAAGGGTACAAACGGGACCCTATTACTAAGACTCCATCACTGTCTGTCTGTTTGTCTGTATCTCATGAACCGTGATAGCTAGACAGTTAAAATTTCCACAGATGATGTATTTCTGTTGCCGCTACCTATAACAACAAATACTAAAAAGTACAGTCGAGTTCATAAATATGTATACATTTTTTCACCTTATTGCAATGGATTATTGTGAAGAAATGTACACATATTTATGAACTCGACTGTACGTAATCGGTGGGCGAGGCCGACTCGCACTTGCCCGGTTTTTCTCTTGATAAGACCTGAAAGTTAACAAATGAGTAAAGCACTTTTCCAAAGGTAAACAATCCTCAATGGGCTTCAAACTCGTTAAACAAAAGGTCCTAACTACATCCGTCTAGACTTAGATAAACATTGGATCTTATTCCATGGTAATACGGTTCAAATTGACGTTTGAATTGAATGTTTTAACACATGGCACGCGATGTCGATCACTTTCAAATACTACCATTAGGCTTTCAAATCCTTCCTCGACCTACATACGGGGATCTTGACCGGTAGCAGTACCTTGAGTTGACACTTGACGTTTACGTTAGCGAATGCGTAAACGATCGCAGTCCATTTCGCTCGCACTGAGCACACTGATGTAATTAGTGCGATAGAGCATAGAGTAACTTATACTAGAGGGGTACTGTCATAGTAAATTTTGTAACCCCAGTAAATTCACTGCCATCTGTCGACACACTTTAAAACTAAAAATTAAGATTTATAAAAATACGATAAAATGTATTCAAATATAGATAAATTTTTTTTTTTAATGTATTAATTATTTTTATGATTTTGACCCATGTTCTTCACTGATATGCGTTAAATTTGTTAAATAACAAACGAAACAGTCAACGCCATCTATACGACAGTGGGCCAAAACTAGTGGCGCCCTCTGAACGAGAATCAAATTTTCTTGATTTTCGAGGCACGTTTTTTCCTTAGACTGTAAACATCTATTACGGAGTTATATCTATCTTTGGATAGAGGGAATGAGGTCGATGTCACGCAGTTACTACCGTAAATGTCCAATGCCAACTCGTGGGAACCGTGCTGGTGTCTATTCAAGTACCTAGAGGATTATAGATAGATATACAGGGTGATTCATGAGACGTGAGCAAGACCAACGTTTCAAACAGACAAAATCCAGCGCCAGCCATCTTCGAAAAATCGGGAAACAGTGCCTCCGAAGATAGAGAACAAAAGAGCAATTCAACATTTTGATGACTGTTAAAAAAGTATCAGCTGCAGAATATACATTTCTTTTGCGCTTTTCTGAGTACTTGAGTTATTTATAGAGAGACCATACTAAACAATGAAATTGTCGTAATCGCAACCTGTACCACGCGACCAAAACGTCGTAAGCGCCATAAAATTCATGGCGTTTACGCGTTTATCGCGAGATTCACGCTCCGCTTCTATGGTTAGTTGTCAAAACGACAGCAAGTCATGGTGCAAAACGTATATGCAAAACACTGGTTCTCTGTGCCGGTTCTATACGTTAGTAATAATAGTTCAATGGTTTAAATACGGTTTTCTGACCTCGCCGTATATGCGTTTGTTAAAAAACTATTTCGCCTTGGACTTATGTTCACCGGAAATCTATTCACATTGTCAAGAACAAACCTTTTCTTTGGTCAATTCAATAACTATTTCAATTTTCCTTAAAACGTTGACAGAGTAGCAATTCTAAGGTCAGTCATTATTTTTAGACATCATGATGAGGCCTACCGCAAAACGCGAAATTTCGTTATCTGCCTCTTTATCGCTCGAATATGCAAGAGTGATAAAGGCAGATAACGAAATTTCAATTTTTAGGGTTCCGTACCCAAAGGGTAAAAACGGGACCCTATTACTAAGACTCCGCTGTCCGTCTGTCACCAGGATGTATCTCATGAACCGTGATAGCTAGACAGTTGAAACTTTCACAGATAATGTATTTCTGTTGCCGCTATAACAACAAATACTAAAAAGTACGGAAGCCTCGGTGGGCGAGTCCGACTCGCACTTGGCCGGTTTTGTGTTTGCGGTAGGCCTCCAGTACCCCTAGTGTAAATTTCATTCAAATGCGTGACGTGACTTACGCGTTTGCGTTAAGTGTCATTTTGTATGTGATTTTAGAGTTTCCAAAACGTCCCGCTTGGCGCGCTGTTCAAAATCCCATACAAAAATAGACATACTTACCTAACGCAGACGCGAACGCACGTCACGCTCTCACGCTAATAGAATGAAACTAGGGGTTCCATGATCGATCCATAACTTTACTATCGAAGAATAGTCCGATTGTCTATGCTCGGAAACTTTGCTAATTAGAGACGTATAACGACGTTTTAAGGTCTTGTTTTGCGTGACAATGTGGAGTAATTACATGGCAATTACGGAAAGTAATTGGCGTTTGAAGGTGACTACAAATAATTGGTATAGTCATATCTAACATGACAAATCGACATTGTTAGCCTGTCTATCTTCATACAACGTTGGGAATAAATCTAATTATTTTATTAAATATTTTTGATTTGTGTTTTAAGTAGTCACACTACTATAGGGTGGGCCAATGATAAATGCATTTTAACGGAAGACGTTGTGTTTTAAGTAGTCACACTACTATAGGGTGGGCCAATGATAAATGCATTTTAACGGAAGACGTCAATCAATACGAAATGCAGCAAGGATTTTTTTTGTTGCAAAAATGACAGTGTCCAAATTCCACGTTATGAACAAAGATAGAGAGATACAATATAAAAAGTTTTATTTCATGCTTTCTTACATAATGCAGTCTTAAGTTAATACCTAAAACACTAACTATACCTACTTAAATTTATTATTACATATAATTCTTTTTGAAATAATGGTTAAATACCGACGCAGCGTGGAATAGCCTCCAAAAATGTGGTCTGAGGACCTGGGGGCCTCCGTTAGACTCTATAACCCTTTTAATGCGACGCCTATTATAAAAAAAAATACATTTTTAATGCGTCTGGGTTAGCCTTATTCATGATTATTCCAAATTTCTAATCGATAGCTTAAGTAGTTCTCGAGATATTTAACAATGTGACAGACAGACGGATAGACAGTCACACCATAAGGGTTCCTTTTGTGCCTTTTTGGTACGGAACCCTAAAAACGCGCCACCAATTTTGGAATGCACAAAGGTTAATATTAAACCGTAAACTTGCGCGTACGTGGACATCTATGGCAGTCAAAGAGTTAACAGTTGGAAAGAGTAGAGACAATTTTTAATTTTCTGCGTATGTATGATCCCTATTCCCTATATAACGGAGAGCAAGCCGGAAGAACTGTTCTGCAGCTTGGCAATTTCATCCTTAAACTTGGCTCCCGTTTCCTTGGCTAGCTGCAACTTTTCCTTCAGCTCGGCTATCTCGCTGCGCACCTTGGTTTGTGCTGCTATGATCTTTTCTAAAGTTTTTTCTTTCTTTTCTTCAACTGAAATGAAAAGGAAAGTTGATAGTTTGACTTTGTATTTAGAATGAAATTTTAAATTAAGGGTACCTACAGGGAAAATAATGTAATTACAAACTTATCTGTTTATATACTTTAAATGCTTTTTTGATAGTACAGTCGCCATCAGATATATCAGAGCGCCCAATGTGCTCAAAATATCTGAACACGCACTCTAACGCCTTGACTTGATATTTGTGAGCACCTCGGCCGCTCCGATATATCTGAAGGCGACTGTGCAAAATATTTTCAGACAAACTTATTAGCTGATTTGCAAACTGACTGTTAATAAATTGAACAGGATAAAAATGATTTTATGTAGTTCTAAATTTAGAAATACATACAGGCATCACTAATTTATGTGCCCATAGTACCAACAATGCTTTTAAGTTTACACACCATCAAACCAATGTCGTTTGTGTGTGTGACATATTGTATGGTGTGTCATATCATGACAAATCGCGGTCAGAAGTTCACAGTCATTTTGAAATTCGTATTTTCATAAATAACATGACAACTTATGAAAACATGTGATATAATTTATCACATGCTGTTTAATAGGGGATATTACTGCAATGTTCTGCCACCAGAGTGCAGGACTAGCCTCTTTAGTAAACCATAGAGTAACTTATACATACTGTACCTTTAACAGGTTTTTGACAAGTTTTCGGAGATAATAAAATATGACATTGATGCATCAAGGCGGTTTGTTTACAGAGGACCTACCAGGAAACGCGAATACGAAATTTCGCTATCTGCCTCTTTATCGCTCGAATATGCAAGAGTGACAGAGATAACGAAATTTCCATTTTCTTGTTTATATATAGACCCTCAGATTGTGGTAGTAAAGCCCTGGCGCCCTCTACGCAGAGTTTCGCATAATATAATGCTAAGAATATCCACAACAGGATTATCTAGGACACTTACAGTTAGTGTCATGAGTCCAAGGTCCATTGGTGACAGGTTTGACTGTGGTCAGCAAGTGCTGCATCAGCTGTGTCGGCTCCTGAAACACGATCTCTTCATAGGACTCGCTGACAAGCGCCCGGCCGACTGTCGGGGGAGCACCCTCGGATGCTGGTGACTGGAAGAGCTTGAGGATGTGGTAGAGGGTTACCTGAAGATGTTTGTTGTACATTTGAATGTGTTACAATAAATGCATGCGATCAACGGCATGTAGGAAAAATGACAATGCGCTTATAGCTGTGTTTACTGCGTAAAACAATGGTCATTAGATTACCTGATGTAAAATGATGTATGGCAAACGCAATGCGTTTAACGCTGCGTTTATCGCATAAAACAACCGCGCGCTTAAAATTCATGAACAATACCCTTGTTTCTAAATAGAAATAAATAAATTTATAAAAATGTAAGTACAAAATAGATAAAAGTACGACATAACAGTTCTGACTTTTTAACAAAATTAATATATACAAATAAATTACCAAACTATGTATTAAAAATAGGTATCAAGCTCCAAAATGTCCTTAGAAATGTTGAAATAGTTTGTTTTTACGGTATTTACCTATTAATTGGCTAGTATAGAGCATTCCCGCACCCAAAACCCCGGGGTATGATGATATATGGTAGAAAAGTTTAAACTTACAGGTCTCTCATTTGGATCATGGAAATGCAGCTTGATGACGATCTCGAACTCACCCCAACCGGTCTCCGTGAGCTCGTAAGGCGGCTTCGTCACAATCCGGTTCGGATTCGCGTAACTCTCGTGCAACTTAAAGTTCACTTTCTTGATGTAATTCGACATGTCTTCGTTGGCATAAGGCTTTACATACACCGTCCATTGATGCGTATGCCCGTCCTCTTCTCGCTTCTTGCCGAAATACCTTGCTATGTTACCGTAGACTATTGGTTTGATGATTGTAAGACCCTGAAAATTATATCGGTTTGAAAAATTTTGAATTTAGGAAACTGGAGAAAAAGCAGACTTACCTTTATTCGTCCACCTGAATCCGGTCCGAAGTCTGTCGGTAGACTCATTGTATTATTAGTTTTCGGAAAGATATTTAATGCAAAATAAACAAATTACAAACTATCGCATCAAACCTAACCTTAAAAGCAAGCTGTCAATGTCAATTTGACAACTTTAGGGAACGTTCGGAACACTAGATGAATCAATCTCAAATTTTGAACGAAAAACTATCCGGTTGGACATTAAATATTTGGCTATGCCTTATCAAACCGACCGCGGTTTGGCATAAAGGCCCCACTACACAGTGGTCAAGATTTATCCATGACCAGCCATCGCTATTGCGTACAGGGGGCAATGGCGACGACTGGCCATCGGTTGTCTATCGTGGTGCGGAATCGGGAAGTTGTCGGTTTTTTTTGACACTTCCTTCAAAGGAATCGTATGGGAATCGTGGCGTAGTGTGGCCTGTGGTGTTCACACAGTGGCCCATGGCAGTGGCTTGGCATGGCCCATCGTTAGCCACTATATATATATAATTAGAGTCTGTGCGGAAAGAGAAGGGTCGTGGAATGTATGGGGCCCAATTCATTTCACTACTCTTCTCTTTCCGAAGAGACTACCAAAAATGTACCTTTCATCTATCTAATGAATTAATGTTAGACCAAGATAAGTCTGCATCGATTTTGATAGCACACGCAGTGCAAGTGTTAGTTTAAACGTCAAACTTTTATGAAATTATGACGTATAAATAATAACACTTGCACTGCGTGTGCTATGAAATTCGTTACAGACTTATCTTGGTCTAACTTCTATAAAGTTTTTTTCCTTTAATTAAAACATTTATAGCATAGTCATCGTCAAAAAATATCTGAATTTGAAATATCTAATGTCTACTTTTGCTACTGGAAGAGTTGGGAAGGTTTTTTTTTTGTAGGAGATAGGACAATCAGAAAGGAAGTTTGTAATAAAACGAAACAGACGCATTATTAGGTTCTTATTTAGAAGGCATGTGAACAATGGTCCATCAAGCTCTTTTTCTTAAATTTAAATGCAATAATAATATCATAATTCTCGAATAACATTTAAACTAACTACACAGTTGCGTAGAACGCTCTACGGTAATAATGAGCATAAAATTGACATTCACAACATTGAGAATGTGGGACTTTGTCACACGGAGACCGCCAGCCTAATCGCAATGATTTCTCATCGGCGTCAATCTATTTCGTTTAATGTATGTTTGGCGATAGTATCGAACGAAAGGGACTGACGTGGAATGGTTACTCTACACGATGGGCCATCATACTGGCCCACTAAGATGGGTCAGCGTTTAGAGATGGTAGTGGTGTCGGATAGCTTATGGCGAGGCGAGATGGCCACGATATGTCGGTTTTTCGCCCGCACATTAAAGGTAGTGGGCCAGCGATGGTGCGTATGCATCTACACGTGGCCCATTCCATAGTATGGCTCTCAACCAATGCATGGCCATCTCGCTGGGCCATCGTGTAGAGGAGCCATAACCATCGCATGGCCATCTCGCTGGTTCCGCGCTGGGCCAGTGTAGAGGAGCCTGAAGAGAGTGGTCGCAATTAAACTGCGTTATAAAACAGTCGGGGATCCGTCAGGCCACACGTTTAAAACTTCCACGTATATCGATTAACCGAGCTACTGGGTTAAAAAGTAAAAAAGTGTCTAGCAGCGTAGCGTGTCAAATTAAAACTTGTGATCTGTGCGCGTCTCAGTCTCAGCGTCCAAGAGTGGATCATTCTCTTCATCACATCTAGACGAGCGGGAGCCATGCCTCGTCGCCGACACTCTTTGGCTGAAGTGAAGCAAATTCGGCACTAAAGCCCCACAGGGCGTGGCGGGCGCGGACCTAGACGAAACTCTAGACCCGGGCGACACTCTCGAAGTCCTAACGGGATAAGCCACTGACAAAGGCATATATAAGCTCGTCTTCCTGGCCTTCGGAGTCTTTTTCAAACTGTCTATCCTCCGGTGCCTTCTTTCGTCGCTAGGTCTCCTTAGGGTGGAATCTCTGGATTGTGTAGGGCTTGTTGGCTGTGGGGGGGATTCGCAGGCGCCGGCTAGCTCTGTGGAGGGGCAGGTGAAGAGGTGGCGGAGGCCGTAGGCCTCGTGCTCGTAGTTGTCGTCGCGGGCGGGGGAGCGGTGCGCGGGGGGCGAGGCGCCGAGCCGCGGCTTGCAGGCGCCGTCGCAGTACATTTCGCAGTCTATCAGCTCCAGTTCTAAATCGAAGGAGGGATCCTGCTGTAAAGAAACAAAATTCGTTATTTTGAATAGGTATCAGTTAATCAATAGTGTTAATGTACCTATTTTAGGTATGTATGTAACCTTGATCGGATGTATTTTTAATTCAAGGGATAGGATCTATGGGTATTACGTATTTCATTTCCCTGAAAGCTGTTGAAGGCGGGTTCGGAAACAGTGCGGGATATTGAAGCAGCATGAGGTTTTCTCTGTTGTCCAGAACTTTCAACGGAAAGGTGTAAACTTACAAGAATGCTTGGAGTGGCAGTTGCCTGTGATGCTTCTAACAAGAGCACTTAAATATCTTCTGCGTGCTTTGATTTAGGTACCATAGGCTCAAGGTGACAAGATTTTTCTCTCAAAGGCTGATATGGTTTCTAGTGGTATAGTAATAACGACAAAGTTTAGGGTGGTATTCGATGCCAAGTAGTAAAAGAACTAACCATGGGTTGAACGGGTGATGTAACCAGATTTTCCCTGAAAGCTGTAGTTTCTCTGGGTGCGGGTTCGGGGACGGTGCGGGATCTCGGAGGAGCACGGGGTTCTCTCTCTGTTAGCGAGGACAGCGAACGTAGCAGGCCGCAGCCGGTGAACGACTCGAAGTCCGTGGAATACGGAGGCGGGACGACCGTATTTGCCTGGAAGGTTACACGGAGACCTTTTACAACATTATTGATGTTTTATTTACTTAACGATAGTTAAAGTAACTTAAGATATGGGGAAATTTTTGTTTGACACGACGGTTAATAAGTTATGTATGGCACACCTGATGGACAGTGAACACTGGCTTATATATGTACCTACTGTACTTTTTTTTAGTTTTCAAGACTTGTGATAATTCCTTACACGCCTCTACACTTGATCTAACATTGCGAAAGGAATATTGACTGGAATTAATGACGCAAATATTTAATGTCTGCTTTATAAGTAAATACAGTCGAAGCAAAAACCATCTGAGAAATTGAATGCTTACTTTACACGTGAAAGGTTAAATACAAATGTGCTACTTACTTCATTTGCTGCGTTGCATATGAAACTGGAGTTGAGAGATTCGGCAGTACTCGTCGCTGATAAAGAACCTGAAATAAACGTCACTTTAGTTGGCTAAATACCGCTTCGCGTTTTATGGGGCCTATGTACGACATACCTACCGACTAGCAAATAATTATGACCATAAAATTTCAATTTTCAACTGCGATAGAAATAATTTAGGCTAAATGCCTTTTTTCGTCAGACTGATACCTACAAAATTCGGCAAGATGTTATTATTATTTCATTGATATCTATCACACGAATAGGTCAGAATATCCAAAAAAACAATAAGTCTAGTCAAGCATATAGCTTATTTCAAGTAAGTCCCACCAAGGAAGGTTTGGGTGAGTGCTTAAGGCATTCTCTATCTAGCTTAGCTTCGGTGGCTTAGAGGTACATCAAGATCTCAGGACGAATCAGATGAATAATCCCGAAGGGAGAGAGGGGATCAAAGTCTAAAAATGCTCAGGCCGTCAAAATGTATTTTTTTTTCGGTACTGGTCTGGGCTATTCTTACGCTAGCCCAGTGAGAATTGGGCAAAAGTCTAGGTAGTAACTAAACAATAATAACAGTAGTCAAATTCAACTCCCTCGTGTTGCTATCACTTTTTTCACTGGAGTCAACAGGACGCAACGCACGAAAAAACCGGTCGTCGAAGAAAACTTTAATGGAGTCGATATGGCCACACGTCACCTCAGTCAGACTAAGAATGAACCGGCTTGAGACTGTGTAATTTGATTATTCGCTTTGAGTGTCCTCAAATGGGATTAGTTTGTTGTATGAATTAAACAGTTGCTGCAATATAAACTTTATTGCTTAGGTTTAGGATTCGATCCTCGAATCAATTAATTACATTGAGGGGACCCAGCTAGGGTTTGAACAGATTTTTTTAAGGTAGGTAGTCATAATAAGACCTTACCTGGCGCCCGAATGACGTAGTTCCTAAAGTAATGGAGCATCAGGTAATTTCCTCCGGACTTGCCGTCGCCTTCTTCACATGTTATGACCAATGGAAATAAGTCGGGTTTGCTTGTCACCTGTTGGAAAACGTTGGTTTAACGTACTTACCGCTTAAGGGGCCCACTGATTACCAGTCCGTCGGACGATGTCGGCCTGTTAGTTTTTAGGAACTGTGAAATTTTTGTTCTTACTGACAGGCTGATATCGTCCGACGGACTGATAATCAGTAGGCCCCTTTAGGAGTATAAATACCTATAAATTAAACAAGATGAATCTTTGCTCAAGTTATGGGAGATCGACAGACTGTCATTTTATTTTAAAGGCTTTTATTTATTTGACCTGTGACCTTCTAGTGGGCATTTTTCAAATCAACAATATTTTAACCCATATCTCTAGGGGCCCATTTCTCAAACAGTATTAGGGCAATATAATTAGTGTGTTGTCATGGAAACCCATACGATTTGACAGTTCGTAGACTAATAATATTAGTCTAATGCCGTTTGAGAAACGGGCCCCTGGTCACGACAGAGAGCAGACGAGCAGGCGAACAAACAAGCTTAATTCCCGCAACTACCTACTCGTACCTACTGCTGTGCCGTCAGAAAGTTTCAAATTGCGAAATTTCCACATTGAAAATATTCACTCATGGTTTTAGAAATTGACCGTTTCCAATCGGAAACTTTCCTTACCTTCCTTAACTTCTTGTTAATGAAATTGGCGAGAATATTTACAATCTTTTTGAAACTTTTCGCCAGACCCGTAAATCCGCAGCTGCTCTTCACTTTTTTCGCCCGACACTTCAGTTTTCTATGAAAGCATTACGTGATCACAGATCACCTATCATAGAAAAAGAAGTGTCGGAAGCCTTGTCCCGGGCCCGGACCGTTCTACCGTGAGTCATCCTTAACGTTAAGCGGTCTATGTTTCCTAGCACATACCTCTGAATACGGCGGAGGAGCCTGATGAAACGAGCCGCATCGGCTATACCTAGGCGGTGGATACACTGAGCCCGCAGAATCATGGTCCGATGCAGGCCGGCGTGTGCAACACGACAGTGAACACATGTACACGCGGTGTGAACTCCGCTTGAAGACTAGGCACCACACGCAGCAGATCAGGATGCCGCCTAGTGTGCCGAGGAGGAAGAGAACTGGCCTGGAATTTGAAGAATAATATTTATTATTTGTACGGTCTACATGGTATATTGTTTTTGTTTCCGTGTTTTTATCTCGTACTTACCATTGCGCATACCAGGGATACCGGTAGACCTCCTTAACCTCCTGCTCCCGCCTGGGCGGCGCTGTGGCTGGGGCGCAGCACCCTGCCTCGCAGCACAACCAGTGAGGCGGGCAGAACCGGCCGTCAGGGCAGGGTGTCTCGGACGCTACCTTCTGAAAAACCAAAGATTTGATTTATAGTTTGTCAAAGGACTGTCTCATTTCAAACATAGACAGAGATAATCATACTATCTTTGTCTTACACTAGTACTAGCACCCAAAAGAAGAGGATGAGTTTTTTTTGTTCTTATTTACTGCCAATTTGGTTTGACTAACTATAGCTTGTCGTAATATTGATCGTAATTATTTTGAGTGCTATTTATTTAAGTTAATTTGTGTTATTTTATTTTTTATTTTTTTATGTGGTGTAATATGGGTTTAACCAGAAATAAACGATTCGAAACTAAAAAAGATTGGCAGAGGGAGGGTTAGTTGGTTACGCCTAATAACAATAATGACGGTTAAAACGCAAAGAAATTCTAATATTAAAAAAATCTCGACATAAATTAAAGAATATAGTAAAAAGCCAGTCAATATGCTTAATCAGCGTTATCCGAGCAAATCCGTTTCATCTGGCGAAATAATTTAATTAAACATCTGAATGCGATATCAAAGGGCTTTTACTAAAACGTTCATTTCATACTCTTTAGGGTTCCGCAGTGAAATATGAAAACTCGACGATTCCAATGCGCTCTTGTTAGCCTCTTCCAAAGTGGATATTTCCCAATTCCGATTCTAAAGTAAAAATTTGTTATAGTTTCGATCTTGTCATGATCTCAATGATACAACCTTGACTCGGCGCGTACTGACGCGCGCGTGCGTGGACCAATCAGCGAGAGCGATTGTCAAGGTCGTAGGGAGCCCGCGTTGCTCGAAGCAATGTGTACCTATGCCTCTTGCGCGTATTGTGTGCTTAGAGGATATAACCAAACGGAGACGCCTTGTCTGTACTTTTCTGTAGAAAAAAGTCTGCCGATTTTTGCGGGGGAGGGGAACGTCAAATACGTAACGTAAAAATAGCCATGTCACATAAACGTCAGTCCATACATTGTGTATGACCATTGGCCGACTATTTTCGACAGAGGGGAAGGGCACTATCCGTTTGGTTATATCCTCTATGATTGTGTGTAGGACGACTGTGGTTACATATTGAAACGTGCTACGAGCTACGATGCGGCGTAGCACTTATTTTGCTACGCTATAGTAGGGTAAGTAAGCGCCTTGAGTATGCACTTTTGTCTCAGCTCAGGCGATGCCGCTTGGCACGATTGTTCCTTAGGTCAAACAAAGCACTATAACCGCGAAAATCGAAATTCGCAAATTGATGGCATCTTTCTTTGTCACTCTAATTACGCCTTCATTGGAGTAAAAGAGAAAGATCCCCGCAATTTGCGTAATTCGGTTTTCGCGGTAGGCCCTCAGATTTTCGTACCGTGCATACCTCTCAAAAAGGGGGGGGGGGGGGGGGGTGAAAGGGTCGGCTCCCCAGGTCTAATTAATTCGTCCAAAAACACCATTAAAACACACAAGCCCACTGAATACGTAAGTTCGCGAAATACACCTTTTACATTCACGCTTATATGCTGCTTGGCTGTCTGGCTCAAAGAGTATAATAATATATGTATGTCTGGCTATTCACGTAGAAAATGAGGTTGGCTTTCGTAAACAAGTGCTTAGAGAAAACGGGCTTAAAGCGGCGGTTCTGTATGTTTAGAAACCAGAAATCGTTAACTTTAGGAATAGTACACATGGCATATAAAATATAGGACAGGACTAAAGCGGGGTTTAGACTAGCAAGAACTTGCATGCAATTCTCATTACATTGCGGTATCTGATAATCATTTTGAATGCAGTTTACCTTAGTAGTCGGCAATGTAACGTAAATTGCATGCAAGTTCTTGCTAGTCTAAACCTCGCTTAAAGTTATGTTATAGTAATACACCCATTTGAGAGCATTGCCTAAAAGTACATAGGTAGTATATAATTTTATTTTCACCTCAGCAGCTCGAACAAGCCTACTTTCGTCAACAATGTAGCTTTTTAATTTAGTGAAGGCCATGAACTTCATACTTTTATTACATTTTTTTAATGGTACGGTACGGTACGGTACGGTACGGTCCGGTAGGGTCCGGTCCGGTCTCGTCTCGTCTCGTATCGTATCGTATCTTATCGTATCGTACATATTATAATACTTTTTTTTTCTGTTTATTCTGTGTAATTCGAAATACATTTTAACCTTTAATATGTTCTCACTACTGAGGTGAAAAATTATGTGTGCAACACGAGAGCAAAGTTATTTTACATCTCGTGTTTTAACATAAACACTCGCAAGAAAAACCAACTTTCCTCTCTTGTTGCACAAATAACTATTTAGCCTCTATTAAAACTTTTGTTAGTTCAATATTATATTTTATTTATTTTATTTTTTATTTTATATTGCTAAATATTTACCATAGTTTAAAGTAATTGCATAAATGGGAATAGATAATAGTAGTTTATGTGACTGCTACATAATGAATAGTTAAATACTAAACTTTGTCATAACAGCGCAGCTTCCAGCGCTTACGTCACAGCCAGAGATGATTAATGCTAAGCTCAGACAAAGATAATTAAGTAGACAGAGTGCTCACTCCATACACCATACACAATTTTGTTACCAAAAAGGCTATTAAGTATTTTTTTAGTCGACATCTAGCGTCACGTAGCGTAATTATCAGTACTGCTACTCGACAATATTAAATGCCGCGGCAAACGAAAAGTCTAATGCTCAACAATTTACAACCAATATTATAAGCAGAAGGAGTTGAAAATAGACTTCCGGTTCATCCGGTTATAATATTAGCTGAAAATCGTTGAGCATTAGACTTTACGTTCGCCGCGACATCTATTGTCGAGTAGCAGTACAACACTTTTCGTCAGTCGCGACACAAGTGACATCTAGTGTCGAGTAGTAGTGCTGATTATTCCGCTACTTGACGCTAGATGTCGTCGACTACGAAAATAATAGATAGTCTCTTTGGTAACAGAACTGATGTATGGAGTGAGCACACTCATCATTATCATGTCAGCCGATAGACGTCCACTGCTGGACATAGGCCTCCCCCAAGGCTCGCCACTCCGACCGATCCTGTGCCGCTCGCATCCACCGAATTCCCGCGACCTTCACCAGGTCATCGCTCCATCTCGTTGGAGGCCTACCGGCAGTTCGTCTTCCGGTACGCGGACGCCACTCCAGAACCTTCCGGCCCCACCGGCCACCGGGCAATGTGCCCCGCCCACTGCCACTTAAGGTTTGCAATTCTGCGAGATATATCAGTGAACCTAGTTCTACTGCGGATATCATCATTTCTGACTCTATCACGCAGAGAAACCCCGAGCATAACTCTCTCCATTGCCCTTTGCGTGAGCACTCTATGTCTACTTAATTCTCTTTGGCTCAGACAGCTCGAGTGGGTTTTCCGAGGGATTTAGTTTCGCTCTTGTTGACCCAATCACGTAAGCTTCTCGTTTTCCTGTTTATTCTCGTCACGTTTATAGTTACTAGCAACCGAGGTTCAAACCCCAAAAATTAATAGTGTTTCTAACTGGAACCCAAAAAGCCTATGATATATCTTTCGCTACTAGTTTTGTGATAATTATAACCCATAGAGAAATAAGCCTGTTTCTTCCTTTTCACGATTCCACACAATATGAATTCCACACAGCTGAATTTTATCTCATGCGTTATTCTTCACTGTCATTATGTCCTCACAATCTTGTTTCTTCCTATTCGCGATTCTACACAATATGAATTCCACGCAGTCGAATTTTACAACAGGCGTTATTCTTCACTGTCATTATGTCTTCACAATCTTGTTTCTTCCTATTTACGATTCTGCACAATATGAATTTTAAGTGGTCCCATGTCCCATACAACAAACGTGATTTTTGTGCCGTTTTTTGCGTAATGGTACGGAACCCTTAGTGCGCGAGTCCGATTTGCACTTGGCCGGTTTTTTTTTAAACAGTAATATGATATGATATAATATGATAATTTTACACAGCGTCTTACTTATGCGAACAACTCGCGAACGCGAAGCGGCGCGGCGGACTCACGGCGTTCGCGTTCGCAACGAGATCGCCCACATAGGACACTTCTATAGGTATCAAATCAAAGAATTGATTCACCCCGCGCCGCATCGCTGCGCTTCGCGTGCGCGTGTTGTTCGCCTGCGTAGTACGCAGCGTTAACGTACGTTTCCGTGTGTGTATCAAAGCTTATGGATAATATTTTAAAGTTAATACGTTTAGTTTTGGTCAAAATAAGGGTCCCTTTGTTTGACATAATTATTGAAAGTCATAATGTAATGATTGTCATATTATCATTAGTCATAAATCTGAAACAGTTAATTTTTCAGGATTTTCCTCGGGTTATCCTATAGATAGGTTAGGTTAGGTTAGGTTGGTTTTATGGCCAACGCCGGGCGGGTCTCAACGCCGGCGGGGTCTCGGAGGTCTGCAAAGTTGTTCCCGTAACCCCGCCCAAAAGCGAGCGTCGGAACACCCCAGGGGTTTTAGTCCGTGCGAGTCGGACATACCCACTCGGCCTCTCCCGGACCGGGTGGGATCCCTGACGGATTTCCCCTGGTTAAAAAAAAAAAGATTGGTTTTATGGCAATCCTGAAAAGTTATGCGTTTCTGAGAAAAACCAAATTATGACTAATGATAATATGACAATCATTACGTTATGACTTTCAATAATTATGTCAAACAATAGAGACCCGGTTAAAATGATTGTAGTTCAAATTTTTATATTAGGCATAGTTTAATTCATTTTTATATTTTTGTATTACGAGTATATACACGTCAATGATTGTAAAAGACGTGGCAGTATGAATTTTTTTTCTAAAAAATCTTTGTCAAAGTACATGGGCCAACCAATATAGTAGCTAGTTTTATTTTCAGTCAGTAGGTAAATCAGGTTACCTAGATACGTTTCCAGACGGCTTAGCACAGACTGGGTAACAGCAAAGACCTAATATAACTCCGTATAAGATGAATAAAGTCTAAGGAAAAAACGTGCCTCGGAAATCAAGAAAATTTTATTCTCGCCACATTCTCGCAGATGGCGCTACCTTTGGCCTATTCTCGGCTAGATGGCGTTGACGGTTTCGTTTGTTATTTTAACAATTTTAACACATATTAGTGAAAGAACATGGGTCAAAATCATATAAAAATAATAAATACAAATAAAAAATCATTTATCCATATCCATTGCTAGGGAGGTTTGGGATTATACTGAGCAACTTTTACTATGGGACCAACCCCGAAATCGCGAAAAAAAATTTGCCTTCGTGGTTGGTCCCATAGTAAAAGTTGCTCAGTATAATCCCGAAACCTCCCTTGCAACGGGAATGCACTTATTTTTTAGCCACCCTGTATACATTTTTTTATATTTTTAGTTTTAATCGTGTGTCGATAGATTATTGCATTAAATTTACTGTGACTACAAAATTTACTATGACATTACCCCTCTATCCTATATATTATCTTTGGTAACACTAACAGGCTTAGACTACAGGTCGTCTACGTCGCCCATTAACCTAGTGCTCAAATCGATAGGTTGTCGCTGCCGCCTATACAGGTGAATCTTGATGATTACGGGTCATCGAATTTTATATTTAATAAAATGTAGGTTTTTTTTCATGAGTAATAAGTGTTTTTTTAAACAGAAAAAAATGACTTCGTCTGCGTAGAATGATGATTATGATTGACTACAGGGCATAATTTTGAACACCTCAGCCGTAACGGTTCCGACATACGTGACGTTTTCAACCAAAAGATACCACATTGTCGCTTGTCGATAAGGTTGATTTCTAATTGAAGCTATATGGAAATAGCGCGTTATTGACAACCGACAATAAGTACCCTTTTGGTTGAAAATGGCACATGTTGATTGAACTATAGTTAATATCGAATTTTTCTTTGTTGTTATTGCGGCAACAGAAACGCATCATCTGTGAAATTTTCAACTGTTCTAGCTATCACGGTTCATGAGATGACGGACAGACGGACAGTATAGTCTGAATAATAGGGTCCCGTTTTTACCCTTTGGGTACGGAACCCTAAAAACTGTGGTCTTCAAAATTAAACAATTTTATCAGACACTACCTAGAATCTAGAGCATCAGAATATTCTCCGCTCTGATCGCAGAGATATCAAAAGTTTGCGCGGGAAATATCCTGAGAAAGCTCACAGAGCTGTCATACCCATTGACGCGCATCTCTAACAACCATAAAAGCTTGATCTCCCGTCACCCATGTTTAATACAGACCTAGAGGATATTTTTACACTGGTTTTTCAAAGGCGAGTGCTCGGCAAAGAGTGCTGTACAAAGCGCAGACGCGACGCGCGATCGATATAACTGTCAAACATCCACGCAAAGTCGGTTTATCATAGAAGAAACAGGCTATTTTGTCATATATTTTTTTAAAGAAACTGCCTGTGATATAAAAATGAGACGATATGATGATAAAATAGGGATATTAATGCAGGAAAATGAGTATATGAATGACAGTTTTAAAAACGTTCTTAACGTTATTTTATAATGATAATGACAGGTTTATATAAAAGGGTGAATTATACATTCAAAAACGTAGCTAGATAATTTATTTTAGTTTAGTAAATATTTAGGTTTTGTTAGTATTAACGCTTCAAAAATTGCCAGTAGTATTTGTTTTAATTTTATGTTAATACACTTAATACTTAGAATAAAGTAAGAAATACAGAAAAAAGCATTTTCTTAAGTAAGACCTAGACAGGTCTACTTTAAGGCTAAATTAGTCTGCATAGGTACAGATTTTTCAAATAATTAAAAATGATTAAAGGCAATGCTACTTACGTTTTGTATATTTAAATACTTAGAGTATGTGATACAAGCTAGACGAACCCCCTTAGTCCGTCACAAAACCTTTTAAAAACACTACACTAAAATATAAATCTCTAAAAAACACAACACTCACTTGTATAGGGCTGAAAATAAAAATTCCAAGTATCGTGAAGGCAGCAGCGGTGAAAATCATGGCTAATATCAAAACAGGCTTCAGACAGGGAGACATGGGGTTCCATGGAGTCTGGTGCAGTTGCACCAGCGGTCAGGGTTTAGGGAGCATCGTTTGCGCCCTACCCCTCTGCTTGCACGGGTCTTACTGAGGCAAGCCTCCTCTAACCAATTTTATAAGACCCTCTGGGTTGCCCTCACTCGCGTTGTGATTCGCAAAACGGTCGTTCTTCCGCAAATAGCTAGGGATCTTTTTATACTAGTCAGTGCGTTCACGCGTCTACAAAATTATAAATGCTCTTCGTTTTTGCCTTCTAAGCTCTTCTTCGATTGTAACAGGGTTCAAAATCGTAGTGAAATGCTGTTGGGGGACGGTGAATAGGTTGGTAAAATGTACATAATATAAGCAGATAAGTTATTGGGAGCGTTATCAAACGTTGTTTTTATAGGGCGCGCGGGTGGTAAATTCACGTGGTTTATTCGTAGTGCGACGTGGAAGGGAATCGAAGTGGTTCCTTACCTAATGGTGGATACTTTTCCACAATGTTGCTGTTCGTAATAGAAGGAAGGAAATAAAGACGTTTTATTGTTCCTTACGAGCACTACGTGTCAAAACTAGAGCAGTCTTAAGGGGCCCACTGACTATCAGTCCGCCGGACGATATCGGCCTGTCAGTTGTTCGGAACTGTCAAATTTTTGTTCTAACTGACAGGCCGATATCGTCCGGCGGACTGATAGTCAGTGGGCCCCTTTAGTGGAGCGATATATGGACACGTTTTAGTAGTACATAGTTTACGTTGTACTGAGTAATTTCGTTATTTAAATATACTATCTGTATACAAGAGAATAGTATAATAAATAACTGAGATACCTAGGTAAGAAATTAAATAAAACAAATGGGGGTACGCACTATGAATACGAAGCACATTTATAGGCATAAAAATGACTGTTAATAGGTATCGTACTAGTCTAAATCTAAGGTCTTAATTTATCAAATTCTCTTCTGATTGGCTTCCATATAGTTGCTGTAGAGTACATCTCTGAGATCATAAAACATTAGTTTTAGATGTACTTGGCCCCCGTAACAATATACAGGTTGAAAAAGGGGGCATTACACAAAAAGGTCTACTTTCTAAGGTTCTAAGAAATAAACAGATGTATTTGTATTTTTTGTCGAGGAAGTGACGCGTATGGTAGCTACTTTAAAAACCTGCAGAAATCTGTATTATATATGCCGTTGAATTTAAAGCTGTTATCCAACGTTATCATGCCAATTATCAGCAACTTAGCTTGATCAGAAGTGTTAAAAAAAATGTCACGTACCTACCCGACACATGAATGCCCCCAGTTAAATTCGAAACTATGAGAATCAGAGCTCGGTTGAATCGACGATCATAATCATTGGGGCATTTCAATTACAGTGAAGTACCTCCCTGACTGGACTAAGTATAATCTATGATGGCGTCCAGCTAAGTCTAGCCTTGGCCGATTCAATTTGGCGCAACGACATGCCAGCAGGATATTATTTATTAAACATTGCTGCAGATATACTCGCCGGCTAGACATTCGAAATGCTTGTGTATAGGAAATTGACAACACGAACGTAAATACGTATACCTTTATAATCTGCCTCTTTTTAAATTAAAGCTAAAATCTCTCAATACATCGCTAAAATCATAACCTACCCTTCATGTGTTTGCATATCTCTTTTTTGTATTGGATTACTCTAATTATGTATTAAAGTTTTATTTAATATACCTATACTTATGTATTTGTTTTATATTGTATTATTAATGTTTGCTTGTATGTTAACATTCTCTATGTTTAGCTCCTTGCACTACCTGTTGACTTTTGATATAAGTTCTTCATTTCCCCAAATCCAAAGCCCACCCAAACCCAAGAACCCAAAGCCCACCCAAACCCAAGAACCCAAAGCCCACCCAAACCCAAGAACCCAAAGCCCACCCAAACCCAAGAACCCAAAGCCCACCCAAACCCAAGAACCCAAAGCCCACCCAAACCTAAGAACCCAAAGCCCACCTAAACTTCCTTAACCTCCTAAAGGCTTTTGGCTACCCAAAGGTTGAAAGAAATCGCTTTTTAGCGATATGACCGTATGTTAATTGTTTCCTACCTAGTTTTAATTTTCTGCTAAATTTTCGTTGTAATTTTACATCTACTTACCATGTTGATATTGATGTAATAAAGACTTACTACTTTCCTCCAGCAGCCGGGAAAAAACAATACATACTCATATATATATACATGTATGTGATCCAAATAATTTAAGAGTCCCTAGCAAGCTCGGTTCTCCACAAACGTAGGTAGTTATAACGTTTTCATTTTAAAACGACTTTTTGTATTTTTTTTACTATTGTATCTGAACCTACATAAACTAATTACAAATCTAGATATACCTTATCCTATTGTAAGTACAAGCAATCTTTAAACTGAGAGCTTAACTAACGTTTGTACGGAGAACCGAGCTTGCCGGGGACTTAAACGAAATCTTGTACCTACATAACAGCCGGCGCCGCGCCGTCTACGCCGTAGCTCGTAGGCGCCGTAGCGAGCGCTACGACATCTGATAAGTGACCTCATTTTATTCTGTGCCACTTAATTTAGCTTACTCATTTATTCTTAGTAATCGCCCAGAAACATGTGATCATATAAGGCCTAGTTTTCCTCTCCTCCGCCTTCTCATGTTAGCTTATTTTTCCCCTCACTAGCTCGGAAAGTTGTCGTTTATCCTTCAATACAAGCGGGGAAAAACGCGTTTTATCCACTAGTGGGGAAAGTAATTTGACCTTGGATGGAGCGTGTTTAAGTAGCTTGACAGATAACAAACCGTAAAACGCTCATGATAATGGTTCGTTCGATATTAATTATCATTGTATTGTATTGTATTGTAGTTCGGGCGATTTTCCGCAACTCGACGACTGGCGCCTATTTTGCGTGACATGGGGGTGGGCTAGTCCTGCCAGCCCAGCTCCTCGAGGAAACCTATCAAACCTTTGATGTTGAGTAGGACCTCGGGGAGGTCTCTCGGGGATCCGAGATGTTTTGCCCTGTATGGGGCCACTCCGCTGCACTCCAGCACCACGTGAGAGGCTGTTTCTTCTGTCTCCATGCATCCTCTGCATAGGGGACTGTCTGTGACACCTGTTATAAAAAGATGTTTGTTAAATAGTCCATGACCTGTTATGACACTGGTCACCATGCTCAGTCGGGTCTTTCCTAATTGAAGGAGCACCCTTGTGAGCTTTCCGCTGATGCCAGGCATGGCTTGTTTGGCCTGTCTGCATCCAGTCTGGTTTAGCCAATGTTCTGTGTGTAGTTTCCCTGTACGTGCCAGCAGCATTGAGCGTACCTTGCTAAACGGTATCGGGAGGATCGGTTCTGGGCCAATCGCTCCCGCACTCGATCCTTGCCTGGCAAGCTCGTCCGCAGCATCGTTACCCCGGGATCCGCTGTGTCCTTTGATCCATTGTAGGGTGATCTTATTGTTATGACATACCTCCATTAGTCGTTCGTGGCATTCGTGTATAAGTTTGGATGTGACTATATGGCTTTTTAGAGCCATCAAGACTTTCCTCACTCCAGGGAGTGAAACAATGTAGCTTTTTAATTTAGTGAAGGCCATGAACTTCATACTTACGGTACGGTACGGAACGGTCCGGTCCGGTCCGGTCTCGTATCGTATCGTACATATTATAATACTTTTTTTTCTGTTTATTCTGTGTAATTCAAAATACATTTTAACCTTTAATATGTTCTCACTACTGAGGTGAAAAATTATGTGTGCAACACGAGAGCAAAGTTATTTTACATCTCGTGTTTTTGAGTCCCTCGCTACGCTCAAGATTCTACCTTAGAATCACTCGCTTCGCTCGTGATTCAATTATAGAATCTTTCGCTTTCTCGGGACTCAAAATAAACACTCGCAAGAAAAACCAACTTTCCTCTCTTGTTGCACAAATAACTATTTAGCCTCTATTAAAACTTTTGTTAGTTCAATATTATATTTTATTTATTTTATTTTTTATTTTATATTGCTAAATATTTACCATAGTTTAAAGTAATTGCATAAATGGGAATAGATAAAAAAACTGTCAAGACCAAATCGCAAACCTGTCGTTCCCCAACTATTATTGCCACCCTCCAAATTAGCTATGGTAAGAAACGGCCCTTACTGTCGATGTGTGCGTGTAATGAACAAAGTTCTTGGTTTTCTGAATCTAGAAGTTAGCGATAAATTATTTAAGAAACAGTTAAAGGAAATGTTATTAGAAAAATGTTACTATTCAATGGATGAATTTTTTAATGATGAAAGTCTGGATAATGCGAAATGATTTAATTGTTTATGAATTTTATGATAACTATTAATAATTTGTTGTACGTTTGTTTTTTTATAATGATGTTAAATATAATTCTGAACTCACAAGTTGAGTCGATGCAATTTCAAAACGTATCGTTGACATTTTATACATCAGAAATGTCAACATTGTCAACAATTTTTTTACTTAAAACCTTTTCTCACCGACTCGCGTAAAAATACACAACTTCCAGAGTTTTCTGTTATAATATCGTAAAGAAATGAGTGATTCCAGTGATGACGGTGACCTAACGCCTGTGGATGTTGCACTTTCCTCGCTATAGTGAGGTGAAAAGTTTTGTGTTACACACGGGCGCAAATGTAATTTACTTCTCGTGTGTTGAAACACTCGCGGGTAAAATACAACTTTGCACCCTTGTATAACAAATAACTATTCTAAAGCAATATACAACAAGTTTATTAACTACATACTTACCGTAAAAGAGCAATGGGCTACTTTTAGCAAACCTCTGTCCTAGAACTAGCAGCTTATTAGCGCATTAATTAGCAGGACTGAGCGACAGTATTTTTGACAGGACTTTTAAGACAACGTTTTACACTCTTTTACTATATTTTCAAATTGTCAAAAACGGGGTGACTTGATTTTGGGGTTACTGGGTTCGTATCTTAATTTTTTATCACATTCACTGCCATCATCTTCTGTATTTCCCTGGACATCGGATACGCTTGTAGCGCGTAGCCCGCGTTGGTAGTGAATTTGTTTTTTTATCATTTATTTCATGCAAAAACCATGGTTATTAAAGGTGTTACATATATATTTGGTACATAGTCACCCTGCAAGGGTGTAGCACTGTTAATATGAAATAAAAAAGATCTTTCTTTGAATTAACCTTTTATTAAAGAAGTCATCAAACACGCGACCTTAGATAAGATAGGTAGAAAATAGAAACCTTTTACACACATACACTACATATACATTTATACATATACCTACTCTTTTTATACAGCACGGAGAGCAATATGATAAAATTGAAGATTTTATACATATCTTTTTAAACATTGACTTCTATTTTTACAATCAAAATAATTACCTTCTTACTTTTTTTTGTAGTTCAATGACTCTCACATCTTTTCAATGGCGATACATCCATCATTTTTATTAATTTATTATACGTTTACGCTACAGTTTTTACCCTTATGTATACCTGTGATAAATAAAATATATGGAAACAAGACAGAATTTGTAATTCAAAATGTCGCTGACATTTATTTATTTAAACAAACGCCAATTCTTGAGATTAGTTGTCAAGCGGACCCCAGGCTGCAACGAGCCGTGGCAAAAAAGCCGGGATAACGCGAGGAAGATGATGATGATACACATATATAAGAGCGAGAGGCATCACACATTAATTAGATACAGTTGAAAGTATTATTATGTAGTAATAAACCAGAAACCAGCACTTTATAACATTAAAATCTTTGATCAATATTACCCCACGAATCAAAGTAACCCCGTTTTACGGTTACCGTCACTTAGCGCCACTTGCACCATCCCACTGTATGTGTTAACGGTTTAACGGGCTAATCCCGGGTAAGTGGGATGGTGCAAGTGGCACTGAGGTATTAACTAAATTATATTCAGGGCTTAAAGTTACTATTCGCCAATCGCTCCAATAACATAGAGATTTTGGACAGCGCTGAAGCCTGCGTTTCTATGGCTATCGTGGCGCGTTCTTGCAGCTTCTCTTGACGAGTTACAGTTGATAGGATCGCTTCTAGCAGCTGTGTTTGCGAGACCGAAGTACCTGCATATATAAGTAACATATTTAGGTGTATTTTTATTTTATACATATTAATCACATTTAAAATCGGGTCTATCGCGAATTTATTTTGTTACCTTTATTTACCGACGTTTCGACACAGGTTTCACTGACATTGACATGAGGTTGACATTTTGCTGGGACATCATCGCGACCACGACCAGTAAAACCTGTGTCGAAACGTCGGTAAATAAAGGTAACAAAATAAATTCGCAATAGACCCGATTTTAAATGTGATTAATATGTGTTCAAAACGCGAAAGTTTTAAATGTTATATTTTTATTTAATGTTGGTAATAATACCAACAACAACATGCAATTTATGAATCTGACATACATTAATGTAAAATATTAACTCTTTGGCCGCCAAAGACGAAAAAAAAAACAAGCAAGGAAACAGTTTATTAAACGTTACGATTCCTGTATAAATATTTTGATCGTAAATTAATACACTTTTCGATGTTTAATTCAAATTTGCGCAGTATTTAACAATACATTTGTTTTAAGACAAAATGGCGGAAAATTTGGAAAAGGTGATGATTTTTAGTATGTAATTTAGGCGGATTTTTTTTTCGTGGTTTGCAATTATTTTATATTTAAAATCTTTATTATAGATCGACAAACAGTGTAAATTTCCAACGGTAGTAAGATTTTACATATTACCAATAATTGTATATTTGCATAAATTATGATTTACCCTATGTAAATTCTAACACATCACAGTGAAAATCGATGTTTTTTTTCAGAATCAGTAAATAATTATGTAACATATACTAATTTCAGGCAAAAAGAAAAAAACATCATCCTAGACAGTTAAACTCGGTTGTGGCATCACTGACTAATCGAGCACACGCTCTGTGTGACTCGCTACATCTAAACCAGGAGCTGAACCATGTTCAGAGTGTCCTGAGGATGAATGGCTACAGAGTTAACATTGACAAGCGGGACACAAAAACCAAGCGCCTCACTCATCGCGTTGAGAGACAGCCAGCGTTTATGCCGTACGGCAAGGGTGCGACAGACAAGATATCAAAAATACTAAATAACTACTCTGTAAAAACTATCTTCACCCCGCACAGGAAAATTTCACAATTTCTGCGGTCGCCTAAAGACAATTTTCCCCTGGAAAAACCTGGTGTATACAAAGTTGAGTGCAGCTGTGGTAGTTCGTACATTGGGCAGACCAAACGCACTATTGCCTGCAGAATTAAAGAACACATTGCTGCGGTCAAGAACAATGACGTTCGCAAGTCAGCTATTGCCCAGCATCTCCTTGAGTCGGGTACAAATCACTGGATCGAGTTGCATAGTCCCAAGGTCATTTCGACAGAACGCCACTATATACCAAGATTGGTAAGAGAAGCCGTTGAAATTCACAAATACAAAAATTTCAATCGTGAAGATGGGTTTAAACTGTCAAATGTGTGGAATCCTGTGATTTGTTTGTGTAAAAAACCAGTGATATCCGAATCAAACACGCGTAGTGACACCGTGAGTGTAGTGTGTTTGGACAGACCAACGAGTGTGAACGCGACCGGACCAACAAGTGTGAATGCGACCGTTGGTAACGTTGAAAGTGAACGCAGCCGACGCGCAAGAATGAGGGTAGACAGAGCGCTGTCTACACAACTTTGACACCCACCCGCTATCTTCAGTCACCCGTGAACATGATGCATGTAACTGCGTCGGAATATCGGGAGCTCACAAATAATACAAAAGGTAATCACGGTCTATATCCCGGTCAATATAAATCTAGTGAAACTAACCGTGAATCATTCAAAACTCAAAAAGAAAAAATCATGCATTTAGGGGTTAATCGACTATCGGAAATAAACCACTATCAAATGTTTTTTTTTATAATATTGTGGAACGAAGGCCTATTTGAACAACATGACAAATTTATTAAATTTATTTTATTTGGGTTTCTCGCTCGCACCAATATCATATATAAAAGTGCGAGCGGAATGTAAAAAAGTCAATGAGATTAATGTTTACATTACACGTTGAATAGGCTTCCGTGTTTATAACGATTTAATTATTACCTACCATTTTCAAGTTGATTTTCATTAACTTGCAAGTAGGTGCCACTCTGACCGCTCGATAGTGGATCCACCTCTGTACCGTCGGTAGAAACCTGCGGATAAAATAAAACAATAATAGGGGATATTACTGCAATGTTCTGCAACCAGAGTGAAGCACTAGCCTTTTAGTAAACCATAGAGTAACTTATACATACTGTATCTTTAACAGGTTTTTGACAAGTTTTCAGAGAATAAAATATGACATTGATGCATCAAGGCGGTTTGTTTACAGAGGACCTGCCGGGAAACGCGAATCCGAAATTTCGCCATCTGCCTCTTTATCGCTCGAATTGGCAAGAGTGACAGAGATGTTAGATAACGAAATTTCAATTTTCTTGTTTCGCAATAGACCCTCAGATTGTAGTAGTGGCGCCACCTACGTAGAGTTTCGCGTAATATTCCCTATTAAGAGCAAACTTACGCAGGACGTATATTTTTTTTATGTAATTACATAGAAATATTGTAGTGAAAAACTCACTTTGGTGTTCCTTCTCCCTGTCGATTGTTGTTTGTTGACCGCGCGTTTTTTTGGAGCGGGTTTGTCTGTCTGTAAATGAATGATAAGGTATAATGACACCAGTTCACTACGCTATTTATGTTCGCGTATTTATTTATATTAATATGGATGAAACATTTATATTAAAATTGAAATATATTCGTACAGTGTGTTAATCCAATACGGACGAATATTTACAACCGTACTCACATGAAGCCCATGAAGGCAAACAATATAAATAAGATTAGAGCGATTAAAGACATCTACATAATATATATAGAAAATGTGTTTTTCAATTTGTTTATCCAATCAGAAAATATCATAATAGTTCGTAAATGTGTAATTCTCAAGTAAAAGGTACCAAATTGTCACTTGCCATAAGGACATTCGGACGAGTCATTCGTATAAAGACACAAGCAAATTTCGTCCTTATGGTAAGCGACAAAGTGGTACCTTTTGCTTGAAAACGTCACATAGTCAGTAGTTATCCTCGACGAGGTTGATTCTAATTAAACAATTTGTTATGCTTTTTAACTGGTTTTAATTGGCGCGCATGTTACGCACTCCACTTCATTTCGAATGTATATTTCATATTCATATTTCATATTTGTATATTCATAATAATTCATATTACATGTCGTTCGATACATGTACAATCGAGGACATTCCCGGTGAACCACCTTAAGGGCAAAAATCGTTTAAACGTCTTGCAGACGGTCAGGCGATATCATAAAAGTGATAACTAATAGCATGGCACTTAAAAATGTGGGTGTTGAAAAAAAAGGTTAGCTCAGGTAAAGTTTATTGCCGTCCATTGTCTCTGTGACGGCCGGCATTTGCAAATTAAGATAAGGCATCCAAAATACATCCTAATTGGTTATCTTTATGGCGAGGCGAAGCTTAGCAACAACAACAAATAACAAACTGTCCTTGCTACCTATTGTTTGTCTCATTACCTGCTTTTACCCTTTTGATTATTAAGATAAGGAATCGTAAATGCATCGTAATTGGTTATCTCTATGGGAGGCGGAGTTTAGCTCGCTCGTAAGGATCGGGGTAAACATTTTCTAACCGGTTCACCGGGTTGTACCACTCAGCGTAAGCGATTGTCAAGGTCGTATCAAAATAAGATCAAAACCGTAACGAATTGATAAAATCTGAACCGGGCTTTAGGTTACTTAACTTGTATTTTTAACTTACCGGTTCGTAATCCGAATCTGAATATAAATCTTCTTTTCTTTTCAGTTTTAGTTTACGGCCTCTGGATGACCTTGGAACATAGTCTATGTTCACCATCATATTTTTTGGCGTATAATCTTCACATGCCATATCCTCTTGAAAATCTACAGGTGATAGTTTTAAATTAATTTTATCTTCAGGCATGTCATCATCATGCTGTTTAGTTTCGGATAAGCTGTCAGTGTTTTGCTTTTCTTCTTTAGCGTTATTTTTCCCTATGTAATTACTTGAAATGTCGTCGTCGTAGTCATCGTCACTATATTGGTCACTATATTCTATTTCTGTTTTCACTTGAATTGCTATTTCTTGCGCTTCCGCTTCACGCTTTTCAAAGTCTTCAACCACATCTTCAATTGTTTCATTATATCCAGGCAATTGTTTTAATACTTCTTCCGGATTGAATGGCTTTATTCCAGTTTTTTCAAAACCTTCTAAAACTGTATCAGTTGCATTAGCAATGATATTTTGTGTCATTTCAAAAAAACTTTGTTTCGGGATTGTGTATTGACTGCTGTCTATTTTTACCTGAGGAAGTATACCACTCCATGTCTTTTGAATCAGTTGCGATAGGTTGTAGAGAGGTTGCGTCAAGTTACTAGAGTTATCTGGCAAAAATACAAAATGTATATCGTGTTCTTTGCACATTTCAAGTATATCTTTAGTAATACGCGACGAAAAGAAACCGCCTATTAAGCACTTTTTTCCTGATTTTCCTTCATAGTAAGGGACAATGATAGATTTGAACCAATCTTCGAAAATACTTGTATTCAGCCGTTTTCGTTCTTCATGTAAATGCTTGGACATTATAGACCTTCTTGGAGTTTTCTCATAACAAGGTTTCTCTTTATACGAAATGAGAGGATCTAAGACCTCTCCTGCGGCTGAAGCTGCCAGCATTACAAGCATATTGTTTACTTTGAAATTTTCACTTTCTTTTATTTTATTATCTTCAACTTCATCGATAATAAAAATATCATTATAGCAAACGATATTTTGCGGATCCAGATCATTGATCAACATTTTCAGTTCATGAAAATAACTGAGAACAGCTTCGGCTGTGACTGCGCCGTTATCGTTAATCTTTTGAATGACTTTCTGTGATATGGTGTCTTCTTGTCTTTTTATCAATTTCGTCACGAGTTCTTGTCCTGGTAAATTATTCTCTAATTTCCGTTTAGCAATCACCGGACGTCTGTCCAGATAAAATTTTATAAGCAATCTTAAATCCCAAAACTGCAGATGGTATTGCCACGGTGCGCAAGCGTGTATGTATTTTATAATATGTTCTTCTCTCTCTAAAGTAAAAGCTTTTCGTCCTCCAGTTTCATTAGTTCTATTATAATGGATGCGGCCATATAGACATGACTTGGTTATGTTATATTTCCTTGCAATACTACACAACGAGCCTTCACCATTAAGAAACTCTTTATATGCCTTCTTCATTATTTCTGGGTCATATTTTCTATATTGCCTGGACCCAGGCTTTGGTTTATAATTACGCACCATAGTTGGATTTAATAGTGTGAATCTGCAAAGCAAAAACAGGGTAATAAAATAATGGGGATTAACACACGGGTGGGGCTGTAACTATTTAAAAAGTAATATGACCGGACTCTAGAAAAACCGGACAAGAGCGAGTCGGACTCGCCCACCGACGGTTCCGTACTTTTTAGTATTTGTGGTTATAGCGGCAACAGACGACAACAAAGGACAGACAGACAGACAGACGGACAGCGGAGTCGTAGTAATAGGGTCCCGTTTTTACTCTTTGGGTACGGGGTACGGACCAAATAAGAGACGATTTCCAAATAGATTTTCGTACACTGACCCGCCTGTTCCTATCTCTATTGCACGCGTACACATATACAGCCAACTCACACAGTGACATTGACAACCGGCATTATGGGGCGGGACAGCAATATACCTAATTATGCGAGTGCAATAGACAGCAACAGGCGGGTGAATGTACAAAAATCTATCTGAAAAGCGTCTCTGCTTTAGTAACTAGACTTTGAAATTTTGAAAATTTTCCATAGTTACTAAAAATTAAATAAAAAATGAACCCGTTCAATATGTCTGGGTTAGCGTTGTTCATGACTGTTCTGAATTTCGTATCGATAGCTTAAGTAGGGTAGAACGGCGACAATTGAAACACGTTATGATTGAAACGAGCCAAATTTCTTGAAAACTACAACACCTATGCATGTGACGCAGTACTCAGTCTATGCGGTAGGTTATTCTTCAATCCTGGACCAAAACCAATACCAATAGCGCTCGAGCACGCGAGCAACGCGAGTGTAGAGGATTCGTTCAAAAATTTCGCGGTATAAAGTCAAGTACCTGTGTTCGCAAACTTTTTCGTTTATTTATTTTTTACTTATGTATTTTGATTACTTGAATTAGTTTGGTGTCTTGGATGGGAATTATGTGAAAACTTGCGATGTGGGGACGGTAGAAACAACGCACTTAAAACGATTGAAACGCGGGGAGCATTTCAAATCGTCCCCACATATAACCGGCTGAATGTATGGTAGTATTTGTATCCTATAGTATAGTATATGTTTTAGTTATGGTTGAAACATTGCTATAATTGAAACTAGCTTTAGTATGAAACACAAGTATGCATTTCTGTTAAAATTCGCATATCATATTATTCGTATATCATATTATTGCATTAAAACTAGTTTGATTTGATTAAGTTATATGTATAAGGTAATCGCATTAAATAAGTTAAGAAGTCTCACGATTTTATTTTCGTTCACATTCATTGATCAAAATTTTCAGATGTCGATAAATTGTTTTTTTTTTTTATTAATATGTTTGCGAACTCTGATTGATCTCGTGGAATACAGTGAACGTTATTAAAAATAGATTAGAAATAATAATTAAACATTCATTTTGCCGAAAATATTAGGGCGTTTCAATCGTCCTCAGGCCAGTTACAGGCCATCAAACATAAATTGTTTCAATTGTCCCCAGTCTACCCCTATCGAGATATTTAGCGATGTGACCGATGGATGGACGGACGGAGTCGTTCCAAACGGCTCCTATTGTACCTTTTTGGTACGGAACCCTAAAAATCGGACGCCTGCCCTGCCTAATAAAATGGTATACAATTTTATATCCGCCAGACGGTGACTTGATGGCCCCCCATAAAAAGCGACATCTAGGATGAAGAAAAGGAACTCGCAAACGATGATCAAGTGATAAAAGACCTGTACAGCGAGCTGCTAAATTGCGCTTTTGCACTTTTGCGGCTGGGTGTACCGTGTAGGTAAGTACATATTGATTTTGTCATAAAAATTGAAATGTCTGCTTTCAAACTTAACTATAAAACAATCGTAACATCAAGTAATATGCTTATAAAGAATGATATCGCGATAGCATTCTATATTACTTAGGCACACCTATAATAACGACAATCTCTATTAACCCCATTCTCCGATTCAATGTACCCCATGTTTTCCATTCGCCCCATCTTACGAATTGAGTTGTAAATTAGAACTCAAATGTATACCATGAATGTTTTGGCTTATAAATAAACTACTTACGTGCACAAATTCACTAAAAAACCACAATATTAACAACTAACAAGTACAATTTGACATCACTGACATGACATTAGACAGTAAACAATAAAATTGTCATTTTATTCTTTGCTAACTTCATGTTAGTCAAGTGATACCCCAACAAAAAAGATTCAAGAATTTTAGTGATTTATAATTTATAAATTTAATACAATAGCTTCTCTTATTTCTTTTCGTTTCATTTCTTATTTTATAATGAGACCTAAGTAATATTGTTTACTTCATACCTATCTCATAAAATAATAAAATATGTTTTTTTACGCTCTTTTTATTTGTTATCGGTATCACAGGCAACACTTCACTTCTCCAGTCATCATCACATCACATCTCAAACTCAAAGCACAACCAGAGGCAGCACAGCAGGGCTGGCGAAATGTAAATTTTTTAACAAACTTTTTTTTCTACAATAATGCAAATTCTATAAATTAATTCTTTGTTAATTATATTCGTGCGTGATGCGGCTGTGTGCGTTCCTGTTATTGTCGCTGGCTCTGGGCGCCGCGGCCTGGGATGATGGCGATTTGGAAGTGTTTGACGTGGTCGAAGAAGTGAATCAGAATTTCTACGAGTTGCTCGGAGTTACACAGGTAATGTTGTCGGCGGAAACCTTATCAATGTTGTGTTCACACACAGCAAAAAAAAAAATATGTGTAGCTATATGAGATATTTATCATCAATTTATTCACAATTAAATTGCTATACTTATTACTATGCTGTGTTGATGTTCGAATCCCAGTAAGTATTTATTTGTCGATCATCACATATATTTATCCTGAGCTGTGAAATTTCAGTTGTTTCCAATATATATAATTATTGTAACTAGTGGCTCTGTACCTTACCCATAGCTTATTCATAATACCATGGCCTTTTTAACTTGGCCGGACCATCTAGTTGGTGGGGCCGTGAGGTCTTTCATCTTTCACTTTTCTGACAATAAACATGTGCAATAAGAATATTGAAATTGAATTTAATTTTGCTGCAGGAAGCTACACCGTCAGAAATCAAGTCAGCGTTCAAAAAGTTGACACTCAAACTACACCCAGACAAGAATGATGCTCCGGACGCAGATGTCCAGTTCAGGAACCTGGTGTCCGTACACAACATACTCAAGGACCCTGGAAAGAGAGAAAAGTATGTATGACAGTAGTTGTCTTGGACAAAAATTTAAATTATCCTTGCAAAAGACAGAGTAGTTACATAGTTTCCGTTCCGTATTATATTTATTGGTAAAAAAACCAAAACACACACTCATGTTATTATTTACAACTTTGAATCTGTGTCTGAATCTAACTTTCCTTTCAGGTATAACGAGGTGCTCAAGAATGGTCTGCCTAACTGGCGTTCAGCAATATACTATTACCGTCACGTCCGTAAGATGGGTCTGGCCGAGGGCTCATTTATCTTATTTGTCATCATAACCTTTGGGCAGTACGCTGTTGGATGGGCAGCTTATGCTGAGAAAAGATTCACAGCGGTAAGTCGTCAGTAACTTATACATAACTATGCTCTTGGGGTTCAAAGTCGGTCGGTCAAAAAACTAGTTCGGTCTTTTGAACAGAATGAACAGGAATCAGTTTTATATTTGTTTATTTTTAGTAACTGAATACAATTTAGTTGTACGACACTATGACGATTAAACGACCCAAAAGGAAATTTAATTTTTAGAAAAAAAAACTCGATTTTCCTTTATAAGTATAAAAAAACTAATATTTAACTAACTTAGCGGTTACACTCACGTGCTTTTAGTCACTCGCGCGACATAAGTGTAACCGCTAAGTTAGTTAAGTTAATATGTCTCACGATAGTTTAAATTCGATTAAAACTAATATTGTTACGGTTTTAGGCTGCGTTTCGACCAGAGATGTGCGAGGATGCGTTGCGAGGGATGTGTTTGTCATTAACCAATAGAAACGCTTCATTTACCTATCCTCGCTTAGCTTAGCTCTGGTGGAAACAGCTCAGAGAAGCGAGGTTTTTGTACATACAAACGAAGGGAAAGATGTGTGCGAGGAATGTGTTGCGAGGCGGCGTCGTGCGAGGTAGCTAAGCGGTGCGAGGATGCGTAGCGAGGATTCCGGGCGAGCGGGGTGCGGTGAGGCGAGAGCGGAGCGCACGCGATACTGGCCGCTGAGTTCAGTTGGCTCCCGGTTTCCATCATCGATCGGTGTGCGTAATCAGCGTAGTTATGGACGAGAAATTAATTGAAGCGGTTAAAAATTATCCATGTTTATGGGACATTTCTTCAAAATATTACAAATGTAACGAAACAAAGGATGCTGCATGGGGTGAAATTGTGGAACAAATAAAGTTTAAAGACGGTAAGTAGAAAAACTGTTTTTTTTTCAAAGAATATCTTATTGTACACGTGCCGGATGAATTCGTGACGAAATACGAGTATCTTGCCACGACACTTTTCCTTCATTATTAAAATAGGAACAGTATTTTTCTCTAACTTGATTACCATCACTTGTCTCAACGATGATTGGATTGTCAGTAATGGGTCTAAGAGTACCCGTTGGAATTGTTGTTTCGATGGTAGAGAAATAATCGGGCTGTCTTTCTATTAAAAAATTATGCAACACACAAGTGGCTTTTACGACTTTGTCTACTGTTTTTACGTTGCATTCAAAGTCTTTACGGTAAACATACCATTTTCGAGCCAATACTCCAAAAGTGGTTTCCACAATGCGACGTGCCCTCGACAGTCTATAGTTAAATATACGTTTTTGTTCATTTAACTGAACCCGCGGGTATGGGCGCATAAAATTTTCCAATAAAGGGAAAGCCTCATCTCCAACAAACACAAACGGTACTGGTTCTCCTCCTTCATATAAGGGTTCAGGTTGCGGAATATTTAATTGTTTCTCTCTTAACAATCTTCCGAAAACACTATCATCGAAAATTCCAGCATCACTGAATCTTCCCTGGGATCCTACATCAACCATTATAATCTTTCTTTTTGCATCAGCTAAGCACATTAACACTATAGAAAATCGATGTTTATAATTAAAAAAACATGATCCAGAATTTGCAGGACACTTGACATAAACATGTTTACCATCTAGAGCTCCCAAACAGTTTTTAAACTGCCATAGCTCTCCAAACTCTTTTGCAATTCGTTTCCAATCATCTTCAGTGGGTTTTGGTATGACAAGAGGTTGTAGTACCAGCCAAAGGGCATCACAAACTTCGACTACAATCCTCGACACAGTTGAGACTCCAATTCTAAAATTTTCTGCCAATCTATGAAATGACAGACCCGTTGATAAATACCTGAAAAAAAAACGAACGTGTTAAAAATATAGGTGATAATCAGGGTTCCGATAAAATTGCGACATTGCTATCAATAATATGGACATGACTCCAAATTTGAATAAATAAATTAATCATTCAATCATAATTTAAAAAAACCTGTTTTAATTAATTTTCAAGTCGAGGGTAATAAAGCTACTTGTGTTAGTATTTATTATAATCTGTTGCAGTTTTTTTTAAATTTTGATTGATCGATTAATTAATTTATTCATATTTGGACTTATGTCCATATTATTGATAGCAATGTCGCAATTTTATCCGATTTCTGGTGATAATGATAAAATATGTGTTTATAACAAGTCAATACACGTATTGATTACCAATCATACGTTTTGTTGTTTCAGTTCAAAGCGCAAAATCTCGTTGGAAACAGCTACGGGACAGCCATCGCGACGCCCTTAAGAGGCAGAAAACAAAAAAAAGCGGACAGTCTCCACGAAAAATACGTGAATGGAAGTATCAAAAGATCATGGAATACCTTTTGCCGTACATGTCAAATAGAGAGAGGGACTCAAGTTTGGAGAATACTATTCTATCACAAAAAACAGATGATTCAAGTTCTCAAACTTCCAATAAAAGCAACGATGATTTAAGTCTGCGAAGTGAAATAGCGTCTCAAAATTCCAATAAAAGCAACGATGATTTAAGTCTGCGAACTAAAATAGCGTCAACGTCCGATGTTTCATCCTCATCAAAGAAGAAAAAAGAAGATGATTTATCATGCATATTGAATAGACATCTAGAAAATCAGGAAAATTTTCGAAAAGAAAGACAAGAATTAAAAGAATTCTTAAAACCAACGGATCACGATGATATTGATTTGTTCTTTCTTTCAATGGCAAAAACATATAAAAAACTACCTGATTATCTACAAGTTCCTTTAAAAAGGAAACTTTTTAATATTATATCCGAAACTGAGGAATCTTACGTAATGTCATGGTATAATCCAAATGGTGGTTATAATGGTGGTTATTCTACTTGCTCTGGTAGCGATACAAATAACATGATAGGCCGGATGGAAACACCGTCGTTACAACTGGAATCTGAATTGACTAATAACGTGGTAGGCCAGATGGAAACACCGTCGGAATCTGAAGCTACTAGCATGCTGCCAAAACCAACACCACTGGGATCAGAAAAAAACCATTTCCCGTGAAGAATATAATTGATTACATCTTCTATTATAATAAATGATTATTTTTTGTACTAATTACTACGATTTAATAAAAACAAACGAATTTAAAAATAAAACGTTTTTACTTACTTCAAACATATTGCTATCCTTTCCTTAGCTGATATACAGTCTCTGAAGTGGGTGTCATTCTTCTTGATAATATTCTCAATTAAATTGAATAATATTTCAAAGGTATTTCTAGACACCCGATAAGAATTTTCGAATGTTTCATCATCAGCCGTGGCGAAAAAAGTAAAAAATTCTCCATGTTGTCGATGAAATTTTATATGGTTTCGTATCCAAAATCTGTGACGTCTTCTGTGTGTCAAAAGAGTAGAAATAAATTCTGTATTCTCTGCCTCCATTTCTTCATCGCAAATTGATAAATATAAAAGTATTTTTCTCCGCTGATCCATGCTACACATCTATCTACCTCTGAGACTGTCCAGTGACTACGCTCGTGTCCGTCGGCCAACACATCCTCGCACCGCTCGTAGCCTCTGTCACCTCCTCGTTACACAGCCTCGCGCCGCTCAGCCGCCTCGCACATCTTTGATGGAAACACTCACACCGTTACACCTCCTCGTTACACAGCCTCGCGCCGCTTAGCTACCTCGCACATCTCTGGTCGAAACGCAGCCTTTTAACACCCCTTGGCACTGACTATTTAAAATAACCAACTTGGTTTCACATTACATCTTAAAACTTTTTTGTAGTAGAAGAACTGCGTTGCGAGACTTGCATCTTTTTACATGTAATGTTTTTGATGGGATGTTATCATAATACTTACTGGGTAAGTGGGTAGTCCCAACTAAAATGTAATTTCTGGTGTACATCACAGAAATACTTTTTTTTTGTTTTTTTTTTAACAAAAATGATCTCTTAAAAATATCTATTTGATGAATTCCAAGTAATTAATTTTATGTATCAAGGGTGATAATTTTGTCTCCAGGAGCAAATCTTAAACAGCAGAGGCAAGAGGCACTCAAAGAAGTCCGGTTTCGACACTGGACTGGCCGAGATCCTGGAACAACTGCCCAAACCCAGCATCAAGGACACCCTGCCCTTCCAGATACCGAGGCTGATATGGTGGAGCATATTGGGTATACCACGAGGAATCATGGAACTTAGGAGGCAGATGAAGGAACAGGAGGAGGAAGCTAAGAGGCAGAAAAAGAGGTATGAATTAAATTTTTATGATGTATTTCCATTTCTCGCCGGCTTATGTAGGTATACAGACGGTCACTTGGGAATACACTATTTTTATCAATCTTGTATTGAAGACACAACTGTCGTTTAGGTGCAATGATTGCAACTTTTGTTGAGCAACCATGGAGCAACACTGTGCAGTGTGCGACAGTAAGTCACTGGGTAAGGTAAAATGTTACCAAACCCAGCATCAAGGACACGCTGCCCTTCCAAATACCGACGCTGGTATAGTAGAGCATAGTTGGTACAGGGCGAGGGATCATGGAGTTGACAGATGAAGCGTGAGAAGACAGATGAAGGAACGGGAGGAGGAAGTTAAGAGGCAGAAGAATAGGTAAGCATTAAATATTTATCAATCTTATATTTAAGATATAAGACACCCTGCCCTTCCAACTACCGAGGCTAGTGTGGTGGTGGTGGAGCATAGTTGGTATACCGCGAGGGATCATGGAGTTGAGAAGACAGATGAAGGAACGGGAGGAAGAAGCTAAAAGGCAGAAAAAGACGTATGAATCAAATACTTATCAAGTTATCATCCTTGTATTGAGGAAACGATCGTCATTTTACTTTTTATAGACGACGAAGGCTTACATAAGCCTTAACTAGACAGTTTGTTACGCCAATCAGTAACAAATAGCAGTTAGGAAATTAATATTACAAACCGGTGACTTCTACATAAAGTTTCTAATCTTTTAGCAATTGTCATTCAATATGTAACGAAATGTGTAATTTTATTGATGTAAATTGTAAGTGATTTTTTGGTACTGTTTTGAAAAAAAAAAAAAAATTAAGGGTCACAGCTTTTTCAACCGGCGGTAGTAAGTGCATTGCAAAATGCCTAATTAAAATAAAAATGTTTTCCTATAAGCAAGCGTATTTCCCGAGAGCTTTAAAGAATCACCATAAATATTAATTTGGAAAAAATGGGCTCTCGTAGTTTTTCCCCAGGCTTTATATTTACTTTTTTTCCAACCTTGTCCTACTTTCTAAATCTGGATTTTGTTAAACAGGGAAGTAGAAGAAAAAGCGCGTGCGGAACGCGAAGCGGCCGCCATGGAGGAGGCCAAAGCTAAGGGCGCGCGCAAACGGCGCGGCTTCGTGCCCGCAGAACGGGAATGTCTTTTAGACCCCGTGTCGGCTGAAGATGATACCCCTGTGCCGGTACCCGTCAAACCGGTTAGTAGCTTACTACCTAAGCTAAATTAAAAACTTCGGTTGACTAGATTAGCAAATAAAAAAAAAACATAAAAAAATTATCGGCTCGGGGTATATTTTCGTCCCTTTTGCGGTGGAAACGGCGGGCTGCTGGGGTGCTGACGCGAAGCAATTTGTGCGTGACATAGGCCGTCGAATTAGACAAAAGGGAGAAGACCGCCGCTCCGAATCGTTCCTGGTGCAGAAGCTGTCCATAGCCATCCAGCGGGGTAATGCCGTGAGCATTATGGGCATTTTTGCACCGAGAGCGATAACGAACGACTAATAATTACTTCACGTAATTATGCAATTATTTGTAAGAAATAATAAAATGAAAATGTTTGTGAAAAATTATTATAATTATTTTTCACACTGCACCCACATTCGAGAATTTCTGTTTTGCCCTATGGTTGACTGGTAGAGAATGCCTTGAGGCATTAAGTCCGCTATTTGTACGTGTTTTAATTGTGCAATAAAGTTTAAAATAAATAAATAAATAAAATGATACCTGCAGGAACAGCAAACAAACATTGTATTTAGGATGCCCTTTATACTTATTAGTCTGTTTTTTTTGGCCAGGCGCCAGTGATAACCGGCGGTCTCTGGACAGACGACGACCTAGCCGAGCTAATCCGTCTAGTGAAGAAGCACCCCGGAGGTTCCGCTGAGCGCTGGGAGCGCATCGCGGACGCCATGTGCCGCTCCGTGTCCGAGGTCACGCACATGGCGGCCAAGCTCAAGGACAACTGCTACAAGATACCGGGCCAAGAGCCGGAGCCGCCGCCGGTCGAAGTGCCCAAGAAGGTAAATCATGTGAACGTGGAAAATTGCGAAATCTTTCACTTTGTAAAGCTTTGAAGAACTTTTCAAAATGGAATCACTGTTTCTTTGGAAATCTTCCAGATGTTTGTGAGATTTAACCAACCTTTTGCTTTGCAACTGCATTTATATTATTAACAGGCCTTCTTCGGGTTAGACTTCTAAAGTTTTTTTTAAACGCTAACTTCCTTCGTTGATCGTAAGTCTACAGTGTACGGGTTTAGCACTATTTTGATTGAAATCGACGTAGTGAGTACTAAATTCGGAATAAAAGCCGCTTGTTTAGGTCTAATTATTTACTAAACCTAAGATCGTCATGTAAAAACAGTTTAGTTTACACATGGCACACCAAGAATAAGCGGGCATCTCGCTCGTTTCTTCCCAGAACGTGCAGAATGTGGAATGAGTTGCCTCCTGAGGTATTTCCTTTGCGCTACGACATGGGATTCTTCAAGAAGCGGGTATTTAGGGTTCTCAAGGGTCGGCAATGCTTAAGTGGCTCCTGTGATGTTGCTTATGTCCATGGGCGACGATGACTGCTTCTCATCAGGCGGCTCGTCTGCTCGTTTGCTATCACATAAAAAAAAAACATTTCGTAAGTTAATTTGTTAGTTCGTAAGTCAAGGTATAACAACTTGTGTTTGTTCGTAGGTGAAGACACGTAAAGCGGAAGAAGTGTGCAGTGGCAACTGGTCGCAGCAGCAGCAGAAGGCGCTGGAGGCGGCGCTGGCCAGGCATCCTAAAGGCGGCGCCGGCGACCGCTGGCAGAAGATCGCGGCCGCCGTGCCCGACAAGACCAAGGTAAGAGTTCCTTTTAAATGCGAGGCGTTAGAGCGTTTTCACATTTTCCGATCCGATATCGGATGTAGAATCCGACATACTTTATTATATAGGTATATTTTTTTCTAAGACTAACTTTAATGTCAAACTTAGGGTAAGCATAGTAAGATAGCAACTTAAGTAGGTGCATAAAATTGTAAAAAAGAGCGTTTTCTTGCCAACAAACTGCATAAACAGTTTGGCGAGTAATTTTGAAATTGATCATGTGCCTTTGAAAAATAAATGAATAAAAAATAAAATCTGCGTAGTCAGGCCGCGGGGGCTATGTGACATGTACTTCAGTAATAAGCGTGTGAGTGTGTGTAATAAGACATATCAAATGCCAGTTAGAAATATTACTGTTAATTCTACGCATGATAAAGTGCTACTACTAATTTAGCGTGCGTAATATTAACAACAATAGGCTAAATCTTTATACGCGAAACTCTGTAATCACTTTACTGATTACCATACTAAGTTAACTCTTATCGGATAAGGCAAGGTTTTATTATCGATAATATTACTCGATTCAGTGATTTTTAGAGCTTGAACACGCCAAAACGTGGGCACATAAAATTACAAATAAATATAAATTATAAGGTCTCCTGAAGCGAAATATATATATGTCGGCGCAAGGCACCTGTCTTATAATGGCCGGAGCCCGGGAAGGTGGCCCGCATTCCTAGTCACATGTTTACATTAACAGTATTAGGCGTGATGCGTGATTGTCACAGAGTACGTCGTTGTTCCTTGAAGCGGGGCGGTTATTGTAAACACTGCCGAACGTAGCCGTGGGTCTGGTATGTGAATGAAATTTGATATTAGTTCTTTGTTCTGAGCTTAGCTTTGAATGCCAAGCGAGCATTAAGATTTGGGCCATGGTTGAGTTGGGACGCGCGCCGTCCCGTAATCGTGTGCTTTAAGTACCTACATACTTGTACCACTTAACCCACGGATTCGTTTCCGTTTCTTGATAACTTCGTGGTGTAAAAGCTTTGATTGACTTGGTGTGATTTCTTTGTGATTTGGAACTTAATTGTCAGCGTGATTTAGTGTCATTCGGAATCTATACGTAGTTACTAGGGTCAGTGGGTTTATTGTATTAACATTGTATTGGACTTGTGTGCGTGATATTGATATGCCCACTGTTTCCGCCCACCATGGAGCCGATGCCTGGTCCCCTGATGCCTTTGTAGAGTTACCGGCTCCGATGGGATACCGCCGTTTAGCCAAAATATTTTTCGCCAAATTTCACTTCCCAACAAACTTATGGCATCAGTTTCATTTCCCAAATGAAATTTTAGCAAGTTTTTTACTTCGCAACCATTTCATTTCCCAACCCCATACTTGCGAAATGAAAATGACGTACTAGGTTGGGTTAGGTTAGGTTGGATTATGAAAATTTGCGAAATGTTTTTTTGCCAAATGATAATTTGCGTAAAATAGTTTGGGAAGTAATACTTTGGGAAACGATTTCTGGCAATACATCAGTAAACCGGCTGCGACATATAGATTATAATTGAAGATATTATAGTCTATCATGCTACTCGTAATATACTAGACTTTCATTTCTGACTCAGGATTTGACATATATAACAGACTTTGTGATGCCCAGGACATGCACTTTGCACGACACGATTACCGTATGTTTAAGTAGTCCAAGCCTGTTATTTGCGGATTAGTTGATAATATAACGTCAATAGGTGTCATTTGTGCGTTTCAAATATTCCTTGATATGGACCCAGTCCATTGCCATCCGCCTTAATTTAGCCCATTGGCCAATATTTAGCACCCTTTTGGCATTGTCATTTGGTATTTACCTATACCTATATTATATTGCCAGATATCCAACAATAACGCCTTCATCTTCATATATTTTCAATAGTCTAATTATAAAACATCAGTTGTAAGTCTCATTCATTTTCTTCAGACAAATCGTTACGTAAATACCAAAGCGACGTAAACAATATCTTCAGGAAATTTAAATCCGAGACTTATGTGTGAGATATACAGTTGAAATTCCTGTAAAAATTATGCAATCTTTAGTAAACTATAGTTACGATCAAACGTGAATATTTAACAAAGTTATAACGTCACGTATTGGTAACAATTCGATTGTTAGTGACGACAATTAGCAATTTATAGTCACACTTGTTCAAACTAGGAGCCGGTTTTCGATAATGTTTTCGCACAATGTAACTCTCATTTATATTCGGAAACTTTAGGCAGTAAATAAAATTATATCACTACGAATTAAAACTAAACTAATATTAAAATAAAACTACTTAAAAATTAAAGTAATATAGATAAATACCCACCTATGAAAGGTCCCCCAAGTCTGTCCCCTGCGGAAGGGTGCCCATGAGGCTGGCTACATTACCCCGCTGGATGGCTATGCCTATTCTTTGCCCAAGGAATGAGCCAGCCCTAGGGTCACCCGAGGTCTCCAGTAGTTTTTTTTTTTAATTCGTGAAAAAGGTCAAGGGCGTCGCAGCTCCACGGCACTAGGGTTTCTACCGCAAATACTCTCATTTCAAATTAACTAGTATTTCAGTTTTAAAGGAGATAAGTACTCAAGGTGTTTTGGAAAATAAATTATTGCATTCACTTAATCTTTTAACACGTTTTAAATCATATTTAAAATCGGGTCTATCGCGAATTTATTTTGTTACCTTTATTTACCGACGTTTCGACACAGTTCCGTTCCGTTCCGGTCAGTTCCGTTTCGTTTTAACACGTTTTTGTCATTATTAAAGTTTCAAATTGCTATATTTTGCAGGTTTCGTCGTGATGGACGACTTATAGTTGTCCATCACGACGAAATCTAATAAGCCAAACATCAATATAGTCTCATCATCAGCACCAGATCACCTTTACTTGCAAAGGTATACCAAATTTTAGCTCAATCTGCAACCGGAAAGTTGGTCAAATTTGTGTTATTTGCTCTCGTTGTACAACTACTATCCTCTTTCATTACTCAATCAATTGAGCCACGAAATAGTTTACAAACAGAAATGAAAGTGTACCTATCTAAAGCGTTCGGCGTGACTGCACACCAACTGACTAAATATTATGTAACATTAAAATAATTTTACGGTTTAGACACACGGGTTTTTTTATGCACTTGCGCGACATGTTTCCAAATGCGAATGATGCTTTAAACCCAAATTTCAATTGTTTATCGTAAAATAAATTTAAAAAATCGTACTTGTAACGGAAAATGCTCTAGTGCAGAAACGTATCATTTTCTGCACAACTTAAAAGTTGTTGTTCTAAAGAACAACAATGACCCTCATTCAGAGCATGAGAAATTAAAATTTGTTGTTGTCTATGAAAATTGACCCTAGGACACCTCGTATTAAGGTATCTTCAGTGAGATTCTATATAGAACGAGTCAATCTTGACGTAGTAACACAGTTGGATGATGTATAAAGAGTTAATATTTTCTTGTTTTTTTAATTATTTGGTTCGGGTTCGTGTTATATGACTGCGTTCGTTTCGTATGCGATAAAAACTAATGTATTGTCTACTATTCGTACGAATCAAAGAGGATATAATAAGATAGAACGGTATACTGTCAATTATCACAGACATAAAATTACAAAAAGACACAAACATAATGGTTTATACACTAGCGATTTCGGAAGAGCGGGGTTTTCTGTCACAAGCATATCTAATGCTTAAAAGAAGATCCCATCCCATGCTGTAAACTACTTGTAAGGAACCAATAAACATTTTTTCATTTCATTTTCATTTTCATTAAATTCACTGCCATCTATCGACATACTTTAAAACTAAAAATGAAGATTTATAAAAATACGTTAAAATGTATTTAAATATGGATAAATTATTTTTTGATTTGCATTAATTATTTTTATATGATTTGACCCATGTTCTTTCACTGAAAAAAAAAAAAAATTTATATATAACAAACAAAACCGTCAACGCCCTCTATACGAGAGTAGGCCAAAACTAGTGGTGCCATCTGATCGAGAATCAAATTTTCGTGATTTTCGAGGCACGTTTTCTCCTTAGATTAGATCCTTATTCCTTAGATCCATCTATTACGGAGTTATATCTATCTTTGGTACGAATACATGAAAATAAAAAACCGGACAAGTGCGAGTCGGACTCGCCCACCAAGGGTTCCGTACTTTTTAGTATTTGTTGTTATAGCGGCAACAGAAATACATCATCTGTGAAAATTTCAACTGTCTAGTTATCACGGTTTATGAGATACAGCCCGGTGACAGACAGACGGACAGTGGAGTCTTAGTAATAGGGTCCCGTTTTTACCCTTTGGGTACGGAACCCTAAAAATGTCTGTTGCAAGTATCTGAATATATTCGGGTATAATAATAATATATATTTGGGTATAATCTGGGTTGGAAGGTCAGATGGCAGTCGCTTTCGTAAAAACTAGTGCCTACGCCAATTCTTGGGATTAGTTGTCAAGCTGACCCCAGGCTTCCATGAGCCGTGGCAAAATTGCCGGGATAACGCGAGGAAGATGTATTCGTCTTGCCATGTTTTGATGTCTGGGCGAGGGCGGGTAGAGGATATAGCAAGTAAGACTGATTTAGGGTAAATAATTCCTAAGTATCCCCTAATATGTATTACAAATGCGAAATTAAGTCTATCTGTTACCTCGTCACCTTTAAACTGCTAAACCGATTTAGATGTAATTTGGTATGGAGATAATTTGAGTTTTAGGAAAGGACATCAGGATACTTTTTAGGGTTCCGTACCCAAAGGGTAAAAACGGGACCCTATTACTAAGACTCCGCTGTCCGTCTGTCACCAGGCTGTATCTCATGAACCGTGATAGCTAGACTGTTGAAATTTTCACAGATGATGTATTTCTGTTGCCGCTATAACAACAAATACTAAAAACAGAATAATATAAATATTTAAATGGGGCTCCCATATAACAAACCTGATTTTTTTGCTGTTTTTTTCCGTAATGGTACGGAACCCTTCGTGCGCCAGTCCGACTCGCACTTGGCCGGTTTTTATCACTATAACTACTGCATTCATTCATTATGTTTTATCTTATTTTCAGGAGGAATGTATGCAGAGGTGTAAATATCTATCAGAAACGCTAAGAAAGCAGAAACAGAAAGAAGAAGAAGATAGACTAAGAGAGGAGAACGGAGAACAGAGCGACACAGACGGGCAGAACGAGGAGTCGTAACGAATTAGCTTTTGGAAATTGATCTCTTTACCATTGACTTAAGTGTCATTATGAAGCGGCAGGATTTTACTCCAATTATAGGATAGAAATAATAGTTTGTTGAATTGTTAATTGCCAATGTAAGCATCTGTTATTTTAGGTACTTACAAGAATGTTATACATAAAACAAAACCACGTAACTTATTTGAATAATGAGCCATCTGCACACAACATTTTCTAAACGTATTGCATCTTGTAATATTATTAATCTAATATTATTTTATTGCTTATTCAATATAAGTTATTACGTAGAGTAACTGATACTAGAGCGTTACTGTCATAGTAAATTTTGTAACCCCAGTAAATTCACTGCCATCTGTCGACACACTTTAAAACTAAAAATGAAAATTTATAAAAATACGATAGAATGTATTTAAATATAGATAAATGATTTTTTTTATTTGCATTAATTATTTTTATGATTTTGACCCATGTTCTTTCACTGATATGCGTTAAAATTGTTAAATAACAAACGAAACCGTCAACGCCATCTATACGACTGTAGGCCAAAACTAGTAGCGCCCTCTGAACGAGAATCAAATTTTCTTGATTTTCGAGGTACGTTTTTTCCTTAGACTGTATCCATCTATTACGGAGTTATATCTATCTTTGGTTATTATAAAGTTAGTAAATCATAAAGACATTTTTGTGTCAATGACATTTCTCCTGTCAATTACCTAGTCATACGGTTTTGTTAGTTTGTCATATTATTGAATAGGTACCTAAAATAACAAACCATGGTAAAAGTTAGGCCAAGATAAGTCTGCACCGCTTTTGATATTTATAAGTCATAATTTCATAGAAGTTTGACGTTTAACATAACACTTGCACTGCGTGTGCTATCAAAATCGTTGCAGACTTATCTTGGTCTAACTCTATCGTCTTTATCGCACTTAAAAAAGGACGATTACTTTACGTCAGCCCTGTAGGCCGAGCACATGATTGACGCGACAGTATCTCGCCGCGAGATAGACTACCCGTCTTTTACTAACTGTATGAATTAAAGAGGGACGGATAGTCTATGTCGCGGCGAGATACTCTCGCGCCAATCATGTGCTAGCCCAGCCGATCTTGTAAATAATACTGTATCGAAGTCTGTATACTTTTAATTTTTTTACAGTTTGACATATATCAATTAATTTGACTATGAACTTTAGTTGTTTGTTATTTTACTAATGCCGACAAAAACCGGCTGCCTCCTACTTATTTAAAATACGTACGGACGACCACGTAAACTAAATCTTGTTTTAATATTCCAGCATTGCTGATTTTCTCTAAGTTTCCTTGTTAAATTGTTAAACTTGCGGCTTTGTGTTAGTCATTAGTTAGTGATAGTATCTCGCCGCGAGATAGACTACCCGTCTTTTACTAACTGTATGAATTAAATGGGGACGGGTGATCTATGTCGCGGCGAGATACTCTCGCGCCAAGCGTGTGCTAGCCCGGCAGTACCTCTAGTGTAAATTTCATTCGATAGCGTTACGTGACGTAAGTACGCGTTTGCGTTGTATGGGATTTTGAGTTTCCAAAACGCCCCGCTTGGCGCGCTGTTCAAAATCCCATACAAAAATAGACATAACGCAAACGCGAACGCTCGTCAGGGGTTCTGCACGAGAGGAAAGCAACCATGTGCCAGAGTGAGAAAGTTATATAAACTGCCTCCCGCTCTTGAAGATCTATGAGAACATTTCTTTAGGAAGTAAATGTGACAAGTCCCGAGACAGGATATAAGATAATTTTTATCTCAAATATCATACTTGTAATCATAGTTTGCGCAATCCCAGGGCATTGCGCAAACTCATTAGTATGTAGCACCGAATGAAGGTATTTAACACGATTTCTAGCTTGCTGGGGATTAATTCTTGGAAAAAAATCTAATTTTTGTTTCTTTGCTACAATATTCTTATTATGTCATATCAAGTGTGTAAATTTTTCTATAATAAAATATTCATCATACGAGTATTTAGGTCATGGCCTATATTTTACTTTAGATTATAATTATAGTTTGCCTACCTACTGACATTTTCAACCAAAAGGTACCACATTGTCGCTTGTCAATAAGGTTGATTTCAAATTGAAGCTGTATGGAAATAGCGCCTTATTGACAACCGACAATAAGTACCCATTTGATCAAAAATGGCAGGTTTGAGACTTCAGCCAAATAAATAAATCTAAAACGTTCTTCCTGTTAATGTTATTGAAACCAATTAATATAAAATTAAATGTTTTATTTACAAAAATACATGTGATCAATATCTGTCACTTAAATATAAATTGTTATTAAACCTTTGTTTATCATTTCTCATTCCCTGATAATTCTCGGCTGGCAGGGAATGAGGGCTAACGCGTATGAATTCGCCTCTAGGGGCGCTAGTGTGGATGGTGGTCTTCGCAGTTCGAAATGTCACTTGTCACTTCAATGACTGACAGCTGTTCTTTAGTATTTTGGACCACCATCAACAGAGGCGCCAACTGGTGAGCAAAAAAAACGATAGCCCTCATTCTAGTGTGATTCTCTGATTCTCGGCGTGGTATCTATCTGCGAGACTCGGGCGCCATTCTCGCGTAGATCTCTGGGATATCGTAGTCGTACTCATCGCGATTTTGCGTCGTTTTAACTCCGTTTTTGACTCCATACCCTGGAATAATACACATTGCTTACACTTTACAACGGGTCAGGGATCATGTCAGCTATGGATGGTATCTCTTATGGCAGATTGTTGCAAAAGTGATCGCTTTCAGCTTTAAATAATAATTCCTAATTTCTCCGGTGGCGCTAGGTAGGCTCTGAGACCAAAGAGTATGGTAATATATAGGAGACTATGACATGAACCATAGAGGTATAATAATGTAGAGATGAAATGGGGGAGGGGCAGCAAATAACCCGACCAAATTACGTAGGTTGTTTCTGGTATGTTGTCAGGAATGTTAAAAGGTGTTTTTAATTTTGTCGCATTGCGTATGCTCTGTCCCTCACGGTCGCAAGGGTGCACATCTATATACAATACTAGGTGTATGGTCTAGGTACTTCAGTGTATGGTGGCGCCGCCTATTTACTGTTTTTTACGGTCACTTTTTGATACATGAAGATTCATTTCCTTACCTCTACCTTCTATAATGTCAGCACCTAACGAATTTCTCTCGAGACGATGCCTGAATTAGCTTAACGAGCTGCCACTGTGCGACAGAATATTTGAATGATAATATTACTGTCATTACGTGAACAGGGGATATTACTGCAATGTTTTGTCACCAGAGTGCAGCTCTAGCCTTTTTAGTAAACCATAGAGTAACTTATACATACTGTACCTTTAACAGGTTTTTCACAAGTTTTCAAATTACTAAAATATGACATTGACGCATCAAGGCGGTTTGTTTACAAGGACCTACCGGGAAACGCGAATCCGAAACCTCGCTATCCGCCCCTTTTCGCTCGAATATGCAAGAGTGACAGAGATGTTAGATAACGAAATCTCGATTTTCTTGCCTCGCGATAGACCCTCAGATTGTGGTAGTGGCGCCACCTACGCAGAGTTTCGCGTAATATTCCCTATTAATACCTCTAAGATAGACCTTAGTGATTTCAAGGTGCCAAGACTCTACTCTGTTTCCATACTTGAAAGCGCAACATTAACCCCCTTATTCATAAAACTTTACGGGCCTAATTTGGTTAAATTATGTTTTATCCCTTTCTTACAAATACATAAGTCAAAATGACAGATAAAGACAAACGATTCATAGCTAATTCAGACCAGTAACGCGTTTATGAATAACGCCATTAGCAGTTGTAGTAACATACCTAGTTGACAAATTCTATAAAAAAATAATTTATCGTTCTTCCCCTGCTTTCTTCAATAGTAGATAGTATATGGGGCATTTTCTATGAAAAGGGACCTTATTGTCGATGGCGCTTACGCCGCACAGCGTTGCGCGGCATTGTATTTATATCGGAGCACCGTTTATAATGGCGTAAGCGCCATCGATAATAAGGTCCCTTTTTATAGAAAATACCACTATTTACGATATTTTTATATGTGTAAGTGTATATTAGAACAATGTTTTATTGATTTTTAACAAGCAGAAACGTCTGCCATCGAAGCTATTAAGCTTAGAATAAATTTAAAAGTGGAAAAATTACTGCCTTGGGTGAGACCTGAACTCACGGCCTATGGATGAGGTCTTGGTGGCTCAGTTGGCAGAGCGCTGGAGTATCTATCCAGAGGCCGTGAGTTCAAGTCTCACCCAAGGCAGTAATTTTTCCACTTTTAAATTTATTCTAAGCTTAATGTTTTATTGCTTACAATAATTTAATTTGGGTATCATATTTCATCTCGATTTCTACAATCTGCACTATAGTATTTTTAAAACTCGATGTGTATGCTGGCAGATGTCATTTCAATACAATTTTGCGAGATTTGACGATTTTAGGTTATAAATTACATGGAGATGATACTACTAGCTATGTCGCCCTACCACAGAATAAGTAATAGTATTATCATACAGAACGGCCACGCAACGCCCCGCCCCGACTCGAATTACCTCGCCCCGCGACAGAAATCTGGCGGACTTCTGGCGTACTCTCAGTACTATTTTTAAGCAACTTACCCACACTATGACGCGTGTACAGACGTGCCGTTCACACAGAAACGCAAGTGATTTTTGATCGTGTCCGCTCTGTGACCCTACCCATAGAGTTTGAAAAATACTGTCACTACAAGTTTCTGTTTGGCTCATGTTGTTTCTGTTGTGCAATAGTTTAAATAAATAGTAAAATTTTTACAAACCGGTGTTAGGGTAGTTGGCGACGCTAGTCCCGCACGCGCGACACCCGCACTGCAGCGGCGACGCGACGACGTGGGGCTGCGTGCTGCCGTCCTCGCAGTTCAAAGTTGCCGTCACTTTGGTGTATTTTGTCGCCTGGCAACATTCGCACTGGGAGTCGTGGCTGCCGGTCTCTGGAAATTAATATGTAGTAAAAAAAAAGCGTAAGTTTTTAACAAAACAAATATTTTTGGCACAAGCTTTTGTCGTTGACTGTACTTTTCTTTCCACAGGCAGTCATCAAGACAATTCTAACAACCCCAAAAATGCGTTGTTTTATCACAGAGTTCCTATGGCCATCTCCTATCTCAATCAGATCAGCTCGATGGTATGTACCATAATATTGCATGACTTACATGTATGCAAATTTTCAGCTTCATCGGAAACCAAGAAGCGAGTAAAATTTAACTTGCAAGATTTGATTACAGACAGACAACGGGACAGGTGAAAGTAAATAAAAGCTTGTAAAATTGTTGTTTGTCTTAAATTAATTTAATTTAATTTTTAAATACATTGAGACATGAAACATGAAGAAACTCATCCCATAAAACTAGTTCTTAATATCCCAGAACAGCCTAGGACATGGGTCAGCAAACGGCAGCTCGTGAGGCGCTGCGGCTCTTTGGACCTGCAATTGCGACTCTTTAGTTAGGTTGAGTGAGCCACTGTACCCGGCAATTTTTTTCCGAGCCACTGTTTCCTAGCCCTAAGAGTGCCGGATTGGCATGACCCGCGGCACTAGCGGAAACCTGGCACGGTAGCAGTATTCACGTGGAAACGGACCCACGAATAGGGAAACCATACTATGGCGATATATGTAGTCTAGCTGACTTACGGTTGTTGTACAGTGTGCCGGATTGGCATGACCCGCGGCATTCTCGGAAGCCTGGCACGGGAGCAGCGTTTGCGCACGCGCCATGGGGTCGCAGTGTCACGCGGATCAGGCCCACTGTCTCCGATTGGGGTATTTCCTCCGGGTAGCATGTTTCTGCAATAAAATAATATACAGTAAGTTAAAAAACCGACTATCTTCTAAATTCCGCTAGTCCTGGTGCCATTTGTTATGGGTCAACCTTTGTCCTCAAAGTTAAAGCGGATCCACAGCTTCTTGAGAATACATGCGGGAAAGAGTGAAATATAAAAAGAAAAGAAAACACTAGCACAGAATAAGTAATAGTATTATCATACAGAACGGCCACGCCCCGCCCCGCCCCGACTCGAATGCCCTCGCCCCGCGACAGCAGATTGACCTTTTGCCGACCGCTCAGTACTGTTTTTAAGCAACTCACACAATGACGCATGACGCGTTTACAGACGTGCCGTTCACACATAGAAACGCAAGTGATTATTGATATCATAGAGTAACTTATACTAGAGCGGTACTGTCATAGTAAATTTTGTAACCCCAGTAAATTCACTGCCATCTGTCGACACACTTCAAAACTAAAAATAAATATTTATAAAAATACGATAAAATGTATTTAAATATGGATAAATGATTTTTTTTATTTGCAATAATTATTTTTATGATTTTGACCCATGTCCTTTCACTGATATGCGTTAAAATTATAAATAACAAACGAAACAGTCAACGCCCTCTATACGAGTGTAGGCCAAAACTAGTGGCGCCCTCTGATCAAATAGTCGTGATTTTCGAGGCACGTTTTTTCCTTAGACTGTATCCATCTATTACGGAGTTATATCTATCTCTGTTGATATATAGCGTGTCCGCCCTGTGGCAGTAGTTAACTTACTAAGTGCAGCGGGTTTTTCCTTGCACACCGTGCAGCAGGTCTCGTCGAGTAGGTCTTCCGGCGCGCATGACGTCACGTCGGGGCACGGCGCGCGCGATGACGTCATCAGCAGGTCGTCGCCGCTGCGCTCGCAGGTGTACGTTGTGCAGTTGTCAGCGGACTTCCAGACTGAACCTTCAATAGATATAAACAAATTTATTTACATACAAGATATATACAGTGGTACTACGTAAACGAAATTAATAACTAGCTTAAATCTAAAATAGGCCCTTGAGGCATAAATGTAAATGAGTTAATAGATATAAATGAGTTTAGAGTCTTTCAATAGGACATTACGAAAGAAAAAACCGGACAAGTGCGAGTCGGAATCGCCCACCGACGGTTCCGAACTTTTTAGTATTTCACCGATTTAAACTTTCACGATTTTTACTCATTATTATTTACAACGACGGGACTTAATGTAAAATAAGTTTTAAATTTACCTCCGACGTTTCGAGGACGGCGTTGTCCCCGTGGTCTCGGAGACCTATTAAAAAAACTTATTTTACGCGATTAAGTCCCGTCGTTGTAAATAATAATGAATTTTTAGTATTTGATTATTTTAAACCGGGTCACTCACGTATTATTAAGTCGAATAGCTCGACATGTTTGGGTCCAAATTTGCGAGGACCGTCTTCACGGAGACACGACACGTCTTCACTAATAATTTTTAGTATTTGTTGTTATAGCGGAAAATAAATACATCATCTGTGAAAATTTCAACACACAGCCTGGTGACAGACAGACGGACATTGGAGTCTTAGTAATAGGGTCCCGTTTTTACCCTTTGGGTACGGAACCCTAAAAATGATATACCGTAGTTGCACTCGCAAACGGAATACTTTTTTAGGATCAGAAAGACTGCGCGACGTAGGAGTTGGTTTGAAATCAAATACTTTATGCGGTAATATTGAAGTGAATAATGAGTAATCATTGTAAGAACTATTTGCTATTTTTCCATGCCACAGAAAGTACCGAAAAAAACCTAAATTATTTTACTGAGATATTTTTAATGCTTACTAGATAAAAGTCAGAAGGCACTTTGAAGTGTTGTCACCCAGGTCACAGAATAAATAATACACCTATCGTCTTTGCCGGTAGGAGGCGTAGACAATCTTAAATCACACACTGCTCCCATCTACCATGTCCGCAAGAGACGCCAGCAGGGGCTGGCTTCATATATTTCAAACCTCGTTTACACGTCGACATGCAATGAGGGCTATCGTTTTTTTGCTCACCAGTTGGCGCCTCTGTTGGTGGTGGTCCAAAAGACTATAGAACAGCGGTCAGTCATTGAAGTGACAAGTGACATTTGACATTTCGAACTATGGAAAAGACCACCATCTACACTAGCGCCCCTAGCGGCGAATTCATACGCGTTAGCCCTCATTCTCTACATTGGGCGAGTGCGCCAATCACAACAGTCTCAGCACTATCACGAACAAATATAGTTTTCAGCATTTGACCATCCTGACAAAACACACGCCCTTGAACGTTATCTACTAGCATACCTGCGTCCTTCAACTCATCTTCCACCACACACTGCTCCTGTTTACAATGGCCGCAGCAGACGCCAGGCGCTGGCTTCACATATTTCCAGCCTCGCTTGCATGTCGTCGTGCAAGTCTCTACATTGGGCGAGTGCGCCAGTCTGCCAGTACCGTCACGTGCGCATGTGAAGTTCTTGCACGGGTCTGGAGACTGCCATGTTTGACCCTCCTGAAATATAAAACGTAGGCAGTAATTAGAAAACTGAGGCAAATTGTCTTATAGGTAAAGAATACTATCGTGCCATTAATCGGACGAATGTTAAAAAAGTGCAAATTACTTAATTATCAACGCAGGATATGTCCACTCGCATGTATGACTTTTTATTTTGTATTGTATTTAGGTAATAGCATACACCTGAGAATTTGGGACGGGTACCGCCGTGGCCGGGTGGTCTAGTAGTCAGGACGTTAGCCGCGTAAGCTGAAGGTTCGATTCCCGCCTCGGCCACCGGTCGACTTGGTCACCTTTTCTTTAGTGTATGATATATATTTTAGTTTATATTATTTTCGTGTATACCTATACAACTGTTTTTAGTGAGAAAAAACCGGCCAAGTGCGAGTCGGACTCGCGCACGAAGGGTTCCGTACCATTACGGAAAAAAACAGCAAAAAATCACGTTTGTTGTATGGGAGCCCCATTTAAATATTTATATTATTCTGCTTTTAGTATTTGTTGTTATAGCGGCAACATCATCTGTGAAAATTTCAACTGTCTAGCTATCACGGTTCATGAGATACAGCCTGGTGACAGACAGACAGACGGACAGCGGAGTCTTAGTAATAGGGTCCCGTTTTTACCCTTTGGGTACGGAACCCTAAAAAAAGGAGTTATACCTATTTAAAATTGCAGATATATAACATTTTGAGATGAAAATCTCACTTTCCAAAAAAAAGTGACGACACGTTCTTTCCGTGTACCCCTCATATGGACATACCTGATAAATGTCATTTCCCACTCGGCAAGCAACAGGCTCCTGTGTCTTGCAGCACTTGCCCGCCGGCTTCTCCTCTTTCAGGACGAACTGCTTCCTCAAGGCCACGGGGACCTCTGGGCAGGTCTCATTTGACGTTTGGACTTGCAGCTGGAAGATACAAGACTGCTCTAAAAGAGTCGTCATAGCCCAAGTAACAATCTGTGGTTCTATAGCAGTCGAGAGAACGTATCTCAAATACCACCTAATGGTTCTATAAAATACCTAAGCAGGTTGTATAAAGCCGATTTGGCGCAGTAATTCAGCCGTTCAGTGACATAGTAGACCTGTAGCAGTATCAGTCGTGACCTTTAAGGTCTATAAAAGTGATATACTAGTGCAATATTGAATCTGACTGCTGGAATTTAGATTTTGGTCATTTTATGAAGTGCTATATATTAAATAAATAAATAAATAAATATTATAGACATTCTTACACAGATTGACTAAGTCCCACAGTAAGCTCAATAAGGCTTGTGTTATGGGTACTCAGACAACGTTATATATAATATACAAATACATAGAAAACACTCAAGACTCAGGAACTAATATCAGTGTTCATCACACAAATAAATGCCCTTACCGGGATTCGAACTCAGGACCATCGGCTTCACAGGCAGGGTCACCCACTAGGCCAGACCGGTCCTCAAACCGGTCGGTATATTAGAATTTATGATTCGTGATATGGTTGGGTTAGGTTGGACTTTTTATTTGTGTTGTAGGTAATACTTACGTTGCCGTCAGCCAACACACAAGTATAGTTAGTACACAGGTCCGGAGACTGCCACGTCGTACCGATAGGCCGTTCAACGCCAGTACACACGCAAGCTACTGGCTTGCACTTGCCGCAACACTGTCCGCTTGAAGGCTCGGCGGGGAAGTACTTCCAACCCTGGAAGAAACATTGTTGGTTAAAACATCGGATTTAGCAAAAAACATAGAAAATAAGATTAAAATTATCCGAAGTCGCTTGTAAAAATAGTCGTTGGCCCAGAAGTAAATAAAAAACCGGCCAAGTGCGAGTCGGGCTCGCGCACGAAGGGTTCCGTACCACTGCGCAAAAAAACGGCAAGAAAATCACGTTTGTTGTATGGGAGCCCCACTTAAATATTTATTTTATTATGTTTTTAGTATTTGTTGTTATAACGGCAACAGAAATACATCATCTGTGAAAATTTCAACTGTCTAGCTATCAGGGTTCATGAGATACAGCCTGGTGACAGACGTACAGCGGAGTCTTAGTAATAGGGTCCCCTTTGGGTACGGAACCCTAAAAAGTACCTTCAGAATCAAAAAGAGTGCGTCGCGACAGTATCTACTACCTAAACTAATATTTCTTTGAAAAAACTAGTTTTAATCATAAAATATCATAAATACTTCCTTTGTGGTGCCGTGACCAGGATTACGGCACCATTTAAATATGAAATACCAGTGTATAAAAACGTTGTGTACCACATGAATCCACATATATATATATATACATACATATATATATATATATACATACATATATATATATATAATACAGAACCTGTCGATTTGCAACGTTGAAAACATCTTACCGGTTCGCAATCAGTAGGGCAGGTCTGCACGGTTGTGACCTTCTCTAATTTGCCATCCTCTATTTGTACGCACTGATATGACTCGCATACGTCGTGCGGGTTCGTCCAGTTTTCGCCCACCTATAGAAAAATATATTTAGAACTTAACAACTAAAATAACAAACTCAAACTTTTAAAATGAAAAATGGTACTCGTGGGTCTGCTAGAAGTACCTTAGAAAGTGATATAATTACTTAATATTAATTATTCGTTCGATATTATTTCGTTATTCTCGTTTATATTATTATCATTTTCATCACACAATGTGGAATTGCAAGCAGGCTTAGCGGGAACGGGAATTATAGAAAAAGCGTTTTCCCTAGGGAGTTATGAAGTTTCTAGTATTATAATTAACAGTTTCTTGTCTCTATACTTCATTTTTGTATCGCAATTGTGATGAAAAACATTATGTGTAACTCGGGGCGTAACAATAAAAAAAAATAGTTTATTTACCAAAAAATTATACATAGTTTTATTAACCTATAATCTCCACACTAGGCTAGGCCTGTCTTGTGGGGTCAGTTGAGACAATTCCAATTTTTAGGCGTAAGTTAAATATTGCAAACTCGAGTCTATAAATCGCTCCGGCAAGCCGTCGCGATTTAACTATACTCTCGTTTGCAATATTTAACTTACGCCCCATGTTGCACAATGTACTATAAATATTCGTTCAATGTGTATTAACATAAAGGTGGGTTCCCACGGCCCGTGTTATTACAGGTCAGGCACGCCTGTGGATGCCTGTGCGGCTAACCGTCGGGAGTGGGTGACGACAGGCGACCACAGGCCTCATTGGATGCGACCGTTCCCACGATCTGAGGCGCGGTCAGATCTGTGAAACAACGGGCCGTGGGAATCCACCTTAAGACGTACCCTAGTTTGTCGCGTACTCACTCTATAGACGGTGTCACCGGCCCGACACGCGACTTGCGCGGAGACGGGGCAGCACGCGAAGGGCACGGGGCGCGGCTCCAGCACGAACACGTCGCCGGCGCCCGCGCCCAGCGGCGGGCACTCCGTCACCGCGCAGCGCGGGGCGGGGGCGGCGGGGGAGGGGGAGGGGGAGCGGGACGGCTCGCAGCGGCACGAGCGGCACGGGCCGTCGAGCCAAACTGACTCCAGCTACAAAGTTTGAGTCAGTAAAACGGACTTGAAGAAACAAAACTTCTAATTCGTGATACCTATAGTTTATTATTTTACGAGAGCAAAGTTATTTTACATCTCGTGTTTTTGAGTCCCTCGCTACGCTCATGATTCTAACTTAGAATCACTCGCTTCGCTCGTGATTCAATTATAGAATCTTTCGCTTTCTCGGGACTCAAAATAAACACTCGCAAGAAAAACCAACTTTCCTCTCTTGTTGCACACATAATTTTTCACCTCAGTAGTGAGTATGTATTTCGAATTACACAAAATAATACAGAAAAAAAATGTAACACAAGTATGAAGTGGCAGTTCATGGCCTTCACTAAATTAAAAAGCTACTTTGTTTCACTCCCTGGAGTGAGGAAAGTCGCACTTTCCTCACTCCAGGCAGTAAAGAAAGTAGGCTTGTTCGAGTTGCTGAGGTGAAAAATTCTTTTAAGATCTGTATAGAATAGTAGATTGTTAACCAAGGGTGTGGAAAGTGAACCATTTCACACCCATGAAAATTGAAATTGAATTTGAAATTATGATTGTGAGATGGTTACTTTTACCCGAGTTAAACACCCTACTTTTCATTTCGACTATGAGGAAAGTCAAACACAAGAAATGTAGGTTTATTATTCGTAAGTACATACATCTCTTTAGAACAAATTATTAAACAAATTGTTTATTATTGGTAAGTATATTTCTTTGAAACAAATTATAGGTAAACCACATAATAAAAATGAAATTAAATTAGTTGAAGATTACGGTAAAATTTGAACAATTCGAAAAATTAAAAGTTTTGACATGTATATTTATATTAGAATTACTTTCCACCCTAGGGTGGGAAAAGCAATTTTCCACCCGGCTATCAACCTATGAAAGGTGAACTTTCCGAACAGGAGAGATGAAATAGTTATTTGTTATACAAGGGTGCAAAGTTGTATTTTACCCGCGAGTGTAGAATTGAAACACAAGCTAGCGAAAGGATTCTATAGGTGAACCACGAGCGAAGCGAGTGGTTCTAAAATAGAATCCTGAGCGTAGCGAGTGTTTCAACACACGAGAAGTAAAATACATTTGCGCCCGTGTATAACACAAAACTTTTCACCTCACTATAGCGAGGAAAATGCAACATCCACAGGCGTTAGATCATCTTCATCACTGGAATCACTCATTTCTTTACGATATTACAACAGAAAACTCTGGAAGTTGTGTATTTTTACGCGAGTCGGTGAGAAAAGTTTTTTAGTAAAAAATGTGTTGACAATGTTGACATTTCTGACGTATGAAATGTCAACGATGCGTTTTGAAATTGCATCGACTCAACTTGTGCGTTCAGAATTATATTTATCATCTTATAAAAACAAACGTTTCTTATGGAATTTTAAGGTTTATGACTTAAAATCATTAAATAAAGCTAAATTTGGTTTTTTTAATTAGATTCTCAAACCATTTATTTAAAGATAATTAATATCGAACGAATCATTATCATAAACGATTTACGTTTTGTTATCTGTCAAGCTACTTAAACACGCTCCATCCAAGGTCAAATTACTTTCCCCACTAGTGGATAAAACGCGTTTTTCCCCGCTTGTATTGAAGGATAAAAGACAACTTTCCGAGCTAGTGAGGGGAAAAGAATATTTTGAAATGTGAAAACTTAAACTTACATCTTTCAGCATAGTTTGCGGTGTAGAACGTGGCTTTTCTCCCCCTTTGGGTGCCGCCTCCCACTCTAGAGTCACCAAGCATTTGTACGCGGGCAGTTCTGTGAAAAGATATTACATTAGAACCCTCTTTTGGCAGTGGGGTTAACACTTGCCCTGCTGATTCTTTCGCCTCTAAAAACTCATTTTCAAACATTTAAAAAATACGTGAAATTGAATCCTTTAACTTTTGTAACCACTAATCAGTTCATTCTCATGAAATATGTTGTATGTTTATGAAAGTTTGCTGGCAAAAAAAGTTTTGTCATGATTGCGCGATAAGCTCTATGGCACACAATATAAAGAGGTCGATAGCACGCTTTACAAAAAAAAGCCAAAAAACCTAAAAAACGATGCCCATGCTTCACCGACTAACTTACCACATTTGTAATCCGGACAGCAACCTCCCGTTATATTAACGACACGACGTGTGTGGTGCGGCGGGCACGACACGGGCGCGGGGCACGTGTCCGGCCGACAGAGTAGTTGTGCTTTCGGACAACACCCAGAATTGTCAATGATGCGTTGCATGCCCGGCATGATTTCCACCTCGCTGTCAGTTGGGATGTGTTCGCATTCGCTCGCCGGCTTACATTCTAAAAACAATAGTAGATTGTACAACAAGGGCATAAAGCGATCCATTTTTATCCGAGGCAATTTATTGGTTCGAGCGCAGTGAGGACCAATATAGTCGAGGATAAAAATGAACATTTATGCCTGAGTTATACACTGCTTTTCACTTCGACTGTGAGTAAAATATACAAAAAAAATATCCAATTTTTTAGGTTATTTTAGCGTATTTATTCAAGACTAAAGTAAATTGTACTCGGTTGTGTCAGAAGCGCGGGGCACGCCGGTCGGTGAGAGATGCAGGACTTTATTGCTAAGTCAATAAGGGTCGTAATAGATGATTTTACTTTATGCTCTAGAACATAATAAGCAACTTTATGTCGTCTACGCACGACTTAAAGTCGAACTTTACGAGCATGATAAGTGAAAAAAGTATTTCAACCTGTTGTTTCAAAATATTTATGTACATTTAGCTTGCAAAATATCTTGGTCAACAAAACTTATGATCCCAATTAAGTTTCAGGGATATCTAAGTATGAATTAACGGTACTTATTTATATGTAACTAAAGTAAGTACTGTCTTTGACCTCTGATATTGGAAAATATCGACTATTTCGATTGTAGGTACAACAGATTCCCATCCCAAACAATTCTGAGGATTTTTACATAATCTTAGACGAAAAAAAATTTTCTCCCATCTATCTCTATAGTTTATAAGACAACATACCACAGGCAAACTCCTTGCATCCGCTAGGCGTAGTTTTCTGCTTAAGTATTTGGCCGTATCCACATTCCATCTTCTTAGGCTCCTCACACAATGCTTGAGGTTTTTGTACTGTAAAGAATATAACAAATATTAAAACACAGATACACCCGGGCCTTATAAAAAAAAACTACAAGTGTACAAGTCGACAATATTGTCACGTTGTAGAGAATGTATTACATGCACAATAATTACATACATATCAGATCTACAAGTTAACAATGTACAAAAAAATCACACTTAAAAACGCGTAACAAAAAACATGGTGCTTATGTCAAATTTAGATTTATTTCTATAATTTTGTTGAAAATAAATAATACTAATTTGTCGCTTATTATGTTTTCTGGTACACAAACTTGTTAAATCTACAGTCTTGTAACTGTAACTTTTTTGATATAGGGCCCTGGCTTGTGGTATGGAACAAATGCATCAAGCATCTGTGAATCAAAAACAAAAGATTAACAGTGAAATATATGCAGAGACGCTGTTAGCTATGTATTAATTAAATCACCCTCTACAGCGCCATCTAACGGACAGTCTGGTAAACTCGCCACACAAGTACTCCGGGATAGCAAGCGCCAGGCTGTGAGATGTGGTAAGAAGAAGAAGTTCCTCCCCTTCATGCGCGCACACGGGCACGAAACTATTCATGCGCACTACACAATGAGCGTGCTACTTATAGATTCTACGTCAGCACACCGTTAGCGCGATGTAGCAATTGACTCGCTCGCTACAGCGCCATCTAACGGACAATTGTGTAAACTCACCGCACAAGTACTCCGGACAGCAAGCGCCAGGTCGTGGTGTAGTGAGGAGTTCTTCTCCTTGCGCGCACACGGGCACGGAGCACGTCATTTTCGTGCACGACACGTGCGCGACGCGCTCGCCCTCCAGCTTGCTGCATGTGCATTTACTGCACGCGTCTTCCTGAAATTGCAAATTAGTTAGGAATAGGGTATTGTCTTACTAGTCAAATCAGTTTCTTTTTAACAATGTTACACAATGACATCACGGTCAACTCACCTACTTTTCTTACTTCAATCCTATTGGTCCTATTAGCCATTCAGCGTGGCAACGCAGCTGGCATATTTGGAACATTTGGGCCAGGTAGGGAACAGTTCGGGACTTAAAAGGAAATTTTTGACGGGACTAGTTTGTGATTAATAAGTTTTTATATACTAAGTGTATACAGTTTAGGTTTAATAGGTTAGTTTTAATTTTATAATATTGTAATTTTATTTATTATAATTATTTTCAGTTCATCCTATTGGTTAAATAGAAATTGTGTTTAAAAATAACTGCTATCTATGTTTTTCTAATAATTCTCTGGTGTTTTATTTCATGTATGGTGTGAAATCATTTATTTTAAATACAGGTTAATACCCTATTGTTCGGTTTATTCCCTGCCGTTTCGTTTCGCCATCCCTCTACGCGATTTCATTTCCACCTTCACCATTTAGATGGTCGGCAGTCCTAAATTGCGTGTTTCTGCAGAAACTTCCTGCCTCGCACAGTTAACCTGTTGTCATCTTCAAGAAAACGGGACGGCAACGCACTTACAAATCCTCTGGTGTTGCAGATATCCATGGGCGACCTCTTATATCATTAAAAAGTTATAAACTTCAAAACTATTACGATATTGAAAAAAAGCTTCTACCTATTTTTGTTTACTTACTTGCCACTCGTCTCCTGCGTAGTGTTCCTTGTTGGCATCACAAGGGAAACATTTCGTTGGCTCTATACAACTGTTCTCTACTCGAACCTGATAAAACAAGTACACAATTTAGTTATAATTCACATACTTATCACTATATAGTATAAAAAAAACATTACCCTCCTCCTTTGGCAGTCGGGTAACAAAGTAGCTTTCCGCTCTGTATGTATGTCTGTCCCTATGTATGCTAAGATCTATAAAACTAGGCAACGGATTTATGCGGTTTTTTTAATAGATAGAGTGATTCAAGAGGAAGGTTTATATGTATAATTTGTAAAGGTTTTATGTAAATTAGTTTAACTACCCGTGCGAAGCCGGGGCGGGTCGCTAGTAGTAGGTATAAAATGTAGTCTAAGTCTATGAAGGTGCTTAACCCTTTGAACACAAATAATGCTTAAAACAGGGGTCGGAAACCGGTATTTGCTCCATACAAAAATACCGGTATTATTACGTTCTTTTTCGTTCTTTTGTTTATAATTTCATTTTTAATGGGACGTTTTAATAATGCAAAATTGTTTCCTAAATACATCATTCAGTCCTACGTAATGAGCATAAAAAAATTCAAAATATTGGGCTATTTCGGGGTTTTTAAAAAATACCGGTTCCGAGCCCTGGCTTAAAAGCGTCATAGTGTATCATAATAACGCTTCACGCTTTCAAGGTTTAAGTTGGTCAAACCAAATTGTCAGTAAAAAAAAACTATACTCATCCTTTTCTTTTGGGTGCTAGTACTAGTGTAAGACTAATCCCAGGTAGCAAAATGACGTCAAATGACGTCAGCGACGTCATAATGACGTAATAATGCCGTCATTGTGACGTCGCTGACGTCATTTTACGTCATTTTGCTACCTGGGATATATGCTAATATAGTATGATTCTCTCTGTCTATGTTTGAAATGAGACAGTCCTTTGACAAACTATAGCTTAATTCTTTCATCACAGAAGCAATCATCTACTTTCTGGCCACTTCTGTGGGAGCTTGTTTTAGATTTAGGTACATACTAGTATGCACTCCAGGGATGCATGCGCATTGCATCTGTTATGCATAAAACTAACTTTTAATGTTGTAATTTTAATCACAGTAATCAATAAGTACGTATTAGGTAAGATAAAATAATAATAAGAGCGTACCACCAACAAACTGTTACACAGTTTGGCGAAATTTTTGTAACGAAATTAATGTATGTTCTCTTTATATAACAATAAAAATAAAAAAAACTATGAAAACGGATTATATCGCGTATATTGAATTTATAATACATCCCGACGTTTCGAACCCTTTACAGCGTTCGTGGTCAACGGGTGACTGAGGAAAAATTACAAAGTGCAAAAATACCCATATACTAAAATAATGAACAATCATAGACTACAAACTTTAAGGCTGGTTGTACATGCAAAATCGGTTCATAAGGCTAGTTATACACTACAATTATTTTCAAGTAAAGATATATATATATATATACGCGATAAAACGCTACACCACGGACCCGAGAAGATTTAATTCCCTCCTAAATTTTTCCTCAGTCACCCGTTGACCACGAACGCTGTAAAGGGTTCGAAACGTCGGGATGTATTATAAATTCAATATACGCGATATAGTCCGTTTTCATAGTTTTATTTCATGAGTAACTATCGCGGTAACCGAAGACAATATTAATAAAAAAAAAACGAGCTTATTATCGCATGTCTTGGGGATCTTTAGTCTTTACTAACTCATCATGGTTCTCGCAGATGTCTTTCTGTGTTCACATAACCGTTACACGAACGGTGGCTCACTGTATAATTAACAATCAACTTTACCAGAAGAACATAAAGTCCACATTACCTTGCCTTCAGGGCAGAAGCAGCCTTCCACAGGTTTCTTGTCGCATTTCTTGGGATCTTTTTTAAATTCGTCATGATTTTCGCAAGTGCGTTCGCAATCCACGCACGGGCGGTACACGAACGGTTCTTGGCTGAAAGAACACGATGTTTAAATATGTGTTCGTACAAGAAGTATATAGGAGCAAATACCTAGGGAATCCATGGTCACTAAAGGAGGCAACTAACAACCTGAAGACTTTGCTAGGCTTCGTGGAGGAGCTGGGGTGGTTAGAGTAGCGCTACCTCGTTTCACGCAAAATAGGCACATTGGATGTCGAGTTGCGGAAAATGCCCAGCAAAACTAGCTAACTAACTAACTGTGTTCGTACAGCCGTTCGTTCGTTCGCCACGGTTTGCCACGGCATTACTGAGTGGGGATCCTTTTTAGCGTCCAAATGTTTTTTTTTTCTCTGCATGCCTTTCTTTTTTATGTACTATGTTGCGGCGTTAAATAAATGTATTTTCTTTCTTTTTTTCTTTACAGTTACTTATATCGTAAATAAAGAGGTACGGTTGACACGTTTTGAGCAGAGTCGAAATGTGAAGCTTGTGATCAATGTTCACATTGACGTATATATTACTTCGTAAAGAAGGACCTTCCGGTCACCAAAAATGGTGCCAGCACAGCGGAAGTGCACAGTGACAGCGGTGTGCTGTGCATCAAGCGTGCAGTCCAGTGCAACCGGTTGCGAACAATCGCGCGCGTGATACGAACTCATCAACCAATCGCGTTGTAACATTCCACTGAGGCACACCAAACGAGAATATTCGGTCGGAATTAAAGCCTGACCAGTAATATATGATCATTGTCAAGGGGGCGCTGTTATTCCCGTATAGGGTGACAGTTCAGTATAGTATGAAAAAATTAGTTCCAGTGAAATTCCGCAACATGGCGCGTGATATATTCCTGGTCAGGCTTTATATGAACGGGCCTATCTTTACTTTTGAAATCTTTCCTTGTGAATGACCAACTATTTAGTTAATTATGTAGTCGAGTTATTTTGCAGACATTTTGTCAGTAGGAAGATTTCTGCCCCAGCGTTGGCCCACCGAAGGCCACTGCAGAATTAAATTATCTACTATAAAAATCAGAGGAATAATAGAAATCTTACCAAGTGCTGGGACAGAGTGTACCTCTCCAGTCAAGACATACTCCCTGTCTGCGACAGGCGCTGGCATAGTTCTCCAGTGTTGAACATAGGTCTGTGGCATTTTCGCAGATGTCCTTTTCGCATGCATCTAAGAACGGCTGTGGATCCACTAACGCATGACACTGTAGAAGAAAGATTTTACTGGTACACTTGCCATCAGATATATCGGAGTGGTCAAAGTTCACAAAAATATATAATCACAGCCTGTTATCAAGACGTAAGACGTTCAATTATTGTTAAGCACCAAGCAGTAAGTTTAAGGCCGTTCCATCGGTTTGCCGCTGTCTTTGTCACATTTCGCAAGAAAGAACGGGAAAGAACATACGCGCCAAGTGTCAATTTTGATCGAATTTTGTCGGTTTTTATTTATTTTAAAAACGTTACCTTACAATATCGAAATTCTAAACCTATGAAATCACTATTTATGTTAAGATTGTTTTTTCTTCTTTTTTTGTTTATCACATAATAAATAACCGAGTAAAGTAGGATTAAGTCCGAGTTAGAGAAGACTTTGGGAATTAATTGTATCGAGCGAAGTGTCATAGTTCGTGTATCGGAAGCTGTGTTGTTTAAGATAATATAGTCAAGAACTACATATATTTTTTCCACGTCTACGAATATCAACGCCTCTTAGGTAAACATGATCATATAAGGAGATTTTTCGCCTTCTAACTTCAGACATACAAGCAAGACTATAACAACATACAAGATTTTAAACTGAAATAAATGTTTTATATTAAAGAAACAACATACAATATAACAAAAATGGATTCTTCAACCCAGGAAATTCCATGCTTACCTCGGTTCCTAATTCCCCCACTTTTCCCTATTGTTGTCTCTATTATGTTTTTCCCGAGGCAATTAGCTAGGACTGACTCAACGATTTCTATGGGTAACCATCTTTCGGCGGTGTCTGGACTCTGACGGCTTACCGCCAACATCGAAAAATTTATAATATCTAGTTAAACCAAGAAAAGCCTGCAGAGATTTTGTCAGCACACGCAGTGCCAGTGTTATTTATACGTCATAATTTCATAGAAGTTTGACGTTTAAAATAACACCTTTCTTGGTCTAACTCTATCTGCCTCTCTATCGTTCGAATATGCAAAAGAGAAGAGACGAAGTAAAAGATTTTCGATTTTTCGATGCTAGTGGTAGTCCATCTGTCACCGATAGATCTAGGGTAGCCAGAACCGTCAGGATAGTTTGCTGCCCTAACTTACCTGTCCAAACTTGTCCTTGTCGAACAGATTGTAGCAGACGTTCTGGTCGGCTGGTGGCGGTACACACTCGGGTTCTGGTGGCGGTGGCTGGTCGCACTGGTCTTGCGGTGACATGCCCAGGGTAGAGAGGGCGGTCGGGGTGGCTTGCCAACTCTTGCCGTACTGAAAATAAGGACAGATTTAAAAGTGGAATGACAATAGTTGATTTCACATAAGTTAATCTGATACGTTCTGGCCTCAATCGGAATTAAAGTAGATGAGGTATTATAGTATATAAATATTACTAGTGTTAGATGTTGAGGATATCTCAAACGGTCTTTTAGTTTTATTTTTAAATATCTGACAAGTGACAGATGGTTTAGCCGCGGTTTTGGACAATAATGACATGGACAGGAGATTAAGTTAAGACACAGAGAAAAACGCAAGTTGTTGGATAAGAGATTTGTATTGTTTTAATTATAGAAAACTCAAAATAAATAATCTATTGTAAACTAATTTGGAGTTTTACACTCATGTCTTTTACTAGTTTGTATATTGGCGTTAGTACTAGAATTTACATTTAGAACATTTTTTTTCACATCGCACTGCACCCACCTTAACTAATTTCTGTTTGGCCCAGTGGTTGACTGGTAGAGAATACCTCAAGGCATTAAGTCCGCCTTTTGTACTCTTTACTTGTTCTTGTGCAATAAAGTTTAAAATAAATAAATGACACTTCACATCAATATAAACACAAACGTGGGCCCCTGTGTCATCGTATACAATCACATAGACTCCATTGTGTGTTATCTGCTAACCTGTTGCCTTAATTGGAATTGGCAAATTGCCTTTTATAATCGCCAATAAGTAGTGTTACAAACATTACAAACAATTATCGAGGGAAAATTCGAGGGAAGAAGAGGGAGAGGTAGACCTAGATATAAATGGATAGATAACATTAAGGACTGGACACTTACAAAAGACGCAGCCACTCTCAGGAGATTAGCAAAGACCAGAAAGCTGAATGCCATGCTGACCGCCGACGCCCATTAGATGGGCATGGCACCAAAAGAAGAAGAAAAATAAATAGTGGGTCCTGCCCAAGAGTTTACGCAATATTACTATACTCACCAGTTCAAAATCGCCTGTAAGAGTGCCGTTGCTAGTGACTAATGCTTCCTGGTAGCCAGCGCAGACACCACACAGGCCCTCCGTAGCATTCGCGTACACGTGTGAAGGCACGCGGATGCCAAACTCCATCTTGGCATTCAACACCATTAGCTAAAAAAAAAACGATTTAATAAAAAACACTAGAATTTGAGAATAAGAAATGGGTACTTCATTCAAAAACACGAAAACAGAAGAAAAACTATACATAGAAAGTGCCACGAAATGGTCTCATCTCAGCATGATGCTAGCGCCTTACAGCACTGAGGGTCTAAGATAACAATCGTTTGCAGAAAACGAAATTAATGTAACTAAGATAAACATAATTAATGTATGGAAATGAAAGCGTTTCGTTTTCTGAGGAGACCTCTCTCTCTCTCCTTAGCATTATTATTCCCATCTGATTGTGGGATCTGCTTTTCTTGTCCTTTCTCTCCACTTCGCACGATCGGCCGTGTCGCCTACCGAAACATCGCAGGCCCTCATGTCTTTTGCTATGGTATCTGCCCATAGCAAGAGAGGAAGAGGATGAGATCATCTTCAGTCTTCCTCTTCCTCTGGACCCAGCAATGTTCAGATCCATAGCAACATGATGTAATCAGGTCTTCTTTTTACTTGTCTAAACCATCTCAGTCGACTCACACACTCGTTTTCTGATGAGACCATCAGGTGAAAAGATTTTAATGCTCGGAGTACCTAATCGTGTGCCGAGCGAATTGCACGGATTCAACACTGAGAAGTTAGAAACGGGCGTAAGATAAATTTACCTCCATAAACGCGTCGTGTAGCTTCACAACAACGTCTTGTTTGTTGATAATGCTGACGGTCACCCACTCTTTTATCACGGGGTACTTGAATATTACACTGTTGCCGAAACTGGTCACCAGCTGCAAATACAACATCGATTAAAGATGCAAAGTTTTTTAGGGTTCCGTACCCAAAGGGTAAAAACGGGACCCTATTACTAAGACGCTGTCCGTCTGTCTGTCACCAGGCTGTATCTCATGAGCCGTGATAGCTAGACAGTTGAAGTTTTCACAGATGATGTATTTCTGTTGCCGCTATAACAATAAATACTAAAAAGTACGGAACCCTCGGTGGGCGAGTCCGACTCGCACTTGACCGGTTTATTTTATACCACATCGGTGGCACACAAACATACGGGCCGCTATAATATAACTGCTTAACATTAGGAGCACTCTGTTTTTAGAGCCCATACTGTAGCCCCTCAGGAACACCTTCGGCAGGGAGCTCATTCCACAGCCGGAGCGCCCGCGGGAGGAAATTCCTCTTAAAACGCATACTGCTAGTTTAGTAGAACTTTTTAAAACTTCATATTAGTTTGTTATTAGAGTTTTGAATGATTCACGGTTAGTTTCACTAGAATAATACAAAAGGTAATCACGGTCTATATCCCGGTCAATATAAGTCTAGTTTGTTATTATTTAAACACAAATATCGACGATACACTTAAAAATACTGACATTAATAATTGACTCTGTGTCTCTCGTACTCTCATCGTTACGTATAACCGGGGCTAAAATTATTAAGCTATGGGCTAAGTAACCGAAATGATGAATCTTTTAAATGTGCTTATTTTTCGTATTTATCTTATTTCTCAGCCGGTTTTTTAGTGACTAGCGATACCGAGGGGTTACCACAGAAGAACATAAAAAAATGAATTATTAAAACACCCTCCTGTTGTCATACTGGTAAATGTTAGCAGACGAGAGTTACCTTGTTAGTGACAGGATCCTTGGTGACATGGATGACGTTCTTTTCATAAATGACGTGCACTGATTTGGTGCAGGTAGCGGTGGCTTTTCCTTCGCAAGGTCCGTTAGTAGCGTAAACCTTCCAAAAATACAAAAGAGGTTTTTTAAGAAAACAAAAAATAAATAAAAACTATATGACCCACGTGGGATTGGACCCGCCACAGCGGCTCCACTGGAGCCAAGGGCCTGACACTCTTTGATAGAGAAAGATAGTCTTATTGCGATTCCTATAAGAGGAAAGAGAAAATAGTGCCATGCTTTGTCCTAATCACCGACCGGGTTTTTTTTCATGGTCGGGTTATGGCAGCATAGGTAGGAGGCGATGGCGAAATACCGAAATTTAAAAGAGTGAAAGAGAAAAAGGATTATGCTGCTATACATTAACCTGTCAATACATGAATATGTCTTTCTCTTACATCACTCGCTCGGTTTCATGTCTATAGGTATACTAAGCTATACTACTATACCTATACTATGTCTATGACTGGAGCCAATGCTTTTAACCAAAGAGATAGATTAGATTAGATGATATGATAGAAGATAATTTGTGCTTCTAATTTGAAAGCTGATGGAATAGGGGATATTACTGCAATGTTCTGCCACCAGAGTGCAGGACTAGCCTTTTTAGTAAATAGAGTAACTTATACATACTGTACCTTTAACAGGTTTTTGACAAGTTTTCAGAGATAATAAAATATGACATTGATGCATCAAGGCGGTTTGTTTGCAGAGGACCTACCGGGAAACGCGAATCCGAAAATTGCCTCTTTATCGCTCGAATATGCAAGAGTGACAGAGATATATGTTAGATAAAGAAATCTTCTTGTTTCACAATAGACCCTCAGATTGTGGTAGTGGCGCCCCCTACGCAGAGTTTCGCGTAATATTCCCTATTGGCGCTGTATGGCTCTGTCCATTATGCGGCAACGCTGGTTGTCAAAAGTTGACGTTTGACAATTCAGTTACCACAAAACGAACGGTGTAGGGTATTTTTAGTCAAAATAGTCCGGAACTCGAGAAAGGACCCACCTCGTACTTATGTTGTCCCGTTTCGTTCCTATCTCTAGAAGCGAGATAAGTGCAGTTGCCGAGGCAGGGCATGTCGTCTCCCTCGAACGTGGTGTATTGGGCCGGTGAGCCTAAACCATGGCAGTTACCTAGAAAAAAAAAATAGAATGAAAATCTTGCCTTTAATTTACGTACACGAGATTTGACTACAGAACTTGTCAAATTGCAGATTATTTCCAAAAGGATGGAAAAGTTCTCAAGTATTATAACATTTAAAACTTTCGCGTTTTGAACGCATATTAAATCACATTTACAATCGGGTCTATCGCGAATTGATTTTTATTCGCGATAGACCCGATTGTAAATGTGATTTAATATGTTCTCAAGTATTACTATTTACTACAAGATTTCAAAGAAACCAATGAAGTTACGAGTACCATAGGAATTTTGAGAAATTATAGAGTTTTTTTAAGTGGGAAGCTTCGCGATTTCGAATCAGCACATGAGAAGATTTGACTACAGACTTTGGTAATAAATATAGATTTTTGATTTTACATTTAATAGAAGCATTGTCTGAGCATCGATCATGTCTGTCGAGTGCTACTTGTCATCTACACACTTATCCCCCTTTTTTCAGTTTTCCCTTAGGACAATAGCAACCAGGGAAGCATTGTCCGGGCTGCGTGGAGCATGCTTGACTGTTGCTGTTTATCTAACATGTTGGCTAAGTACTCACAGTCCAAACACTCCTGTGGTGTAACACACTTATCCCCCTTTCTGAGTTTTCCTTGAGGGCAGTAACAACCAGGGAAGCATTGTCCGGGCTGCGTGGAGCATGCTTGACTGTTGCTGTTTATCTAACATGTTGGCTAAGTACTCACAGTCCAAACACTCCTGTGGTGTAACACACTTATCCCCCTTTCTGAGTTTTCCTTGAGGGCAGTAACAACCAGGGAAGCATTGTCCGGGCTGCGTGGAGCATGCTTGACTGTTGCTGTTTATCTAACATGTTGGCTAAGTACTCACAGTCCAAACACTCCTGTGGTGTAACACACTTATCCCCCTTTCTGAGTTTTCCTTGAGGGCAGTAACAACCAGGGAAGCATTGTCCAGGCTGCGTGGAGCATGCTTGACTGTTGCTGTTTATCTAACATGTTGGCTAAGTACTCACAGTCCAAACACTCCTGTGGTGTAACACACTTATCCCCCTTTCTGAGTTTTCCTTGAGGGCAGTAACAACCAGGGAAGCATTGTCCAGGCTGCGTGGGGAATGCTTGACTGTTGCTGTTTATCTAACATGTTGGCTAAGTACTCACAGTCCAAACACTCCTGTGGTGTAACACACTTATCCCCCTTTCTGAGTTTTCCTTGAGGGCAGTAACAACCAAGGAAGCATTGTCCAGGCTGCGTGGGGAATGCTTGACTGTTGCTGTTTATCTAACATGTTGGCTAAGTACTCACAGTCCAAACACTCCTGTGGTGTAACACACTTATCCCCCTTTCTGAGTTTTCCTTGAGGGCAATAACAACCAGGGAAGCATTGTCCAGGCTGCGTGGAGCATGCTTGACTGTTGCTGTTTATCTAACATGTTGGCTAAGTACTCACAGTCCAAACACTCCTGTGGTGTAACACACTTATCCCCCTTTCTGAGTTTTCCTTGAGGGCAGTAACAACCAGGGAAGCATTGTCCAGGCTGCGTGGGGAATGCTTGACTGTTGCTGTTTATCTAACATGTTGGCTAAGTACTCACAGTCCAAACACTCCTGTGGTGCAACACACTTATCCCCCTTTCTGAGTTTTCCTTGAGGGCAGTAACAACCAGGGAAGCATTGTCCGGGCTGCGTGGAGCATGCTTGACTGTTGCTGTTTATCTAACATGTTGGCTAAGTACTCACAGTCCAAACACTCCTGTGGTGTAACACACTTATCCCCCTTTCTGAGTTTTCCTTGAGGGCAGTAACAACCAGGGAAGCATTGTCCAGGCTGCGTGGAGCATGCTTGACTGTTGCTGTTTATCTAACATGTTGGCTAAGTACTCACAGTCCAAACACTCCTGTGGTGTAACACACTTATCCCCCTTTCTGAGTTTTCCTTGAGGGCAGTAACAACCAGGGAAGCATTGTCCAGGCTGCGTGGGGAATGCTTGACTGTTGCTGTTTATCTAACATGTTGGCTAAGTACTCACAGTCCAAACACTCCTGTGGTGTAACCACGAATTAATAAACTAGTGGATGTGAAATGACTCCTATTTAGTATGAAAACCAGTGTCGCTAAACTCACACATTCATAGCCACGTTAAAATACGTCACACACTTACAAAATTGCTCTGATTCGTAGCAACTTTCCATACCAAAAAGTTATTACCGGTGGACATTTCTCGAACGAATATCAACTGTAGGCTACATGAGTGACGGTTTAAATTATAATGTCAAAGCTATATGACATACGACTCTTTCATTATCTCATTCATCTCACAAAAGCTCGCTCAACGTTCACCTAATACAACTACTCAACACCAGATGGCGTTATTTTATATAATTTTAAAATCACTTACTTAACAGGCGAGAAAAGGGCTAAAAAAACAGTATAAGTAAGGTCTAATTACGCATGGTTTGTTACGGATCTCACGGTCACGTTACACTGGTGTTTTCGAGACCTCTACACGCCTGCGAGTAGCTAACCGTTGGAACTTCTTTCCATTCGACGATATAGGGAGGGGACAGTGTAATCGGAGTGTTTTATCGATATGTGTGTGTTCAGTTAGGTATTGATATTTCATTACCGTATGTTTTAACACATTTAGATGATACTTTATTTATGATTATAATATAGGTAGTGATAATCGTGATTGTATGAAAAATAATATGTAGTACAGTACAACAAATATCTAACTAGAAATTTGTTTCTTATTAATTGACCAACTAGGTTGTTAATGTGAACATTAAATATATCTTAAAGTCAAACAGATAAAATCATAGTTCTTTAAAGGTTTATTAACTCGGTATTGCTGTTATTTTGTGATCACAAATCTGCAATTACTTACATACAGGGACCGGCCCGCTATCCCTTATCGGGGTTTTATAAGGGTATTGCATAAGGCTTAACTCACCATACCCTTTGCCAGACGAAACCCTTTGTTTTGCTTTTAAAAACCCTTATATAAAACTACCACATTTGAGTAATCGGTAGCCCAATACCCTTACAAAACCCTTATCATCCGCTCACCAACACCTTGCATATTGCTTATAAGGGTTAGCCTTATAAAGGGCTTCCATTTTAGTAAATAAGCGTGCTAATTTAAGTCGTCTACCTTGTTCATAAAGCACACATTACTTCGAATCCGAGCGATCGTCGGCGGCGACGGCGGCGTTCTTTGACTAGGCACGTATTTTCTTTCCTTTTCATACACTACCGTAGATATATACTAATCCTGTCTCTTTCACGCAAAGGGAAACCTTTATAAAAAGCGCTTAAAGATAAGGGTAACCCTTATTAGCTTTTCGGTAAGGGTTAGTCAAAGGTAAGGGTATGAATGGGCTTGCAGTTCAAAAGGGACAGTCTTTCAATGTGTTAGCCGTGTTTAAGTGTCGCCCATTGAAAGGGTTTTATCGCGGAAAGGGTTGTCCGGTCCCTGCTTACATAGGTAAGTATTCGTCTTTAACAATATATTTACTTGTAGCAGCATTTAAGGCCAATCTAGACGGGACAACCTGATTAAATTGTCAAATTAATTGTATGGTGTGAAAGCATACATGAAACTGGCTCATAGATCCCACTTGATTTGATTGTAAGATTGTGACCTATCAAATCAGGAAGGGGGGCGGCAAAATTCCAATATTTCACGCTAGTTTGCGTGGTACGGAACACTTTTTATTAATTAAGTGAGCCCGAATGTCACTAATAATTACTAAATTAGTAACTAAGTTTTAGGCGTGTGGACGCTAGATGAGATGTATGGCAATTTTATCCCCAGAAATCTTTCTCTAAGAAATGCTCCTAGCAAATGGTGCTATATTTTTGCGGAAACTAATTTTCTTGCCCAGTAGCATTGACCCATTTATTTTTAATATCGGCATCTTGTGGTAACCTACAATAATTAATAATAAAGAAATAGAAAATATAAAACGTTTATTCATGGCACATCGCATGCATTGTACGCATAAGTGCATTAAGTACCTAGTCTAATTATATTAACGATGAAAATATGATGGGTGTAAAAAACAAAAACGTATGTAAAGGAATACGAAGGTTTGAAAGGTTGCCATGAAATGACCCCGACTTAACTTAGTGCTTGATGACCAGAGCTGCCATATTTACTAAGACATTGATTATCCCAAATAATAATTAGAAACGTGTCTAAAATAATAATTTATTACCGAACTACCAAACATCAAACTTGAAATATCGTAACTAACTTTATCGATATAAATATCGACATTGCGCAGCATCTGAGTAGCGAAGTTATTTGACATTTAGGATAGCGAATATTCCAGATAAACGTAAAGAATAGTGACAAAGGATTGTGAACTCTAAGTTCTAACTGATAAAATATAGATTTACTTAACGAACATTCGTAAATAATGCAATAGAAACAGATTTTTCGTATTTATCGGATTATATTTAAATAAATAACCACCGGTGATAGGAAATACCTCCACGTGAAAGATTTTTTAAACCGCTGTGATTTCTGCAGCTTAATACTGCACAATACGGCATTTTAAATTTAATTATCAATTTTTGTTAGACGAGCGTACGTACGACGTGAATGTCATTCGAGCATGAAGTTTACACAACAACTGAGCATAGTCTGTGCATAAAGTGAGTCGGTCGCTACTAACTGTCGGATAGACGGGAACGCCCACTTGCCATCTCCATCCTACTCCGTGGGTGTAACACACTTATCCCCCTTTCTGAGTTTTCCTTGAGGGCAGTAACAACCAAGGAAGCATTGTCCAGGCTGCGTGGGGAATGCTTGACTGTTGCTGTTCATCTAACATGTTGGCTAAGTACTCACAGTCCAAACACTCCTGTGGTGTAACACACTTATCCCCCTTTCTGAGTTTTCCTTGAGGGCAGTAACAACCAGGGAAGCATTGTCCAGGCTGCGTGGAGCATGCTTGACTGTTGCTGTTTATCTAACATGTTGGCTAAGTACTCACAGTCCAAACACTCCTGTGGTGTAACACACTTATCCCCCTTTCTGAGTTTTCCTTGAGGGCAGTAACAACCAGGGAAGCATTGTCCAGGCTGCGTGGGGAATGCTTGACTGTTGCTGTTTATCTAACATGTTGGCTAAGTACTCACAGTCCAAACACTCCTGTGGTGTAACACACTTATCCCCCTTTCTGAGTTTTCCTTGAGGGCAGTAACAACCAGGGAAGCATTGTCCAGGCTGCGTGGAGCATGCTTGACTGTTGCTGTCTATCTAACATGTTGGCTAAGTACTCACAGTCCAAACACTCCTGTGGTGTAACACACTTATCCCCCTTTCTGAGTTTTCCTTGAGGGCAGTAACAACCAGGGAAGCATTGTCCAGGCTGCGTGGAGCATGCTTGACTGTTGCTGTCTATCTAACATGTTGGCTAAGTACTCACAGTCCAAACACTCCTGTGGTGTAACACACTTATCCCCCTTTCTGAGTTTTCCTTGAGGGCAGTAACAACCAGGGAAGCATTGTCCAGGCTGCGTGGAGCATGCTTGACTGTTGCTGTTTATCTAACATGTTGGCTAAGTACTCACAGTCCAAACACTCCTGTGGTGTAACACACTTATCCCCCTTTCTGAGTTTTCCTTGAGGGCAGTAACAACCAGGGAAGCATTGTCCAGGCTGCGTGGAGCATGCTTGACTGTTGCTGTTTATCTAACATGTTGGCTAAGTACTCACAGTCCAAACACTCCTGTGGTGTAACACACTTATCCCCCTTTCTGAGTTTTCCTTGAGGGCAGTAACAACCAGGGAAGCATTGTCCAGGCTGCGTGGGGAATGCTTGACTGTTGCTGTTTATCTAACATGTTGGCTAAGTACTCACAGTCCAAACACTCCTGTGGTGTAACACACTTATCCCCCTTTCTGAGTTTTCCTTGAGGGCAGTAACAACCAGGGAAGCATTGTCCAGGCTGCGTGGAGCATGCTTGACTGTTGCTGTCTATCTAACATGTTGGCTAAGTACTCACAGTCCAAACACTCCTGTGGTGTAACACACTTATCCCCCTTTCTGAGTTTTCCTTGAGGGCAGTAACAACCAGGGAAGCATTGTCCAGGCTGCGTGGAGCATGCTTGACTGTTGCTGTCTATCTAACATGTTGGCTAAGTACTCACAGTCCAAACACTCCTGTGGTGTAACACACTTATCCCCCTTTCTGAGTTTTCCTTGAGGGCAGTAACAACCAGGGAAGCATTGTCCGGGCTGCGTGGAGCATGCTTGACTGTTGCTGTTTATCTAACATGTTGGCTAAGTACTCACAGTCCAAACACTCCTGTGGTGTAACACACTTATCCCCCTTTCTGAGTTTTCCTTGAGGGCAGTAACAACCAGGGAAGCATTGTCCGGGCTGCGAGGAGCATGTTTGTCGGTTGCTGCTCGTCGAGCATGTTGGCTCGCAGGTCTTGCTGTAGCAGTCGTAGTGGACAAGAGGAGCTGGGCAGTCAGCGGCTGAAACAAGAACGGGTAGAAATGACACATAACTATTAAATTAAAATTTTTAAAAACCCCTTACGCTATATGCTAAAAAACCGGGCAAGTGCGAGTCGGACTCGCGCACCGAGGGTTCCGTACTTTTTAGTATTTGTTGTTATAGCGGCAACAGAAATACATCATCTGTGAAAATTTCAACTGTCTAGCTATCACGGTTCATGAGATACAGCCTGATGACAGACAGACAGACGGACAGCGGAGTCTTAGTAATAGGGTCCCGTTTTTACCCTTTGGGTACGGAACCCTGAAAACTATTTCATGACAGAAATGTCTTACATAATTTTGGAAAAGACCTGATACTCTTCAAACTGCTGGATCCAAGTCTATCAGCTGCTAGACATTCAGCCACCATCTTCTCCACCAGGAGACACCTGCACTCTTCATCTGTACGTTGCCTGCCGTCGATTATGGGCTCTGTGCATTTTCGGAGCTTAGAACTAGTAGTATGACATACGTACGACAGTTCAAATTCATCCTCCACGCCGCAATATCCAAGTCCTTATCAGCTGCTAGACACTCCGCCACCATTTTCTCAACCAGGAGACACCGGCACTCCTCCTCAGTACGTTGTTTGCCGTCAACCATCAGTTCTGTGCATTTGCAGAGCTTCTCCAGGCAGATGTTGCGCCATAAGTCCAGGTTGAGGACCTTTGCACATTTCGAGAGAGGTTCTTTGCTGTTGAGGAAAGTATCGTTTAGTTACCCTCTTGAGTTCTAATATTCATATTCATAATTTATTGATAAAGGTAATTGTTTACACGTCAAGATTAGGTACATAATATTTGATTACATTTAACTAAATGTAAATTATCCGTACAATACAAATGTCAATCATAATAAATTTAATAGAATTTTACAAAAAAATAATGGTAAACATAAAATTCACATGTATAATATCTAGCGTACACATGTACTTTACATATTTATATTGTGTCGATGACATTTTATCGAAAAATTCGTCGACGGTGTAGCAGGTCATTTCTAATAGCATTTTTTTTTTAATTTTATTAGCAAATGTGACGTCACTAGGGCCATCTCTGATGTCGGCAGGTAACGCGTTGAATAGCTTGACTCCTAAGACATAGACGGATTTCTTGGCTTTAGCGGTAGTATGGGGCGGGATCAAAAGCAGATTTCCCCCGCGCGTGCATAATGCATTGAATAAAAGCATTATAGGTTATTTTTTCTTGTCACTTACGTAATGACGTCACACAAGTCCCAGGCTCGCTTCTGCTTCTCAGGCGGGATGACTTTAGTCTCACAAGCCTTTGGTGATAGTCCGGGTTTAGCCCAGCTTCGTCCAAACTCGTCCACACTGGACGCTTGCCCACCGTTGGGCATTCGGCGATCGTTGGAGGCGATACCGTCGTAGAAGCCGCAGAGACCGTCTACGTGGTTCAGGTGGGATTTGTAAACCTGATGAAGAATGAGGATTAATTTTCACAGCAAAACCGTATGCTAACAAAAATACATTTTTAAAAATAGAATAATGCGAAATTCTAAGTGCTACTGGAACACTGTTCAGTTGCTCTACCCAAATAAGCTACCGAAGCTTTTTCGAACCCAGTGAATTATTATTTTTTATATGGGCAGCACATTGTTACCGATAATTTATTAGATATAGTTGGTCAAACCAGATTGGCAGTAAATAAGAACAAAAAAAACTATACTCATCCTTTTCTTTTCGGTGCTAGTACTAGTGTAAGACAAAGATAGTATGATTCTCTCTGTCTATGTTTGAAATGAGACAGTATTTTGACAAACTATATACTCGTAAGACGTAATTTATTTTTACGTAAACGTCGTTACGCTCCTCTCTCAAGTATGAAGAGTGATCGAACATATCGAACCATCCACCACATGGAGCACAAATTAAGGCCTCCACAGACGATACGCCTTGCATTGGGGTAAACAGACACGAACAGAGCCTAACAGAGGTAACGGGAAACTTATCGGGTTTATGTATTTTATAACGATATAAAAAGTGACGAAGCCCTCCAGTGGTGAAGGCCGGATTCGAACCGGCGCCTTTAGCTATCGCGGCTAACGCCATGAACCCCTAAGCCACCCCGCCACGGCGGTGCCCGTCCGAATTTCTCGACTATATGCCATCTTAGTAAGACTAGGCGTCTTTGACCAGCTCTAAGGGCAAGCAGTGCGCGCTTGCACCTCCTAAACGAACTCCTTACGGATTTACGTTGTAGCGAGAGAGACTGGTGCTGCCATCTTTGTTCCCAAACTTGTTCTTAAATAAATTTAATTTAATTATGAATGAAATAAAACTATGAAAACGGATTATATCGCGTATATTGAATTTATAATACATCCCGACGTTTCGAACTCTTTACAGCGTTCGTGGTCAACGGGTGACTGAGGAAAAATTACAAAATGCAAAAATACCCACATACTAAAATAATGAACAATCATAGACTACAAACTTTAAGGCTGGTTGTACATGCAAAATCGGTTCATAAGGCTAGTTATACACTATAATTATTTTTCAAGTAAAGATATATATATATATATACGCGATAAAAAAAAAAAAAAAAAAAAAAAAAAAAAAAAAAAAAAAAAAAAAAAAAGTAAAGAGTTCGAAACGTCGGGATGTATTATAAATTCAATATACGCGATATAATCCGTTTTCATAGTTTTATTTCATGAGTAACTATCGCGGTAACCGAAGACAATATTAATTATGAATCATTATGAAGTCTGAAATAAACTTTTTTTTTATAAAACTGTCTCAAATTCTCATTGTCACTCACCCCAACTTTAACATCCCCATCAGTATTATACAGCACCACAAAATTATATTTCCTGCTCTTGATCGCCAAACCATTCCCCAACTTGCTGATATCAAAGCTGTTCTTCTGGAAGCATATCTCGTTGGTTTGCTCGACGGTGTACTCGAAGTTGTCATACTCTATCATGAGGTTGGGCTTCACGAGGATGAGCTGGTCGTCTTGGCTGACTAGGAGGTGGTTGGAGCAACCGTCGACGCGGCATTTCTTGCGAACTAGGGAAAAAATTGAAACGAAACTAAAATAGGGATGATGACACATGTTGAATTTTATAACAAAATCTAGTAACATAGATAGCAAATGAGTAATTTATCACAATAATGTAGACATAAAAATGATATATGGAAATAATACAAAAATACAGGACTTGAAAGTTTCAAAATTTAAGTAATTTTTCAACTTCCAAAAAGGAAAAAAGTAAGGGTAACGTTCGATTAAGGAATCGAAAAACTATATACATAAACGCAATATTTCACCGACAAAAACGCAATTTTCTTATTTTGTCCATACATTCAAAATAGGCTCTCAGTGAACTTGACGTCACGTTCATTTATCATTTTATTAGAAGCGTTTCGCGAGTGAAGTACGACTGTCGGACTTTGACTATTATTTCTGACTTTTGTATTGCTTTAATGCAATGGGTCCCATATAGAAAATTGATTCTAAAAATAAACCTGATCGATTGATACCATTAATGAAAATTTGTCATCTAGCCTATTCGTACATTTATATACGTGTTATAAATACACAACTCCTAGTCCTTTAAGACGAAAGTGGAGGACCAGTGCGAAATCGCTTTTTCATACAAACGTACTCCACATTTTCCTCTCTGGATATTAACATTATTGAAAATATTTAGACACAATTTGTTGTATATCACAGCTATGCCCCTACTTTAAATTTTTTGAATTTTTAATTATTATAAGAGTTAGGACCATTTAAAAATCTGTATGAAATCTGTTTTTCGAAATCGAAAAAAGTCAAACGTAGGTGTTCGATTGATAAAGCAAAAGATTTGACGCCGTCTTGACAAGAAGTCACGGAAGATAATTTCGTTTCATTACCACATCGCAACTCGCAATCACCATAGATATTTGTACAAAAAAACAGGGTGTTCAAACTAAGTGGATGCTCGAGAAGGGCAACCAGCTGAGCGTGCGGCACGGCATCTAATCTATGAGGATAGAACCAAACGGAGACGCCACGTCTGTTATTTTCTGCACAAAAAAGTCTGCCGATTTTTCGGGGCAGGAAAACGTCAAATGTATACGTATCAAAATAGTCAGATAAACGTCAGTCCATACATGTTGTTGGCCGACTATTTTCGACAGAGGTGAACGCCTGTATTGGCTACTCCGTTTGTTTATATCCTCCTAGCGTCTAATGGATAAAAAAATGTCAAAGCAATGCGACCATCGTTCTAATTTATTCTTCATGGCAAGCTGTTCAAATCCCTTGAAAGGCCGACCGAATCTGCATCGAGGCCGCACACTTATAAAATACTCACGGATGATAGTCCAGTCCCCGAAGGTAGTCTCGCGGGCCAGCATGTGGTAGCATATATCGTATTTGTACTCGGAGCCGTCGAAGGTGGTGAACGTGCGTCCCGTAACGTTGCAAAATACGGGACGTTCTGGAGGAGGCACGCAGCCGTATCTGTTAAGTTAGATAATTAAATAGTAGGTATAAATCGTCAACCAAGCAAAACTCACTAATTACTGATAAATAATTAAACAAAAATCAACCGGAATCAATTCGGATAATAATACGGTTCACTAGGGCTATGCACTTGTGGTGGTACTTAGTGACTATTGCTTGTCACCCGACGAAATGCTTATTACTTTTTATTAGTACACAAATACAATTTGAAAGTTTCCCAACGGAATTTTTTAAAGGTTTCCAGGATCTGTTCAAGATTATATCCAAGTGACTCAATAAGTGGAAAACGCTTGGCAGGGTCGCCTTGTCGAGGGTGAAACTGGGGTTTTGGCTTTACGAAGCTCGATAACGCATGTGATTTTTGACACATTGTGGCATTTGATCGATTCGTTGTATCTCTGTAGGTGGCAATGAACCGAAAATCGACTGGAATTGGTGACATACAGATGCCTGAGCTTTAAACAGAGTCCATTAGTATATCTGGTATGTACGCAGGAAATGTAACTTACTGAGGGCATTCGTTGGCTACAGCAACAGCCTCCAATCTCAGCGAGTATCCCGGCGGACAGACGGGGGTGGAGCAGATGTGCGGGGCGCGGGTGACGCCGGGGCGGAGGGCAGGTAGTTTCGGAATGCATCGGAACTGTTGGCATTCTTTGGTGGTGTTGGGTGCAGACGTTGGCAGGGTCGCCTTGTCGAGGGTGAAGCTTTGGGATTGTGAAGAACCTGTGGACAGAGGGATACACAGATAGTTAGATAGAGTTAGACCAAGAAAAGTCTGCAGAGATTTTGACAGCACACGCAGTGCCAGTGTTATTTATACGTCATAATTTTATTGAAGTTTGACGTTTAAAATAACACCTGCACTGCGTGTGGTGTCAAAATCTCTGCAGACTTTTCTTGGTCTAACTCTATAAACTTTGTTGTGCATGGTGATTATAAACAATTAGAGAGACAAAAGTACCAAAAAATCAAAACACTATTTATAATTAATTGGATATATCTGTATATATATATCTAATTCGGAGATAACTTTTAAAGAGAGTATTAGGATATATATTTGCAATCCACCGCACATAATCAGGTACGTAACAAGTGTTCCATAAAAATGATCCTTCATTCTTTATAAATCCAAACAGTAGATCTAACATAAATTGTGGTTATCAATAAGCGCAAGAAACAGACAAAAGTTAATGGGTCATACAAACAGAAAAATTTAAGTTGCCTCGTCAGCACTGGTCTTGAAAAGGGCACAAAAAAAAAGAAATATCGTAAGATCGTCAGGAACTTTGTACAACTCACCGCCACCATATCCACCTTTCGTGTATCCACCCTTCGTAAATCCGCCTTTCGCATATCCACCCTTCGCGTATCCACCTCTAGAACCTCCCTTAGCATATCCAGTTTGATATCGCCTGTAAGACTGTCGGGGACGTGGTGGGGGCAGATCGGAGGTGGATGAAGTGGTGTAGCGGGAGGCGATTAGGCGGACTAGGTAACCGGGCGGGCATTTTACTTCTTCGCATTCGATAGCTGGTAAAAAAAAAAAAAAAAAAGTACATAACACAATTCGATGTGATAAATAAGCTGATAGGTGTATTAAATAAGCGCTGGTGGCCTAGCGGTAAGAGCGTGCGACTTTCAATCCGGAGGTCGCGGGTTCAAACCCCCGGCTCGTACCAATGAGTTTTTCGGAACTTATGTACGGAATATCATTTGATATTTATACCAGTCGCTTTTCGGTGAAGGAAAACATCGTGAGGAAACCGGACTAATCCTAACAAGGCCTAGTTTCCCCCTCTGGGTTGGAAGGTCAGATGGCAATCGCTTTCGTAAAAACTAGTGCCTACGCCAATTCTTAGGATTAGTTGTCAAGCGGACCCGAGGCTCCCATGAGCCGTGGCAAAATGCCGGGATAACGCGAGGAAGATGATGAGGTGTATTAAATAATTTCACGGTTTAGCCTCACTTGTTTTAGTCACTCGCGCGAAATGTTTCGGATAGCCTAGGTCTCCTTTCTCAAGCACTAACAGTGCGAGCAGCGTTCACGACGACCGTGTCGCGCGAGTGACTAAAACAAGTGAGTCTAAACCGTAAAATTATTTTATGTTAGTATGTCTGACAACAGTTTAAATCTGATAGGTGTAATAAGCAGGATTTCGGCCGGGCCGATTCATGTTTTATTTCTCTGTTGACTAGACATACATATTTGATTTGAAAAATAATAGATGAATTGGATTTAGCAGTTATTTACATAGACAACATGACTGTTAAGTATCCTCGGAAAAAAATATGTTTACACGATGTTATTATTAAATTATTATCACCGGTCATGAGCATAGTCACCACTAAGGAGGTAATAATCGTGCAATCCCTTTCATCACTAGAACAAAGTCCAATCCTTAAAGTATCTTATTGACCATCCTCACACTCACGTTTAACGGTGGTAGTGGTAGGTAGAGTAGCAGCTACAGTTGCCACAATGGTAGTCACCACTGGAGGTTCAACTGTTGTCATCACCCAAGGTGCAGTGGTGGAACAACCCCTCTCATCATCAGGGCAGTCTTGGAGACTATCGCACCACTTCTTGACGTCCAGACAGAACTTGCTTGTTGGGCAGATCTTGGTGCCAACAGGACAGGGCTCGCAGATACATTCGCAGGTGGATGTCAGTTTTGGGACTAGGTCCTGTGAATAATAATTTCACTAAGATTATATAACAGGAAGAATATCATGAAATTGCCAAAAGAAGTTGTGATAAATAAAAGACGTGCCGTACACATTTAATGCAATGATCAGCCGGGTTAGCACATGATTGGCGCGACAGTATCTCGCGGCGAAATACTCGTAGACTATCCGTCTCTCTTTAATTAACATAGTTAGAAAAGGACGGGTAGTCTATCTCACCGCGAGATACTGTCGCGCCAATCATGTGCTAGGCCTATTGGTCGTCGACAGTAACTATACAATTTTATCGTCATGATAAAGCAAGGGACTTTCACCTTAAAGTATAAAAGCGTCCATTGAGGTATGGGGGAACGAAAGAGTCCGCAAATCTAACACAAGCTAGGTTTCGAAAGTGATCGGATCGCCTTTGGGTATAGGTAGCTTCAGACATCAAACCCCTGTTTCACCAACTTGACCACTGACACCTGACACTAACAGTTTCCTGTATTTTTCTGGCTCGGTAACAACGTTATATAGCCTTGGTGGGTACACTACATAATTCCGAAAAACATTATGCCGAATTTCAGAATATCGAATTTTATTATTCCGATTTTTAAATGCTCGACCTGTCAAAATTCCGACTGTCTTAATTACGAATGATGAAAATCACGAAGATTTATAATTCCGAAAAGCCGAAAAGCCGAATTTTGTAAATTCCGAACCACATAATTCCGATTATAACAATTCCGATGGTGACAAATACCAAATTTGACAATCACGAATTCCGAATTGCCATTATTCCGAAATTTCAAATTCCGAACCACATAATTCCGATTATAACAATTCCGACAGTGAAAATCGTAATTTTGATATTTCGGACTTATAAAAAATCGGAATTATGAAAATCGTGCTTATGAAATTCGGAAAAACATATTTCGGAATTATTGGGTGTTCCCAGCATTGGTAATCATTACTTGTTGGACCAACAATGTAAGGTTAACTGTCAAGCTGGTGAAATAGGCGCCAGTTGGAAACTATTACAATTTTGACGGTCGGAGTCCTCATAACTTACCGAAGCACACTTGCACTCCTTGACAGGCTTGCAGTCCGTCACGCCACCAAGTTTGCAAACACACTCGTCGCAGTTAGTGCCCCGGAATGAGGAACCAACGGCGTACCTGGCAGGAACAACAATTAGTGGTTAATATTGCATTATGTCTGATCATACTTGGGGGGTGGGGGGTGGGGGGGGGGGGGGTAATGTAGGATATATGTACTAAAAATGTGATTTGTAAGCGGGAAAAATAGAAATGTCACAATTTGCGGGAGCTATGAGACGTTTTTCCTCAATCATCCGCCTTCTTCTTCTTCTGCTACCATGCCCTAGCGGGCGTCGGTGGCCACCTTTGCAAAGTCGTTTCTACTCTTGGCCAGTCTTGTTAGCGTGGCCGCGTCCTTGATGTTCGTCCATTGTTTGATGTTATCGAGCCAGTTCATCCTCCTTCTTCCCCTTCCCCGTTTTCCCTCTATTTTTCCTTCTATTATAACTTTCAGCAGATTATACTTTTCATGTCTATGTAGATGTCCAAAATATGCAATCATCCGCCATTGCTATTAAAAACGAATGAATACATATGAAAGTATGTATATAAGTGATAAGCAGATTTTTACGATGCCTGTTTTTGAGAGATAGCAACTTGAACATATGCGCAATACAGTAGAACCGACATTAGACTTGCTTAGCGTCTAAGGGTACCCTCATAATTTACACGTGATCTTGTGGCAAATAGGCCTAATATGATCACATGATTTCTGGACGACCCCAAAGCTATAAAATGATTGCATGTTAGAAAGATCACAACAAGTGGTACTCACGTCATAAAATCACACAGACATACCTTATAACTTTAATTACTTAGCAGTACCGTTGTGACATTCACAAGTGACTGACTGTATTCCAGGGCAGAAAGGGGGTTGCGTGAAATATTTGGCAGTTCCACTTCACTGTAAAAGGGTCATCTGGGTCATAATACATGTCGTTTAGTACTTACGTCATAAACCCTTCCACACACGGGCACTGGTCACGCGTCACACAACCATCGCCGTCGAAATACTTGGCAGTACCGTTGTGACATTCGCAAGTGGCCGACTGTATTCCAGGGCAGAGCACGCAGGCCTCCGTGGTGGGGATCAATGGTGATAGCGTGGGTTTGGGAGATGTTGCCGCTGGAGAAAAGAATATGTGTTAAGGAAGGGTTGTTTTTAAAAGCAAAAGTGGTAGCAACACTGTCAATCGACACCGTGTCACAGAATAAATAATCGCACTAGGTACAGAAGATTCACTCTCTAACAAAACGCGTTTATTACGAGAGATATGAGTATGACCGCTAGGTGGCGCATGCGCGAATAGGCGTCCGTTTCGTAGCGGTGCGCGGCAATAACTATGGCCTAGACCTCAGAACTGGGGGCGGCCGCATGTACTTGTAGCGGCGCGATGATATCGCGGAGTGAGTCACGTCTGACCGTGTTTTTATTTACGCTAGAAACTCGGTAAAACTTTTACGATGAAACCCTAAACCCAATACTATTGCCCTTAATGATTCCAAGCAGTTACTTCAGAATCAGAACGTTTATTGATAAAAGCAATATTTTACATGTCAGGAATTGGGTAAGTGCATATTAATATTTACAAGATATGTCACAACAATTATAAAATTTTAACAAGCAAACAAATAGGTAGTTACATTATTAAAATTGTTAGGTACTTCTCAAACACTTAAAAAAAATATATCAGAAAAGGCAACGTTCAAACTTTCAGAGCGACGTGGGCCGTTGAAAGACATTTGAGTAGAGCCGAGAGAATCTTTGGTTTTTGCGAAGCAGTGTTAAAACCCTCAATTCAAAACACTTAAAAATGTCTAACGCCGCCGTTTTTGACTTTATATGTTTTCTGAGTGATGAACTGATATTGCGTTTGCAGGACTTTGAGGCAATTTTACACTGAGGGATATTGCGTTTGTTCAAATTTACACAGGACTTAGAGGCAATTATACAATTTTACTTACGATAAGGTTCGAAGCATCCTATAGGTTCGACTCTCATCTCAATGTTATCCTTCCACTTGGCCGGTAACACCTTCAAGTACCGCGCGTGTATAGGCGGTCGGAACTCCGCGGTGACAACGCTATCTCTGTTAAAACAATACAATAAGGTGAATTATCGACCCATGAATGCCACAAGTCTGTTGTCATTAACTGCTACTTAAGGGCCTTTTTACACATTGATTAGTGTTTAGTGCGACTTTAGACATTCGCCACTAAACGCAAGTACCAAAAGTACTCGCACTAAAAACTAATAAATGTGTAAACAGACTTTTAAGTAATCATTTTTGTGATGCATGATTACATTTCGGTCACTCTGCGAATCACTATGGTAAATGCCCATTTTAATAGTATGTTAATACCGGGTGTGGCCTGTAACACAAAAGCAAAAAATAAAACTGTAGGCTCTACTTCTCAAACTGACCAACATTTGTTCAGCGACTTTTAAAAGTAACTTGTGTTTTGATTTTTAGTGGGTACACTTTAAGTTTAGGTTTTTGTTATGTTTAAGGCGAGACAAGCAACGTCAATTACAATGATAATGGCGTACATTAAAGATAATATTTCATTTGTATGAAAAATAGGAAGTCATCGTTTGAGGAGTACAATCTATACGGTTTAATTTGTTTACCTGTCAAAGTTAGCGGGAAACAGTTTAATTGCGCCGGTATCGTCCACTACTGGGTTGAAGGTGCTCAAATCGGACGTATACATGACGTTGTAGGCGGTGACCCAGCCGTTGACGCCGCCTTTGGTCTTGACGCCGGTTATGTTGCGCGGGGCAGTGAAGTCGAACTGGCGACAGAAGTAGGTATAGTCATTAAAACAAATAATACGGATGTTGACAATTTTTTAGAACTGTTTTCATTTTATAGATAGCCACGTACTTATTGCAAAAAAAAATATTCATTAATTTATAATATAAACTTAATACTTTAATTAGTTTAGTGTTTAAATTTCGCGCAAAAACGCTCCAAGCTGTCACGTGATCTGGATGACGTAACGATGTGATAAACAAACTGCTGTCAGTGCCAGAGGACCACCAGTTTGTCAACTTGTCTGTGCGTGTTTCTCACGCCGTGACGTCACGTGCTCCGATTTGCGTTTGCAGTCACGTGATACTAGGCATTATTTTAAATACTTTTAATTATTTTTAATTAATTTATTACGCATATTAACACTTACAAAATATGATTTTCAGCATTCTAATATTCCCTGCTATGGTAAAACGTAACATTTTATATATTCGCGATTCATGTCAACATCCCTATTAAAAAAGTATATGTACAGACAAGAATGCCAGCCCTGCAGTTAGTAACGCGAAGAGCACTCTTTATGTATCGGCTTATCCCCGACCGCAATAGTATCCACTCGCGGCCATAGTAACTGAAAAAAAACCGGACAAGTGCGAGTCGGACTCGCGCACGAAGGGTTCCGTACGTTCCGTACCATTACGGAAAAAAAAACAGCAAAAAAATCACGTTTGTTGTATGGGAGCCCCATTTAAATATTTATATTATTCTGTTTTTAGTATTTGTTGTTATAGCGGCAACAGAAATACATCATCTGTGAAAATTTTAACTGTCTAGCTATCACGGTTCATGAGATACAGCCTGGTGACAGACAGACAGACGGACAGCGGAGTCTTAGTAATAGGGTCCCGTTTTTACCCTTTGGGTACGGAACCCTAATGATTACGGCGCCACATTCCAAAGACGTACGAAGCCAGATCTTCTTGTTCGAAAGCTAACTGGGAATCGTGACAAGTGTAATATTCAATCAAGTCAATGAGGTAGAATTTAGCCTATTTAAATTTCTAGCGACATTTCCTACGTTTGGCGAACAAGGAAGGGTCCCGTTATAGACATAGTATATACAAGTAGTTATAGACGCGCTTCCGAGCGACCGGGGGTAAGAGAAACAATATTCATATAAAATTTGGGCAGCATAGGATTTTTTCTCTTTCACTCTTATAAATTTATTATTTCGCCATCGCCTCCTATCTATCATGCCACCCGGTCGGTTATAAGGACAAAGCATGGCACTATTTTCTCTTTCCTCTTATAGGAATCGCAATAAGACTATCTTTCTCTCTCCAAGTGTCAGGCCCTTGGGTCCCGTCGACTCACCATGATCCATTCTCCAGGCGTGCTGTATAATGGCCTCCATCCTCTCTGGCCCGACAGTGCGAAGTACTTCCTGTCCTCGTTTTTGGAGCTCACTTCGATGCTCTCAATGGGGAGGTCAGCTGCTAGCCCGAGGGGTTCCGTGCACTGGAGGGGCGCGAGCGTGGTCGTAGTTACCGCTGTTGGAAAACATGAGAAAACATGCTTCGTTCGTTATAAGTCAACAAGAATATTACCAAATAAACTATTATTTTTTTATATTTAAATTATTTTGAAAGTATACGTGGTAAATTTAGATATTAAGCAATAGGTAATATATATTATAAGGTAATTTTAAGTATTTAGCTATTAAGGTAAACTTGCTATACCCTATTCAGGGTCCATGTTGTGACAATTTAGTTTAGGATATCATCTGTAATAACATATGGAATGCAATAAATAAATGAAAATGAAAATATATATTTGACGGAGCGAGCGCGAAGCGTATCTCCCTTTCAGCTGGGCAAAAACGCTTTAATATGTCCGGCTGATCTTCTCTAGCTACAGGTCCCATTTCTCAGTGAGCAGAGAATATTGTGAGCTTGTTCGATAATTATGTGGATTTTCCATAGGGGTTCGCGAGGACTACAGCTCAAAAAGCTAAACTAAAACTAGTTCACTAAAACTGGGCCTAATCGCGAATAAATAAGCTCAGTGCCTCTGTAAGCGGTAGACCCCACCGCACGCGAAACACCAAAGCAATATTGTTGTTTTTATTATACACGGTGGCCGTTGCAAGGAGGTTTTGGGATTATACTGAGCAACTTTTACTATGAAACTAACCCCAAAATCGGAAAAAAATTTGGGTGTTTCATACATTTTGGCTGGTCCATTTTCTATGGGAGGGTACTTTTTTTTGCGACTTCGTGGTTGGTCCCATAGTAAAAGTTGCTCCCTGGCAACGGGAATGCACTTATTTTTTAGCCACCCTGTATAGAGAAAACCTTAAGAAAACTACTCACGATAAGGCTCAAAGCAGCCTATAGGCTCTACTCTCATCTCAATGTTGTCCTTCCACTTGGCAGGTAGCACCTTCAAGTACCGCGCGTGTATGGGCGGACGGAACTCCGCGGTAACCACACTGTCTCTGTTGAAATAATATAGTACCGAGTGTAGTTTTTTAGAACTGTTTATAGTACTCAGGTACTTACGACAAATCAGTCAGTGGCCAGTGGACAAATATACAGGCTATCGTAACACCTTTTGTTACTATAGAAATAATGTGTTCCGATCTAATTTATTTTTTTAATAGGGTATTTGACAACATTAAAAATATATAACGAATTGCTGTCATCCTGAAAGATAATAAACTAATAAAGTATATTTCACTATATTTGAATGTAAATTATGTTTATTTTTTGGAAAATAAACGAAAGAAAATTTAATATTTTTTGAAATTTCATCAGGGACGTGAACGCTCTGTGATTGGTCAACGCTCGGATAACGTCACACGCGGGTAAAAATTCTGGATTGCCTTGAGTGTTTTAACTGTTTTATTTGTACCTATATTTACTTAATTTTAGTTATTGTTCCACAGTTTTCTGATATATTCCGATTTATCCGTATATCTAGTAGGTAAATATTCATAAGAATCTCAAAATGGAGCCGAAATATGTGAAAGCTGATAGCGCAACCTACCAGACAGACGCATTAATGGTTGCACTTTTCTTTAAAGATAATCCGGATTACTATGCTGCGGAACTTAGAAATGTAAAAATAGCTGTGTGAGTATACGTAGAAATTGTTTATTTTAAGAACATTTCGATTTCGATGATACGAATACGACGACGATATATATATATATATAGAATACGATGACGAGAATAATATCTCCATACTGCATTTTAGTTTGAAAGAAAAAGTATGCTACTAACTACCTACTAATGCTGAAAGAGCTATGTTATGAGGTTATGTAGATCTAGATCTTGTTTCGTTAAATAACAAAATCCGCTGCTTTAATTACCATATTTGTTTACAGTTAAATATTACTTACATCGAAGTGGTCTTCACACATAAAAACATTTATATGCGCTAAAATGCTCTTTGGGTCTCTTCGCGCTAGTTTTAAACACATTTTTCTTTTTTTGGGATTCGTTGAAATGGAAACAAACGATTTGTCTGGATTTTTATAGGCGTACTTAATCATTGCGGCACTATACACCATTTATATACCATTTTACAGTGAAATAATTAATTCAATGCACATAAACCATAAGATTAACTAAGGTCATTGACTGAGTTTACTTGCGCGTGACGTCACACGTGTCACGTGATTAGCCCCTTTGCAAAAACAGCGTTTAAGGCGCGTTCAAAATAAATAAACTTTAACATTGCTTTTTTATATTTAAAACAGGAAATTTCACGGAAATATCAATGTAGTGTAATTATTAAGTCATAAACAATAAATTAAAACCATTTTCAAAAATTAGTCAAATAGCCTATTGTCTGTAATGTGTTACTTCTAGGACTCCTTTTTGTTTGTTTGTCTGTTTATTTATTTTTATGATTTTATTGTTAATTATGTGCATGATTAGTGTTAATGTAACATGTTATTAATGTTTTTGCATGGCTTATGTCGATATTTGCAAATAAAGACGAATACTGAATATATTTTGCCACTTTGGAAGTCACTATCTATATGTATATGTCGGCGGCAGATCGTAAAACCGGGCATATCGAGATATTCCTAGGCATATCATGAAACGCCGCCATTTCACGATCTGACTAGCGACTACCGGCCATATCGTTCAAACCTCAACGTTTGTGTGCCATGTGCCATTCTCAATCAAAAGGGTACTTATTGTCGGTTGTCAATAAGGCGCTATTTCCATATAGCTTCAATTGAATAACAACCTTATTGACTAGCGACAATGTGGTACCATTTGGTTGAAAATGTCACAAATGATAGTAGATATACGATTTTTTTTAAATTTATTTGGAATAACGAGTTTATTTAGAATAATATTTTGAACATGTAGACTTACGTAAGTTTAGGTGTACAAATGATTTGTAGTGGGGTGTCCTGGGTGGACACAGTTTGAATTGAAATTCTTAAGGTTACCTGTCGAAGTTGGCAGGGAAGATCGCAGGCGCACCGGACGAGTCCACTACCGGGTGGAAAGTGGACAAGTCGGACGTGTACATGACTGTGTAGGCCGTCACCCAGCCGTTGATGCCGCCTTTAGTCTTGATGCCCGTTATGTTGCGCGGGGCAGTAAAGTCGAACTGGTAATTAATGTAAAAAAAATATGATTGTCGATTTCCTAAATAAATGCTACAGCAGATACTGTCGGTATAAGTTGTCGTCTTTAGTAAACGTGTAAGGCGCTCTTCTGTACCAGCCAGCACCCGATTTTATTTTGTGTCTGACTATTTAAACTTGCATAGCGCGCTCTGTAAATACGACTGCGCTCGATCTTATTGTGCGGAGAGCAGATGACCAGATGTCTAAATTGCAAAAGTTGCCCAAAAGTTGGAAAAGATCTCGAAAATTTCACATGAATGAAAATAGGTTTCTTTCTTCATAATTAATGTCAACGCGATTAAAGTTCATTATTTTAAATTTTTTCCGACGTTTCAACTAGGTTGCACTAGCTTCCGTGACAACAGCTAGTGCAACCTAGTTGAAACGTAAAAAAAGAGGTAAAATAATGAAATTTAATCGCGTAAGACTAGGTAATGACATTAATTAATGTGTACAAAACGAGAGTTTAAAGTGTTTCTTTCTAGGCAAACTTTCCAATAAAAAAATTGACATAATTCTGAGATTCGTTCATATGGAAGGGCGTCCTCTGCGCTTAAAGGCGCAGGCGGGAAGTGTCCAGAACTGTAACTTTCCATGGGCATATCGGAACGCAGAGAGCGGCCTTATATTGTTGGTACTTTCTGTGCTAATCAATGAGGGCTATCGTTTTTTGCTCACCAGTTGGCGCCTCTATTGATGGTGGTCCAAAAGACTAAAGAACAGCTGTCAGTCATTGAAGTGACAAGTGACATTTGACATTTCGAACTATGGAAAAGACCACCATCTACACTAGCGCCCCTAGCGGCGAATTCATACGCGTTAGCCCTCATTAGTTTCCTAAGACGGACGTCATGAGACTAGACATCTCATAACTTGACGTCCGTTATATTGTTGCTCATTGCTGTCACTTGCTTGCTTGTCTACTCACCATAATCCATTCCCCAGGTGTGCTATACAACGGCCGCCATCCCCTCTGTCCAGTCAATGCGAAGTACTTCCTGTCCTCGCTGTTGGAGCTCACTTCGATGCTGTCAGTGGGCAGGTCGGCTGCCAGTCCAAGAGGTTCCGTGCATTGTAAAGGCTCGAGCTGGAAAAAAAAAATCACAGTGCTTGAATTGGCGCAGTCGGTAGGATGAAAAATTATTTTATGTCAAAGAAACGACGTACGAACTTGTTTTTTCGCAATTGTTTTATACAAACTTTCAAATAGGTGTATACGAAAGAAAAAGTGGCCAAGGCCTTTAGTATTCAGGGCTGTTGTTTTATATTAGTACGACAGTTGCGAATTGACTACAAATCTTAGACTTTGAGCGCAAGCTCTGACTCCTTTTAAAAAAGAAACTTCCATTTTTGATATGTTACTCGCTTTCATAAAATAGGCCTCCAGCATTTTCAGAGGACCCGACGAAAACTTATTTAAAGGTAACCAAAAGTAGTTGAATCAGAATAAAACTAAAAGCTTTAAGTAATATGCACACACATAGATAGAACTTCAGTAAAATCTCTAACAGATAATAACACAATAAATAAAATTTGATTAATTGATTTACCAATACTGATCCCAGATTTAGTTTTGAATTATAAACAATATTTTTCTGAGTTTTTTTTATCTCTCACTTTGTGGTAAATTTGTGACTCACCGTGGTAGCAACAGTAGTAGTAGTGGTTGTGGTAATTTCTCCACAGCCAATCAGCTCGAAGCGTACAGCGATGTTATCGTGCCAGGTCAGAGGCCTGATGCGGACAAACTTCGCTTCGATGGGGGGTGTGAACATCTGTTTTACTGCGCCGATGTGGTCCACTGGGCCGCGGAATACCTGGGAAAATTATACGGTTGTGGATATTGTTAATGCGAAAATTGCCTAGATCGAAATGCATCACGATAATGTGTCAACGTGGTGTCGACATATGAAGAGCGATTTACACTACAAATACTGTTGGTCGTCGTAATTTGTAGTTGGATTATTGTGACGTTTTCTTATGTAGACTTTCCTGAAGAATACTTAAGACTAATTATCAAATATTGACATGGGACAGACAGTATAAGGTCATATTTTCCTGGTTTTCCAATGACAATCAACAATTTATGAATAATTCAACAGTAATCGAATTTAAACTGTTGTGAGACATACTAACATTAAATCATTTTACGGTTTAGACTCACTTGTTTTAGTCACTCGCGCGACATGTTTCGGAGAGCCTAGGTCTCCTTTCTCAAGCACTAATAGTGCGAGCAGCGTTCACGACGACCGTGTATTGCGTACGCAATAAAATACGTAGTAAAATTCAACAGTAGATTTTTATAGTCAAGGGTGCCTAATGATTTACTTTTTAAAATATGTAGTTTAAAGCTAGTTTCTTAATTGAATAAAATAAAATATTAAGATAACTAAAGCTGTACGTGTCCCTAGTTCAAAATATGGTCGTGTCCGGAAGAATGCGTGAAACGTGGCATGTAGCCTTAACACATACAAAAAAACCGGACAAGTGCGAGTCGGACTCGCCCACCGAGGGTTCCGTACTTTTTAGTATTTGTTGTTATAGCGGCATCAGAAATACATCATCCGTGAAAATTTCAACTGTCTAGCTATCACGGTTCATGAGATACAGCCTGGTGACAGACAGACGGACAGAGGAGTCTCAGTAATAGGGTCCCGTTTTTACCCTTTGGGTATACGGAACCCTAAAAAAAGGAGCAACAAGCACTTTACAACTTGCCAAGTTTCATGCTTTCTGCATGATGGAGCTATATTCTACTTAGGATGGAAACCATTAAAATTACTTCATCTAATACTAGCTTTTGCCGCGACTTGTTCTGCGTGGACTTAGTAACAGCAGCTAAAGTAAGTATAGCGCCTGGGAAAATTCTCATAGCAATCATTCAATTTCAGCATATTATGCACACAAATTAGCAGGCACTTCATTAATTATCTCAATTCCACCCCGCTTTTTACTTTCTTAAGGGATGATTTACGGGATAAAAACTATCCTATGTCCTTCTCAGGGACCTATCTCTATGCCAAATTTCATCTAAATCGATTCAGCGGTTTAAGCGTGAAGAGGGGACACACTGACAGACAGACAGACAGACAGACTTTCGCATTTATAATATTAGTATGGATAGATTTACCTGTCGGTCACCCTTAGGTCCCTCCGCATACGAGAACACGTGTCCGTCATCGCCATACATGACCTCATAACTGGTCACGTATTGGTCATTCATCGGACTGCCTTGTAAGATCACGCCGTATATCGGTTGGGCGGTGGGCAGTTCCACTTGGATGAACTGGTCTGTGTCTTGGTTGGCTGCGAGCCAGCTTCCTCCTGGGGAGGAAACATGTTTGTAGGGCGGGGTAAAGGGCCTAAAAGATTAAAAACTGTAATAGATGTCATATATAAAAGCTCTTGCTCTTGCTCTTGCTCTTGTTAAAAGTGACGAGGCTTCGTCACTTTTTCTTTAATATATGACATCTATTACAGTCTTTAATTTATATATAGTAGTGTGACTACTTAAAAAACACAAATCAAAATATTTAATAAAATAATTTGATTTGTTCCCAAACTTGGCCTAAAAGATTGTTTTATGTTAAGTGGACAGATGAACACGGGGAGCATTCCATGAAAACGGAAAGTTTTTCATCTAGTTTTTTTAAATAAAATTCTTTATTTATGCTAATGTATGCAATGTCTACGTGTAGGACAAAGTATTGGCTTATTTTGCATGCGAATCGCTTACGAAATATTTGCTTTAATTCCGAATTACTTTGTCAACTTGTGTATTATAGTAAAAGTGAATTAAACAGTTTATTAAGAAAACAAGCAGCTTTAAGATGATACCAATATTACACTATAAAAAGGCAAGCCAAAAAAGAACCAGGCTCCAAAAGTAGAAAAAATGGGTCCGAATGTCCCTTACGTAACGATGGAATGCTCAAAACTCCGTCAGTTGTCCGTGGACAAACAATGGTTTGAAGATTATAAAATGTCTGTATTACTCTTCAATATAAGTGCGATAGAGTTTCGCAGTCGTAGCGCAAACTATTGTCGTCTTGGCTAAGCCCCCAGAGGGCCTACCCCGAACCACGTTCGACGTGTTGCCTCTCTTACACACTTGTAAATTCGTACGTAAGTGTGACAGATGTATTCATCATTCATTAGTTCCATTCGTTTAAACGCTTACCAGAATCCCCTTCAGGCTTTCCGTTGAGCTTGGCGTATTGCGGTGCGAAATGCTGGCTGGCGACCGAACTGGCGATGAAAGATGAGGCAGGCAGCGGCTCGCCTTGCCACAGTAGATTCTTGTATCTGGATACCAAACCATAAATTATGATGTATTGTTTGAATCTTCTCAAATGATTTTTATGCCTTTTTTTTGTACGTTGGGGAAATGCGTTTATGCATGCCACCGGGCCCGGGGGAGCCAGGAGCGATGATGGACTAACCAGTGGTAGGTATACCGTCTAAAACCACCAACGAATGCCGACTCCGCCTTGTACAGGAGCGCCGCAGTATCACTATCAGCATTCGACTGCGTAACGTCTAAGACCCTAATCTGTTAAACAAAAGCCATTGTTTCTTTTGTGCGAGCGGTCGCCCATTCTGTCTGAGCGCGTGGCCATTGTGTCTCAGCGCTCGCACAAAAGAAACAATGGCTTTTGTTTAAAAGATTAGGGTCTTAGGAGTAAAAATCATTTGAGAAGGTTTAAAATAAAAATACATGGCCAAGCAGGCCATACTTGCGCATTGTGCAAATTGTTTTTTTTTTTTTAATTGAAGTGTTCTTCTTTGTGTAAGTAAGTAGTCCCTCTAAGGCCCACTTGCACCATCCCCCTAACCCGGGGTTAAGCGGTTAAATCTGTTGCAGAAGTGGCGCTAAGCTAACTTTGAACCGATTTAAATAGAAATAAAGTGATGGTGTCATTATAAACATAGTTATTTAATACTAATTATGACATCGCCAGACTCAGTCATTGAGATTTAGCTAGATCCGAATTTATGTAATGTGTTTGTTGTCCAGGCAGCAAAAGTGACCGACTGAAGCGCGTCGCAATGTTTTTTTTTTATGATGAATAGGCAGGCGTTAATAGGGGGGGTTAGGCGGCAGGGGTTTGGTATTAATCTTATAAAATTCTATAGTTTTATTTTTGTTTAAATACGGAGTGATCGTCTGACGAAGAATTTAACAAAATAAATATTATAATAAATAATAAATAAATATAATAGGACATTCTTACACAAATTGACTAAGTCCCACGGTAAGCCCAAGGAGGCTTGTGTTATGGATACTCAGACAACGATATATATAATATATGAATCGAACCTCTCTGGGCTACATTCAGGCGGCGGCGACACCGTGGTCTTCACAATCAAAGGCGCCACCGTCGTAGTAACTGCAGTAGGTCGAGTGGCGGGCGTCGGGAATATCATGGGCAGGTGCGAGGGCCCGGGGGGTAGAGCGACGGAGACGCATTCGCTGGTGTCACAGTGGAGGGCGTTGTCGAGGCATTGGCATTTCTTGCATTGCTCATCTACTACACCACCCGGCTGTAATGATAAATGCTTGTATTATGGCTATCTGTTTATCTACTTTGCTTAGTTAAACTTGTAGTGGGGATCATTATTTTTAGATAGTTTCGCAAAAGAATGATACAAATTGCAACATTGAAGAAAATTATTCAAGCATATTGTATGAATACATATATAGTGATTTTTTTTGTATTTTCATCAACAAATCCAGCAATCGCTTGCCACCTACGTAGTATAAGAAACCTATTGTATTGGTGCCGTGACCAGGATGCTTACAAAAAATTGTATGTATTTTTACAGATCATTCTTTTAAGTCACCTTTTCAATGTTATCCCAAATATATTTTTACCGCACCATATCTTAAATATTTTTAGAACGTACCTTTATAACTTGTCCTTCATAATCGCAAGTGCAATCTTTGAGCGGAACACACGTCTTCTCGTCGCGCCAGCGCGAGGAAAACTCGCATTTTATATTAGCAACCGACTGGTCCACGCAACCTTCAATGCATTTCTGCAAATATAAAAAAAAAACAGTTTTAGTTGTTCACAATTCCCAAACTTTTCGGCGTGAGGTTTATTTTATAAAGGTAAACTGGGCATATTTTAATTCAAACGTGAACCTGTTTTGATATAAATACGATTTAGAGGCACCTCCTCTTGCTAAATCTGTGTAATGACCTACTTAGCACAAATATTACTTACTTATCATTTAGGAATTGTACATTAAAATCTTTCACTTTCAACTCCTGTTTCACCTTTCAACGATCGTACAACCCACGATTGTAATTAAAAAGGAATGGGGCACGGACAGTTTGATGACTTTTACTCGGACAAAGTACAATGATTACCTGGGGCCCGTTTCTCAAAGGCTTAAAGCTTGTATTACAAGTGGAAGTCCCTTTCTAATAAAAGCTGTCAAAAAGTGACACCCGCTTGTATTACAAGTTACAAGATTTGGGAAACGGGCCCCTGGTCCAAAAATTAAGGATTTGTGTTTTACCTCTCCAAACTTGCACTGTCCTTTCTTCACGACGGCCATCTTGAAGTGATCGCAGAGGCTGTCGCACGGGTACGCGCACTTCTGTTCTGGAGGGCAGACGCTCGGCGTTGTCGTGGCTAGTGTTGTAGATGTTTATGAATAAGGAATTGTTACCTCTCCAAACTTGCACTGTCCTTTCTTCACGACGGCCATCTTGAAGTGGTCGCAGAGGCTGTCGCACGGGTACGCGCACTTCTGTTCTGGAGGGCAGACGCTCGGCGTTGTCGTGGCTAGTGTTGTAGAATTTTATGAATAAGGAATTGTTACCTCTCCAAACTTGCACTGTCCTTTCTTCACGACGGCCATCTTGAAGTGGTCGCAGAGGCTGTCGCACGGGTACGCGCACTTCTTGAACACCTGTCCTGGAGGGCAGAGGCTCGGCGTTGTCGGCGTGGATGGTGTGGTAGGTGCAGTGTGTGTTGTGGCTGACGTAGCTGTGGTAAAACGTATATTTTTAAATAAAACCCAAAAACGCTATCGAAAATTTAATAAAAAAATTGACGAATTTCTGAAATTGTAATTCCGAGACGTCAATGAAAATGTTATCTAAATTTATTTCTTGTAGTTTCTTTCACGTTCGTAAGATTTTAAATGTTATGAATAAGTAAGAATTCAAAATGCACATGTCATGTTTGTCCCCCCTGAAGAAAAAACGTTGTATATTTATCTACCTACTCAATTACTCAAAAATTATTTTGAATGACTATCCAAGATCCTTTACTTCCTGAGAAATTTTTCATGAATTTCTTCGATCTTTGTAATTTGGTGTAGTCGGTTATGTAAGGCCATTACAGCTGTTTTTGATTAAATTTCTTGTGCTAGCGGGTCAATCAAAGACCATCAGCTTCTACATGAGCCTTGGAGGGCACGTTTTAAGAACCGCGTGGGGTTTCGAAGGGTTCAGTGCATTTAGGGTGCACTCGTAGAATTTATTATTATTACAGTCGCTTATGATTTTATACAATTTCTTACCGTGTGTCCCGTACAAAAGCGAATTTTACAGATATTGTAAGTACTAACTATAGACACACACTCAAAGAAAAAATACGTCTCCGATTTAAAACGCTTAATAAAATGTAATATACGTGAAATATTGCATTTGTACGGGACAGAATGGTTCTTATGTGAGGCAACACTGGGTAGTTTATGGTTTTTGATTTACATATGATCAATATTTCTAATGTTATTAGTTGCTCAAAAACTCACCTGAACCACATTCGGGCCTATCCACAATCACATTGGCGGGCCAATCGCAGACCATCAGCTTCTTACTATACATGAGCCCTGGAGGGCATGACTTGAGAACCGCGTGAGGTTTCGAAGGGTTCAGCATATCTGGGGTGCACTCGTAGAATTTATTGCAGTCGCTGGGGTGAGGGTAGTTCGGGTGGTTGGAGTTTAGGCATTGGAAGACTTCCCCTCCTTCTTCCTCGTTTTGCGGTTTTGTGGGTTCGGGGAGGGAGCGACCTGGTGGAAAATTCACGTTTAACACATAATAAGCTAGTTTTAGATCAAAACTATAGGATTTTGACTGGGATTTAATTCTGACCTAGTAGTCAAACCTGTTAAGACGCTGCGCTGCCTCTAGATATAGCGTCTGCTAGGCTAAGATAGCTTTGTTCTAGAATTCTGATCTGTTACTTTGCAGTAAAGGCGTATACTATTTTGATGGTGACCCTTGTCTGTGTATTAAGTATAAGGATCCTGATCGAATTTTAGTTATGTTTTTGTATTTTTTTTTCTATTCTATACAGCATAACCGAGGTTTGAACCCAAGATTTTCTACCACCAAACGCATATGAAAGATTAGTGTATATGTATCTCGTTGTTTTAGCATTCTAATGCTACAAAAACGAGGTAAGAGACACGTCTCTTTATTGAAAAACACTTTTGAAAAATAAGTCACAAATGTCACAAATCACAATTATATAGCATATATGTTCATTTACATTATTTTGGTTTCATAAGTAATAGTTACTATTTTTTAAAGCGTTTTACAATAAAAATAGACACGTCAAGATCGTGAAGTCTTTTCTAATGCTAAAAAAACGGGGTATAGCCGATGACACAGTACCTCTTTCATCATCCTCCCCTTCGCATTGGCACCACACTTGTATCTCGAAGTCCGGGCACGTGGTCCCGATCTCATTGCACACTAGACCCTTCTCTAAACTGCACTCTACGTTTAAACCGGTGTCTTTGGGAGTCTGGTGATTCACTGTAGTGCGGCATTTGATGCGAGTCATGTTCTGTTTCCCGCACATTGGCTGCCCGATTTGCTGTATGAGAGGTAAAAAGATATAGGTAAGCATTACAATGCAATAGGTTACACATACACTACAAATGCCCGGAAATAGGGACTTGGTTCTTTTAAAAAATGCTTGGAAAATCCAAAAAATCTGTGGTATCCAAAAAGTTCAATTTAATGTTGCTTGCAGGCGTAGGCCAGCAATTTTGTGTGAGAACACATTGCCAGCGTGCTGCGCTTAAGCGCGCGCACCACGATATTAGCAGACCGCAGTCTATTAAAGTAAGGAGGCTAAGCACGAACAATTTAGCACATTGACCCGCTTGTACAGTTGGATTGACCACTCGCATCATGGGCGAGACAGAAATATAATTACGCGCGTGCGATAGAGATAGGAAATGGCGGGTCAATGTACAAAATTCTTAATGTTTACATTAGTAGGAAGTAGTGTTGATATTTTCCACACATGTTTGACAAAATAGTACATTACTACAGAGGCCGTGAAGTAAGGGGTTGCCGGCCGAATAGAATAGACGGCCGAACGTAGAGTCATACAGGGGAAAGAAAATTAGATTAGTTTTGGGCTACGACGAACGGTTTAGGAGATACAGCCCTATGACGATGAAAAAAAATTTGCTGTTTAGCCTGTTCATGAACACAGACGCCTTGTTTACATAAAAAAAAAAGATCCCGACCTAGGCCTTCAATTTTGTATGAAATTCCTTTACAGTTCTCTCGAGTTGTTCCGCCCGAAACGTGATACTTTGAAGCCTGTTATAACGCACGTAAGGACGACATTTCATTGCATGTTTGAGAAAAATAAATTTAATAGACTACATGACTACACTGCGCTTTTGATGTATAGTATCTAGCTTATTTTTTTGGCTGTATACACACTCCTTCAAACCCTACAGTACTTACCATTTCATTGAACTTGGGTAGAGGTTCCTTCTCGACTGAATGTCCATCCGCAGTTGTCTCTGGTGGACCGCGGTTGATCCAGGGCGTCCAGCCCGTGACGCACTTCAGGCCTTCGTCGTGAGGAGTTGTTATCACTATTGGCGGGGGAGTGGCCTGTAAACATGTCAACATGTTGGTTTTGTAAAAACGTCAAAATTATAACTCGCGATTAAACTGTGTCCAATGTTTCAAAAAATATAGTCCACACCAGTCTAAGTAAGTACTAAAATGTAGACCCATAGGTACTCTCCGTGATAATAAGTCGTGAAGTAATACCGGGGGTGCGAAACTCCTCGCTTCGGGCAAACTCGGCTCCATTCGGCTCAGCATTGCTCCGAGGAATTATTAGGGTTGGCACAACTTGACGTCCCTTTGCGTGCACGACCACAGATAAGATAATGACCTGAATTTTGACAACCCTAAATTGCCGAAAGGGATAGTGCCATATATTAGAAAGGGACATCATGATTCGACCCTGAACCGTTGTCAAACTTCGGTTTTGTAGGAAGTTTCCTTTCTGTACGATAGTACTATTATTTATTCTGTGGTAATACCTACTAAAAGTACTAAATACGTAAATAAAACAGTAATATTATGTAATAATAACTCATATTAGATCTGTTTTAAGATTTCTCGTATCACGTACATGTTTTGAGGACCGGTTTACGTTGAAGGCGCGTCGCGTATTATCAAGGTATAAAATATCGACACGACAAAAAAATATGATCACTATCTTAATGTCATCATCATCATCATTCTTAGCCTTCAGTCGCCCACTGCTGAGCATAGGCCTCTCTTGTGTATACGCCACTTATCCCGGTCCTGGACTAGTCTCATCCAAAAGTGCCCCGCGATTTTTCGAACTTTTTTGTTTTTTTTTTAATATTAATGTACATACATACATATAATCACGCCTATTTCCCGGAGGGGTATGCAGAGACCACGGATTTCCACTTGCTACGATCCTGACATACCTCTTTCGCTTCCTTCACTTTCATAACATTCCTCATACACGCTCGCCGGTTTAGGGTGCTCTTGACCTGGCCTTTCTTCAGGATTTCCCCGATCTGATCAGAGAAAGTCCGCCAAGGTCTGCCCCTTCCAACTCCCGTTTCTACCTCTCCCTTATATACTCTCTTTGTTAGCCTTCTTTCACTCATTCTTTCCACGTGTCCAAATCATCTCAACATACCTTTCTCAATTTTTGTCACTACATCTTCGCTCAGTCCACACTTTTCCCTTATCACACTGTTCCTAATTTTATCTTGTAATCTCACACCACACACACTTCTCAACGCTCTCATTTCCACTGCATTCACTTGGCTCTGCTTGGCTTCGTTTATATTAATGTATGGGCAATAAAGTCGTCAATAACATATTTAGGCACTTTGCCCGTGTCGATATCTCATAACTTGAATGTAGAAAGGGCGAGTACCCCGCCCGGCGCGCACGACGCGCATAGAAAGAACCTGGCGGCCTAGCCAAGGTGACAATCGCTATCGCTTCGCCATCGAATCGCTTTGTGTCTCTCTATCGCTCTTCCATATTAGTGTAACAGTGACAGTTGCGTTTCGTTCGCTACGGAGCGTTAGCGATTGGCATGTTGTCTACGGGGCCAGTTGAGACTGTTGAGAGTGATCTTGGTTTGAGATTGTTATTACCCGAATAACTCACCTCAGTAGAACAGGGCTGGCCAGTGCAGATCCTTTCTTTCTTAGAGCAGCGGCAAGTATGACAAGCATCCTGCTCCAACACCTCGCCCTCCAAAATTTGAGTTCCGTCCGGTAACGTCATGCAGACGGGCTTACAGCGGCCGCGAGATACGCACTCGTTTGAGGTGATGTTGAAGGAAATTTGTCCCTCTGGACACTGTTTCTTTTCTTCTGGCTTTGGTTTGCAACCTGTTAACAATATTTGAAACTAATATGGGGCATTTTCTATCAAAAGGGACCTTATTGTCGATGGCGCTTACGCCGCACAACGTCGCGCGGCATTGTATTTATAACGGAGCATCGTTAATAATGGCGTAAGCGCCATCGACAATAAGGTCCCTTTTTATAGAAAATACCACATATATATTTGGTCAAACCAAATTGTCAGTAAATAAGAACAAAAAAACTATACTCATGCTCATGAAATAAAACTATGAAAACGGATTATATCGCGTATATTGAATTTATAATACATCCCGACGTTTCGAACTCTTTACAGCGTTCGTGGTCAACGGGTGACTGATTATAAATTCAATATACGCGATATAATCCGTTTTCATAGTTTTATTTCATGAGTAACTATCGCGGTAACCGAAGACAATATTATATACTCATGCTTTTATATTGGGTGCTAGTACTAGTGTAAGACAAAGATATAATTGAAATGAGACCGTCATTTGACAAACTATAGCTAAGTTTTTCTTGTATCTGTTATCGATGACTGAAGTTCAAAAGACGAGAATTAAAGGTAAAGCGCAATATATTAAGTGTTCGCAGGAGTGATCGAAACAAAAAAGTCGAAAACTCGCATTTTGAATATAATGTCAAGATCGCTAATAAACTGAAGTGGGGCTAGATCGGATGGATATATGATATACATCCTGAAAGGTAGATCAAAATTGCTATTGATTGGGTTTCGTACGATGGCTACCGAGGCAAAGAGATGGTGGAATGACTTGAACAAATCTTTGCAGAGTGGTCAAGTGTTTAAAGCACTATTGCTTTAAACACTTGACTCAGAATTTTGCTCGTGGGCTCAGAATTTTGACAGCAGTCATCATTAAGCAGGCTAGACTCTAGTATAGGTATTAGATTACCTATTTATTTATTTTATTTTTAATTTATTGATTCAAAAAATTTATACAGTATTACAGGGAACTAATACACTGTGAAATTTAATAATAGACAGTATTTATACAAACTAGGTACATGATACAATCTAGAAAGGACAAACAGATAAGAATACAAAACTCACAATACTTCATACATTATTTACACAGATCCATCCAACTACTTGCAAATACATCAAATTCCGGTGCTGATGCGAGGAGCGCGTTAATATATTGTAGACAAGTGGTGATTTGCCATGAGACATAGTGGGTGTTTTAGACACAGCTAATAGGTGACGACTTCTGTTTCTATCTATCTATCTTTCTGTGTATCTATCTTCTGTCTATATCTGCTTAAACTTTTGTATTGTATTCTTACCTTCAACGCAAGTGTCTCGTTGGCAGATAGGCAGTATTTCCTTGTAGTAGTAAGTGTTCTCGCAGGTTTCCTCGGGACATGGCGATATGCACGGGTCGTAGGTGGCACAAGTTTCGTCGCATTGTATTGCTGTTAATAGAAAAAATATTATAAGAATATTATAATAACATTAATAACAGATTGTGTCGTCATCATAAACACAAACACAAAAAGTATGAGTTTAAAAATCCAAAGATTTTGAATGATGCCAAATATCAGGAACCCAAGAAAAAGTAGTCTGTGGTTTATGCTTCTGCTTTTTTTTTATATTATTGCAGCGCTATCTGCGTTAAGCTTTGAGCGTTTATCCTCATTGAAATGCACACTGTATCATAATAGTCCAATGTGACGTATAGCATTACGTGTACATAACCTCGATATTCTCGTACGGCACTATAATTTGGGGTACTTACGACATCTATCCTTAGTCCACAACTCCTCTATTCGCACACCGATGAGCATATGCCGCTAACACAATACAGACACACGCACAATCATTAACATGTGATGAAGAATATTATGCCTGGTTCAGCTGAATGTTATGCTACGGCACTATACTATGGAGTACTCACGCGGCATCTATCTTTCGTCCTCTATTTGAAAACGACTCCTCTATTTGCATACCTATGTGCATACGCTGCCACCGCAATATAGACATACATGTGATGCAAAATATTATGCCTAGTTTAGCTAATTGTTATCCTACGGTACTATATTATGAGGTACTCACGGCATCTATCCTTAGTCCTCCACTTAAAAACTACCCCTCTATTCGCACACCTATGCGCGTAAGCTGCCAGTGCAGTACACACACACGTGCAATCATCTCCCGAATCACAAGCGCAGGCGTCTCGCTCGCACTGCTCGATGTAGGGGGTAGGGGGGACCTCGGTGTGGCAGAGGGTGAAGGGGTGGCGTTTGAGCGCGCCGCAGGAGCTGGTGGCCCAGTCTTTACGTTCGGGACGTTGGCGGCAGTGGTCCTGCGATTGGAAGACCATTATTAATGTTTTATCATGGTATCATTGAGAAAGTCCAACGGAAGACCAGCGCTGCCTATAAAGTTACGAAGCTGAGTGGCGGTCATCTTGCGTAACAATGTCTCAATTTTATTTTACGCCAGCATTTAAAGCCGGCGTGTAATCTGTAAAACCGCGATTTTAACTGGGATAGGTTCATAAGGTACATGTAGAATACCACACAATCAGAAGCAACACGGTCTAGTGGTTTCCTTTCTACTTTGTGCACTTATATCGAATGCCAAATTAGACTTTTCTAGCACTAATTTTCACTATGCTCAGCTGCTGACTGACAGAAACAATTGATCACTTCGTTCGTAACCTTAATTAATGTGTCCCGAGGAGATACATACCTCGACTTCCACAGGCTTGGGGCAAGTTGGTTTTAGCTTCCAAGAGTCAGCAAAGATCAGCACAGACGACTCAGCAATGCCGCCCTCCGGCTTTTCGAAGTCGTCACGGGAATCCGAGTTGTAGTTGCCGCACAGACCTTTCACCTGAGAAACAAGTGTCATTTTTTATACCACATTAGTTGGTAGCAAACGGCGTAAAGCCCGCTTGAAGATAGGCAGTTACCGTAGTTTACGATTGCGGCTCCAGGCGTGTCACATTCACATGCCGACCCGTTAAAACCTGCAGGTATGCATCTTATTTAAAGAATTAATTTTTAACAAGCAGAAACGTCTGCGATCGATGCTATTAAGCTTGGTGGCTCAGTTGGCAGAGCGCTGGAGTATCGATCCAGAGGCCGTGAGTTCAAGTCTCACCCAAGGCAGTAATTTTTCCACTTTTAAATTTATTCTAAGCTTATTTAAAGAACTTCGTTAGGAAGTTCATTCAATAGCCGGATCGTTCAAAGAATCAACAGATATCGTAAAATTTGTAGCAATTGGGTTATAGGTTGGTGCAGGTTATTATTTATCAACAACTAGCGACCCGCCCCGGCTTCGCACGGGTAGTTCAACTAATTTACACAAAACCTTTACAAATTATACATATAAACCTTCCTCTTGAATCACTCTATCTATTAAAAAAAACCGCATCAAAATCCGTTGCCTAGTTTCAAAGATCTAAGCATACATAGGGACAGACATACATACAGAGGCGAAAGCGACTTTGTTTTATACTATGTAGTGATTTCAAGAGAAATTGGTCTATTATGATCAATATACTTTTTTAAATAAACGTTATTTGATTCATTGATTGATAATTTATTTGTCAATATGGGTTACAGAGGTCTTAAAACTATTTACAATATGTAATTACATAATACAATACAATATGTATTTTAGAATAAATAAGGATATTTTAGTTATACTTACTCTGCTACGCCACATAGAGTCCACTTTAACGTAGACACGCATGCCGCGATCCCACTGAAGGCTCATTCCCAAGCTCGGCACATCTAGGAACACGTAAATACCGGCGATACGCAGCTTTATTCTGAACAGAAAATAAAAAACATTTCAAGAATGACAAAATAACTGTTCTGCGGGCTGAGCACGGTCGCATTTTTATCGCCTGCCACTATGCCTGTCACGTTCTAGCAATAAGTATGTAAGTGCGAAAGTTACAGGTATATTGACAGGTGATAAAAATGCAATAATGCTGCCACCGCTGATTATGCATTTGACAGAGTTAAAGGTAGGTGCGACGACGAGCGAAGCGACGAGAAACGCGTTGTGTTAACCGTGACCGAACCATACGCAAAACCGAGTAAAGCAAGTGTGCATAAAAAGAGTTCGATTATAATGAAAAAAAAAAATATAAAAATATATTTATTTTGCACACAAACATGGGAATTTGCAGATGGAGTATACATGAGGTTGCGCGCATACAGCGGTACATTTATAACAGTATGAACAGGGGTCCCCAAACTAGGCATAGCCTGTATCTTGGGCGACCAGTTAGATAATAGATATATAAAGTCTGAAAAATAAAGATACCCCTAGTTTGACAGCCGAAACAGATGGCGTCGTACTGCCATATGTTTTATGTTAACGCAAAATGTAAGGAGCCGTACAGCGCCATCTCGTTTAGCTATCAAATTTTAAACACTAAATTGTCTTATTAGGCTTAAATGTCTTACACAAATAATGAACCTTTGGCTCTACTACTCCGTTGGCATTATTTAATAGCGCTTGTGTGTAGTTATTATTTTTTGGTAAACTACATAGGTATTTTAATAAAAACTTACCTTTCTAGTTTAGAAAAGTCGGGTAGAGGTGCATCCTTGGTAAGCTCAACGATTTCCTCGTTCTTCCCGTTGCCAACTTTTAGGGTGACAGTTTTAGAGCAGGTCGCGCCAGTTGTGCCGCATGGGGCATTCTAAACACGAAAAGGGAATTTAAAATAAACTTCCAAGTATCATCACTAAATTATCTGTGGATGTTTACAAAGTGATATGCTAACTTCACACACTATAGTAGACCCAAACCAAACGGACGACCGGGGTCGTAAAACTTCTCATTCACGCTCGCATGGTCAAAAGTAGGGTGAGAGAGACAGAGATATGATCCCAGTCATCCGTTTGGTTTGGGTCTACTATAGTATATCATTTAGTTTCGACGATTAACCAGTGATAGACCTATGGCCACATTTCTATCTCACTTGTATCTGCACTTCAAAACCGTCACTCGCGTCAGCACTGCCCTTAGCCAGCAGATACGTGCACACCCCCTCGAACTCGTACTCCGTGCCGTCGAAGGTGGTCACATGCGAGTCGCCCCACGCGGAGCAGATGCCCGGGCACTGCAGTTCGGTGCAGATCCAATTGCCGTTCGTGCATTTACTGTGAAATGGATTAAAAACGAACTGTTAACTAATATTTAGTTGATCTACCTAATACCTAATTGATATAGGTAGGGTAGGGTGGGAAACAGTGGCTCGGAAAGAAATAGTCGGGTACAGTGGCTCACTCAACCTAATTCAAACATGATAGAGGCGATATTGGGGCGACTGAGCCACTGTTCGAGCCGAGCCACTGTTTCCTACCCTACCCTACCTAAATGCATATATTAATGACATGATGACGTCTTGTAACAAGTCAATATACCTTAGGTACCGTCAAAGATAGATATAACTCCGTAATAGATGGATACAGTCTAAGGAAAAAACGTGCCTCGAAAATCAAGAAAATTTGATTCTCGTTCAGAGGGCGCTACTAGTTTTGGCCTACAGTCGTATAGATGGCGTTGACGGTTTCGTTTGTTATTTAACAATTTTAACGCATATCAGTGAAAGAACATGGGTCAAAATCATAAAAATAATTAATGCAAATAAAAAAAATCATTTATCTATATTTAAATACATTCTATCGTATTTTTATAAATCTTTATTTTTAGTTTTAAAGTGTGTCGACAGATGGCAGTGAATTTACTGGGGTTACAAAATTTACTATGACAATACCGCTAGTATAAATTACTCTATGGTACCGTAAAACGAGGTGGCTTTGAAATGCCGGGGTGACTTTGAAATTTCAGCTTTTAAGTCATAATATATTTTTAAGCGGGATTTTTTACAGTAGGTGAATATCAATATTAAGTAATCTATCTAGTTCCATGAACAGTTTCAGTACATAAGGCTTATAATCACCTTCCAAGCGAAGTAATTGCTGCTCCTAGTGCGTCAGGATTTAGAATAAAACTGAAAAACTGGCTTGTCAAGCTGTAGGCCGAGCACATGATTGGCGCGACAGTATCTCGCCGCGAGATAGACTACCCGTCTTTTACTAACTGTATGAATTAAAGAGGGACGGGTAGTCTATGTCGCGGCGAGATCCTCTCGCGCCAATCATGTGCTAGCCCGGCAGGCTTTCTACAATCATAACGAGCTATTTTGTCGCTTTGATGTAGAATAAGAGAAATATTTACTGTTGTACTGTATTTTTGGTGTTAAATTGTAAATACGTAATTATCTACATTATGTACATATGTACTTAAGTGTAAAATTTATTTTGACATGTAATATGATATTACCAATAAATATGATTATGATTATGATTATGACGACCGGTCTGGCCTAGTGGGTAGTGACCCTGCCTGTGAAGCCGATGGTCCTGGGTTCGAATCCCGGTAAGGGCATTTATTTGTGTGATGAGCACAGATATTTGTTCCTGAGTCATGGGTGTTTTCTATGTATTTAAGTATTTATATATTATATATATCGTTGTCTGAGTACCCATAACACAAGCCTCCTTGGGCTTACCGTGGGTCTTAGTCAATCTGTGTAAGAATGTCCTATAATATTTATTTTTTTATTTATTTTATTTATTTATTATGATTAATGAATAATGGTAATTTTATGGCTATTTTTAAACTATCAAAGTAACCCCAAATTGTCCTAAAGCCACCCCGTTTTAACGTAGTTAGTTTTGTGACGTAAAATACATTGAGTCATTTCACTAAATACAATAGGTAGCAAATTATGATTAGCTTTCAATAGTCAACTGTATAAACACAAAAATATCCCAAAAAGTTATCGCCGTATATATTTAATATACCTACGACTGTTTATATGACTATTAGATATAGATACGTAAAACGGTTCCAGATTTACATTATAATAATAAAGAATAAGAATAAAGAATAAGAATAAAGAATAAGAATAAGAATAAAGAATAAGAATAAAGAATAAGAATAAAGAATAAGAATAAAGAATAAGAATAAAGAATAAGAATAAAGAATAAGAATAAAGAATAAGAATAAAGAATAAATAATAAGAATAAAGAATAAGAATAAAGATCATTTATTTTCAGCTAAAGGTTACAGACATTCCAGGGGTCTCCGCACTAGGCAGTGCCTATATCGCGGGGAACCAATTACAATTTAAATATCAGACTTTGTTTTTTAGGTATAGGTATTTAAATATATAATTTACGACTTAGATAAAGGAGCAGACAGAAAAATCTGCGAGTAAACATAACAACTGACAACACTATCTAAAACAACGTTAGAGATTGTGGCAGGGACCTGTTTAACAACTTATCTAATAATGGTTTATCATCATTTATAAGATAAAAACGTAATGAAATGTAATTTCATTAAAACAATAAAAAAAATCCTCTTTATAAATGTATGTGTGTCAGTAAATAAACTGACTGACTGATTTGTAATAGGTCTATTTCATTTAAAGGTTAGACACATGAAAAATAGATAGAAAAACCGGCCAAGTGCGAGTCGGACTCGCCCACCGAGGGTTCCGTACTTTTTAGTATTTGTTGTTATAGCAGCAACAGAAATACATCATCTGTGAAAATTTCAACTGTCTAGCTATCGCGGTTCATGAGATACAGCCTGCTGACAGACAGACGGACAGCGGAGTCTTAGTAATAGGGTCCCGTTTTTACCCTTTGGGTACGGAACCCTAAAAATGGAATAACGAGACACCATTTTGTTTTACAGACTTGATCTAAAGCAGTAACTTGTATCTATTGATAAACAAAACAACATACATACATACAACAAATATACATACAACGCATTACAACCAGTGCAAAAGTGAAAGGTACTACGTTACGCACATAAATATTCCAAGGAGCATTTCTCGTTCAGCTCCAAAAGGTTTCAAGTCACCATTCGCTTCATTGCACTTACACCACACATTCAAATAACATAAGATCTATTATTCAAAAACTTTAGGAAGATCATTTTACTTGTATATATGGAGTATTTTATGCAAGAAAGTGTGAATGGTAGTATAGTGGTGCGTTTTTTCGAGCGAGATTTCAACGGGGGCGTAGCTCAGATGGTAGAGCGCTCGCTTAGCATGCGAGAGGTACGGGGATCGATACCCCGCGCCTCCAAAGGGTTAACGTTTTGTTTTTTTTTAAATAACAAAATTATTACATCCTCAGGTGATCACCAAATCTCACTATAAATAAATAAATAAATAAAAATAATTTATTTCAGGTCTTAAAACCCATATTTTACCACATTACAAAAATATAAAATAACATTGATAAAAATTAAAAATTAAAATTATACAACATTAACCCTATTAATATTATTTACCCTATATGTGACTATATGTGAAACATCTGTTTAACAAAATAAATTAAACAAATAATTAATTAGACTCAGACACCCAATGAACAGTTCAACTGGCCAATTTTAATGTATAATCCCAATCCTACTGTTTTTGTCCCAATTTTTTATTAAAATGACAAATTGGTAGAACAAATCCCAATTTCCCAAATACCACAGCATTGTTGTTTTAGTATCTTGTTATTCAAATTTCGAATCTTGAGCGTAGCAAGTGATTCTAGTTTAGAATTTTGAGCGTAACGGGGTGATGTAAGGAAAAAAGTGTAGAAAACCTCAGACTATTTGGAACACTAAAATCGCCGCTATACTTACTCAACATCGTATCTGCAACACTCATTTGATGACAAAAACACCCGTATTCCTAATGAAAGAAAAGCGACATTTCCATCAAATGATTGTTGCAGATATGAGGTTCAGTAAGTATAGCGACGAAATACAACTTACCATTTGTTGCATTCCTCCTGCATCTCATGTCCGTCAAGAAAGCTGCGCCCGCCGTGGTGGCAGGGGCATTCCGTAGCCAGCACACATTTGTTGCTGCTAGCGTCTAACACATAACCCTTCTTGCATTGGCAACCTGGCCGACACTCTTTGGTCGTTGTGGAGGGAGGTAGGTGCATGTTCTGAAAGCAAACAGGCAAATGTCATATAAATTTATGTACGAGTATTACTCTAAATAAACAATACGTGGAAAAGTAATTATAAAGTATTTATTCTTGATTGCTCCAATAACAATAGGTACACTGTACATTTTGCATGTAAAATTACAAAGTTATTTAGAAGAAATTTATAACAAGGTCTTCAAGGTCAAGGTAACAGGCGGTCTTATCGCTAAAAAGCGATCTCTTCCAGACAACCTTGGGTAGCGTAAAATAATAAATAACTCATATCAAAAGTCAACAGGTAGTGCAAGGCAAATTTAATTAAAATAAAACAAGAATACCAGAAACAGCGCGGTAATGCAAGGCAACTTTGAGTTCCTAAACAATGTACATAAAGCACAATTTACCGTAAACGTGAGTGGCTGGCGTAGGCATTATGTATTTGCTGCGCACTGCGGAGGTTATTAGGTCTATTACTTATTTAGGTCTTAAAGTACCCGGACCTTTTTGGACCCGGGTATGTCCTTAAACTACGTCCAAAAGAGAGGTATGGGCACTGTGAATGACATCTCGCTTTGTGTGGTAGGGCACAGGACAGCGGATGTCATTCCAGATCTAGAGCAGAGCCCAACTGGGGAGGTACCTCCACCTTACAGAAAACCGCAGCCAAATAACACTAGACCCTATTAATAATGTTGTGTTCCTGCCGGTGAGTAAGGTTGCCAGAGCTCGAGGGAGAGGAGTGTTAGGGTCGGCAACGCGCATGTAACTCCTCTGGAGTTGCAGGCGTACATAGGCTACGGAGACTGCTTAACATCAGGCGGGCCGTATGCTTGTTTGCCACCGACGTAGTATAAAAAAAAGTAACGTTTACCATTTAAGACCTAAATCACATTTCACGTTGCATCTTTCAAGTAGTGAACTCGATGTATTTAGTAGGCAGTCATGGAGTCTGAACTCATGTCCTTGGCAGTAAAACTCTATTTACCTTGCAGGTTAGCGGCTCAGCGACTTCACAAGTAGTAAATTCCATGTGGTTGGCAGCTGAGCAATTGCTTCGCAAGTCTTCAGCAGGCGGGTAGTTCTGTATATCGTACGGTGTGGCTGGCACGCATTCCCAGCGCGCCCCAACGCATGTGCTAAAAAAATTTAAAGTCCCTATAAAAATCATGTTTTTGTATTTTCTTCATCCTCGGGCGGCATAGACATAGTATATACAAGTAGTTATAGACGCGCCACCGAGTTAAGAGAAAGAATATTCTTATAAAATTTTGGCAGCATAGGATTTTTTCTCCTTCACTTTTATAAATTTCGGTATTTCGCCATCGCCTCCTACCTATGATGCCACCCGGTCGGTGATAAGGACAAAGCATGGCACTATTTTCTGTTTCCTCTTATAGGAATAGCAATAAGACTATCTTTCTCTATCAAAGAGTGTCAGGCCCTTGTCGGGCGGCAATTTTAAATCTGGTCGGTTAAACGGTTAAGTAAATCAGAAAAAATGTAAAAAACTGATCCGTATAACGTTGAAAACGGTTAGTAACTGTAAAAGTAATGACATTTACGTTTGCGTATAAAAATCTTACCAAAGTTCCCTCTCTCTGCGTCCAGCTCTGACTTCTTTGTATGCGGGATCGAACTGCATACCCTTATGGAAGCAGGGACATAGGCCCACTGGCACACAAACATTGTTGCTGTCCAACACCTGCACGACATAAATAGAACATTTAAGGCCGTTCCATCGGTTTGCCGCTGTCACTGTCACATTTCGCAAGAAAGAACGGGAAAAATCATGCGCGCCAAGTGTCAATTTTGATCGAATTTTGTCGATTTTTATTTATTTTAAAAACGTTACAATATCGAAATTCGAAAGCTATGGAATTACTATTTAAGTTAAGATTGTTTTTTCTTCTTTTTTGTTTATAGTATCACATAATAAATAACCGTGTAAAGTTTGGTTAAAAGTCCGAGTTAGAGGTTACTTTGGGAATTAATTGTATCGAGCGAAGTCGTGTATCGGAAACTGTGTTATTAAAGATAATAGTCCCGGAGTCCGTAGATCCGGGTATGTCCTTAAACTACGTCCAAAAGAGAGGTATGGGCACTGTGAATGACATCTCGCTTTGTGTGGTAGGGCACAGGACAGCGGATGTCATTCCAGATCTAGAGCAGAGCCCAACTGGGGAGGTACCTCCACCTTACAGAAAACCGCAGCCAAATAACACTAGACCCTACTAATAGTGTTGGGTTCCTACCGGTGAGTAAGGTTGCCAGAGCTCGAGGGTGAGGAGTGTTAGGGTCGGCAACGCGCATGTAACTCCTCTGGAGTTGCAGGCGTACATAGGCTACGGAGACTGCTTAACATCAGGAGGGCCGTATGCTTGTTTGCCACCGACGTAGTATAAAAAAAAAAGTCAAGAACTACATATATTTTTTCCACGTCTACGAATATCAACGCCTCTTAGAAAAACATGATCATATAAAGAGATTTTTCGCCTTCTGGCTCAGGGAACCGCCTTAACAGAGGATAAGAAACATTTAATTCGGTGTAAACTTTAGTTTAACACCATTAAGGATAGAGACATTTTTAACAAATACCTTAAGGCAGTTCCCTGAGCCAAAAGGCGAAAAATCTCCTTATATGATTTTTCTAAGAGGCGTTGATATTCGTAGTCGTGGAAAAAATATATGTAGTACTTGACTATATTATCTTTAATTTCATAGCTTCCGATACACGAATTATGACACTTCGCTCGATACAATTAATTCCCAAAAAAACCTCTATCTCGGACTTTTAATCAAACTTTACTCGGTTATTTATTATGTGACAGTATAAACAAAAAAAGAAGAAAAAACAATCTTAACTTAAATAGTAATTTGACAGCTTTCGAATTTCGATATTGTAAGGCAACGTTTTTAAAATAAATAAAAATCGACAAAATTCGATCAAAATTGACACTTGGCGCGCAAGGTCTTTCCCGTTCTTTCTTGCGAGATGTGACAGTGATAGCGGCAAACCGATGGAACGGCTTTAATACAGGGTGGTTTATATTGTTTGCATTCCGATTACGACAAGGCAACGTCCCACGTGCGTTGACACTTGACAGTCAGCACATACGGTGTATTCTTGCTATACCATGTCAACATACCTGATAAACGAGACAAGCGCAGCCTTCAACCTTCAACTCAAGGTTGAAATTGCCTCGCGACAGTGCGTCATTTGTACACGTGTATTGTCAGCAACCAATGTGTATTCTACCCTAAGGTATTTGCTTGATAAACCACCACATACCTGACCAACGGGGCAGGCGCAACCCTCCACGCAACATGGCTTGCATTGTCCACGCGCCGACAGCGCCACGTCCGAGCAAGTTCGCTGACAGCTGTCAGCACACACGGTGTATTCTTGCCCGCCAGTACACGACAGTTCTATTTTATAAAAAACACAAGCGTTAATAATATGGTTAAATTATCGACCGACTGATGACTTGTCTCACGTGTTGTTGGAATGCGTCCGGAATTCGGACTTGAGAAAAAGATTTTTTGGTAGTCTGGGCTCCATGCACAATGGACAGATCAATTGTTGGTTGGCAGAGCCTATATCGGACAAAGCAATCAGTGTTTACCACTTTATTGACCTCTCCCTTGAGTAGGGAACTATGAAATTGCTGGCCACCGTACCATAGAGGCAATACGTCCGGTCCTTAAACAATGGCTTGACCGGAAACATGGCTCCATGACTTTCCGGGTGACGCAGGTCCTCTCAGGACACGGGTGTTTCGGTCGATATCTGTGCAACAGATTGGGCCGAGAACCGACGGCAATATGCCACGAGTGTGGTGCTGCCGAAGACACTTCACAACATACTCTGGCTGTATGCCCAGCTTGGACAGAACAGCGGGCCACACTCGTGGCAGTAGTGGGGCGCGATCTCTCCCTGCCTGCCGTGGTGAAAACTATGGCAGACAGCGACAGATCATGGAAAGCGGTGGTCTCTTTCTGCGAAGCCGTAATGGCAAGAAAAGAGACCGCGGAAAGAGAAAGGGAAGAAGACCCGGCCTCCCATCCGATGCGCCGCAAGCGCGTAGGACGGAGGCGTTTGGCGTGCGTCCGTCGACTTCCCCCTTAACGGTACCCGTGGGCGGCAGGCTCGGGGACGTCTGCCGCCTACACGAGGGTCCCGGGGATGGTTAGTACGCCAAATAAGGGCGTACTCCAAGCTGAAGAGGAGTACTTCCTCCGAGGATGAGTCCGCAATTCGGACAGCGGCTGGCGGGGTTTCGGAAGCGTGATCTCGGTCGTTCCCCGTGCCCCGCCTTATAGCCTCGAGGCGGCCAATAGAGGGGTTTTTAGTGGGTACACCTGGGGCCTCATTAGCCCACAACAGGGAGTACCACATAACCATCCCGGCCCGTCCCCGCGCCGGGTGGTATGCGTAAAGCATTTTCCCCTCTTAAAAAAAAAAAAAGGTTTGTTTTATGGCAATCCTGCAAAGTTACGCGTTTCTGAGAAATACCAAATTATGACTAACGAAAATGTGGACAAACAATACATTATGACTTAAAACTATATGGGAAACAATAGAGACCCTGTTCGGAGCCTTCTCTGGCTGCGGTACACATATCGTACACGCATTCATCATATTAGGTGTCCATTACCACTTAAGGACCAACATACGTATTGACAAGTACGTACCACATTCTTTGACGTTGTATCTCCACTGTATCTCCACTCCGCTTTTGGCGCACGCCATAGCATAATCACCGAGGATAGGGCAAAGACATTTGGACGCGTCGCCGGCGCACGCGCACATATCGTACACGCATTCGTCGTAGTACGGGTCTACTGAGACGTGCCAGTGGCAGGCTGTAACAAAAAATTGCGTGAAATATTTATTGCACATTTTTCGTGATATTGGAAAACTGGAAAATATCGGTGAAAACTTTCTGTTAAATTATTTTACTAAGGTATTATGCACTTATTTCGCCTCAACATATATTTTTTTTCTTGCTTGTAATTCCTAAATGTTTCGACATTCATAATTATTATCTGGGTGAATCTTTTCTTTTTATTCGTTGATATGGTTACATTATCTTGGGTCACTCAAAATCCTGGTTTTATGATATTACAAATCTACATACATGCTTTTTGTGGTAGTTATAAACCCTCTACATAATAAGCCATCTTTAAGCATGTAAGTAGAATGTGGTACATTTCTTCAAAAAACTGCTACAATGGGGTTGGCAACTGTCAAAGGTTTGCAGAGATGGCGCCATCATAGCTTGCCCCTTTTTCTATGAGATTTGGCTTAAAGGGCTGGAATCCAGGGCATTAAAAAAACAAAAATTTGACACAATGCTAGGGATTGACAGGGCAAGCTATGCAGGCGCCATCTGCTAATTATTTCGACCGGCCAACCCCATTGTCTCACGGCTAACATGACAGAAAAACAACAAGAAATATTTGATCCACCCGTCTAATATATTGCACACAGGTGAGCCTATAGAATCCTGTACGCCTCAATACATTTGATTACTTACGTTCAAATAACTTGCTCTTCAACTTGCTACAATACTTCTCAGCAAACTCTTTATTCTGGACATTAGTCTTGCACGGATGCTCTGGTTCCTTCACGTCTACATCTGTACAAAGTTCCCTGGTCTTCCATTTGTTGGCGAACGCGAGAGCGGTCTGCTCAACGTCGCCCTCTGGCGTGAGGAAGTCGTCTTTTTGGTTCAGGTTGAAGGTTCCGCAGAGACCCTGAGTGATAAAAATATTATTTTTAATAAGTTATCGGTATAATATCGTCTAAAGTATGTCATCAATGAAGGAAAAATAATAGACACTGAGTTAGCCGTGAGGGCCAGCTTGAAAACTAGACTATACCTTAGTTTTGTCGTGGAACGCTGGTGGCACATCGACAAAAACTCTGGTGTTGCCATCCCACCACAGATCTATTCCGTTCGGAAGTTGCACTGAAAAAAAAAAAAACAGTTTTTTTACTAGACAACAAAAGATTGTCTCAAATCATATTTTTGTATCTATCATTACGGCAGGATTACTTAGGTAGATCGTTAAAGCGAACAATAGTGATTTAGAAAATACTATAAAAACTTCGGACACAAAAAGTGTCAACAAGTGTCAACTGACAATTCATACTTACATTTAAGTACACACAAGGTATTTTTTATTTATTATTGAATAAACTAGTTACAATCAAATATTATTAACTTATACATACACGACCCATCGTCTGCAAAATCTTGAAGTGAAGGGGGTATTACTGCAATGACTGACTGATTGACAAGTTTTCAGAGATAATAAAATATGACATTGATGCACCAAGGCGTTTTGTTTTGAGAGAACCTACCGGGAAACGCGAATCCGAAATTTCGCTATCTGCCTCTTTATCGAATATGCGGAGAGATATAACATTTAAAACTTTCGCGGTTTGAACACATTAAATCACATTTAGAAACGGGTCTATCGCGAATTTATTTTGTTACCTTTATTTACCGACGTTTCGACACAGGTTTCACTGGTCGTGGTCGCGGCTAACTAAATAAATAAATAAATTCGCGATAGACCCGTTTCTAAATGTGATTTAATATGCGGAGAGATGTTAGATAATGAAATTTCGATTTTCTTGTTTTACGATAGATCGTGGTAGTGGCGCCACCTGCGCAGAGTTTCGTGTAATATATAATTGTGTCACCGTAAAACATACCAATAAGGAAAAGCGACGAGGCAGCCCTAATCAACACATCTCCAACGTGCACCGGTAACGTTGCCACTTCCTTCCCGTTGACCAGCACCAAGCCTCCTTGTTTCAGGTGCAGGTCCAGTCCGTGGTACTTGAGATTAACGGCTTTCGTGCATGACGGCTTGCCTTCGCCCTTGAAAGGAGTTAGGTTCATTTCCTGTGGACAATTATTATGATGAATGCATGTAATACTGACAAGAAAATAAAAACCGGAATGTGTACGGAAATATTAAAATGAATACAGTGTTTCATCTTCCATGAAGGGTAACTACGAATTTGTGGTTGTACCATTAGGACTACTTGTGAGGCGGTGACTCACGCATTGTACACTCAGCGTCATAATCCGTTTTCATAGTTTTATTTCATGAGTAACTATCGCGGTAACCGAAGACAATATTATACAGTCAAATACCCTATTTGACGCTGAGTGTACCTACGTTTACAGCTTCAATAGAGCTTTATAAATTGAGATCCTGGTTTACGTGGAATGATGCTCTTTACCTCACTAATACTGCCAGAACACGCCACATTCTCCACTTCAACCGTCACATTTTTGGTCTGCAGCAACGTATAAGTGCAGTGCCCCATGAAATCGTATCGTAGTCCGTCAAAGGTGGTGTAGTGCGGGTCCCCGACGGCGCCGCAGCGGGCGCCGCACGGGACCGCAGTACAGGTCCATTCGCCGGCTTGGCACGTGCTGAAAAATTAAATACATTAAATAGGATATTTAAATGTATTTAAAATAAATTATTTTACACCATGCATGAAATAAAGCACCATAAGATTAATAGAGAAACGTAGACAGTTATTTTTAGACACAATTTGTATTTTAAAACCCTTATCAAAGATAGATATAACTCCGTAATAGATGGATACAGTCTAAGGAAAAAACGTGCCTCGAAAATCAAGAAAATTTGATTCTCGTTCAGAGGGCGCTACTAGTTTTGGCCTACAGTCGTATAGATGGCGTTGACGGTTTCGTTTGTTATTTAACAATTTTAACGCATATCAGTGAAAGAACATGGGTCAAAATCATAAAAATAATTAATGCAAATAAAAAAAATCATTTATCTATATTTAAATACATTCTATCGTATTTTTATAAATCTTCATAGACCTAGCATTACATAGACCAGCTATACGCGTGCGCCCGTAAGGGATAGACATAGATGACGTCATAAACGTGGGGGTACCATATTGGTAAAAATTACCCCAATATTTGATATCACGTTGGGGCGATTACCCTGGAGGCAAAGTTAGCTTGTTTGACGGTATTAAAAAATTGTTAAATAAAATGTCAATGGGCCGTTCTTTTTAGGCGTATAAACAATGAAATACCTCCTATAATTCGCGCAGGTGGTACAAAACTAAACATGTTTAGTAAATAAAACGTAAAATAAAATGTATTATGGGTTTTAATTTAAAGAAATCACAAATCGCAATCACACCAATTAATGTACACTACATTTAATCTTCACAACATTTGTTTATTTATTTTTTGGAATTAGAAGTACGAAAAAACTTCGAGGTCAAAATTACCCATAAAATTATGATATTTTCATCTGGTATCCCTAACATGATTGTTATGCAGCTAAATTAAGAAGAAGTTTAAAAATGGCTGACCTCAGACTCCTACCTACCTACGTAATTTGGGCGGATAATTTTACAAATAATGTTTTGTTAATTTGCGTAAATAATTGTGATATTTTTATTGAAATCGTTTGATTCTACATTGCTTTGAGTGTAACGTAATTTTACGATGTTATTCTCACATATTGCGTTAAGAGGAAGGTGTAAAATACCGTACTTACGTGTGAAAGGTTATGATCTCATATTTTTGCTCAGAGCGGCTATTACAGAACAATTCACCAGTATTTTATCAAAGTTTAAGCATTCAAAACGCTAACCATCACTATATTTCATAAGAGAAAGCACAATTTCATACAAAACAACGATAATTAAACAAGCAACGAACAAACATGACATGTCACGTACTTATTTGTTTGCCACAACCTCGGTTGTGGCAGCGGTGGAAAAGTGAAACTATGACAAGGACAAACAATAACAGCGCTTTCTCTGCTACTCCTACTGAAAGATACATAAGACTATCCCGTTCGGTCATTTTCCCCCACCCCTCATGACCGATCCAGTTATACTAGATTCATGTAAATCTTCATTTTTAGTTTTAAACTGTGTCGACAGATGGCAGTGAATTTACTGGGGTTACAAAATTTACTATGACAGTACCGCTCTAGTATAAGTTACTCTATGCCCTTATATAACTATAAAGAGTAGGTAATTCGATTGTGACGTCACATGATAAAACAAAGAAGTTTGATTAGACTTGACTCACCAAGTATTGCAATCCTTTTTCACCGTCTTCCCAGGCTTAAAGCTCTTATTCCTCAGCCGACAAGGGCACTGTTCTTTAGGCACACACTTGCCAGCTTCTAGAAGTAGACCTTCAGGACAGAAGCAGCCCTCCACGCAGGTTTTAGCGTCGGGTGGGGAGGGGTTGGGGAACAGGCAGCTGGGCTGAACGTCGGGACCGCAGGATTTGTAGAGCTTGCCTTCCGCGCATTTCATTGCTGTAAGGAAGATTTTTACAAATGTTTTGAGTTTTAAGTGGATCGTAGATATTCAAGAAGTGTTTAAAGAAAAATTAAGCTTTCAAAACGTCTTTCATTTTTTGACATTGCTATAATCAAAATTAAACTATCGTGAAACATATTTCAAAATATTTAGATCACTACGCTTTCACTCACTATTATTTTTATTCATTTTGGCGACATGTTTCGGACTCTTCGGGAGTATTTCCTCACGCACGAGTGTCCGCGGCAGCTCTACTCGTGCCTGAGGAAGGACTCCCGAAAACTCCGAAACATGTCGCCAAAAGCGACCAAAAATAAAAGTGAATGAAACCGTAATGATCTAAATATTTTGATTATTTTGCTACATTAAATTGCACTGCTTATGACGCTTCACGGCCTGGCTTAAGTATGATAATATTTTGTTAAATAAAATAACTAACGGCATGTCTCAGCGTCCCTCCAGTCCTTCATCTCCTTGACACCCAGTCGTTGGCACTCCTTCGCGTAAACGGACACCGTGTTGCAAGCGCACTCCTCCGGACCTATTTAAAAATATACGTTATATGAATAAATCAAATTCAATCGTGTATAAGAGAAATATACTATACTGATTTTACGTAGTTTAATGCATAGAGACCATATATAAAGGAGCAAAATCTCTATGTATGAAAAGTGTCCATCAAAAAACATTAAACAGGCGGCGCCACCATACACCGCAATTAAACGTCATAGACCTAGTATTTTATATAGATCGCCCGTGCGACCGTGAGGAACAGAACATACGCAATGCGACAAAATTAAAAACACGTTTTAACATTCCTGACAACATAAAAACAACCTACGTAATTTGGTCGGGTTATTGGTTGCCCCTCCTCCATTTCATCTCTATATTATAATACCTCTATGGTTCATGTCATATCCATGAGACTACCTAGCGCCACCGGAGAGATTACTATCTACTATTATTTAAAGCTGAAAGTTGGTCACTTTACAACAGTTCTGCCATAAGAGATTGTCATCCTTTCTATACCGTCCATAGTCTACCAATTAAAAAAAAAATACAAGTCTATGTAGTCAACTTACTTAAGCCGGATGTGCAGGCGCAGTAGTCCCACACGCATGTTTCGAGCAACTGAGTTACGTCCATGACCTAAACAAATTTTAAATTTACAATAATCATCCGTGTTTTTTTTTTTCAAGAAATGTGTGTGAATACGCAGTAATGAAGGAAATTTGGTTTATTAATTATATTGATAACGAAACGTTTATTAAATATATTGAAGCGAAAGAGGTATGTCAGGATCGTAGCAAGTGGAAATCCGTGGTCTCTGCCTACCCCTCCGGGAAATAGGCGTGATTATATGTATGTATGTATATACATAACGGGTCACTCACGTGTTTTAAGTCGAAAACCCCCGACTGCGCGCGGCGGTGGGGTGCGGGGGTCGGGGCGCGGAGAGCTGCGGCCCGCAGTCTGCGCCGGTCCGTCACCGTCGACGCAAGCTCCTGATGACGCTCCTCGGTACGGAGTGAAACATGTCGAGCGTTTTCGACTTAAAACACGTGAGTGACCCGTTATCAATATATTTAATATGTCTGTGTCTCACGGAAGTTTTGTTATTGAAGTTTTGTTATTGAAATTTGGTTTAAAATTAAAGATAAAGATAGTTTATTTTGCAAATAGGCATATTACAATGCGCTTATTTATTTAATCGTATTTAATCGTATGCGATTAAATAAATAAGCGCATAATATAATGTGTAATGCGCTTATGATCCTAATGAACGTCAAATAAAGCTACATCGGCTCTAACCCTACACCCTACACCTCCGCCTAAGATTTAAGTCCCTCCTCAATTACTCAATAGGGTATTTGACTACCCTATTGAGGAATTGAGGAGGGAATATAGTCAAATCAGTTTTTGTTTTCGAACAGTCAAAACGATTTTGCGACTATGGAATTTATATGAAACACGAGCACGTGACTTCACTTTACAGCGGCCAGCAACAGAAAGTTGCAAAATGGGCTATAGCAGGCCTCCGTCACTCGCTCAAGGCCACACGCTATATGCCTACCGCTCGGCGTATCGTCGACGATACAACCGACAGAGGGCCGCGGAACGTTTCCCGCGCTTACGCTTCGAAATGCCAAAACCACGTAATTATTGTTCTGTAGTCAAAAAACAAAGGAAAGTTTGTCGTTTTTTTCATTGCCGAGAGACGAAGAAAGGTGAAAATACTAATTTTAAATCTATCTTTTTGAATTTTGTCAACATTTATTTCTTTGAACATAAGTAGGTAAATCGTAAATTAAGGAGTTTTACGAGTCAGGTATTATAAGTGTTGTTTTTAAATATTTGATTGACTAATGAAAAATGTGGTTGACATTCGTTTTATTACAATAATCATCATAGGTACAACCCTAGCGCATTCTTACGATGACGCGTTGGCACGTGACTCGCACGGCGGGCAACACCGTCTCGACTCTTTGTGCGCGTACTTATGGTACATTTTTTCTCGTCCTGAGAAGCAGGTATTATTATTAAGATTTTGTAGGCTATTATAGCGTAGGTATTTTCGCTTTTGTATGGGAATGATGTATCTGTTACGTAGTAACTATTTATTAATCTGTGGCTATAGTCTGTTATTTTATTCCGTAGACTAAAATGACATTTCATGTGTTGCTAGTTTTTACGTCTTATAAATTGTGATGTGCTACAACCGGTACTAACCGAAAATAAACTATTGGGAGGTACCTATATTTGTTCATGATGACGAGAGAAAACGCACTGAATACATCCGATCATTATACGAGCGAAGTAATACGTAAACCAAAAATACCAAAATGGCGTTGCGTCAGGTCGGCGATGCGTCATTTATTTTTTATTTTAATTCTAAAATTAATTTAATATTTATCGGTTATCACAAACCGAAATCAAAGATCAGCACTGTTTGTTTTAAGCTGGTCACATTATTTCTACGTTTGACATTTGTGATTGTCATTTTAGTCTACGGAATAAAAAACAGATTATAGGTGTTCAAAATGATCAGAAAAAGACTTTATTATTCAAAGAATAAGAGAGTGTGATGATAATTTTGAACATCTCACCGCTTAGCTACTTCAACAGCTGTAGATAGATCAGGAACTTACGCTAGAGCATTTCCTGAACTTTTCCTTGACGAACACGTTGGTGCAGAACAGCTGTGCTTTCCTCAACTCCTCTTGAGTTTTGGTCGCGCACGCGTTTGGCTCCGAGGGCGAACTGTCGCATATATCTGTAAATCAATGCAACTATTAGTTTTATCCTCTTAAGGTCTATCATACAAGAGAAGTTGGATTTGGAGTCAGTAGTGTAAGAAAGGTTCCTTTTGCCTTGAACTCGAACGAAATACACTTCACCTTTCGGGCAAACTCGGCTCCTTTCAGCTCAGCATTGCTCCGAGCAATTATTAGGGTTGACACAACATAACGTCCCTTTGCGTGCACGACCACAGATAATGACTTTTTTTGACAACCCTAAATAACCGAAAGGGATAGTAACCTGAATGGCTGTCAAACGTCGGGTTTGTAGGAAGTATCATTTCTGTATGGTAGCAGTGGCGTAACTAGGGGGGGAGGGCAGGGGGGCAAGTGCCCCGAGCGCCATCCAAGGGGGGGCGCCAAAATGGGTAAAAGGCAGCAGCAGGGAAACTTTTGTCAGTCGTCAGGGGGCGCCAATTTGGTGACTGCCCCGGGCGCCATATCCTCTAGCTACGCCCCCGATGGTAGTATTTATTCTGTGCCTTCATTGAAACTCACCCCCGATCTTCTTGATCTGCCAAGACGAAGCCAGCACGGCTTTAGTCTTAGCGATGGTGCCTTCTTTCGTTGTAAAGTCGTTCTCTGGATTACCGTCCAGTCGGCCGCAGAGACCTTGGGTGTTGTTCCATAGAAGAACTGAGCCTTCTACGAGTACTACGTTCTGTAATCAAAATAATGGGAGTAGCGATACAATATTTATTTTTATAGACATTCTTTATAACAAAAAGTAACGTCAAGTAAGTAGCTTGTGTGACCTTGACGACTTCCAGCAAGGAGATGCGAATGTCCAGCAGTGAAGTAAGGATCGGCGTCAGAGACCGCGAACAGTGAAGTTCGCAAATTGCGGGCGTCTTTCCCTTTTACTCCAATTAAGGCGTGATTAGAGTGACAGAGTAGTATAGCTTACATTAGTGTCCCATTTGATGACAACACCGACAGCGTCCAAATTCACAACGACGTAGTCGCCCGGCATGGAGACGCGAATGCCCGGCAGCGAGGCGGGGATCGGAATCAGCCGGCGTGTACTACGGAACACCACAGTGCCTTCTTCTTCTGAAAAAATCAATAAGGAAGATGACATAGTTAAAATAAATAAATATTATAAGATATTCTTGATTGACAGATTGACTAAGTCCCACAGTAAGCCCAAGAAGGCTTTTGTTATGGGTACTCAGACAACGATATATATAATATATAAATACATAGATAACACCCATTCTTCACACCCACTCTTCCTACTTCTGCATATCAGTAAATACTAACCTCCTGCAGACAACACGTAGGGCTTCTCTTCTAAGTAGATGGTCAGCTCCAAGGGACAGTAGTCTCGCCTCTTACATGTCCCCTGCTTCACCGCCACCGTGAATTCGTGCTCCTTCGCGTCTTGCACTAGAATGTGTTGACATGGGGACGCGAAGCTGAAAGGTAAGTTAATTATTACAATTTGTTATTGTAAAAATATTACGATACGGAAAATAAATGGTGATATTTTTTTTTTCGTATGGCTTTTTGTGTTACTCTACTTCAGAGATTTACAGTTTGTAGATATTGTACCGCTTCCTTGGTTAAGGTGGTAAAGTCCTCCACCTGCCCATGGTATCTGGTTAGAGGACAATCAAATACCGTGTGGTGTACGGTCTGCTCGGGTGCTCCACATCGGCATACTGGTGACTCGCACCAGTTCCATTTGTGCCATAAAAGTAAGCACAGTTCCCAACTCCGGTCCTTATCCGATTCAGCATGCACCAGACGCGTCGGGGCTCCTCAAAGCCAGCAGGTCGAGTCTTGGTATTAGGCTTGAAGACGTCGCCAGGGAGAGATCTAGATTCCCATTCAGATTCCCAGGAGAATGGTGATAATGATAATCTTTAATAGACTCTATACGTATGCCTTTAAGATTTGAGGAGTACCGTAGATTCCTCATGGATCCCATCATCAGAACTCGAGCTTGACAAAAATGTGTCTTAAAAACTTAACTTGCTTATATTGAAGAGGACACATCGCCAAACGTGAACTATGCGTCGTTGAAGAGTTCCATTCTGATCATCATCAGCAGTTCCACTTCATCAGTCACTTTTTTAAATCTAAATGCTTGATTTGTTGATGAAAATACTTAAATCACTATATGTATGCCTTTAACATTTGAGGAGTTCCCTCGATTCCTCATGGACCCCATCATCAGAACTGCGTTTTATTAATAAAAACGGGACCAATCTGTACGTATATGCTTACAATCAAAAAAATAATTTTCAAAATTGGTCCATAAATGACGGAGATATAGAATGACAAACATTACAAAAAACACAACCGAATTGATAACCTCCTCCTTTTGAGATTTTGAAGTCGGTTAATAAGGTTTAAAATGGTCATTATATTAAAGCATCTCTTACTTTGTAACACTAGACACTTCAACTCTTACCTATAAATTTTCCCATCAAACGTCTTATAATGCACCCCAGCCCACGTCAAACAGGTACCGCCCTTGGGCGTAAAGTCCTGCACAACGATATGCACATTAGTGCCCTTAGTGCCGCCTCCCTGCTTGCCGTATTCCACTGTTTCTGAACCATGGCTGGTCTGGTAGCCACCGTGTTTTCCGTACCCGTAGCCGGTTTTGCTGTGGCTTTGGCTTTCGCTGCCATTGTGGTAGTAGGTTTCGTAGTAGTTCTGAAACAAAAAAAAACGGCCAAGTGCGAGTCGGACTCGCGCACGAAGCACGCAAGTACCATTACGCAAAAAACGGCAAAATAATCACGTTTGTTGTACGGGAGCCCCACTTAAATATTTATTTTATTCTGTGTTTAGTATTTGTTGTTATAGCGGCAAACGAAAAACATCATCTGTGAATATTTCAATAGACAGACGGACAGACAGACAGACATATAGACAGACAGACATATAGACAGACAGACAAACGGACAGTGGAGTCTTAGTAATAGGGTCCTAATATCATTCAGGAGATTCAGATTTCACAATTTGTTACGGTTTTGATATGACCTTGAAGGACTACTTAAAGGAATACTTACACTGCTGTATCCAGAATGGTAGTTGCTGGGCGTGACAACAACGACTTCGGCTGTGAAAAAATTCAACAATTGTAGCAAGCTAACTAATTAATAATAATAATAATAAACATGTACCTACAACTAATAATCAGACCCCGGAATTTTCGCGGCAAAACAAAAGACTGTCGCAATCTTGCTAGTTAGAAACTATTTTTTATCGATATCGATAGTTGGGTAATGGAAGGAAAAGTATACTGATCAGCAAAAGTAGAAGAAGCGACGGCACCAGCAGGGCAACTGTGTCGTATTTATGCGACCTTATTCTATGGAGATAACATCTAAAATGTATATTTATACTTACTGAAAACACAATGCGGGATCGGTTGAGGCGAGTACATCCCCGCAGAATACAAACAAGTATACTGTTCAACAAAAGTGAAAGAAGCCGTGGCACCAGCAGGGCAACTGGGGCGTACATAAGCGATCTTATTTCATTGAGACAAGGTTTAAAATGTCTTGCTTTATACTCAGTAAAGACGCAATGCGGGATCGGTTGAGGCGAGTACATCCCCGTAGAATACAGACAAGTATACTGTTCAACAAAAGTGGAAGAAGCCGTGGCACCAGCAGGGCAACTGGGGCGTACATAAGCGATCTTATTTCATTGAGACAAGGTTTAAAATGTCTTGCTTAATACTCACTAAAGACGCAATGCGGGATCGGTTGAGGCGAGTACATCCCCGTAGAATACAGACAAGTATACTGTTCAACAAAAGTGGAAGAAGCCGTGGCACCAGCAGGGCAACTGGGGCGTACATAAGCGATCTTATTTCATTGAGACAAGGTTTAAAATGTCTTGCTTTATACTCACTAAAGACGCAATGCGGGATCGGTTGAGGCGAGTACATCCCCGTAGAATACAGACAAGTATACTGTTCAACAAAAGTGGAAGAAGCCGTGGCACCAGCAGGGCAACTGGGGCGTACATAAGCGATCTTATTTCATTGAGACAAGGTTTAAAATGTCTTGCTTTATACTCAATAAAGACGCAATGCGGGATCGGTTCAGGCGAGTACATCCCCGCAGAATACAGACAAGTATACTGTTCAACAAAAGTGGAAGAATCCGTGGCACCAGCAGGGCAACTGGGGCGTACATAAGCGATCTTATTTCAAAGATACAAGGTTTAAAATATCTTTGTTTACTTACTGAATACACAATGCGGGATCGGTTGAGGCGAGTACATCCCCGTAGAATACAGACATGTATACTGTTCAGCAAAAGCGGAAGAAGCCGTGGCACCGGCCGGGCAACTGGGGCGTATTTATGCGACTTTATTATCTGGATTTATACTTACTGAAAACACAATGCGGGATCGGTTGAGGCGAGTACATCCCCGTAGAATACAGACATGTATACTGTTCAGCAAAAGCGGAAGAAGCCGTGGCACCGACCGGGCAGCTGAGGCGGCAGGAAAATTCTTCGTCGTTGCCTTTGCATTTGTAGTTGCCGTTGAATGCTAGCTTGCGGAAATCGCAGGCCGATGTCGCTGGAATGAAAAAAAACCGGCCAAGTGCGAGTTGGACTCGCGCACGAAGGGTTCCGTACCATTACGCAAAAAAAACGACAAAAAAATCACGTTTGTTGTATGGGAGCCCCACTTAAATACCTAATATCCTACTCTGTTTTTAGTATACTTGTTGTTAACTATAGCGGCAACAGAAATACATCATCTCTGAAAATTTTAACTGTCTAGCCATCACGGTTCGTGAGATACAGGCCTGGTGGCAGACGGACTGACAGACAGACAGCGGATTCTTAGTAATAGGGTCCCGCTTTACCCTTTGGGTAAGGGGTACGGAACCCTAAAAAATGACATAGGTACCTAATTATGCATTCTTTATTAATTTTGTATCAAGCATAAACGTCTGCAAACATTAATCTAAGAAACAAATTAAAAGTGGAAAAATTCACTGTCTTGGGTGGGACTTGAACCCACGACCACCGGATCGCTAGGCCGGTGCTCTTCTGTCTTCTCTCTGAGCTACCAAGACCTTACCCATTACAGCGAATATTGGTCGTGGGTTCAAGGCCCACCCAAGACAGTCATTTTTCCACTTTTAATGTATTTTTATCTTGTATCGAAAATATTACACTACATAACCTACCTATATAGTTAAACTATAAGCTACTCGTATAAGAGAATGCATTATTTGAATGTGTATTGTGTAGGAAGGCTATGATCGGTTCTCCTCATGCTTTATAGGCGCTTTTTAGCTAAATAAAGATAGCATCGGGATACATCATCAACCCATATTTCGAATCCGAGCGATCGCGTCAAGAATAGAATAGAAAACGTTTATTGCAGAAACTCTACAGCACCATATAAGTTTAAAAATGAAGAAGATCTTTTACACTAAACACGTAAAATTACTTGTAGCTTATACTAACATGCAATTACAGTATTGTAACTGTCACCTATAATTGTAGGTGAACATTATTAAAAAGAAATCCACAAGTCCCAAGAGAATAAAATGGGTTAGAACTCCCGTTAAAGCTGCGTTAAATACCATGCTTTATGAGCAAATGGGATGAAAAAATACTTACAGTACTGACACTGCGGCCCCCTGTACTCCTGCGGACACTGACAAGTATTGACTGACAGACATACGCCGCCGTTCAGACAGGGCGGGTTGCACTCCGGTTCGCAGTCGGGTATGGACGAGAAATCTGCTCGAGTCGGTTGCCATTGGCCGTCCACACAACGCATATTCGCTACCGTTGTCCCGTCGATGAATTTGTGGCCTTCGGCGCAAGTTATTGTACACAATCTGGAAGTGAGAAAGGAAAATGATTGAAAGATAGGGAAATTAGTAGAAATAGGTACATTTATTAAATAAAAATAGTTAAAATACAGGTTAAAATATGGACAAAAGGGGAGCGCGTGAAGACACGAAATGGGTATCTCACCATGTGTTCGTTTTCGGGAGCTTATTGCTCCAACAGAACAATAGTAGGTACATATAATACAAGTGTCTTAATTGCGAAGGCCGAGCTCGGCGTAGGGCCGAAGGCCCGAAGCGTCCAAGAGGTTAGTGCTCAGACACAGAACAATAGTACCTATACTGTGTAGTACAATGTGAAGGTGCCCTGTATGTCATCTGAATGTCGGGCTTCGTCCCTCCTTACAGCGTAGATGCTCCCAACACAATTAAAATAGCAGAATGGTTGTTAGTATTAGGGCATTATTAGCACTAGGGAGGACTTGAAAATAGTTAAGGTTCACAACTATAGTCATACGAAGGTGTTCAACATAATCGAATAAAACAGCCGTGTTTTCTATTTCTGTAGGCACACTCTGTGTGGAAAACAACGAGAAGGTATAGTATATATGTATAATTTTTTTTAATGCCTAAATTCGTATAAACGACCAATTCTTGTATATTTATATATTTCGGGGATCTCGGAAACGGCACTAACGATTTCAATGAAATTTGCTATTAGGGGGTTTTCGGGGGCGAAAAATCGATATAGCTAGGTCTTATCTCTGGGAAAACGCGCATTTTTTAGTTTTAAAATTTTTTCGTGTGGTCTCCCAGGTAGAATAATTAAGCAACCAACTAAATGCTACTTCATTAACATTTAATAACACGAATATATCTAAAGAGTGGGCAGATTTATCACAAGTTGAACCAGTGACCTTACAAGGACGCAGGATGGGGCGTGAGAACTAGGTACGGTCTACAATAGTCAGTAAGGTACGTACTAGTGATGTACCGACTATTGATTTGGCCGACTAACCGACTAGCCGACTAGTCGGCGCTCCGATGGCCGATTAGTCGGCCGACTAGTCGGCTAGTCGGCCAAATTCATAAATCATTATTTCTCTTTAAAGTTTACATTCAGATGGTCACTGCAGCAGCTATGTCTAAGTTAGGATGCATTTGTAAAACAATTTTCTTGTTCCTTTCGTCGTTTTAGCTTTTTGCGCGTAATTTTAATGCATTTTATTTCACATTTTAAGCAATTAAATGACAATTTAACCAAGGAAAATGTTCATGTGAACATGTGCATATGCATATGCTACAAGATATTACGGCATCAAAATTAAATATTTGAATAAAAAATATTTCCTTCAAATACAAGCTTTATGCATAAATAAGTCAATTGCCATTTGAGCATTTTGAGCAAAATAGACTTTCCTTATGAGACCCGCATGTTCATGTGAACATGTGCATATGCATATGCTACAAGATATTACGGCATCAAAATTAAATATTCGAATAAAAAATATTTCCTTGAAATACAAGCTTTATGCATAGATAAGCCAATTGCCATTTGAGCATTTTGAGCAAAATAGACTTTCCTTAAGAGACCCGCGCGCCTCAAATAATAAAAATTACATAGGCACTGTAATAAAACGTTTGTAATTGCAACCAACTACATAATATTGAATGGACTGCGACGACATACATACTTGTTTCATATTTCGGCAATACCTCTTTTTGTGAGTCACATCACATTGTTTATTTGTAACATTTTATCTTTTATTTCATATTTTACTTCATAAGTTGTTATTTTTGCTCTTTCAATTTTAAGTTGAAGATCTTTTCGTGAAAGCATTTTGTTTTATCTATTTGTATAAAGTACTGTGTCTTTTTCTTTAAGAAACAAATAAATCTATCTATTTACTCCCTACACATGAATTTAATATAATAATATGAATAACAATATTCGTATGCATCCTTAACAGGTATAAAGTATAATTAACTTCATTGAATAAAATGGAAATTTTATCAAATGTATTTGCTGTTTATTTAGTTTGTCCTGTTTTTCTGTAACTAATAAAAGGCCGACTAATCGGCCATTTTGGCCGACTAGTCGCCGACTAATCGCCGACTACAAATGTGGGCGGATAGTCGGCTTTCCCAACTAGTCGGCGACTAGTCGGTACATCCCTAGTACGTACTCATCATTGCACTTCCTCATGGAATTCATGGGTAGAGGTGGATACGTCAGGCAGGGTTTCTTCTCGAACTCGCACCATTTCCCTTGGAAGTTGGCCGGGCAGTGGCAGGTGTTGGTGTCGATGCAGATGCCGTTGTTCTTGCAGGTGGGCTCGCATTTCGGACCTGTAATACATTCATCGAGTTTTAACTATCGTGAGTCATAACTAATACCAAAGATAGATATAACTCCGTAATAGATGGATACAGTCTAAGGAAAAAACGTGCCTCGAAAATCAAGAAAATTTGATTCTCGTTCAGAGGGCGCTACTAGTTTTGGCCTACAGTCGTATAGATGGCGTTGACGGTTTCGTTTGTTATTTAACAATTTTAACGCATATCAGTGAAAGAACATGGGTCAAAATCATAAAAATAATTAATGCAAATAAAAAAAAACTATAATCTATATTTAAATACATTCTATCGTATTTTTATAAATCTTCATTTTTAGTTTTAAAGTGTGTCAACAGATGGCAGTGAATTTAATGGGGTTACAAAATTTACTATGACAGTACCGCTCTAGTATAAGTTACTCTATGCTAATACTAACTTTAAGCTAATAGGGTTGTACACACATGTTGAATTTTATAACTATATCTAGTTAAATAGATAGAAAATGAGCAATATATAATTTATAACAATAAATTGGAAACTTTAAAAATATACGGGAATAATAATAAAAATACAAGACCACGAAGTTTAATATTTTTTTTAACTTACAAATAAGAAAAAAATCATGGTACCATTCGATTCCTTACATTTTATTAAAAAAAATATTGTATGGCAAAAATATACATAAACGCAATATTTCACCGACATAATCACAATTGCCTTGTTTTCCATACGTCAAAACGGTTTCTAAGCAATAGCGACGTTACATGGTGACGTCACGATGTATAGCCATTTTGTTAGAAGCGTTTCGTTAGTAAAGTGCGGGTGCCAGACTTTAACCATCATTTGTGACTTTTGTATTGCTTTAAGACAATGGGTCCCATACAGACATTTGATCCTCAAAACGAACCCAGATATCTACTATTAATAAAAAAATGACAAATACCCTATTTTAGGGTTTTACGTATGAATCAATTTATTATCAAGCAGATACGTCTGCGAGCGATACCTACTACAAATGTTATTAAAGGAAAAATGGAGAAAGAAAAACCGCTTCCGGCAGGACTTGAACCCGCGACCTCTGCAATCCGTGAATCGCTCTTAACCACCTGAGCTAAGAAAGCCTAACAGAAGCGCACGAATTTTTTTATAATAGTTTAAAATGGTATTAAAATAATTTATATTTGTTTTGAGACGTACTTTATGCAGGGGAAGTCCGGGAGACTTGCACTGGTGACTTAAACCAATTGTCAAAATAATAATAGGTATTTATATTATAAGCACTTCAACTTGACATTATGATAATATCGAAACGTGTGGGTTCCTGATGGCGATTGTACCATTGACTTCATTCCAACTGCATTATCTATCGAACCATCTATTTCCGCTCGTCCTTGCCCCAAATGCATTTGCAGCAAACTGCATTTGACAGTGGCACAGTATATTATCAGCCCTATTTACTATTGCTGGGATTTTGGTTTCCGCCGGTCACCCACGCTGGAGATAAACGTTAAGTTCAGTTGTTATTGGCTGAATTCGTGGAATCTATATTAACTGCGTTGATATCCGTAAACTAGCATGAAGCATGTACTTAGTTAGGTAAGTACTTATAAAAAGCTCGATATACATTTACTCTGGCAAATCCACATCAATCTTTGGGTATTATGGCTCCATCGATATTGTCGATGATTCCGCCAATGTCAAGGTTTAGGACAGGGTTGATATGATTTTAATCAAGGGATTTTTTCAAAAAAATCATTGCTTTAAATCGTTAAATTTTTACTACAACCAAATCGGCCCAAAATTGTTTAGGGAATTCCTCGGACCACTACGGCACGCACAGTCGCACACATGTGCAAGCGAGTCATAGCGTAACAGTTTCGGGGAAACCCCGAAACTATAATACGAGAGGCATGGTACCGAAACAGTTCCAGGATTCCCCGAAACTAAAACACGAGACGCATTTCGCTTTTCGCCCGGTCATTCGTAATTGACTAGTGAAAGAGTGAATACAATAAAAAGATGTCTGGAAGAAAAAAAGATACTGTGTGGGTTTATTTCGATAAAAAAAAGCAAGAAAATGAATAAATCAAAAAAATCTGATTTTAATCAAACAAATCCGATTTAAATCGGATTATTATGATTTTTTTTATAAAAATCATGATTTTTATCAACCCTGGTTTAGGAAGGCACGTGCTTTATGAAGACAATTGGCCGGTGAATACAATCGGGTCTATCGCGAATTTATTTTGTTATCTTTATTTACCGACGTTTCGACACAGGTTTTGCTGGTCGTCGGCTAACTGACGTCCCAGCAAAATGTCAAAACAGAGATTTGTGTGACTACTCGACAAAAAGTGTATGAAAAGGTTTTTGGGTAGACAACACATTTTCAAACCACCCACTCCCACTACACATAAATATTAATTAAATAATTACTGACCTGCAAATATCTGGTTGGCACTGTTCTGCAATTCCTGGTATGTGGGGCTGAAACAAAAGACACTTCTTCAGGAAGTATCATAAAACAATCTTCTTCCTCGCGTTATCCCGGCATTTTTGCCACGGCTTATGGGAGCCTGGGGTCCGCTTGACAACTAATCTCAATTGACGTAGGCACTGGTTTTATGAAAGCGACTGCCATCTGACCTTTTCACCCAGAGGGGAAATTAGGCCTTATTGGGATTAGTCCGGTTTCCTCACGATGTTTTCCTTCAGCGAAAAGCAACTGGTAAATATCAAATTATATGGGGCATTTTCTATGAAAAGGGACCTTATTGTCGATGGCGCTTACGCCGCGCAGCGTCGCGCGGTATTGTATTTATATCGGAGCATCCTTAATAATGGCGTAAGCGCCATCGACAATAGGGTCCGTTTTTATAGAAAATACCACATATTTCGTCCATAAGTTCCGAAAAACTCATTGGTACGAGCCGGGGTTTGAGCCCGCGTCCTCCGGATTGAAAGTCGCACGCTCTTTACCGCTAAACCAGCGCTTTAGTATCATCAAACAATAAACATTGCAAGACATCCTTACACAAATTGACTAAGCCCCACGGTAAGCTCAAGACGGATTGTGTTGTGTACTCAGACCACACTCAGACAATATACAAATACTTAAATTAGAAAACACTCTTGACTCAGGAACAAATATCTGTGTTCAACTGTTCATCACACAAATAAATGCCCTTACCGGGATTCGAACCCAGGACCGTCGGCTTCATAGGCAAGGTCATTTACCGACACAGCCAGACCGGTCGTCATAAAGTCAGAATTAGGTAAGCGTCTTAAGGACAGTAGGTAATAAGAAACAAGTTTTTATTTCTCGTTATTATGCAGTAGAAAAAGGCGGCAGAAAAAAGAAGGCGCGAAAAATCGGTCTGCCATACAAATTTAAATTCAAATCAAATATTTAATTGCCTTATTTAGTAACAGAAAAGGGTTGGCCATACTAAATAAAATAACACAATAAATAAATAATAACACTCACGCTGATCCAGACTGCGAGTTCCAAGTTTTAGACTCCGAATATCCTGAATGTCCGGTTTTTGTACCGTAACCAGTTTTTGTACCGTAACCAGTTTTTGTACCGTAACCAGTTTTTGTACCATAACCCGTTTTTGTACCATAACCCGTTTTTGTACCATAACCAGTTTTGGTACCGTAACCAGTTCTTGCACCATATCCGGTTTTTGTGCCAAATTGTTTGTTTTTCGCGTAAGCTGGAACGTAGGCAGGGGCTTCTACGTCGGAAAGGCTGAAAAAAGAACATGTTAAAATGCCGCATTGGTATATTTTATTTAAACTAGAGACGCCAAAGAATTCCATAATTGATTCCGAGCTTTCGTGCCAAAAAGCTTAAATAGTAGATTGTTAACCAAGGGATGAAAGGCACTCATTCAGAGGCTGAAATGATGCCTTTCACCCGAGTTAAGGATGACTCACGTTAGACCGGGACGTGTCCGGGCCGGAGCTTCCGGCGCTTCGTTTTCTATGGAAGGCATCACGTGATCACCTGTCATGTCATAGAAAAGTAAGCGCCGGAAGCTCCGGTCCGGACACGGCCCGGTCTAACGTGAGTCATCCTTTAAACACTCTGCTTTTCATTTCGAATACGAGGAAAGTAAAATAAATGTGTTTTTTTTAAACATGACTAAGTATACATTTTTATACTATTTCTTGAGGGTACTTTCAATTAACAATTTAGGCAAAAGTATCGTTATTTATGGAATGGAGAGTCAAACTTCAGACTGGAAATTGTATAACAAATCCATTTAAACTCAAATTTCAATTGCTTAACGTAAAAATAAAATAAAAAAAACGTATTTAAAATTCCTTTAAAATACACCTCCGTAAATTCATACTGGCTAAGCAAAAATGCAACACTTAGGCAACCGTGCACACTCAGTCACTCACACACAAATCGCATAGACACTTACATACATACATACACACAAACATTCATAAGACTTAGGTATAGGCTAATTTTAATTAAGTAATTTGATTGTTATTTGTATTTAAGCTTTCCCTTATTTATTTTTTACATTGTGTTTACTAGTCCATCTACTGGGCCTTACTGAAAATCAGCGTCGCAGAGTGTGCCATGTTGGCTCACACCGTGACACCAAGCTGAGTAAGGACCATTTAGCGCAACCTCATTCTGTTTAATTATTTCTAGTTTTAGTCTTGTTATGTTGTGCTAATAAATGCTTTTTCTTTCTTTCTTTCTCTATTTCGAATGTAAAATGCTCTAGTGCAGACACGTATCATTTTCTGCACACCTTTTAGCACAACGACCCTCTTTCAGAGCATGACAAATGAAAACAACTGTAAACTGCACTGTAAAATTTTCATTATACAGGAATTCGTTTGTCCTTATGTGCGATGCACTAAAAATCAAGTATGGGTTGGTATATTTTACCAAAGTTTAAACATATAGTTTTTTTTCATTTCGTTAACTTCGGGATATGGCTAATAAGCATGTATTACTTAACTCATAAACACCGATCAATACGTAAACAGGCCCTAAGGCAAGGAGGGCTACCGCGTTTATTTTCGCCGCTAGGGGCGCTAGTGTAGATGGAGTTCTTTCAAAATATCAAATGCATATAAGTTTTGAGGGTTTCAAGCTTTTTTTATCGGGAATTTTCACTCCTTATTTATAATTCTTAAATCTTCTGGTAAATCTTTGTCCATCTTTGATTAATCATGGTCAACAATAGATATAGCTCAATAAATGTTAGTGGTTAAAAAACGGAACCCTACACTAAACATGTCGAGACATGCTCTTGGACGTCTTTTATTAATTAAATTCTAATATAAGTAAGCTTGTACAATTAAGGAGTGTCTTTTCAAAAGGGCTTATTTCTCTATAAAAACCATAAAAAATAAGCCTTTTTGAAAACAAACTCCTAAATTTATGTAAAAAGACTAAGGTATACTTACGCATCTTGTTCAGACAAGCCGTAGCCTGCATCACACAACCATATTCCCAGTAGAAGAACAATTGCGTGAGTAACTAAATACATCTTTAAAAATCAGAAAAGTTCATTTACGAAAATACCTAATAACAGTCGTTGGCACGAATGCCTCAGACTGAACTGATTTTAAATCGGAACTTTATGTATTACATTATCTCCTATTATATAAAACGGGATGTCATCCTTGTGATAAAGCAGATTTATCGCTGAAAACAGGATTTGAGCTGGTTGGTAAGATATATTCATCTAAATTTAGCACGAGCACACGTGTAACTCATACAAATATACATATAGTCTGACAAACCAATTTTGGCAGTTATAGTAGAATAAAAAAACTATAGGTGGGTACTAAGTATAACTAAACGCATCCCGGTTTAGGGTTCCTAGTTGACTACGGAACCCTAAAAAGGGATGCGAATAGTTTCGCATACTATTACTTATTCTGGTGTTATTATTTTTATTATTTTCGGAAATAATCGCTCGCAAAAGAAAAAAAATATACGTGCCCCCCCCCCCCAAATAATATAAAAAATCTTAAAATAAAAGTTTAATAAAAACTTTCAATGAAACTACGGAGAACATGATTGGCCACCCAGCCGTTATTGCAAAAAAGTCTTCTCTTCTTAGTAAAAAGACGTACAAAGTGATGCGAAGGTACTCCGTTATGCTTGTAATGTGGATGATTCTTACTAATAGCCCCCGTTTAGCCTATTCCGTCAGAATGGTAACTACGGAAGTTACGGAACCCTACACTGAGCATGGCCCGACATGCTCTTGGCCGTATTTTTGAAGTTATAATAAGATATCCACTAGCAAAAAATAAGAGTTGGTATGATTTTCATTTTCACTGCCTATGCTCCACTGACAAAGGACTCATGCCAAACTATACCTATCGCATCATTAAAGGCTCCGTCACATTGACGCGGTAGCGGAACCGACGCGGATTGCGCGCGGTACCGCGCAACTGGGAATGCACAGAACTTTATGAGCTATGCCACATTCACATTGCCGAAGCGGGGCACCGCGTTCAATCCGCCCTCGATACGCCGACGCGTCAATGTGACGGAGCCTAAAAAAAACTTGGCTGTATACTCAATGTCATGGTTAAAATTGGAAAATGGCGCGGAATGCGTTTAAAAAAAATTTGACGTTTGGTACTAAAGCAAAGTAGAAAAAAAATTGCTTATAAGCTTGTAGGTACATTTGATAAGTATTTATATGCTACCCAGTTTAGCTTATTCTAGTATTTTGAAAGTTTGCAATTGCATAATTAACAATATGCCACGGGGAAAAGGCACGAAAAATAAATTCAACTCAAATAAGGTAAATTACAAGTCTATGAATGTCAATTAATGTCATGGCGTTTGGCCTCCGCTGTGAGCCGGACATGTTTTTGTAAATAAATAAATAAATAAATTACGTCACTATAAGTTTAAAATATAATTTGATGTTGTTATAGATAGTGTGATATTTTTTATTTTATTGACATTGACTAGGTGTGTAACTACTGTAACTAGATGTTTTGGAGCTTAGTCGTTTTTATTATTAAACTTTTACATATAAACTACATCAGCAAGGCTATAATTATACACTTACTGACTAGATTCTTACTTTTTTTTGTTACGTGCCATTTACACTTAGGTACCTACACTAGTGAAGCCACGGCGACATCGCGTCGGCGATCAGTTACCTCTATTCTATATAAAATATATGAAAATTAAAAACCCTTGGAACCATTGGGACTTCGAGATCTGTGAAATTATCTATGCCTGGGACTCGAGGTGTTGAACGACAGTCGCTTGCATTTCTGCTGCCATTGTACACACTTGCATTATTTTAATATCTTATTTCAGAGCACTAACTAGCGCTGCTCTAGAACAGTCCGGTTCCGGGTTAAGGCGTCTGACACTTCTGTTTTGTACAGAAAGCATCACGTGATCAACCGACACCCGTCATAGTAAACGAAGTGTCGGAAGCCTCGGCCCGGACTCGGACCGTTCAAGCGTAAGGCATCCTTAACTAGCCCATATAAAACGTTTCACGTACAGTCAAGGGCATAAATATATATACATTCCCAGTTTCAAAAATATGTGTACACTCGCTCCTTGATACCTTAGACAACAAAGTCGTGGTCACATATTTTTGAGCCATTTGTCTGGATCGATATTTTTGCCTTAGACTGTACCTACTTACTACTCTGAAGCTACATCTCAGATTAAAACGAAAATATTTATCCGTTATTGTTGGTACCTCCTTCTGCTATTTCAGAGCGCGCTAACAACGAGATTAATACAAATCAGCATGAGGATGGACGATCACATTTACCACAACCAGCTTGTAACACGCTCGGAGGCGGCAAACTACCTCCAAGAGATAGCTGCTCTGAAGCTGCGGTGTCTACCCACGAATGTCCGAGCGTTGCAGGTAATCTTCTTATGCTGGTCATCCCTAGTACCGTAAGATGGACGACCACATACAACAACCAGCTTGTACACGCTCGGACGTACGGTACGGAACCCTAAAAACTTTGCGATTTAAAATAATAAAAAAAATCATGGATGGTCAGCTGGTGTAATTGGTAACGCATTGGACCGGCAATCCAAGGATGTGGTTTCGAGTCCCACGTTGACCAGAGTTGATCATCGTTGATTTTTTAATTGTGATTGACAATTGTATATACAATTTATAGATTGTAATAATGTGGTACGTCCCATAATAAAAAAGGAAAAAAAATATATTACCATATAAAAAAATGTTCTCTCATTTCAGGTAATCGAAAAACTATCTCTATTCATGACTCTTATTCTAAACGAAGAATATGGTTATACCAGCAGCTCGCTTAATCAATCTCTTCAAATGATGTATGAGTTCGCAGGATCCGCATCGCCCGTTTATTCTTTACCTGATGAAGACAGGAATTTTAATATTACAGGGCAAAACGATATCGAGGATGTAAATGTAACTAATGTTACAGATGGTGATGTTACTCACAAAGAAATGTATATAACTAATGTTACAGATAATGTTGCTACTGATAATGACACGGATATTCGTAGTGAACATATTAAAACGGTGGATATAACTGATTTGACTTACAATCAAAATACTATAGATACTGAAGTAATCGATATTACTAATGACAGTGAGATTGAACAAGGTATTCAAAATGTTTCAAAAATTAACCTACATAAAATTTCTATTGAACATGTGAATACTGAAGTATCAACAATGACATTACAAGAGAAAGATGGCAGTCTAACTCAGTGTGACGATAATATTTGTTCTCAGAGTATCTTAGATAATTATGACAATTATATTACAAATGAAGTATCTGAAGAGAAAGATAGAAACAAAGGAGTTGAAATGGTTTTTCATAGTGAAATTAATGCTAAAACTGGCATTACTAATAATGTTAATAAACATTATCAAATAAAAACTCCTTTGGCAGCTATGGTTTCTAATACTAAGATTGCAGGTCCAAAATTTATGGTAAGTCAACCAAAAAATGTAGATGTAAATAGGAAACCAATGCATCAACCTGATTTCATAGAAAACACTGATAAAGGAAAGAAAGTAACAAAGAAAAATAATAACAAACTCAAAAGACTGAGAACCAAAAAAAATAAAGAACTAAAAGTAGATAATGCAACGCTTTGTCTAGATAATGCTGTGAACTCTAAACATGTTACTATTCATTATAATGATAAAGAAAATAAACCAAAAACTGTCCAAAAACCCAAGAATCGCAAAAAAGTTAATGAAATATACAATGAAAACGTCGAAAATGATCTATCGTGGGTTGAAAATCTAAGGTTTGTTAGGGAAGTAAGCCCTAGCGAATATGACCCATCGCTAACCTTACTTCAAGATAACTTTTGGGACAATTATCAACTACCGGGTACATGGGATGATTTAGATTTCAATATTTGAATAATACTAATAGTTTAATTCAGTAGTTTTTAATTTGTAATAGTTAAAGACATTAGACATAATTGTAATGACAAGACTCAAAGGTGGTCAGACACTGTCAATAAAAATGTCAGTAATATTTAAATTTAATTATCTTGAGATTTTTCTTTATTCAAGACATTTCACAGTATCGAAGTCGAAATTCTGTCATAATTATTTACAGTATCTGTAACCAATAAACACCTTATATTTAAACAACAAAGCAAATGTATCTTTAATAACTACCTATCTAAATTGTATAACTCAACATATAATAAATATGACTCTATTATACTAGTGATTTTATCACGGGTTAAAATATTACCAACTATGAGGCCCATTTGACAACAATAATAATCTTCAAAATAATAAATATCGCTAAACTAAAAAATATTAGTTTACAATATCAATATCACAAACAAACACAACTATAATATGTAAGAGCAAATACAAAAACTTTGGCATAGCAGCACATTATTGCTAAAATTACTTCATTTCATATTTTTTTCAACCAAAATGTCAATAAAAATGAAATCAGTCCTCAAAGCGCCCATAAGCAAGCGTATATGACAAAAGTAAGGACGCTAAGGACGAAAAATGTCGTACTATAACCCGCCATTTCCTATCTCTATCGCACGCGCACAATAATATTGCTGTCCCTTTCGCACAGTGGTATTGACCGCTGGTGGCATCCTTGACATCTTTATGCCCGTTCTACATCCTCCTAAGGCCCAAGGTCCTATAAAACTTATTCAGTTCGATGAAATTTACCATAATTCAATTGGAACAGTTACATTTCTTTTGATTCGTTGAATTTTCAAACAAATAAATATCAACTCTATTCCCTGCACTATAGGTTTAATTTTCAGTGGCAAATTTCGTGTTTTTCATTTGTATGGCTGGGCCTTAGGAGGATAGAGAGAAACAGGCGGGTCATTGTACAAAATTATTCGTGCTTTGCGTCCTTACTTTAATGTAAAATGTTAGATGTCGAAGGTTTCTTTTATTATGACTAGCATAACACAACACAAATTTTGGTAGTGATTTTTAAGAGCACATTATTCGCATCACTATAGCTACCAATAGTACAGTACATTTGTGCGCCCCTTAGATTCTATAGTTCATCCATTAGGCCCCATTCGCACGAGAGCTTAAAAGGCGTTGCTTGTGCGACGCACCCATAAGTAAGAGCGAGAAAGCGATATCTCTTTCTCGCTCTTACTTATGGGTGCGTCACACACGCAACAATTTTTAAGCTCTCGTGCGAATGGGGCCTTATAGTAAGCAGGGGTTCCTCACCATTTTTGTTTCAAGCCTCCCCTTTATGAAAAAGATAATTCCCCCCCCCCCCCCCCACCCCTCTAGATTCAATTATACTAAAAAAACTAAGAAATTCTGCTAGTTTGGTCTGTTATAAAAAGCAACTCGTTTATACAGGATATACATGATAATACGAGCTCACAAATGTATTTAGCAAACCAAACTTATTATCTAACGTTCAGGAGACCTCAACGCCATTAATATATACTAATTTTAAACAGATCACCGTAATATTGCCTAGCGGCCATGGTCGTAATACAATAATCTAGATTATCACCGATTTGATGCAAAAGCTACGATCACTAATAAATATTTTCATGATGTAACAATATGTTTTAATACAGACTACTAACAACACCGCATACTTGCGTAGAAACTTATTAAAAAGGTATTTTAACCGTTACTTTATATTTAGTTCTATGTCAATCCAGCGGGCCTAAGTTGTATGGAAGGTAGAGGTAAGGAAATGAATCTTCATGTATCAATAAGTGACCGTAAAAAACAGTAAATAAATAGGCGTCGCCACCATACACTGAAGTACCTAGACCATACACCTAGTATTTTATATAGATGTGCACGCGTGCGACCGTGAGGGATAGAACATACGCAATGCGATTAAATTAAAAACACGTTTTAACATTCCTGACAACATACCATAAACAACCTACGTAATTTGGTCGGGTTATTTGCTGCCCCTCCCCCATTTCATCTCTACATTATTATACCTCTATGGTTCATGTCATAGAGTCTGCTATATATTACAATACTCTTTGGTCTCAGAGCCTACCTAGCGCCACCGGAGAGATTAGGAACTATTATTTAAAGCTGAAAGCGGTCACTTTTGCAACAATTCTGCCATAAGAGATTGGCATCCTTTCTATACCATCCATACTAAGTTGGTTGCCATTTTATCGCCTGTCATCGTGGCTGTCACTTTCTATAGTCCGTTTTTTTTTCAGATTAGAAATTTTATCACCTCAAAAGTCACTACTTTTGATTTTGAGGTTATACAATTTAACAAACCATTCAAAACCAAAAGTAACCTAAACTAATCATTCAAAAGTTATTTCCTCCAAAATTAAATCTGAGTAACTATCCACTGTATTATAGTGTCGTTTACATATCATTGTACCGCAATATTAGGTATCACAGGAACCCTAACATTTCGGAAGAGAAAGTTAATTAGGTACCACTACTTTTAAGGTTAGAAAATTTTTAATTAAAAAAAACTGGCTAAGTGCGAGTCGGACTCGCGCACGAAGGGTTCCGTACCATTACGCAAAAAAACAGCAAAAAAATCACGTTTGTTGTATGGGAGCCCCACTGAAATATTTATTTTCTGTTTTTAGTATTTGTTGTTATAGCGGCAACAGAAATACATCATCTGTGAAAATTTCAACTGTCTAGCTGTCACGGTTCATGAGATACAGCCTGGTGACAAACGGACAGCGGAGTCTTAGTAATAGGGTTCCGTTTTTACCCTTTCGGTACGGAACCCTAAAAAAAGGAACATTTTGAAAAGATAACTCGCTTGACTTTTCTAAAAACCTACTAGAAAATAATGAATAAACATTATAATTGCTAGTAAATCTTAGGTATTGCTGCTTAGCAAAGATAGATATAACTCCGTAATAGATGGATACAGTCTAAGGAAAAAACGTGCCTCGAAAATCAAGAAATTTTGATTCTCGTTCAGAGGGCGCTACTAGTTTCGGCCTACAGTCGTATAGATGGAGTTGACGGTTTCGTTTGTTATTTAACAATTTTAACGCATATCAGTGAAAGAACATGGGTCAAAATCATAAAAATAATTAATGCAAATTAAAAAAAACATTTATCTATATTTAAATACATTCTATCGTATTTTTATAAATCTTCATTTTTAGTTTTAAAGTGTGTCGACAGATGGCAGTGATTTTACTGGGGTTACAAAATTTAATATGACAGTACCGCTCTAGTATAAGTTACTCTATGCTGCTTAGTAACATGAAAACCGCAAAATGAATGCTAAATAAAAATATTTAAATAGCAAACATTGCGATAAGTAAGTTAGGTACCAAAAGATAAGCACAGTAACATTGCCTAAATTATTTGTGATTTAAATGTCAAATCCTTATGTCGAATAAAAAAATATAATAAACTAGCTTTTGCCCGCGACTTCGTCTGCGCAGACTTACTAACATCAGCTAAAGCAAGCATAGCGCCTGGAAAAAAATTCATAGCAATTATTCAATTTGAGCATATTTTGTACACAAATTAGCAGACACTTCATTAATTATCTCAATTCCACCCCGCTTTTTACTTTCTTAAGGGATGATTTTCGGGATAAACACTATCCTATGTCCTTCTCAGGGACTCAACCTATCTCTATGCCAAATTTCATCTAAATCGATTCAGCAGTTTAAGCATGAAGAGGGAACGCACAGACAGACAGACAGACAAACAGACTTTCGCATTTATAATATTAATATGGATTAGTATGGATTTTATTTAAGTAACTTGATATAGTTTAACATCGTGAGGCAGTGTTGGCCGAAACGTTAATGCAATTAACAATTAACCAGTACAAATTGAACCGTAAACTGTAACCGTCCGTTACGGTTTACGGTTCAATTTGTACTGGTTAATGGTTAATTGCAATTAACGTTCGGCCAACACTGTCGTGAGGTTCACGGTCTCACAGTACTTATAGCTCGATGAAATTTCCGATATGGTACATAGATAGGGTAGATTTCACCAAAATTGTAACCTGAGCGCAATCAGGTGAGGTTGTCCGGCTGTTGAGAATCACGCCCAATTAAATCATGTTTAATCGGAATAGTCGCATTTGTTTTGTTTCGTTCAATTTTCACCCAAACCAATAGGGTATATTACTGCAATGTTCTGCCACCAGAGTGCAGGACTAGCCTTTTTAGTAAACCATAGAGTAACTTATACATACTGTACCTTTAACGGGTTTTTGACAAGTTTTCAGAGATAATAAAATATGACATTGATGCATCAAGCCGGTTGCTTACAGAGGACCTACCGGGAAACGCGAATCCGAAAATTCGCTATCTGCCTGAATCTCTGAATTCTGAATATGCAAGAATAACAGAGATGTAAGATAAAGAAATTTTCTTGTTTCACGATAGACCCACAGATTGTGGTAGTGGCCCCTGGCGCCCCCTACGCAGAGTTTCGCGTAATAATCCCTATTTCAACTTCATTTTATACATTATTTATAAGTTTAAATTTCAAATAAAATATATAGTATTAAACTCCTATTTTAATGGTAATAACTATATGAATAACATACTTTCATAATTTAATTTTAATAGATGAAACTCCCCTATTAGAATCTAAACTTCAAGTACAACTTTAGGCGCGTCTAGATCTTAATGCTCACATTTCGAAATCTCGTCCATCAAATGTTATGTCACGTTAATTATATACTAATTATTAACCTCCGTAACTCATAGGCCGTAACTTCCCTCTGATCTTGAAAAATCCCATAATGGTATTATTGTGAATCAATGACTTCACATCTACATAACTTTGTATGACCATGGGAACCACTTCCCATAACCCTATGTCATGGTTACTAATTTCTATAACCCACAGGCCTTAGTGATTAGAAACTAAACTTCCCTTTGACCTTGAAAAATCCCATACTGGTATTATTGTGAATCAATGACTTCACATCTACGTAACTTTGTATGACCATGGGAACCACTTCCCATAACCCTATGTCATGGTTACTAATTTCTATAACCCACAGGCCTTAGTGATTAGAAACTAAACTTCCCTTTGACCTTGAAAAATCCCATACTGGTATTATTGTGAATCAATGACTTCACATCTACATAACTTTGTATGACCATGGGAACCACTTCCCATAACCCTATGTCATGGTTACTAATTTCTATAACCCACAGGCCTTAGTGATTAGAAACTAAACTTCCCTTTGACCTTGAAAAATCCCATACTGGTATTATTGTGAATCAATGACTTCACATCTACGTAACTTTGTATGACCAAGGGAACCACTTCCCATAACCCTATGTCATGGTTACTAATTTCTTTAACCCACAGGCCTTAGTGATTAAACTAAACTTCCCTCTGACCTTGAAAAATCCCATACTGGTATTATTGTAAATCAATGACTTCACATCTACGTAACTTTGTATGACCATGGGAACCACTTCCCTATGTCATGGTTACTAATTTCTATAATCCACAGGCCTTAGTAATTAGAAACTAAACTTCCCTCTGACCTTGAAGAAGCCCATGCTTGTCTTATTATGTAGCATTGACGTCACACCTACGTAACTCTGTATGACTATAGGTGCGTGGTGTATACAGCAGGATGATGAGGCCATAGCTTCGACGGCCCTCTGTAACTTCTGGGCGAAAATTTCCATGTCGTACGTGGAACGCTCTTCGACTTCGTCATCTGGAAATACAAGTTTTTGTATGAGTTGAGTAAAATTGGTTTGTCTGCCTCTATTTTTCGCTTAATTGCTCGAAGGTTAAGAGTCACATGAACGCACCGGCAAAAAGCCGCTCCAAGTAACGCTCTCGTTTTGAACCGACATGATTAAATGACATGAAACTTGGCTACCAACAGAGCGAGTAAAAGTTTTGTACGTAAACCTTATACTCTAAACCGAAATAAATATCATTACGAAGAAAAATTACCAAAGCCTCCAGTGTCCTGAGCTGGAATCGAACCAGCGTCCAACGCTTACCAGACAGGTATAGTTTAATAGTAGACATACTTAGATACAGTCAAACCTGTATAAGCGAGAGCTCAAGGGGCCAGAATATTTTTCTCGCTCATAGAGGTTTTTCTATAATCAGAGTTTCTCACTCTTAGAGGTAAGGGATCGGAGATTTCTCACTTATTTGTTTATTTGTTTACTTAGGCAGGTTTGACAAAAAAGTCGCAGTGATATGTTCTATCACTAAAATTACTTATTCGATTCAGCTAATATTTAAAAAACCAAATTTACTGTGAATTTTGTTTTCGTGATTTCCCGTTCTCGAAAGAGATTGCAATTTTTATAGTTAACGCCTTTTTTTCATTAAGAAATTCCTAGAATGTATTCAACCATGCTAAACAACACAATCAATACGTAGGCACTGAGCAAGTTTTATCGAAAATATCCGTTCATGATGCACATTTGTTTTTCTCAAAAGGATAAAAAAAGTAGATAAACCCTTTTTATAAACAATAAAAAACATGGTCAGATGCACCACGTGGGCGTTAGTTCCATGAAAGTTAGAAAGTATCATAAATAACGGATAGTAATTAAAGACAGGATTCTCGCTTATAGTGGCCAATGGAGATAGTATTATACAGAACGGCCACGCCCCGCCCCGCCCCGACTCGAATGCCCCGCGACAGCAGATTGACGGCCGTTTGCCGACCGCTCAGTACTGTTTTTAAGCAACTTACACAATGACGCATGCCGCGTGTACAGACGTGCCGTTCACACATAGAAACGCAAGTGATTTTTGATGTATAGCGTGTCCGCCCTGTGGAGTTTATCTTTGTATACTGTAATTATTTTGATCTTGATCGCACAAAGAGAATAAACCGTAAAAAAGGCGGACTTAATGCTATACTACATTTTACCTTTGGGCAAAACAGATAGTTTTTCATTTCATACCTTTATGCCAGTAAATCGGATGCGATGCGAATGTTATAAAAGGGACGTCCTGACTAAAAGGGTTCCACGCCATTTTCAGTGGTAGCGGCTCCCCTTTGTTCCACATCAGTCGGACTCCGCGTAGGTTACGTTCTCTGTAAGAAAATAAGATATTCAATAAGGTACACAACGTATAAGTAAAGATTAATTGATTGTATAAGATGTGTAAGAATAAAATCGTGCGGGTTCGTGCCCCGCGCGACAACTGAAGAATATGTTGATATGTAAGTCCCCTAACTTACATAAGTACCCACGTTGCCATACTAGCTGTATACATTTACACTAATACATACATTTAGTGGTAACTAAATTGTCAAACGACAACGCATAATGAGCCCTACAGCGTCGTCTGCATTATCTGTCACAAATTTGAACCAAGGATTTATCTTAGACCACACATCTAATGCATTCAATCAATCTTCGGTATAAGGTACACTATAAGGTACACATGTTGTAACACTAGTAATTCCAAATAGCAGTGCAGCAAAGTTGTTTTGTTATACGGTTTTAAAAACACATAAGTAAGTATTTAACTGTAAAAAGTGCTACTTACTCGAATCAATGTGAGGTAAGCTGTAAGCTGTTATGTTTTTTTGGCAAAAATCTATGAATATATTTAATAAATTGTAAATACGAATAGAAAACTTTTGTACATTTACGCACACTATATTTTAGTCTTCAAACAATTGCTTACTTATTTAAGAAGTAATTTCAGTCAAGTCATTACAAGCAAAAACCGATCTAGAAATAAACCCAAACCAGTAAAAAGCTGTAACAACAGAAGCGTATATATAAATAAAATTATTAATTTAATGAATTATTTCATTGCATTTCAGCCAGTTCAAATAATTTCGTTAATAAAGCGTTAGTGTTATGTAACACAGTTAAAAAGCTTTAGAAAAATATTAGAAGAACCTATAATCTAAGTTCTAAATACTTATAAAAAAATGCATACTTGACAGTAACACAGCAGCAATACCCAATACGAGATTTAGGCTTCGTTTTCAGGAGAGATGTGCGTGAATGCGTAGCGAGTGATGTGTTCGTTAAGATCCAATAGTATCACTTCATTTACCTAGCCTCGCTCAGCGCAACTTTGTTGGACAGTATTCTACTGGCTCTTAACAAACACATCACTAATCACTACATAGTATAAAACAAAGTCGCTTTCCGCTGTCTGTAGGTATGTCTGTCCCTATGTATGCTTAGATCTTTAAAACTACGCAACGGATTTTGATGCGGTTTATTGTAATAGATAGAGTGACGCGAGAGTTTAAAGTGTATAGATAGAGTGATTCAAGAGGAAGGTTTATATGTATAATTTGTAAAGGTTTTGTGTAAATTAGTTGAACTACCCGTGCGAAGCCGGGGCGGGTCGCTAGTTCCTAATATAAGTAAAAACATGATAATGTCAATGTGTATGCCCAAAAAGTCTCGTATAATGAAACCTTCTTTAGTATAAAACTAGTCAAAAATACGTAAAATAAAACGCCAGAAATTACAGAAAAAAATTAGCCTAAGAAAGCAAAGTAAATCTAGCACAAACTAGTCGAGAACTCAAAAGTATCAATGATATCATATAGCTATAGATATGTCATACTCATACATAAGGATCACAAAAAATACTTTACAAAAAATACCTACGAAAAAATCTGTTATTTTTGATAAATTTTCGAATTCCATTCATCTTTGTTATACTCGTTGTTAAACATGAGCTTGTCTCTTTCTCTTTCGGTGAGCAGGAGCTCGTTAGCACGTGCACATTGCTCGCTTGCCCCGGTGCGACTAAAGGCAACTTGTACAATTTGTCACAAGGTAAGGGCTTCAATTTTGGAACGCCTATAACATATCTTGAGTTATAATAAATCATTCAAAAGTATTAAAGGGTTTTAAAATAAAAGATTCACTCCAATTAGGGAACAAATCAGATTATTTTATGAATTTTTTATTTTTATTTGTTTATTTTTAAAGTAGTCACACTACTATACATAAATTATAAACTAAAATGGATATCATACACTAAAGAAAGAGAGAAGGTGGACTTGGTCACTTTTTCTTTAGTGAATGATATTTATTTCAGTTTATAAAAGATTCACTGTTATTTATCGATTTGTAAAAAAGTTAATCGTCAAATGTTTTATTAGCACAGCGCTTGTTAATTCACAAATGTTTCCTGATATCCCAAACATCCATATAGTATGAACGCGCTATTAAAAAAATGCTTCTTGCAGGGCGCATAATACTACTGTCAAAGGATTTTGAGCGTCACACACAGTACTTACAGTCCATAATCGAATTTAAACTGTTGTGAGACATACTAACATTTCACGGTTTAGACTCACGTGTTTTAGTCACTCGCGCGACATGTTTCGGAGAGCCTAGGTCTCCTTTGTCAAGCACTAATAGTGCGAGCAGCGTTCACGACGACCGTGTATTGCTTGAGAAAGGAGACCTAGGCTCTCCGAAACATGTCGCGCGAGTGACTAAAACAAGTGAGTCTAAACCGTGAATTTATTTAATACTTACAGTCCATATTTAAATGGCAGCACCAATGGTTATCAGTCACGTGCGGTGCGTACGTTTCATCGTAGCGCTGCTACGTAAATAATGGAATATAACTATTGTATATAAAATTCAAATTTCCAACCTCAAAAATCTGAACCTTACATTATTGCTATTTGTTAAACAAGCTAGCAAAATAACTGAAAACTACCGCAACTCAAAGTACCTAGGTTCAAAATACTTGTAATCGAAGAGTTTGGCGTCCCCGTCGTCGCTCGGCCGCCGGCACAGACGGTCAATCACGACGTCTTTCACCACCGTAGTCACGCCCGTCGCTATGCCGTTCAACCGACTGTAGTAATAGATTGTATGACTGTAATATTGTCTTCGGTTACCGCGATAGTTACTCATGAAATAAAACTATGAAAACGGATTATATCGCGTATATTGAATTTATAATACATCCCGACGTTTCGAACTCTTTACAGCGTTCGTGGTCAACGGGTGACTGAGGAAAAATTACAAAGTGCAAAAATACCCACATACTAAAAAACACGGAGCATTTCCACTCGGGTGAAGGAACACATAGCTGATGTCAAGCACCGTCGACCTAGGTCTGCTGTCTGTGAGCATGTCATGGATAAAGCCAATCACTCAATCAAGTTTGATAAGCCTCTGGTTCTTGCCAAGGAGAAGCGTTGCATACCCAGAATGCTGCGCGAGGCCATTGAGATTAAGAAATATCCAAACATTAATAGGGAAGATGGCTTTTCTTTACCACCAGCTTGGGATCCTGTAGTCCATCTGATAAAGGAGCAAGCGAGTCATAGACTATGAGACCTTAGTGTTGGATGATGCTGGACATTCTGATGTTTTGAAAAGATGTGTCCCGCCGAGTTTGTTGCCGGTCCCATATTGGGATACCCTCCTACAATTTAAGAGGGAATTAAATCTTCTCGGGTCCGTGGTGTAGGGTTGGAGCCGGCGTAGTTTTTTATCGCGTATATATATATATCTTTACTTGAAAATAATTGTAGTGTATAACTAGCCTTATGAACCGTTTTTGCATGTACAACCAGCCTTAAAGTTTGTAGTCTATGATTGTTCATTATTTTGGTATGTGGGTATTTTTGCACTTTGTAATTTTTCCTCAGTCACCCGTTGACCACGAACGCTGTAAAGAGTTCGAAACGTCGGGATGTATTATAAATTCAATATACGCGATATAATCCGTTTTCATAGTTTTATTGTATGACTGTATTAAGATTCTTACAAAATACAGGAATACACTGTATTCCTGTATTTTAGCGACTACACGCAACGCTTACGGCTCGGTCACGACATCGCGCGGCGGCGACAGCGGCGAGCGGCGGCCATAGGTTGGAGCGAGACACAGCGATCGGACCTTTCGTTCCCACCTATGGCCGCCGCTCGCCGCTGCCGCGCGATGTCGTGGCCGGGCCGTAAAAAGGCCTCGGGACGGCAACCCACAAACTGATAACACTGGCCATGCCTGTGCTCTAAATTCGACCTTAATCGCTTATTTATAGGGTTTATGCATGACTAGAATACGTTGTTGAGGATGACAATTTGAGATTATGATAGGTATGTATAAGTCGTTCGATTTGTAGCTGGCCCCGAATGGCTAATCCTTTGTCTATTGTTAAGTAAAACCGCACGTGGCACTACCTGCAAAAAAAGGGTCGTGTAATTCTGCGTGCTGTGTCCAACGCTCAATAAACCAGTGTAAGTGCGCTCTCCGATAACGCGCCTTTGTTACGCATCTCGATGACACATTTTAGACTGGTTCTGTAGCGTTCGACTCGCCGGCACTCGGTAACCGTAGAGGGACCACACGAAAAATGGCAAATTATTTTTCCATTTGTTCATTTTCAATCTAATTGCAATTTTATAGAAGTTGTAATAACCCGGTTAGTGACTGAACCATTTTTTATCCAGGTAGTAGAACTTGCGGTTTTACTTAACAATAATTTAGACAAAGGATAAGCCGTTCGGGGCCAGCTACAAATCGAATAGATGGTAACTACTGTCAGAAAGTATGTCTGTTATAGGTAAAAAACTTTACAATGCACACACATCGAAAAGTGCGTTTCCTACGGAGCCATATCATGCGGAAAGTACTACTTTTCCGCACTTGTGCTTTTTGTTTTCAATTTTTTTTTACAGTACATATGGTGCTACTTTCTCGCACTAGTACGGAAAAGAGCACTTTTCGTGCATATGTCGAAAGTTTAAAGGGCCATATGTACTGTAAAACGTTGTACGATACACGTGCGAATAGGTAATTCGCTACTCGTGTCGATTTAAAACACTCCTTTTAATATTTACTCGCACAATGCATAGTAAAACATTGTATGATACACGTGCGTAAAGATGATTTCCGCACTTGTTGCATAAATAGCTATAGTTAAAGCTCCTTTGTATTGTTGACTGGAAGTGAGTGGTATGGGATAAATAATAGATGTTTACGCTCGACGTGGCTGAAACGAGAATTTTCGTGGGCTTCACATTTGTCAAGTGTCATATAATTATGTATTTATTACGTGTACTACGTACTGGCTATGTGAGAAGTTGGTGGTGGGGGAAACAGACGTGACGCCAACGCACGACGTGGTGAAAATATGAACTTTTCCTGGGACACCATCTATATACTATTTGGCAGCTGTCAAATGTCAAATAAGCAATATGTCCCACACCCACTAGGGCGCCGGTGTCGTGTGCTTTAAATTTGACCTTAAATTCATATGAATAAGATTGAACATTGTTTTTATTGTTGTTAGAATAGATATTGTCATTTTAGCACATAAGAGAAAAATGTTATCTGTACATATAAACATGTGTAGAAGAATATGACTCTTCTTCTTACACATTAAGCACATTTATCCCAAAACAAATGCAGTAAAAGAACAAATAAGACGAACACTAACAACAATGATACCCTTTACACCTGTCGCGTTCTTTACCTACTTGTATCTTCTATTTACTAAAAACTGAATTGTTAGGGAATAAAACATTCACTGTCAAACTTTTCGCAACGCTACGCTCGCAGCCGATTCCGGCATTTTCCTGATATACCCCTTTAAGGGCAAACTAAGGGCGTCCGCTAGCTGGCGCAGTTGTAGTATAGTATTATTTCCGTGTACCCGCGCCAACTAGCTATTTTCGTATTTTTAGGGTTCCGTACCCAAAGGGTAAGAACGGGACCCTTTTACTAAGACTCCGCTGTCCGTCTGTCTGTCACCAGGCTGTATCTCATGAACCGTGATAGCTAGACAGTTGAAATTTTCACAGATGATGTATTTCTGTTGCCGCTATAACAACAAATACTAAAAACCCTCGGTGGGCGAGTCCGACTCGCACTTGGCCGGTTTTTTTCTTATGTTGACTTGATGGAGAGACAATGAGGCTTTAATCGTGTATTTTTCTTAGTCTTAAATGGATAAGCAAGTACTCACGGAACTAAAGAGGAGGGTGGGTACACAAGCTCCCCAATAACGATGGTGTCCAGATCGTCGAGGTATGTCTTCTTGAAGTCCAGTTGCTTCATGGCGATGAAGTCATACTTTATGGTCATCACCAGCCGGGATGTCAGCAGAACTATTCGCTCCTTCTCGTTGTCCCACAGAGTTATTCTGGAAAGTTTGATCAGTGATTTAATGATATTGTAACCTCATGTTTAAGGCTGGTTTTCTACTGAGACGTAGACAAGTAGCGAAGAAATGTGGATTACACAAATCCTATTGGTTGATTCCTCTCATGTCCACTTTAGGGTAAAAGCAGCCTAATTAGTTTAGTGTTCTGTGGTATAGTGATATCGCAAACACACTAAATTCAAATTAAAAAAAACTGGCCAAGTGCGAGTCGGACTCACGCACGAAGGGTTCCGTACCATTACGGAAAAAAACAGCAAAAAAAATCACGTTTGTTGTATGGGAGCCCCATTTAAATATTTTTATTATACTGTTTTTAGTATTTGTTGTTATAGCGGCAACAGAAATACATCATCTAGCTGTGAAAATTTCAACTGTCTAGCTATCACGGTTTTTGAGATACAGCCTGGTGACAGACGGACAGACGGACAGTGAAGTCTTAGTAATAGGGTCCCGTTTTTACCCTTTGGGTACGGAACCCTAAAAAAACCTCGTAAGGGAGATAAAGGAAGAACCGTGGTCCTACCCTTAGTCAGGCGTGTCTCACTTCGCGATTTCGTCGCGTCGCTACAAGTACCTGCGGCCGCCTCAATTTTGATGTTTTGCCATAGTAATTGCCGCACACCGCTATGGAACGGAAGCCTGCACGTGCTCGCGCCGCCTTGCGCGTAGTAGACGCGTTTCGTTAGGGAGTGAATCTTCTGTACCAAGTACTATTATATATTCTGTGCCTTAGTAGTAATTTTCAACAAAGAATGACAACTTGGAACAGACTTCCATTTCTTCAAATTCAACCATACCTAGGTATTTCCTTCACAATTGATTTCAAATTCTGCTAGGTTAAAAATGTTAAAATGCTGCTAGGGGATATTTCGTAGTAAATAGATAATAAATAAATATTTGGGGACAATCTTACACAGATCAATCTAGCCCCAAACTAAGCAAAGCTTGTACTATGGGTAATAGGCGACGATATATATACGTATATAGATAAATATAAATACATTCTTATATACATACAAAACACCATGATTCAGGAACAAATATCTGTGTTCATCAAACAAATAAATGCCCTTACCAGGATTTGAACCCGGGACCATAGGCTTCATAGGCAGGGCTACTACCCACTAGGGCAGACGGGTTGTTAAATCCAAATCAAAATAGTATACTCACTCTGTCAATAACCATGAACCAAGGTACTCCCCATCCTCAGGAAACAGCAGCACTGTGATACACTCTTGTATGGCACTCTCGACAACTCCCTTCCGGAATGTGAAGAAGTCCTGAATGTTCTCTCGGTTGAATGGTACATCGTAGCGGGGGTACACAGTTTGTTGTTCAGGTGGCGCTGCAGAGGCGTTGGCTTCTTGTGGCCTTCCTTCTGTAAAATTTGTTGTGTAATTATACCACGTCGGTGGCAATCAAGCATACAGCCCGCCTGATGGTAAGCAGTTACCGTAGCCTAAGAATGCCTGCAACACCGGAGATATTACACGCGCGTTGCCGACCCTAACACTCCTCTCCCTCGTTGAGCTCTGGCAACCTTACTTACCGGCAGAAACACAACACTATGAGTAGGGTCTAGTGTTATTTGGCTGCGGTTTTCTGTAAGGTGGAGGTACTTCCCCAGTTGGGCTCTGCTCTAGACCTGGAATGACATCCGCTGTCCTGTGCCCTATCACACAAAGCGAGATGTCATTCACAGTGCCCATACCCCTCTTTTGGACGTAGTTTAAGGACATATCCGGGTCCGGACGCAGTTTAAGGACATACCCGGGTCCAATGTAAACCACCGGGTTAAATGTAAACAACATAAAATAATCATTTGAAACTAGCTTTTGCCCGCGACTTTGTCTGCGTGGAGTTAGTAATTAGGGTAGCTTATTTTTATTCCAATCTGCTTTTTATCAATCATACAAACTTCAACACCTCCGTTTTTACCCCCTTAAATGATGACTTTTATTAAGTAATCTTTCTTTTTAGTTAGGTGCAACAGATATTCGGTATTCGGCTGAATAGCAGGCAACATTCGGCAAAGTGGCCGAATAGGCGAATATTTGTGGCATCTCTAGTATACAGTAGGTATCAATAATAATAAAGCAATAAAATTTTGCGATTATCAGTACTGCTGTATGCTGAATTACAACAGAACTGATTAAATCAGTATTGATTAGTTCAAGTCTTTGATTATTATTATTTCTATGAGTAATGTTTACATTTCTAAATGACCTTGCCTTGCTTGACAATATTGTTATTGCCAGTAATTTACTACTGAGGTTTTTTATTGTTGAATTGTGTATGACATTTTTTCATGAGTTTTCTACCGAGTATACTTGTAAAAGCTCGAAACATCATCAAAACACTACCTACTAATTTAAATCTCCAACATTGTCAAAATAATAGAACCTATAACTCTAACTCTCGCGTTTTGTACACATAATAAAAAAAGGTTAAAATGATGAATTTTAATTCCGTTTGACCCGTTAATGACAATAACAGTATATTCTAAATTGAAATACTTCTCAATTAGCTTTACCTACACAAACTTATCAATCCATATTTATGATAGAGTAGATTAAGTACAGAACAATGTGTATGAGTTGATTTGAACTGATATTTTAATAGAAAAACTGTAAGCACAAAAGCTTATGAATTATGATCATTGTTTTCACTGTTACTTACCGGCAAGGGAAGATGTAGATGAATTCGACGGCAAAGAGTCCGCACCAGACAATATTGAGGGCTTACTTATGTTTACACCCAGTGTATTACTACTACCGCCTTGCTCTTCAGCGTTATTCTCTGAAGACAACTGCAGCGTACCGCCACGGAACTCCAAATCGTCGTCAAGCAAGTCGCTCATGTTTGCTTATAATTTGTAAAGCGTAATTTCGTAAATTCAATAATCGACCGCGATAAGACTAACGTCAAATTATGGCAGATACACTATGCGCAAATACAGTAATTCTTATTATTTAATGAGACAAACTTCGAAGTAAATAGCGATTTATTCCGTTGCAGTAAGATGTAATTTGATTTGTCATGTTTTATAGTTTGGGAAATAAAATATTTCAAAGATCACTACGGAAGAAACGTCAAGTTACGGCTGCGTTCCTATAAGAGGAAAGAGAAAATAGTGCCATGCTTTGTCCTTATCATCACACTTTGTCTTGGGTTGGCATCATAGGTAGGAGGCGATGGCGAAATATCGAAATTTATAAGTGAAAGAGAAAATCGTATGCTGCACAAATTTTATATGAATATTCTTTCTCTTACCCCCGGTCGCTCGGTGGCGCGTCTATAACTACTTGTATATACTATGTCTATGGTTCACTTACTGCGGTTTCTGCACATATTTTTAAACCTTAAGGCTCCACACTCATGCGCGAATCGCGGCGCGAGGCCGCGAACCAACCGCGAACGCTAGTGTGGAGTCTAGTTAGCTAATCAGCGAAATCGACTCCACACTCGCGTTTGCGGCTTCGCGCCGCGTAGTCTGTAGCGGGCTCAAAATGTATACCCCAGAGCCCCAGAGGCAAAGAGTAGTATAATATCAGAGGGAGGTTCAGTCGGTTCAGTCTAAGGCCCCATACGCACGAGAGCTTTTTCAACGCGCGTTAAAAAAGCGTTTGAATAACAAAAATGGAAACGTGTGTATTTATTCACACGATGGCGGTAGCGCTTTTATCAAGCGTTGTTGGATTTTCAACTTTAAGTCTTGGTCTTTAAATCCAATTTAGCGTGCGGGCAGATTCAAGCGCAAAAGCTCTCGTGCTAATGGGGCCTAGAGAATATTCTATAAAGCGCGCTCCAGACTACGTGGCGCGAAGCCACGAATGCGAGTGTGGAGTCGATTTCGCTGATTAGCGAACTAGACTCCATGCTCGCGGTCGCGGCTTCGCGTCGCGTTTCGCGCACGAGTGTGGGGGTCTTATCCATATTTGGTTATATCCTCTAATGGCTCCTCTACACGACGGCCCAACGTAGATCAATCTAAGGGACGCAGCTATGCGGTGGAATGAGATAGCAATATTAGCAATATCACTTGCTCCCTGCATAAATGCGTTCCTTAGATTGGCCTACGTTGGGCCATCGTGGAGAGGAGCCTTAAGGGTTCCGTTGTGTATTGCCCTTTGGCTTGACCGACTATAAAATTAAACGAAGCTGCATTAGAAAAATATTATAATAGAACATCAGATGTTAAGCACTTAAGAAATGAAACACTAAATATTCTTAACCACATATCTCAGCCACATATATTTTTTTTTTTACAAATGTCATTACCTAACCCATAAATAGTTTGGGCAGTTTTTTTTTCTTTCTTGCGGCCCTTTACGTCTATTTTACAGTGACAACACAAAAATGAAACCGATTTTACAAATCAATAAAAATCTGGATTTTGTAAATCACAATTTGTACTTAGAATTAGAACTAAAAGTTAAAAAATTATGGAACTAATACATTTGGAACCTTAAGGATTATGGCCTTATGCTAATGTTAGTATGTCTCACAACAGTTTAAATTCGACCTTTAGGTTTAGTTTGTTAAAGGATGACTCGCGCTAGACCGGGCCGGGCCCGGGCCGATGCGTCCGACACGTCATTTTCTATGACGGCTGATGCTTTCCATAGAAAACGAAGCGCCAGAAGCTCCGGCTCGGTCTACTGTGAGTCATCCTTAATTCGCTATTGCTATGGCCATTTAGATACCAACTCGTAATTCAGTTTATATAGTATGAATTATCTCAGATGATTTTTTTCGGGCTGTAAGAAAACAATACCTTTTGTTAAACAGATTAAGGCCTGAGCCCGTAAAAATCATCTGAGATAATTCATACTATGCCATTATGTCTTTCAATTGGCTTGCTTTGACTAAAGGTTTTAATATAGCCATGTAACCACTGCATAAAGAAAACAATACCTACCTTTTGTTAAACAGATTAAGGCCTGAGCCCGTAAAAATCATCTGAGATAATTCATACTATGCCATTATGTCCTTCAATTGGCTTGCTTTGACTAAGGTTTTAATATAGCCATGTAACCACTGCATAAAGAAAACAATACCTACCTTTTGTTAAACAGATTAAGGCCTGAGCCCGTAAAAATCATCTGAGATAATTCATACTATGCCATGTCTTTCAATTGGCTTGCTTTGACTAAGGTTTTAATATAGGGCACCTTAATTCCGGTACTAAGTACCTACGTATGAAAGAGGTTTGTGTATATCTACTACAAAGATTTTCTAGCCATATATCTTAGCATTTTGGTACATAACGCCTGACAAAATTAAACAGCAAAAGTTAAGTAACGTTTTTATTTAACTCCAGGCAGTTATCGGTTATGTGCCTCACTTTGGGACTCACTCGGTGGCTCATGATCACATTCGTTTTTTGATATTATGTAAAATTGTGTGAAATATTGAGCCAACGAAATTACGCACTCACTTAATAACGTTCATATTATACGTAGTATTATGTTCAGGCTGTAGTGTATACCTGGGGCCCGTTTCTCAAAAGCTTGAAAGACAAGTCTTAGTGGAAGTCTAAAGCTGTCAAAAAGTGACATCCGCTTGTATTACAAGTTACAAGCTTTTAAGAAACGGGCCCCTGGGGCCCATTTCTCGAACGGTATTAGTTTAGTATTATTAGTGTGTTGCCATGGTAACCTCTATACAACTTGACAGGGGCCCGTTCTAACAAAAGTTGTCAAAAAGTGACATCCGCTTGTATTACAAGTTACAAGCTTTTGAGAAACGGGCCCCAGTTCGTGGACTAATAAATCTAATTATTATTACGCTGCACAAATTTCTTCAATGATGTAAAATAACTTGTAGTAGGCGCTTTCATGTAGCCTTCAATCATGACTTTTAAAGCAAAAACAAAAAAAAATCAATGAGAATTCACAATTTTGTATCAGATTTCCGAACGCACAACTTCAAAGTTCCCGCGTGAGAAGTGAGGAACTGTTATTACAAACGGCATATTTTCATAGAAATTTGACACGCCACACTTTATCATTGCAGAGCTTGGTCCGACTCTAAAACTTATTCTGCCACAATCGAGGGATTATGACAGAATAAGTTCTAAGGGACTAAATGAAACATTGACATAACTGCTATCGATACGTATCTTAACTTGTAGAAAATACTAACATTATTAGGCCAGGCGTAATGACGTAATAATGCCTTTATTATGACGTCGCTGACGTCATTTTACGTCATTTTGCTACCTGGGACCATCCCACTAACCTGGAGATAACCGGTTAAACCGTTAACCCAGTGTTAAATTGTACTGGTAACCATGGTAACTCCAAAAATCGGATTTTGGAATGGGGACCACGTTTATATGGATAAGTGGTCGTTCACTTTCCTCTTAAGAGGCTATCGACCGTATTTGGGGGATTGTGTTTTCTAATAAACCAATTAATTTCTGAATAAATTAGTATATTTCTTGTCCTACTGATTCCCCAACTTTCGGTCCGTGTTACATAGTTTTATTTTGCTTATTTTTTTGCTTTATCAACTGAACGGCAAATAGTGGCCACATTTTCACGTTTAGGTGATAAAGTCAAAAGTAAGTAAAATAAAACTATATCACATATGCTAAAGAGGGCGCCAAAATAATATGTCTGTCATGGCCTTAAACGGTTGTCAGGTTAATAACAGCTACATCTGTCGGCGGGGCAGCGCGACGGGTAGACGATGCATTGGTCCAGGCAGTAGACGTCAGCGCCCTCTCTCCCTTCCAGCTCCCCGATGGCTTCGCAGGTTTGTCTGGAAATGAGAATAGTTTATTTTAAGCCCTTGCTAGACGGTCGCTGACAAGCCTTCAGACCGTCTGACCTTGGTAATGTTTGTATGAAATTTTGTTGGAAGCAACTGTCTACACGGTCCGTCCAGACTAAGGCCACGCGGTCCGAGGGGCTTGTCGGCGTCCAAGTAATTGGAAGTATTAGAACTTAGACGGCTCGAGAACTTGCATGCAATGTTCGATACATTGCTAACTACAAAGTATAATAAATTCAGTCGATCTGTCGCAGGCATTTTGTAAGAATCCGCCTTTTACACGGCGCCGTCATTTTACAAACGCGAAGCGGTTTGCAAATTGCCGAAAGCAAATTGTTAGTGCGCTTAATAGCGTCAACGTCAAACGTTGCGGGTTTCGTTAGGGTGACCATGGCTTAAAAAAACTTAAAACCCACAACTTAACTAGACGGAGAACCCCGCGAAGATTTCTGGGCGGTTTGCCCTTCGGGCATCTGAAGTTACCTATCAATCGTAACCTAGGTGCCTACCTATAGATTTAATGCGAGGTCCGTGAAAACTTACACTTTGGGGAAAAAAGGCTCAGATGCAATTTAAAAGCTTGAATTTTCGTAAATAATAATGTGTAAAAATCGTGAATATCAGTGTACACTTTTCTATTTTATACGATTGTAGGTACTCGTATTGTGTAATTTGCGACAAGATGGTTAAGACAGAAAGTAAAAGTAATTCAACTTACGGGCATGAACATAGCGCTTCGGGACAATTAGGGGGATACCGAAGACAGTTGGTCTGACACCAATTGTGCATACCGGGCAGCACTCGGTACGCAGGCGAGGGCACGCAGACTTGGCCCCTGTAACCATTGAAGTAGAGGTCAAAATCAAATCGCTTGAAATAATGTTACACGTTTTGAAGGAGTATTACAACGTTTACATGGTATATAAGTAGGTACATGCCGTGCGATTAACTACTAACGTACAGTCAGTAACTGGCGTAAATACCTAAACGGGTAAGTTCGTCAACGAAAATGAAATAATTATTAGACTTATATATTGACCGGGATATAAATTACCTATTGTATTATTCATAAATCTCATAAATAATACAAAAGGTAATCACGGTCTATATCCCGGTCAATATAAGTCTAGTGAAACTAACCGTGAATCATTCAAAACTCTAATTGAAATAATTATGTTGGTTGCAGAGAATTTTATTTTTGATCTGCCCTTATTTTAGCATTTACAGAATAGGTAGATTCTGTAAATGCTAAAATGCTGTAGGACGTGCGTTGGGTTAAGAATGTTAAGATTGAACGGGTTTTCCATGCGGGGTAAGATGAAAAGTCACCCGTAATGCTTCGGCATACGGACAATTTTTGTCTTAGCCCTCATGAAAAACCCGTTCAATCTTACCCCAACGCACCCTTTCTTCAATCCATTGCAATAAGGTGAAATTTTTTATTTACATGTAGAGAAATTAAGAATAAATTCATTGATAAATTCGCCATGCCCTTTTGATCGTGATGTCGATGACGTGTAACATAGGTCGATATGCGAGTCGGGACAGGATTTACGTAGATAGGATAGGTATGTGTTACTGACTGTACTGTGGATTTTAGGCGTAGGATTCGTGCGAATGGGCCCTTAGGAGTTACATTCCATATTAGTTTGTAGCACAAGACATAGACATTAAAACACAGGCATTCCTATAAACACCGATAACATGCTACAGAAAATTAGTATTTAAAGTATAAAATGCTAGTGCATAATTGCCAACCTATTTTACTGGTGCTATGAAGGTCTATTAGAGCACTTGTCATATCTCTTAGCACTACAGCACAGGCATATAATGAATATAGCCACTGATGTGTCGTCGGAAAGATCCTAAAATTGCGAAATTTTGAAATAGAAAAATTCCGGAAATTGCTGTTCTCGCGCCAATTCCGTGCATTCGGAGGTCGACGAAGTGGGGGGGGGGGGGGATACGTACAAAATGACACCCGTCACCATCACTCTGTCATGACGCCCAACATTCCTGACATTCCTCAGCCGTGCACGGAATTAGCGCGCGGACAGTACTCATAGTTCATAGTGTTATCGAAGTTTTCCATTTCTTTTTAAAATAAAATAAATAAATTAAATAGATATCTGGGGACAATCTTACACAGATCAACCTAGCCCCAAACTAAGCAAAGCTTGTACTATGGGTACTAGGTATGGGTAGGTAGGTGGGTAGGTGGGTGTGGGTATACGTACTTACCTATATAGATAAATACAAATAAAAAAATTAGATAAATGAGTTTCCTTCATTCCCTGTGAAATTTTCCTCAAACCGAGAACTTTTACAACTCTTTGATAACTATCCGCAACTTGCACATCAGTAGAGCCTTTTTATCATCTGTCACTTTCTAACAAGTATGTAAGTGCGAAAGTGACGCATGACATGACAAGATAAAAATGCGACCATGATACCGCCGCTGTAGGCATAAGTCACAATCGCTTATAGAAAATGCCAATCAAAACTAAAATAATGCAGGGAAATGATGAGACTTTTTCGTCGCATCTGTCAGCCCGATACATTTTTGGTTTTCGATGTGCATTTGTCAATAATCGATCATCATTTTCCTTGCCCCAGTTGAGAATTTGAAAACAAAAAGACGAAGATTAGTTACAACACAGACAAGTAGGTACGGGCATTCCATAAACAAGTAGGTACGGACTACGGACATTCCATAGAGACCCAGCAAGATAACTAAAATAGTGCTAAAAAAACTGTGACGTGAAGAATACAACATTATATCGGGCTCACTAGACTTATATTGACCGGGATATAGACCGTGATTACCTTTTGTATTATTTGTGAGCTCCCGATATTTCGACGCAGTTACATGCATCATGTTCACGGGTGACTGAAGATAGCGGGTGGGTGTCAAAGTTGTGTAGACAGCGCTCTGTCTACCCTCATTCTTGCGCGTCGGCTGCGTTCACTTTCAACGTTACCAACGGTCGCATATTGGTCGGTCTATATCCCGGTCAATATAAGTCTAGTGAAACTAACCGTGAATCATTCAAAACTCTAATTATATCGGGCTGATTCTGAAGCAGGTAGCTTAGATAGATAGGTACATATAGCGATATCAGTTTTTAGAATCTTAACAGTGGAATAAAGTAGTTATCTATAAGTAATCAAGATATTTAAATTAGGTTCGGCAAGGGAGGCATGGGAGGTCCGTAGCTACTCAGTGAGCCGGTGTCGGCAGGGAGCCGGTCTAATTCCTTGCCATCAAATATGTTGAAGCGTATTAAGCAATTCGTATATGGTTAACAATTAATTGTCAAGGTGAAGTTAAAATGTATAGGTATATATTTACAGTTTTAGACAAGAATGGATGCAGATCACGAGCACCGATGTTAGTTGAAAAACCTGTAGGTTTCAGTTGAGTACTAGGTACCTGGTACAGCCACAGTCCGTGATTGTAGAGTCATTTAGGGTTCTAGCTAAATTGACCTTCCATAGCACAAGAATTTAACAACCAATTTAACTAGGACCCTAAATGGCATAACAATTGCGGAGCGTGATGGTACATGTAGAACTTTTCAACATTTTATTAGTTAAACACTTATTTTAAAAATTAGCAATTAGCACAGGCACCCGATAAAACTGATGTCTTCGCAACACAGTGTTTTATAGAACTCATCTATCATAATTATCTATTCTTTGGTAGAACAAAACGTAACGGTCTGAAAAACACAAAGATTAGAAATTATTTACACACAGGTATGTACAAATTTTCCCAAACCGAAGGTCCAAAACAAACTGTTTGTACCTAATAACTTGCGGGACGAAATCTTCGTCGCTATCCGAAATATCGTTGCTGAAAGAAAATTCATATGATACAGTCGTTATTAACAAAGACACGGTGGAAAGAACTTTATGTACGTAGTGAAAAGGTTTACCTAAGTTGTAACGATTCCTCATAGTTTCTTTCTTCCCTGAAAAAAGCATGCGCAAGCGGGTGATGAAATACCTAATACAATAAATGTGCATAAATATGTATTACAATAGAAAGAAATAAGATGCATCAGCTTTTATGATTAGTGGTGCTAAAATTGATAAAAGAACTAACTACTTACAATATTTACATATTTTGACGTGATAACGCTTCGAGCAATGCGGGCTCCCTACAACACGTTATCACGCAAAATTGTCGTCCGTAAACCGACTTTACAGACAACCATTTTTTTCCACTAAATACACTCACCTGCATGACCTGCATCTTGTGCAAAAAACCGGCCAAGTGCGAGTCGGACTCGCGTTCCAAGGGTTCCGTACATAACACAATTTAAACAATGTATTTTTTATGTGAAACGTGAATGAATTGCCTTTAAAAACCCGTAGGGGTCGGATCAAAAAGTAAGTAATTGAATCCGACTCACGCTTGACTGCACATTTCTAATAGGTTTTCCTGTGATCTATAGGTAAAGAACTATTTAGTGTATTTTTTCAAAATTTTTGATTCAGTAGTTTCGGAGATAAAGGGGGGAATGGTCATTTTTTGGATATTTTCTTGAATAACTTCTAAACTGTTTATCCTAAAATAAAAAATATTTGAGATCCTCATAATGAGCTCTTTCATTTGATATGTAACACAATACAGTTTAAAAAACTTTATTTTTTTATTTTCTCATTTACCCCCCAAAAGTGGCCCCCATGTTTAAAATTCATTTGTTTACATTACATGTCCGTCTGTGGGTCACAAACATACATTTGTATACCAAATTTCAACTTAATTGGTCCAGTAGTTTCGGAGAAAATAGGCTGTGACAGACGGACAGACAGACGCACGAGTGATCCTATAAGGGTTCCGTTTTTTGCTTTTGAGGTACGGAACCCTAAAAAGCGAGCAAAAACAAACAAATAATATAGGTACATGTTTTCATGGCTCCACGAATTATTTCTGGGCGCTTCATAGAGCAAAATAAACTATCATAGTGTGGACAGGAGAATGAGTGCCCATATCACCCCGGGTGCCTATAATGCCCCGGGTTCCCTTACTTAATTTATGAGCTGTATGATTTTTTATGTTTCTACCAAAGGCATCAAAAACCCTGCATATATTCCGAATATCATTTATATTTTTATAGTTAAGTGTATTTTTTATAGTTAAATAATCATGGAGGCAGCAGAAGCATATGAGAGGCACCAAACTTCCATTACACCCATGATTGCTGGTTGATAGCTTTTCATTCAAAATACCTACTTACTTTTGGCTTTACAAATAAGATTGTGTGTCAATAGTACATTACGATTTACATTGCGAAAAGGGTTCATCTCCTTGTCACACTTGGGCACATTTGTCAAATCCCTCCCCCCCTGGTGTGACGTCACATTTTTTCAATGAAATTGGCAAATCGAATTAAGTATTATTCATATTTTATTAAAATATTTTTGACAGAAGAAATATCAGTAATTTTATAACCCAAAACAGATTAGGAAAGAAAATTAAACGATTAAAACGATTATCGTTCCAAAAACTTGTTATTTAACTGTACTTACAGCGAATAAAATAATTTAAATAAGTTAAAGTGACGTCACAAAGTTTGTGACTCCCCCCTCCCCCTTGTCACAACATGTCACAATTTCTTGACCCCCTTTCCCGCCCCCCCCCCCCCCCCCTAAACGTGGATGAACCCAAAATAGAAAATTCGCAACGAGTGGCGATAAATTAAAACACGACTGAAGGGAGTGTTTTATCTCGACACGAGTTCCGCAAAACCTATTCGCACATGTATCGTACAACGTTTTACAGCACATATGGCCCTTTAAATTTTCGACATAGTTACTTAATAGATTTATATTGCCCGGGATATAGACCGTGATTACCTTTTGTATTATTTGTGAGCTCCCGATATTTCGACGCAGTTACATAATACAAAAGGTAATCACGGTCTATATCCCGGTCAATATAAATCTAGTGAACCTAACCGTGAATCATTCAAAACTCTAATAGTTACTTAATGTGCTAATTATCGCACTAGTGAAGTAAAGTAGCACCATATGTACTGTAAAATATATTATTTCAGGTACCTACAACTCAGCTAGGGCTGTACTATTACAAAAACCTTCCAAAAAGCTTCCTTGTATCCGCTTACCAATATCGAAGTATCATCTCAAAACAAGTTTACGTTTTGTTTTGTTACCTGACAACCAACGGGTACAGGTTCTGTGGCCGGTACGCGTCCCTATAATACAGCAGGAAGGGGTTGTCCCTCCGGAGGTCGCCAGCGAAGGCCGGTGGCAGGCCTCCGGTACTCGTTATGATGCTGATGTCGGCGCAGTTCCGGAAAGTCTCGGAGCGCCCGCAGCCCACGGCCTCCGTGCCGTTGGGGCAGATGCCCCACATATTGCCTGGAATTTTTGATGCAATGAGCTAACTTTACGATTAAAATTACATTTAAGCACTATAAGCTCGGATGATGGAGTTAAGGAACAAGTAAGCACTATAGGCTCGGATGATGGAGTAAAGGAACAAGTAAGCACTATAGGCTCGGATGATGGAGTAAAGGAACAAGTAAGCACTAATATAGGCTTGAATGATGGAGTAAAGGAACAAGTAAGAACTATAGGCTCGGATGATGGAGTAAAGGAACAAGTAAGCACTATAGGCTCGGATGATGGAGTAAAGGAACAAGTAAGCACTATAGGCTCGGATGATGGAGTAAAGGAACAAGTGAGCACTATAGGCTCCGATTATGGAGTAAAGGAACAAGAAACCACTATAGACTCGGATGATGGAGTAAAGGAACAAGTATGGACCATGACTAAGACAATAGGGATGTTGACAATTTTTTAGAACTGTTTTGATTTATAGATAGACACGTAATTATTACAAAAAATATGTTTAAAATTTTTATTCATTGATTTTAAATAAAATATGGAGTTTAATTAGTTTAGTATGGTTTAGTGTTTTAATTTCGTGCAAAAACGCTCCAAGCTGTCACGTGATCTTGATGACGTCACGATGTGATAAATAAACAAACTGCTGGCAAACTGTCAGTCACAGCGTAGATCAAATAGTAGGTATTTAATTTTATCTCTTTCTAAAAGATATTACGTACATGAGCTAAAATGACGAATAAAAAGTACAAGTGTTATGCAGTGCCTATTAGCCTGTGTGTGGTGTTCCGGTGGGATATGGCCCTTACCAGTATAATAAGTCCACTGCATTACACACTGTGTGCATGTGACGTAAGCGGGCAGGCCGACGCGGTACCGGAAGACCTCCTTCTTGGCCGTGTCCAGGGGAATCAGAAAGCGGTCCTCCCGGGTACCGGATACTACGAGGGGGTACCTGAAATATGGATGTTGTTTGCAATGTCAATGTTTTGTAAGTATTGAATATGGATGAATTTAATACTACTTTCTGTATGGTGTATGTACATATACCTAATCTAATCACCCATAATTATATCCTTGATTCCATCCCATTCGACGTTCGGAAGTAATTCGGCATTACCCAAATGTAGTTTACAATATTTTGTGAAGAACCCCCTTATACTACGACAAGCACACTTACAATGGCTACAATTTGTTTGTCCTTTTATAGATAGTTAGATAGATAGATAAGACATTTATGATTGCTTCAAACACACACAGTTTCATAAAAAAAAACATAAAAAAATCCTAGAAATTTAGAAAGTAATAGGTCACCAGCCTTCAGCGATATGGGTGCAAGATGGGTGAACAGTCGTGAAAATGTAGTAAAAGAGTTTTATTGCGTGGAATAAGCTAATAAGCATACTTTACCTGTCAAAACATTCCTGCGTAGCTTCCTGATTCGGGTTGTTGTTTGGACAGAGTTTCATCACGAATGTGCCCAGGTGATTGGCCGTTAGTTCGATCTCCACTTCAATTTCCTGAAAATCAGTGAAACATTATATATATATATATATGTTTATAGGTTTTTCTATTTTCTGTTCTCCTCCTATTTTGTTTGTCCAAAATTTTAATGTCTCCACCTTTAAAACTCTGTAAATCGAAGTTTTTAATTTTAAACCACACACTTTAGGTATGTTTTCGAAGCTAAAATCGGCTTCAGTGGAAATCGTGCTCAAGCGTGTAGTGTTGTTTTATTAAAATATGTCATTGTTTTATTTCATCCCTTATTCCAGAACATTTGGCAGGCCACTGTCCCCCTAACGCGCCGCGATACTTGGTCCGTAGTTGAAGCATAAGTAACGTTAGTTGAAGTTACTTAAGTTTGTAAAAAAACCAGAGACAAGTTCCCCCGCCATCCTGACAAAGGACCAAAAATCCTGACATATCAGGAGAATTCCTGACGTATGGCAACCCTAGTTCGATGTTGCCGTACCAGTCCGAGTTCCTACACTAGGCTAATCATATCACAAGACCAACACACCTGTCCAACACTGTAATGTTTCGTGATGATCCCTTTTCCAAACATGCCTCCGGCCTCATGAGGCCTGGGTTCGGAGAGATGATGTGCGTCGCCGCACACACCTCAACGGTCAGAGCCGTCAGAGCACTCGGTTCGTTCAAATGATGTTTCCTACACTAGACTAATCATTTATAAGTTTTATAACAACACCGACTTACCTGTCCCACACTGTAATGTTTCGTGATGATCCCTTTTCCAAACATGCCTCCGGCCTTATGAGGCCTGGGTTCGGAGAGATGATGCGCGTCCCCGCAAATACCTTAACGGTCAGAGCTCTCGGTTCGATAAGATGATGTTTCCTACACTAGACTAATCATTTATAACAATACCGACTTACCTGTCCCACACTAATGTTTCGTGATGATCCCTTTTCCAAACATTCCTCCGGCTTCATGAGGCCTGGGTTCGGAGAGATGATGCGCGTCACCGCAAACACCTTAACGGTCAGAGCTCTCGGTTCGTTCAGGTGATGTTTCTACAGTAGACTAATCATTTTATAACAACACCGACTTACCTGTCCCACACTGTAATGTTTCGTGATGATCCCTTTTCCAAACATTCCTCCGGCCTCATGAGGCCTGGGTTCGGAGAGATGATGCGCGTCACTGCACACACCTTAACGGTCAGAGCTCTCGGTTCGATAAGATGATGTTCCCTACACTAGACTAATCATTTATGACAACAACGATTTACCTGTCCCACACTGTAATGTTTCGTGATGATCCCTTTTCCAAACATTCCTCCGGCCTCATGAGGCCTGGGTTCGGAGAGATGATGCGCGTCACTGCACACACCTTAACGGTCAGAGCTCTCGGTTCGTTCAGGTGATGTTTCTACACTAGACTAATCATTTTATAACAACACCGACTTACCTATCCCACACTGTTATGTTTCGTGATGATCCCTTTTCCAAACATGCCTCCGGCCTCATGAGGCCTGGGTTCGGAGAGATGATGCGCGTCACCGCAAACACCTTAACGGTCAGAGCTCTCGGTTCGTTCAGGTGATGTTTCTACAGTAGACTAATCATTTTATAACAACACCGACTTACCTGTCCCACACTGTAATGTTTCGTGATGATCCCTTTTCCAAACATGCCTCCGGCCTCATGAGGCCTGGGTTCGGAGAGATGATGTGCGTCGCCGCACACCCCGCATTGACCGGAGTTTTGCTCCCACTGGACTGAACAGTAAACATACAAATCATGTTAGTATCAAAATATATGCAGTTAGGTAGTTATGTTATCTTCGAGCTTGATAATTTGCTTGAATGGCTATTGAGATTTTGGCAAAAAAAAATTTTTTTGATGCAAGCTTTTATCGTAGACTTTTTTAAAAGGCAATATAATATTTATCGAGACAAACCCAAACATGATTATGTAGCGTTGTTTTATTTATCACAGACTCCCTATAGCCACCTCCTGTGTCCATTCATTCATGAACATATACTCGTAAAAGTGATTTGGTCCTCTGGTTCATTTTCCACATAACAGGACAATCTAGCTTGGCTGCTCTTATGGGCTAAAATGCCGTGGGTACTCCCGCGCACCCATACAGCACTTGAGCAGTTAGTTTCGATTTAATGATGGTAACTAGGTAAAATAACTAGGTAAAGGTAAGGTAGGTAACTAGGTAAGGTTGCACGAGGTTTTCTATGATTAGTTTAAGGGTTACTTACACCTTAATAGTGACCTTACTATTGTGCTGGACGTTAGCCAGATAAGAACATGCATCTTCGCCAAGTACCGAGGTGGTGTACCTTTAAACACATGTATAAAGGTCATGGATGTACGTAATGAAATTAATAAAGTCCGTCTAAGTTTTGTACTTGAACGAAACAAAGAGTGAGTGTATCACTATAAATTATAAATGTCATATTTTCATAGAAATATGACATTAATTGACACATTTTGACATTGTAAAATGCAATGCAGAGTTAACTTGGCTTGACTCTATTGTATCCGCTGTCTACTTACTGACCGTGAAACAATGTTATATCTATAGGTATAATATAGTAGAGAAAATGATGAACAATTAATTATTTTTTCATAAAGCAAATAGGTATAAAAATTACCTATTAAGTACCTACTCATAAAAAATACCTATAAGTACCTACTCATACACAAACCTGGGATAACTCGGGGCACATACTAAAGTGACGTAGCAAAATATTTTATCGACAATTAAATATATCGATGTTACTGTCAACATCTAAATGTTCTACAAAATAAATATATTTATACAAAATCGCTTCTTAAATTCTAAAAAGGTGTTTTTTCCAAGAATTTATTTTATTTTTAAACTATCAGTATTTCGACATTGGCACTAAATGTTTTATTCTAATCATTTTATATCGTTATTTAGTATTTCTTAAACATTACTCCATCTCCATTTATTGCTAAAAGTACATAAAAAGTAAAATTTACCTTTAGTCATAAAAATACCTACAATATGTACATAATGGTATTTTTATTTTTATTTTTACAACCATTTCGAGACAAACCTTATTTATTTTGTAAAATATGCCTGAAAGGAGTTCTTTATCAGAACTATTTTGACTAATGGGCGGCTGACGGATGCAAAATATATATCGACATCTTTTTTATCGATATCAAATCCCTAGAATGTGCCCCGAGTTATCACAGATTTGCTCATAAAAAACCACAATGGCTTCAATAATCACCACAAGCATAAAACCTCCATTATACCCATAGACGGCTATCTTTAAAAATTACCCGTATTGATGTTTTTGCTCGTTAAAATCTCAATATACCTAACTAGTTATTTGAGCCCACACTCGCGGCAATTGATGATCGCGGTTTTTGTAACATATTGATGTACCAAATTGATTATTGCTATGTAATCCTTGATCCATATTGTTCAGTTTTTGTCCTCAGTATAGCACAGATCTATATTGAACTAGACACAGCAAATGCTCGTACAGTAGAATCCGCATATTGACATCGAAGGGAAGTGACAAAAACGACATACTAAGCGGATGTCATATAAAGCATAGTGGATTACCTTCTCAATTTTTGTTAACTTTTCCAAATTAATCTCAAATTCCTTTGTGAGATAAGTTTTATTAACCTTATTATATTATCAGGTTGTCACTGAGAATCAAAACTAAAACAAAATACACGCCACGCACGCACAAAACGTCCTCGCAGGGAAAGACTTGGGAACGGCAACGAAAACCAGCGAATGTGTCAGTATAACCGGACATAATTTTATGTAAATAGGATTTATACGTAGTAAGCGATTTGTCACTATAAGCGAAGTCATCTTATCCGACTGTCACAAAGAATTTTATATGAAAACTAAACTTCATACAGTAATTACTAGTTACGTCATAGTAAGCGGTTGGTCAGAATAAGTGGAGTCATAATAAACGGATTCTACATATAGTTATCCCGTCGCGCTCTTGTTCCATGCTTTCATACTGCCAAAATCATTTGTATACGCTCTGGGGCCCGTTTATCAAAAGCTTGTAAACAACAAGTGGAAGTCCCTTTCTAACAAAAGCTATCAAAAAGGGACTACCACTTGTATTACAAGCTACAAGCTTTTGATAAACGGGCCCCTGTTCACATGTGGCTGCGATAGTGCGCAACCTTAGTATAGTACATATTAGTTTAGTATCATGTCACTACCTGTGAGTTCCTGTAATTGGCTCCCTGTATTTACTATAAGTTCTATGTTAATGTCACAGCTGTTGGATCTCAAAAAAAAAAATATGCTGGTGGCTACTTGCTAGTTACAACCAAAAATGCTAGTTACATAATTGCTACAACTGAGCAACATCTAGTTCAATCTATGGTCTGTGAATAATAGGTATAAGTTCAATGACCCTCATATTGAGAGATCGTTGCCATCACTAAAAATGAGATGAGACAAACAGGCCAACAAAAAATTGTTTATGCTGCATCCTTGAATAGTTCACATACTTAAATTATGGGAATATACCTACTTTATATTATGTTAATGATAATGTAAGTTACGGACGTAGTTGGTGAAGTGTCAGTTCTGCATATCATATCCATTGGCTTAATTTAATATAGTAATATTCCTACTTCGTAAAGACGGGCCTTACGGGTGAAACGTAGTGGTTCAACATTGGTGTCATTCGTGCAGTCTTAACGCAACTACGAATTAAATAAAAGTAAGCCCGTAAGGCCCGTCTTTACGAAGTAATATATAGGTCAATGATGATCATATCACTATACTGTTTTTTCATACAAAAACCGACTTCAAAAAGGGTAAAATAAAATTACATCCCGTTTTATATGCGCTAGCTACTGATACGTTACGCACTCTAACGCCTTGGCAATTGAGAGGTTTTCATATATTTGTGAGCACCTCGGCCGCTCCAATATGTCTGATGGCGACTGTACTTACATCTATTATAAAAATACAAATTAACTAGAACATTCTAAAGCCGTCCTTTTATCCGTCATGTGTATATTTATTTGTCGATGGTTATTCAGGACAAATTTACTATCCAGGGCTAAAAAGGGACAGCTTTATGTATATGGTACGTACCTCATATTCCATAAAAGGAACTCTAAAGTTTACTGCATCGCTGCAGATTATCATCATTTTACGACCCATCGCCACATAAACTGTATAAAAACGTCTATTAACGTGTTTTATTTTTCATTAAAAACTAGTGCGGATTCTCTAAAGGTCGCGAGTTCGGTAAATAAGCCGAGACAGCTCGAATCATAAAAATAAAATAATATTGATGTCCATCTAGAAGAAAAAGACTTAAAAACCAACGATTTGTTAACATGATGAGACCTTTTCTGTAATTGGGTGGTGTAGAGCGAACGAGTCTGTAGTTCCTGATATCCTTACCAGGTAATAACAAAGACTTTTCTTTAGTTGATCTGAAAAAAACTAAAAAGTTGATGCTTTTCATTGGAGATATTTATTTCCAATAAAGAGCCGGGCCAACATTAGACGATAAAGAAACTTTTACGTTTCACCACAGTTTCATTTACTCATGTAACAATAGGTATTGACAACTTTACCTGTTGTTACAAATAGGTAAAGTTCTAATCGTTTGGGGCAGAGGGATAGGGGCTGCGACCTCCGTTCCGGCTCTTACCTGGTCAAGAAAATATTGCATACTATGCAACGCGGCAGCGCCGCCGCCGCAAGCATTTTTGGCAAGTTTGGACCAGCTGACAGGCGGAATGGGGCTCGCCGGTGGGTCCGGGTCCATGCCTGCTGTGGCTGTGGCCTTCGGCGCTGCAGTACCTATATGTGCTGCCATATTGGTGATCATAACAATATTCATGGTGTATCATACAGACCGGCGTAGCCCCCGCACAATAGTTCATTGTCGTTGTAGTTGACAGGGTTGGGGAAGCCGAACCGCCACATAGAGTTGCCCAGCATCTGATGTTGATAATGACATCATCTGTCACATGACAATATTGATGATGATACTGACCGGCGTAGCCCCCGCAGAATAGTTAATTGTCGTTGTAGTTGACAGGGTTGGGGTAGCCGAACCGCCACATTGAGTTGCCCAGCATCTGATGCTGATAATGATGTGACAATATGATGATGATACTGACCGGCGTAGCCCCCGCAGAATAGTTCATTGTCGTTGTAGTTCACAGGGTTGGGGAAGCCGAACCGCCACATTGACTTGCCCAGCATCTGATGCTGATAATGATGTGACAATATGATGATGATACTGACCGGCGTAGCCCCCGCAGAATAGTTCATTGTCGTTGTAGTTGACAGGGTTGGGGAAACCGAACCGCCACATTGAGTTGCGCGCAGGCGGGTCCATTAGTCTGCCGTGGCCTTGCGCACCGCGGTATGGGCTCCCCAGCATCTAAAACATCATTACAATAATGATTAACGGCCTCCAACCGATATTCCAACATCCACCTTATAATGATAATATGAAGGAACACAGAAAGAACATGTCTAGTCACTTTTTTCAGAAAATGAGATTTTCATTTCAAAAATTTGAGATCTTAATGAACTATTAGTAATATTTTTTGCTACCACTCCCAGGTAGCAAAATGACGTCAAATGACGTCAGCGACGTCATAATGACGTAATAATGCCGTCATTATGACGTCGCTGACGTCATTTTACGTCATTTTGCTACCTGGGACTGTATAATATATGTAACACAACTTTTTTTTAGTTAAAAAAAACCTGGTCACGGAACTGCCATACATTTTGACATGGTTCCAAATTTTAAAACCGCGATTACTCAAAATATTACTAGTGACTAGACATGTTCTTTCCGTATAATCCCGTTATCTCTCATTAGGGACTAGGGACATAGGGCTCGTAGAAGAATTTTCCATTAGTGGCGATCGCGATCCTGAGCCGATACTTCCAGCTCTTTCAGCCGAGTTTAGTTGAGCCAGCCTCTTTCCTATGCCCTTTCCCGGGACTCCAACTACCCCTATAACAAATTTCAACAAAATCGGTTCAGCGGTTTAAGCGTGAAGAGGTAACAGACAGACAGACACTTTCGCATTTATAATATTAGTATGGATTTTATGCGTACGGAGACAAAAATAAGATAAATAAAATAAAATAAAATTTCATGTAACTAAAAGGTTTCATAATTTCAATTATAAGAGGCCCTTTGGTTAGAAGGGACCGGTACCAGAGCTTTGGTTGCAATTATTGAGGTTTTCCATTTATCGAGGTAACCAATTAACCAGGATTCACTGTAGTAGACAAAATGAGGTTTGCGGTCCATTTTGCTGAAAAAATTAAACAAGTTGAAAAGCATAAAACTGAAGGCGCTCGACTGACACGAGATGACGGTCAACAGGCCGCCGGCCGGCTATCTGATAGTGTGTGTATAACTGGCTTGCAGGCCACGGACTGTTCGGCAGATATCTGTCGACGCTGACCGGAATCGAAGAGTCGTCAGTGCGAATAGTCGTCAGTCCATCGTCAGTCCGAAATCTAAAATAGAACTGTTAATGTGTGGCCTGTTGCGATTAACTGACAAGCGATATCGTCCGGCGAACTGTCAATTTGTATGGACCTGTCAAACTTATATCAGACGGTTGCCGGTGGGCGGCCGTACGGCGGAAAACTGACGACTCTCAACTGCTAGTCTGTAGTCGCAGAGGTGGTAGCAGGCCATAGCCGGCAGGCAATAATCACTTATGTGTGTGGACGTTATTGGTCTAGGACTGCAGGCCGCCCGATAACATCTGAGACTGCAGGCGGACTGGTAGTCAGTGGGCCGCTTAAGACCGAGCTTTGCTCGGAAAACATATAAAAACTCAAAATTCGCGTTTTCCAAGAGATAAGATATAGCTAGATCGATTTTTCGCCCCCCGAAAACCCCCACATAACGAATTTCATCGAAATCGTTAGAGCTGTTTCCAACATCCCCGAAATATATAAATATAATGGAAATGTAGAATATAATATTATATGATAGTATTTATTTGTTAATTACATTTTTGAACATGTGTAAATAATTTTACTTTTATTGTTTCGATGTTGAAATAAATTGAAATTTTAATTGTTATTCCACTAATTGTAATTGTAATTGTATTTTATTTTTTGACGTGTAATGTATGTGTATCTTATTAATAAATATGAATATGAATATATATACAAGAATTGCTCGTTTAAAGGTATAAGATTATAGGTATTACTCACTTGTAAAACAAAGATCCAGTAGGTGAGAAACGACATCCCGGACTTAAATCGTAACTCCATCTGAAACAATTAATTATCATTAATTAGTAGTACTAATAGTAGGTAGTAGTGATCATAAAAACTAGGTGTAGAGCATCCACATCCACCGATGCCCTCGATCCTCAGTCATGAGAAAGACTATCTAGTAACCCTGTCGTTAATTCCATCTTGTAATCGTGACACCAATCATCATCAACCACCAATCGGTCATTGGTGCCTTTTGGACAACAATGACCGATATACACGCACCGTAGGTTCAACGCCAAAGACCGATTAATCGGTCACAGACCACAGAGCAACATAGACCTACATGCATATGCATTAAGTTCAAATGCAGTTTTGACACTTCGGTGACGTGGCGTCTGGATAACTCATAGACATAGTATATACAAGTAGTTGTAGACGCGCCACCGAGCGACTGGGGGTAAGAGAAAGAATATTCATATAAAATTTGGGCAGCATAGGATTTTTTTTCTTTCACTCTTATAAATTTCGGTTTTTCGCCATCGCCTCCTACCTATGATGCCACCCGGTCGGTGAAAAAGGACAAAGCAGGGCACTATTTTCTCTTTCCTCTTATAGGAATCACAATACGACTATCTTTCTCTATCAAAGAGTGTCAGGCCCTAGTTAGAACAGTCAAAGTTCAAAGTTCAGTGTTCTATAGACCATATATTACCACTTGCAAACGGTACTATCGAAATTCGATAACGCCAAAGACTAAGTTAATTCGAATCGATCATAAACACTGATCTTATCGACACAACCATAGACCTAGCATTACATAGACCAGCTATACGCGTGCGCCCGTAAGGGATAGACATAGATGACGTCATAAACGTGGGGATACCATATTGGTAAAAATTACCCCAATATTTGATATCACGTTGGGGCGATTACCCTGGAGGCAAAGTTAGCTTGTTTGACGGTATTAAAAAAATGTTAAATAAAATGTCAATGGGCCGTTCTTTTTAGGCGTATAAACAATGAAATACCTCCTATAATTCGCGCAGGTGGTACAAAACTAAACATGTTTAGTAAATAAAACGTAAAATAAAATGTATTATGGGTTTTAATTTAAAGAAATCACAAATCGCAATCACACCAATTAATGTACACCACATTTAATCTTCACAACATTTGTTTATTTATACAATATAAAGGAAGAAAAGACAGAACATCTATTTGTAAGAAAATTAAAAGAAACCCTTATTAACAAGAGCTATTACACTGTCGACGAATATTTAAATGATAAGTTTTAAGATGTAATAAGATTACAATTTAACATTTTTATTTGTATTAGGTATAAGTTAGGTTAAGTAATATTGCTATGCCCTTGCAGGGCTCATGTTTGAAACCACTCATTGTTATTTGATACCCATATGTACGTTCAACATGAATGCAAATAAAGAACTTGAACTATTTTTTGGAATTTTAGAAGTACGAAAAAACTTCGAGGTCAAAATTACCCATAAAATTATGATATTTTCATCTGGTATCCCTAACATGATTGTTATGCAGCTAAATTAAGAAGAAGTTTAAAAATGGCTGACCTCAGACTCCTACCTACCTACGTAATTTGGGCGGATAATTTTACAAATAATGTTTTGTTAATTTGCGTAAATAATTGTGATATTTTTATTGAAATCGTTTGATTCTACATTGCTTTTAATGTAACGTAATTTTACGATGTTATTCTCACATATTGCGTTAAGAGGAAGGTGTAAAATACCGTACTTACGTGTGATAGGTTATGATCTCATATTTTTGCTCAGAGCGGCTATTACAGCCGATTACAGAACAATTCACCAGTATTTTATCAAAGTTCAAGCATTCAAAACGCTAACCATCACTATATTTTATAAGAGAAAGCACAATTTCATACAAAACAACGATAATTAAACAAGCAACGAACAAACATGACATGTCACGTACTTATTTGTTTGCCACAACCTCGGTTGTGGCAGCGGTGGAAAAGTGAAACTATGACAAGGACAAACAATAACAGCGCTTTCTCTGCTACTCCTACTGAAAGATACATAAGACTATCCCGTTCGGTCATTTTCCCCCACTCCTCATGACCGATCCAGTTATACTAGATTCATGGACACAACCAACATTAATGTCACCTTAACGCGACGCATACGCGAAATTTATTTTTATTTGATTATCAAAGCATTTAAGATAATGCGATGTGGAATATTGTTGAACTGCTATTTTCCGGATGATTTTTAACATCAAGAGCAATTTGTCTTGAAGTATTTTAGGTAATATAAAATGAACAGCTATTTGGGGCATTTTCTATGAAAAGGGACCTTATTGTCGATGGCGCTTACGCCGCACAGCGTCGCGCAGCATTGTATTTATATCGGAGCATCGTTTATAATGGCGTAAGCGCCATCGACAATAAAGTCCCTTTTTATAGAAAATACCACATTTGATTTAAAAACGTAAACCTAAAAGGATAGTAAAAGGTTTCATTTTCTTCTTCCGCTGTAATAATTATTTTATAGTGCGACATACAATCTGGCAAAAAAGAGTAGAATTTAAAAAGTGGCAACACTGTAGTGTCGTCCCGTTTTTCTTAGATTTATGGATGGTATAGAAAGGATGCCAATCTCTTATGGCAGAATTGTTGCAAAAGTGACCGCTTTCAGCTTTAAATAATAGTTCCTAATCTCTCCGGTGGCGCTAGTTAGGCTCTGGGACATGAGTATAACATGAACCATATAAGGCAACAAATAACCCGACCAAATTACGTAGGTTGTTTTTGGTAGTATTTTGGTGTATGGTGGCGCCGCCTAATTACTGTTTTTTTATGGACACTTTTCATATATAGAGATTTGGCTCCTTTATATAGTCTCCATGCTTAGATTGATTTGAAAGGAACGACACTTAGTGTTGCCACTTTTTAATTTCTAATTTTTTTTGCCGGACTGTAAAATAGTGCAAATAAAATAAAATGGAACTAAAAAAAATCCATACTAAACTGTTACCATGTTTATTAAGCATTTTACGTCAAAAATGTGACAGTTACGTAGGAAGTGGCGCCCTCAATACTTTTCTACAGTATATTTATAACATTTGTCTGAAAACATATCTATTTAACTTACAGTTTAAATACAATAGAAATAATCAATTTATGTGCAAAATTTGTTTACTTAATACCTAATATCTACTATTTAAGATCAATTAGACAGAAAATTCAATAGCAAATTCTCTACCTACATCTATAAGTACCTACAAGATATTTATTACTACTTATAGAACCAAATAGGTATTCAAATTGCTCACTCAAGCTATTATTAGCATACCTATTGCACTTCTGCCATGTATTTGCATAGAATGGTAGACAATTTACCAGAGATTTAATTAACTATAAAGTTACACCCATCTTTTGCTAGTCTAAAGACTAGTGATAAATAAAATATATAAATAGGTATTGTTCGCTAATAATGAAATCGACTCCACTCGCGCTCGCGGCTTCGCGCCGCGTAGTCTTTAGTGATTTTGTATGTAAAATCACTAATAGTATTAGTTTGTATTTTATTATGCAATCCGGCACTTACAGAATTATTTTAAACATTCCTATATTACAAGAAACATTATGAATTATGTTTTGTGTCCAAAATTGTTTTATTTTGTAAGGCCCACTTGCACCATCGCACTAACCCGGGGTTAAGCGGTTAAACCCGGGTTAATGGGATGGTGCAAGTGGCCCTAATTAAGCTAGTTGTATAGTATTAGCCTTAGTAATAGTATAGTTATAGTTTTCGCTCTTTAGTATGTATTTCATGATGCGCATACATGCTTTAGATGGCATTTCCAACCAAAACCTGTACTGAAAATAATTATTTCATGCAATAAATGTCATCTGTTTTGTGTGCCTAATAAATAAAATAAAAATAAAAATAAAACAGCTGAAAAAACGAGCGAAACCATTAACGTTTCTCATTATTAAAAAAAAATTGAAGAATACGACTCATATTTTAAATTCTACAAGGGTCCTAAATAAGTGTCAAAAAACATATGCAACGTTTTATTCAAAAGGTACTTAACCTTTAAAATTTAGTCCTAAAAAACGGTATTTTGTTTAACCTACTGCGTCACAGCATTTGAACTAACCCGGGGTTAACCGGTTAAACCGTTAACCCAGTGTCAAATTGTACTGGTAACCATGGTAACTCCAGATTTAACCGGTAAAAAGGAGTTGCACACTGGTCTAAAATCGTTGGTTCAAATCTCGGTTGTGAGGTAGAGCAGAAAAAATTGTTCTAAAAAAAATAGTGTCACTGTCATATTATCATATCATATCATATCAACCTATCCATTATAACTCCAAAAAAACAAACTTATTAATAAATGTTTGAAGTAATCCTATGGCTTAACCCACACGTCAAACTTGCACGGTGGGCGTGTCAACATCTGACCTTGACAGTGCGATGACATGTCACTCGCTGATTAAGCGATTAGTCATCGCGGAACATGACAGCTAGCTGTCAACCTGTCGCCCACCACGGTCGTTAAATGAATATGCTGATTGGATTTGTCATCTTTTATTTTGTGATTTTACATTTTACGGATTTTATATTTGTCAGAATAATGATAGAGTCTGCAACGATTTTGATAGCACACGCAGTGCGAGCGTTATTTATACGTCATAATTTTATAGAAGTTTGACGTTTAACGTAAGGTGAATGCAGTTATGTTTCTTTTTAAAAATAAAAGAATGTTTCCTTTAAGTAAAATGAGCTAACTTAAAGTTTTAAGACACTTTCCCTCCAGGGCCCATTAATGTTTTCTACCCTATTATATATATCCATGCCCAATTGTATTGTATTGTATTGTAGTTCGGGCGATTTTCCGCAACTCGACGACTGGCGCCTATTTTGCGTGACATGGGGGTGGGCTAGTCCTGCCAGCCCAGCTCCTCGAGGAAACCTATCAAACCTTTGATGTTGAGTAGGACCTCGGGGAGGTCTCTCGGGGATCCGAGATGTTTTGCCCTGTATGGGGCCACTCCGCTGCACTCCAGCACCACGTGAGAGGCTGTTTCTTCTGTCTCCATGCATCCTCTGCATAGGGGACTGTCTGTGACACCTGTTATAAAAAGATGTTTGTTAAATAGTCCATGACCTGTTATGACACTGGTCACCATGCTCAGTCGGGTCTTTCCTAATTGAAGGAGCACCCTTGTGAGCTTTCCGCTGATGCCAGGCATGGCTTGTTTGGCCTGTCTGCATCCAGTCTGGTTTAGCCAATGTTCTGTGTGTAGTTTCCCTGTACGTGCCAGCAGCATTGAGCGTACCTTGCTAAACGGTATCGGGAGGATCGGTTCTGGGCCAATCGCTCCCGCACTCGATCCTTGCCTGGCAAGCTCGTCCGCAGCATCGTTACCCCGGGATCCGCTGTGTCCTTTGATCCATTGTAGGGTGATCTTATTGTTATGACATACCTCCATTAGTCGTTCGTGGCATTCGTGTATAAGTTTGGATGTGACTATATGGCTTTTTAGAGCCATCAAGACTGCTCTACTGTCGGAGAGTATGCGGATGGAGGATCCTACTACCTTCCTTGCAGTGATGGCAGCCGCCGCGTTTATGATGCCCATGCACTCAGCCTGGAATACCGAGTTATGGGCTCCTAGCGGAGTGGTAATTGACATGTTCAGGTCTTCTGAGAAGGTTCCAGAGCCCGATCCGCTGTCTGTTTTGGACCCATCAGTGAAGATTCTGAGCTCCCGAGGATTGAGTCCTTCGTAATTGTCGTCCTCGTATAACTGTATTTTGTACCTTTTGTCGAAGATAGCTTGTTTATGAATCCGATCCGTGCCCGAATTGAGCACTGGAAATTCGTCATATACCTTAGCCAGGCAAGTTGTGTGAAGAGCTCCTATGATGTTGGACCATATATTAAGGGCTCGCAGCCTTACCGCTGAGAGACTGGCCTCTTGTTGTATGTGTAGGTGCAGCGGTGGAAGGCTTAACATGACCTCCATGGCTGCAGTCGGTGTGGACCTCGTACAGCCAGTGGTGGCCGCGCATGCGAGCCTTTGGAGTCTTTGTAGCTTGTCTCGTACGTTGCCTAGGTTTGTTCTTGGCCACCAAACCAGAGCACCGTAACAGAGTAAGGGGCGGATTATTGTCTTATAGAGCCAGAGAGTAATTTTTGGGTTGAGTCCCCACCTCTTACCAATCATCCTTCTGCATTGCCAGAAGACAACTCCCGCCTTGTCTATACGTTTGTTGATGTGATTGTTCCAGTTCTACCCTATATATAAAGACGGGCCTTACGGGCACTAAGAATGGTGCCAGTATAATATAATAGCGGTATCACTCACGAATTCGAGTTAATCGTGCAGTCTAACGCAACTAGTTGCGACCAATCTTAAACTCATCAACCAAACGCGTTGAGGTGTTAGACCGAACGATTGCCGCACCAGTGGCACCATTCTTAGCGCCCGTAAGGCCCGTCTTTACAAAGTAATATAATCTTGTATTTTCAAAGCCAAATTATGTAGCGTATCATATTTCTACACTTTGGAGCCGTATTAATGACAGTAGGTATCAAAATAACTACCTATCGAGGTTAATGACTGTAAAACTGGTGAGATTTATCGATATTAATTTAATATAGAAGAGTTATAACAACGATTATGATTTATTTGACGTTGAATGCCTAAAAATAAAAATCTTGAATTCAATTCAACATTTTAAAATTATATTATAAAAAATATAAATTCAGTATATCATTGAACTATTATTACTAACGTATTGAACCGGCACAGAGAACCAGTATCTTGCGCCATGAGTTGCTGCAGTTCTGACATCAAACCATAGAAGCGGAGCGTGAATCTCGCGACCTAAACGCGTAAGCGCCATGAATTTTACGGCGCTTACGACGTTTTGGTCGCGTGGTACAGGTTGTGATTGCGACAATTTAATTGTTTGGTATGTCGTCTCTATAGTATTAATAACTCAATTTATATTATACGTGTATAATATAGATAACTCGTAAGAATCGATACTATATATTACTTATATATTTTCAATTTGTTCAACCGCCATCTTCAGGAATGATATTTGGTCGTGATAAAAAAAGTATTTATTGATCACTGTTGCATTTATAAATATGATACAAAACATATCAGACATAAATTGTCTCGTATCGTGCGAAACAATTAATGAAGTAACAAACCCAAGATATTGTTACCAAAGAAATATCTTGTAAAAAATTCATGTCCAATGATATAAAAAAGAGTACTTAAAGGGATAAATAAATGCGGCAGCTAACAAACAAAATTAATTGTCGCCGATAGCGGAGCCGTTGGCAATAATTTTGCCACTAAATCACGTACAGTTGGGAACGAATTTAAATTTACTTACTTACTTCCGATGGCGCTTCAACCCTTTGTGGGTCTTGGCCTCCTCCACTGTCTTTCTCCAGTTGTCGCGATCCTTGGCAATCTTTCTCCAGCTGGTATATTTCCTCATCCTAAAATCTTCTTCCACGCAGTCCAGCCATCTTTTCTTAGGCTTACCACTAGCTCTTTTCTGTTGTGGCGTCCACCTTGTCATAATTTTTGGCGCTCTCAAACCGGGCATTTTTTCGAGGTGACCCGCCCATCTCAGCCGCTCGGATTTGCAGAACCTAACAATGGTCTCTCGTTTAATCAGAGCTTCCAGTTCATGGTCCATACGCTGCCGGTAGCTACCGTCAATTTAAATTTAATTACCATTATATAGGTACAGATTTGGTTGCTAAAACTTTACTAAGGCAATTGCAACAATAAGGCACCTTAACGCTTTTAGTGTCCGTGCGTTACAATGGTTACATGTTACATGTCAATCACCGTCAATCTAGCTCTGTCAGCTATGGATGGTATATAGTCCTCCTCATCGGTTTCGATGACGGCGACCTCAGCAATTATGGATTACGCCTATTATGGGCTCGAATGTGGCTGGCCAGGCCGAACTTGGTCTTAAAGACTCTATTGCAGGTGCTACAATAGAGTTGGCCAGACGCGTTATACGTATACGCGTACGAGGGCTTCGGTCTCTCTTTACGTTGTTGGCGTTTCTCTAAGGTATTGAGGCAGTTTTCTTCAAATAATTTGATGCGGTTAAAGATGGTCGACCGCCAAGATGACCTGTCTGTAGCAAGCTCCTCCCAACGCTCAGGAACGATGTTGCAAGCGTTCAGGTGTCGTTTGAGCACGTCCTTATAACGCAGATGCTGACCGCCGCCGAGCTTTAAATAATAGTTCCTAATCTCTCCGGTGGCGCTAGTTAGGCTCTGGGACATGAGTATAACATGAACCATATAAGGCAACAAATAACCCGACCAAATTACGTAGGTTGTTTTTGGTAGTATTTCGGTGTATGGTGGCGCCGCCTAATTACTGTTTTTTGATGGACACTTTTCAAACATAGAGATATAGTCTCCTTTATATAGTCTCCATGTCTGTCAGCTCTATGAGACGTCATAAATGGATGACTATAGGTACATTTGTTAAAGTACTGGCAAAGACATATAAATTTTTCCAACTTGTGGCTTTAGCTCTCTTTTATGATTATATTCGTCACTCAGAGCTCTAGTGCGTTAAATCATTTTGATCTTTTAGATTACGCTTCATAAATAAAAATGTAGCTTTCGTCGATCAAGAATAGCTGAGAGAGATTTAATAGATTTTCATTTCGAGGTTTCCTAGAAAACACCTAGGTATCTAAATTTGTATAACCATCTTATTTGTTGCGTCTTCTACAGTTATCTTCTTCACGCGAATCCAACATTGGTTTGTATCAGAAAACGTAATTGTTAATAAAAATATGCATAAATATTTGCCGCTGACGGTACCGACCGTAAAATTAATAACTACCCGCATGTTAATGGCGCGCGCGAACGAACGCGTGTGCCATCCTCACAGCCTAATTTTAAACCTTATTACAAGGACTTAAAGTATATAATATAGTCAGAAGTTAGTATGGTTGTATGCGGAAGACGCGCTGAAATATTGGACGGGTTTTTTATTACGATGCGATATCATTAAAAGTGGGAAAGTTATAGTGTCCTGCTGATCTGTCGAAAATTGTATTGACTTTTACATTTGTATGGAGATGTCTACCGGTTAACTTTGTATGTATGTACAGTAAACTGCAGCGATCACTGACCCTGCATAGAAATTTGTTTGCAGGGGGTCAACTATCTCTGCAGCTGACTATCTCTTTGTGACTAAAAATAACATGAAAGGCGCCTGTAGCCGTTTGCCGTCGGTGAAACAAGGAGTCCAAAAGACTCACGACTTCTAGTGCTGTATAAAATTATTATAAAAATAAAACAAACGCTACAGATTTATTATAAACTAGCTGTGCCCGCGGCTCCGCCCGCGTGGAATTCGGTCTGTGTCAGTAAGCGGCTAATTCACCCCTAATTTCTCTCCCTCTCCCCTGGAGGCGAAACTTAATATTTTTTTTTTCATATTTTTTGGGTTTTTATTTCGGAATGGTATCATTTTGATATCATAAATTAATTCGGCATTAGGTACGATTACGATTACGATTTTTGAAATCACGAATTCCGAATTGCCATTATTCCAAAATTTTAAATTCCGAACCACATAATTATCCCGATTATAACAATTCCGACAGTGACAAACGCCGAATTTAACATTTACGATTTTCAAAATCACGAATTCTGAATTGCCCTTATTCCGAATTGACGTGGTTCCTATAACGATATTCCGAATATATTGTTAAAGTTCGTTTTCTTGAGGGTCGCAGTTCTAACCTAACCTAATCCACTTTTCTGGCAACGGTTCGTTTTCTTGGGGGTCGTAGTTCTAACCTTTTTTTTTTTTTTACCCAGGGGGAATCGTAGTTCTAACCTAACCTAACCTAACCCACTTCTGGCAACAGTTCGTTCTCTTGGGGGTCGCAGTTCTAACCTAACCTAACCCACTTCTGGCAACAGTTCGGGTTCGCGGGGTCGCAGTTCTGCCTAATTTATTGATGCCGAATTTTAATGCCAAAAATATTTTATGCCGAATTTAACATGATGCGGCACGACAGGCACCCGTAATAATTACTAAAACGTGAGTTTTCATTTGAATATCACGGATTGAATTTTTTCGACCTTACAAAAAACCGAATTTTTGAATACCGAATTACTAAAACGTGAGTCTTTATTTGAATATCACTAATTTCATTTTTCCGACCTTACAAAAGACCGAATTTCTGAATACAGAATTATTTTACTTCCGATCGGACAATGATTTTTCGGAATTTAAGAATTCGGAAAAAAATATTTTCGGAAAGTGTATAATCGGAACTTTCGGTCAAAATGACAATCGGATTTTAAGTTTTCGGAAATAGCACATCCGTGATTTTATTCCATCGTGGTTATAAAAATCGGAAAAACGTATTTCGGAATATTTGGGTGTTCCCGTATAAAATAACTTTTGAAAGGGACATTTTTTTGAATGGAGTTATCGTTCTTCTCCTAGTGAGTATTATATTCTTTGGTCAGGTGTCCAATTGGTAGGTATAGAGGTCCTCCGGGTTGCCTTGAAAATGTCTATTTTGGCATCGTTCAACAATGTGCTGGGTAGTTTGGTCTTCAAGGCCGCAGTCATACGACGGGCTCTCTTTCCATCCCCATTTGCATATAATTGCACCTGCCATGACCTGTGCGGATTCTGTTGAGGCGGCCCCATTATTTCCTCTGCAGCAAGAAGCCCTTCGGCTTCTGAGTAGGGTATTGGGTACTTTTGTGGTGACCAGTCGTCGTTGTGTCTTTATATAAAGATTCAAGTTCCGCACTCAAAAAATGTTTGACCACCATACAAACTTTTAACCCCTTTTTTACCACCTTAAGGGATGAATTTTTAAAAGCGCTGAAAGTGGTTTTCTTGATTTTTAATATAATACCTTTTAGCAAAGTTTCAAGTTCCTAGCTTAAAATAAAATTTGCACCCCAAGACAAACTTACATCCCCTTTTCAACCCCCTAAGGGGTTAAATTTCCAAAAACGTTGATTTTACTTTTTTTGTAATCGTCTATTATGCCTTCCTAAGAAGTTTCAAAGCATTTGTCCAATACAATACAAACTCAAACTTTCAACCCCCGTTTAACCCCGTTATGGGACGAATTTTTGAAAACGCTGTAATCACTTTTTCTGTATTATAATAATATGCCCATATACAAAGTTTCAAGTAACGCACTCGAAAAAAAATTTGATCTCCATACAAACTTTCAACCTTAATTTCACCTCCTTAGGGAATGAATTTTCAAAAACTTTGAAATTAGTTTTCTTGTAATTCAATAATATATCTTTTTACGAAGTTTCAAATTGCTAGCTTAAAATAAATCTTGAACCGCTTACAAACTTTCATCCCCTTTTTAACCCCCTCAGGGGTGAAATTTCTTAAATTTTTATAGCCTATAACCTGGCCGTGGATTTTTTCGACAGATTAGTAAAGTTTGCATCAAAATCCGTTCAGCCGTTTTCATTTTATGCGCGGTCAAATAAACAGACAAACAGATAAACAGATAAACAGACAAACAGATAAACAGACAAACAGACAAAAATTCTGAAAACTGTTGGAACGTGTTCTGTTATCGATTCTAAGTATCCCCAGCCAATTTTTTTTCGAATATCTTCCATGTACAGACTTTCGACCCTCTTCCGCTTTATTATATGTATAGATATAGATACGCAGTTTTTAAATCATTCTCAATTAAAATCTCGCACGGAAGTATCATTTGTACGGGTAGATACCAACACATACCAGTTTTATAACAGGAAGACCTGCTGCAAAGACTCCTCGTCCAGAATATTAAACTACACACGTTTCTTCTTAGTATGGGCATAAAATATCGCTTATAAACAATTATAATCGAGCCCATTTGTCCGAAAACCCTTGTTTAACATAATTACACATCCTCTTAAAGATGCGTTCGATTTTATACGAAAATTCACTAAATTACGCACATTAAAAAGCACAATTTAAAAAGCATTCATCACCCATGTCTTCGACAAATATGTCAAAGATATGACGTCACAACACTGTAATTTGCGAGATAATTTGCGCCCTCGCTATCTTTTTGATAGCAATTATGATTTCAGATATGCTTATAATTTTTTGCCAAAAGCGGGATGTCGTGTCGTAGCAGCCTTTAAAGTTGATATATGTCTTGATCTTGTATCTTGGACAATACTGTGGGCGATTATTACTTTTTAAATTGTTTCTAGAATGTCGAGTATTGCCATTGTTTACGTAAACAATCCAGTTTAAGATGAATTCGACATCCGTAACAAATACTTACAGTTTTTATTAGCATTAGTATTAACACAGAATATTTTTATAAAAAGAAGAAAAAAACAGTAATTCCAGACAAAACCAAAACGAATCGGTACGTATTATTAATACTTAATTAGTTTTTAAATATGTGGACCATAGTACATGTATAGTTTTTGGGTTTACATTAACATTAAAATTCCTTCAACATCAAACTACTTATAACAAATATGAAATTCAAAATCGAAAACCGGTGAACTTGGTCGGCCCATGCATTCAAGTCCTGCAAGCAACTGTTATAAAACCCAGTTTGTAAGCCATCGGTGTACAAAATTAGAAGTTATGTAAATTCGAGGCATGAAATTCCAACCATAAAGAGCCGGAACAATTTATTATTCAAGCACGATTTAGTCCTCAATTAAAGACTTGGGGGATTCATTGTTCTTTCAGTTTGGGAACGAATTTAACTGTAGTAAATAAGCAGTTAAGTGACAGGAAGATTGTTCTTTGCAGTGATAATTACATGACACGAGACATCACTGGGATAAATGGATGAAATAAGCGATATTTATAATAAAGATAAAGATAGTTTATTATTCAAGTAGGCATATTACAATGCGCTTATGAACGTCAATGGCGGAGTCAGGGAGGCGATATTTTTGTAATTTGATATATCTCCTTATAGTTGTCTGACAAATTTTAACAATTCGACTAAAACATCACTTTTTTATACCACGCAGTTACCGTAGCCTATGGACGCCTGCAACACCGGAGATATTACACGCGCGTTGCCGACCCTTTAAAAACCTGTACACTCCTTTTTTGAAGAACCCCATACTGTAGCCCCTCGGGAAAACCTCGGCAGGGAGCTCATTCATCACTACTTATGTATTATCAAAGTAGCTATACAATAGCCAAAATTCAAAAATTGATTCTATAAGTAGGCCTCAATGGCTCTTTAACAATTCAAGACAACATTTACAGTGACATCATATAGTGACATGAAAATAACATAGCAACATTTACAAATACAACAACCAATAGTTGGTAGTCACTTTCTTAAGTCAATCAATCAATCAATCTTTAGGTAGAATGGCTCCATCGATACTGTCGATGGTTTCGCCAACGTCAAAGTGAGATCCACGTGGGACCGAATTAATGTTTCTTGATTACAAATAAAATTATGGGCCTCTAGGGCTCTAGCCAGACACGGTTAGAGGTAGAAATACCAAATGCTCTTAGAGCACGACGTTGTTCGGTGGTAGTGCAGTTGTCTCGTAAAACCGATAACTTGATTTTACGAGAAGCAAGTGGACTACCTGCCGTTGACTCCAAAATGGTGGTTAAACACGCTTTGAAATTCTCCTTTCACTGCACACTACCACATTAGATTACTGTATAATAAAGCTTTTAACAATATTAATGACACTTTAAACAATATTAATGAGCAAAAATAAAGGAATTAATCACGAGGCTACTATCAAGATGGCGTTCGAACCGGAAGTCCCCTTACTCAAGTCAAACAGAAGCCCTGAAGCCTATATCTGATTTGACTTTGACAGCTCCGGTGTCCCAATTTCATAATTTATTAAATTTGGCCCATTACCGAGGCACCGAAATAAACGCCTTGCAATCTTACATCAGCAATCAACAATAAAGTCTGAAAACGTGTAATTTTAACACAAAGCGTAGTTATTTAATATAAGACATTGTTTACGAGTTTTAAAATCGTAGCTCTCTGGTTTAACGATTATGTATGAATGAAATTTAAGTACCATCGCTATATACGGCGTGTATTTTTAATACAACCGCAAATTGAAACGAGGCGTAGGTTTATTTGCTATGGAACGATTATAAAATATATTTTTAATTTAGCTTTAACTAACAGTGTAATTTATGAATAAAATTCGAGCGGCAATGTATTGCGTGCAGTCACCTGCAATAATATGTTACAGAATTGAACAAGTCATCACTTGTGACAGTTGTGACAGAATTGTGACATCGCGTCAGTAAGTGCGACGTTTTCAATGAATTTCTTGTCGTATTGTTTTAGTATTTAAAACTATTTTTATTAAAAAGAATGACAAGCTAGAGTCAATATCAGATGTCAGATATATTTACAGTTGTAATACATTGAACTATTATTACTAACGTTTAGAAACGGCACAGAGAACTAGTATTTTGTGCCATGAGTTGATGTTGTTTTGACAACAAACCATATAAGCGGAGCGTGAATCTCGCGACCTAAACACGTAAACGCCATGAATTTTTATGGCGCTTCCGACGTTTTGGTCGCATGGTACAGGTTGTGATTGCGACAGTTTGATTGTTTGTTATGGCGTCTCTATAGTAATAATAACTCAATGTTGCATTGCAATATAAAAAAATATAGAGCTTTGCAAATAGATAATAAAGGAACTAAAATTCTTAATTAAATATTGTTTACTTCAAGGATGAGTCACATAACAGATAACCCGAGGAAAGTCCTGAAAAGTTAACGGTTTCAGAATCATGACTAATGATAATAGACAATCATTACATTATGACTTTCAATAATTATATCAAACAAAGGGACCCCCTAACGACATCGATAGCACTTCAGTTGATTTATAAATAACTAGCAGTGGTACACTTATAAAAGACGCAGCCACTCTCAAGAGGTTAGCAAAGACCAGGAAGCTGAATGCCATGCTGACCGCCGACGCCCATTAGATGGGCATGGCACCAAAAGAAGAAGGTACGTTTTTGCCCCCAATAAACCGGACTTTGGATGTGTTCCTACTGTTCAATCTTATCAAGTGCGCATGTTTATGTCCAGATCATCTTTACGTTGACATTTTCGTTAAACTTTGTTCGGTAGAAAGGACAAGCGACATACATTAATGCAGAATTAATCCGAAGAATATCAGGTACCATTTTCAATTCTTGTCACCAAAGATATCCTCATTGGTTTCTGATTTAATTCATATTTATGTCAGTCGTTTTTTTACTCTTCTTGTTAAGGAAAGTAAGAAGTTTGTATTATAATGACTTTGCGGGCGGTAAATAAGCTTGTAATGTGGTATGTGGTCTCTTTAATCTGAGTTTAACCGAAAGATTGCCATTTTCGTAGTGATGTGAATAGTAAGTTAAGCAGTAAGCACTTCCTTTTTTTAAGCATGGTTATTTTAATAAAAGTAGAGTGTTTAGTAGAGTGTTTGGTATGAAAGGTAATTTCTGCCTCGGATCAAAGAGGATATAATTAGACTATTGGCGCTCGAACACAGCCGCAGTGAGAGGAGAGAGAAATACCTCGGCAGAAATAAGTGCCTTTCATCCCTTGGTTAACAATCTACTATATTAATATCACCTAATCACCTGACCGCAATGTTTCAGGGAACTTGCAACAAATGCATGTGATTCAAGATAATGCCCGTTAAGTAGGTGCAACGAATTTCATCGATTGATCAAATGCCGCAATGTAACGCAAAAAGCATGCAATAATGGTTGAGGTGTGTACAGGTACTAAATTACTAATTAAGGACAATAAAATTACAATCACACTCAACCCCTGCCAGCCTTGATAAAGATATCAGATATAAATTAACAGTTATTAATGATTCGCGTATGTAATTGGTTTTAAACGAGAATGTATTGCGGCGTTGGATGAAATTTAAGACAATGCGTTGAATTCCAACTGACATTCTGATCATGTATAGCAAGAAAAATCAAATTTTTAGGGTTCCGTACCCAAAGGCTAAAAACGGGACCCTATTACGAAGACTCCACTGTCCGTCTGTCTGTCACCAGGCTGTATCTCATAAACCGTGATAGCTAGACAGTTGAAATTTTCACGTACGTCGGCACAAGACATAACAAAATAATAGAGTAAAAGACATCAACAACCCGTATGAATTTTTTAACAGATACCTAATCTGTACATGTAAAAATATAGTTTTTTTTATATTTTACCCTACTTAGGATAGATACTCACTACACTACTATTAAACTATAATGTTGATCCCGATACAAATTACAAAATATATAACTTTAAACTCTCGCGGTTTGTTATGTGTACAAAACGCGAAAGAAACCAAACAATTAATTTCATTAACGGGTCTAACGCGATTAAATTTCATTATTTTACCTTTCACCAAAGAGGTTATAATAGGATAGAGCGGTACTGTCATAGTAAATTTTGTAACCACAGTAAATTCACTGCCTTCTATCGACACACTTTAAAACTAAAAATGATGAAATCATCATCTCTTTATAAATATAAAAATACGATAAAATGTATTAAAATATGGATAAATAATTTTATTTTTATGATTTTGACCCATGTTCTTACACTGATATTCGTTAAAATTGTTAAATAACAAACGAAACCGTCAACGCCCTCTATACGAGAGTAGGCTAAAGGTAGCGGCGCCATCTGATTGAGAATCAAATTTTCGTGATTTTCGAGGCACGTTTTTTCCTTAAGGGGCCCACTGACTATCAGTCCGCCGGACGATATCGGCCTGTCAGTTGTTCGGAACTGTCAAATTGTTGTTCTAACTGACAGGCCAATATCGCCCGGCGGACTGATAGTCAGTGGGACCCTTTAGACTGTATCCATCGATTACGGAGTTATATCTATCTTTGGTAACCGTTATTAGATATTGAAACCTTCTTCTTAAGTACCTCCTCGCATAGGGTGCTCAATCCAATAAAAGCCACAAAAAAGAATTTAGTATCATGTCTGGTCAACGAGTGCTCTCATATTTAATTCTCTCCCATAATAAGCGACGTGTTAACACCGAAGAACACTTGTTAAGAGAGTGCTTAAGTTTTATTGAGCCCTTAACAAACCTGGCTTGTACGACAAGTACGACAACCCATTATAGCAGAGCCTTCTGTGGTCAACGTTTACAATTGATACACATTATACATGAACATGTATTGCTTTTCAGGGTTCCGTACCCAAAGGGCAAAAACGGGACCCTATTACTAAGACTTCGCTGTCCGTCTGTCTGTCACCAGGCTGTATCACATGAACCGTGATAACTAGACAGTTGAAATTTTCACAGATGATGTATTTCTGTTGCCGCTATAACAACAAATACTAAAAAGTACGGAACCCTCGGTGCGCGAGTCCGACTCGCACTTGGCCGGTTTTTTTACTAGTTTGAAAATGAAAAATAAAAATGAAAAATGATTTATTTGTGTATCAAAAACGCAGCTTATTACATAGTAGAATTACATTTTTAGGAGTATTTCTATTGTTAGACAGCCTAGGAATAGTGTCCTGAGCCCTAAACTAGGTAAACCTGTCTTATAGGGATCTTATAGGGTTTCCAACCGAAGTTTCAGATTCGGTTGCTGTTTTGGAAGGTTTTGACAGAAGTTTTGTATGAAATTCATGTTGCATGCTCAGTTTGACCGTAGTAGCTACTAGTTGATAAACCTAAAGTACAAAATTTAGATACTAGTAATTACCTAAATATTAAAAACACAAACCTTACAACAGTTACAACTTCCATATGGTATGATTCGTTCGTGTGATTTAACTACCTACATTCTGGTGGTTGCTTTTCAAAAAGTTTTACAAAACGCATTTTTATTATTCTGCTGCGTTTCTCGACGAATAACAAACAATGCGCGCGCGCCAGCGACAAAAAATATCTTCGAGAATCCGCAATATTTGAGCATCCGCTATCCGACTATAAATCTGATGCGATTTATTAGTCGCATCTGAAACGGATAGGGGCGTATCTCAAGATGCGCTGATTGCCACTGAATGTCAAGGATTCCGAGCATTTTTGCCGTTTTTGGACACAATTAAGAAGCATGTAGCAATTTAGAATCGGGAGACGTCAGAGGATTAATGTTGTACAGATTGGTCGATTTGCAATTCAGTCGTTAAGGAAACATGAGCATGAGCATGACATTACATGATGAGGAACGGTGACAAATGCGAAGAGAAAATTACAATGTTTGTTTACAAGTTTCAGTTTAAAATTAGATTTTAGCAGTATTTACAATTTTGGGTGATTCTAACTTTGTGTGAATGAAGTAACTGCGGTAAAGAAGGTACATATATTCATTTAATACTATTTATAATAGGTTTCACCAATATTTATTTTTCCTTTGAAAATTTCATATTTAATATACCTACTTAGGTCTATAACTCTAGGTAATGTATTATGTATATAGTCTTTAATTTTAACCAAAGATAGATATAACTCCGTAATAGATAGATACAGTCTAAGGAAAAAACGTGGCTCGAAAATCAAGAAAATTTGATTCTCGTTCAGAGGGCGCTACTAGTTTTGGCCTACAGTCGAATAGATGGCGTTGACGGTTTCGTTTGTTATTTAACAATTTTAACGCATATCAGTGAAAGAACATGGGTCAAAATCATAAAAATAATTAATGCAAATAAAAAAAATCATGTATCTATATTTAAATACATTTATCGTATTTTTATAAATCTTCATTTTTAGTTTTAAAGTGTGTCGACAGATGGCAGTGAATTTACTGGGGTTACAAAATTTACTATGACAGTACCGCTCTAGTATTACTCTATGATTTTAACTAAAAGTTTTGCCCGTTAGAAATAGTGTGAAACGCTCATATGTTTCGTGTATAGAAAATGTATGGCGTAGTAGGTACTTTATATTATATACTTAGGTAAAAAAAAAACAGATTATGACTATATTAAACGCGGAAATACGATATTAAAATTCGACTGTTTTTTATTTATTTTTATTTTAAATAAGCAATCTAGACGAGTGCAGTTAATTCTGTCAAACGAGAAACAAGAGCTTCCGACATCTTCAGAAGCTAAATGCCAGCAGTCGCATCCCATCTGCTGCGCACACGCATCAATAGTTTCCCACATTATTGTATGCACATTTTAAAACTTATATCTGAGGAACAAGATTCAAATTCGCATGTATGTTCAAAGTTGACTACCGCGAAGCCGATTGTGTTTTAACGATTTGACATGGTTTTCACCTTAAGTATTTTGATATGACATTGAGACGTCTCATCAGGGGGAAGATCACAATCGTGCACCAATAAAAGCCAAACGAAATGAAAAAATGTATCTGGATGACAGATGCTACGAAAAGTCACGTTCGATCTTCCGATTGCCCAAGAAGTAGCGCTGCGGAAATGGAGATGGATCGGATATACCCTTCGAAAACGAGCTGCGAACTCCAGTAGGCCGAGCACATGATTGGCGCGACAGTATCTCGCCGCGAGATAGACTACCCGTCTTTTACTAGCTGTATGAATTAAAGAGGGACGGGTAGTCTATGTCGCGGCGAGATACTCTCGCGCCAATCATGTGCTAGTCCGGCTGCATTGCGTTTGAGTGGCGGCCTCAGGACGGAAAACGAGCCCACAAACGCCCCGTACGCACCTGGAGGCGGAGCGTAGAGCACAAGCTGCAAGCCGTAGGACTGAGCTGTAACGAGGCCAAGACGGTTGCTCGAGACAGAAAGCTCGAGAAGAAAGGATCTTGTGGAGGCCCCACAGATTTAATATACATATACGCTAGATGAAACAAATACCACGATTTGTATTGAAACCAAGCGTGCGTTTTCATACAAAATTTACCCATAATATAATTTTAAAATTATTTATCTGTGATAGGAAATATGTTCTTGCCTTTGGGTGCTCGCAATTTTTGGGCTGTTGCAGTTAATTATCATGCAAAGAAGCATTTTTTAAGTTTTTACAGACGTCCGTGGACTGTAAAGAGCGACGGTCAACCTCGACGCTTGGTCGGGGTTTGGACACGCGAAGTAGATGCATTTGCGTCTTCTACGGTATATTTATGTCTGTGGGAGGCCCTATGTACCTCCGAGGTGCCCTAGGACAACAACATTAAAGTTTCGATTAGCGTTTTTTAAAATCAACGATTGACATTTTGGTTAGGCCCGCAGCATGTCATGTGCGAATAAGTGCGAACGACATCTCTTTTAAGACGACTCTCGATTCACGCTATCTCACTCGCACCGAAACGGAAAAACCGAAGGCTCGGGTTTGCTCTAGTCTCGACCGAAACTGAACCTTTGGCCGAACATGATTTTTATGTCGAAACTAGCCAAAACCGAAACTTCGTCCGGACACTATTACCGTAAATAGTGAAAATACAGTCTCGGCGCCGCCGAAAGGTTCGGCAGTTTTTGGTCGAAACCGAACCTTTGGCCGAACATGATTTTTATGCCGAAACCTGCCGAAATCGAAACTTCAGTCGAACACTACTGACGATACAACTCAAAATCGTATCAAAATAATATGAATACCTTATCAAATCGACAATACAGAAATGGCTTCCATAATCGTGTTTGTCATTTTTTTTTTAGAATTTAAAGTGTATGCAGATGATCTCCATAGGTGATCGATATTTCGCGGCCTTGTGCGTCTGCGCAAGATCGGTGAAAGGGACGAGGGATGTGCTTTATTTTATGAGATGTCACTAAGATCTGAAAAACTTGTGTTTGACATTACCTACCTCTCTTTACATAAGTGTAAAGCACATATCTTCAATGACGTTTACGTTACGATAATTAAAGTCTGTAAAAGCGAATCCGTCACGGATATGAACATTTCATGAGTGCGAAAAAAGACTACAAATGAAAAATATCTTAGCCATTTTTGAGCTTCATAGCAGCCGCCAGCGGCCAATTTAAATATACCAAAACGTAAGGCTAACGGACTGAAAAATACAAAAAAAACCGGCCAAGTGCGAGTCGGACTCGCGTACGAAGGGTTCCGTACCATTACGCAAAAAACAGCAAAAAAATCACGTTTGTTGTATGGGAGCCCCACTTAAATATTTATTTTATTTTGTTTTTAGTATTTGTTGTTATAGCGGCTACAGTCTAGCTATCACGGTTCATGAGATTGAGATACAGTCTGGTGACAGACAGCGGAGTCTTAGTAATAGGGTCCCGTTTTTACCCTTTGGGTACGGAACCCTAAAAACAGGAGACTACATCCAAGAGATACAGTGGGTAATTATATATTGGAATATTACATAAGTATAATTACCACATTCTAAGTATTTCTGAATTCAATACTTTCAATGACACTTGACATCATTCCGATTTTGGTCGCATTTTGACATTTTAGATATTGTAGGTACTATGTAGGTACATTGTAGATCTATGTGTGTGTGTGTGTGTGTGTGTGTGATCTAGCTTAATGCCATTAGGCATTCTCCTGTAATTAAACTGGCCCATCAAACTCGCGAGAATGCAACCTTCTCAAGTACCATAAAATACGATCACGACTTTTTGCCACATTTGCGGACCTGTACTAGGTACCGGGGCATCTGATGTTGTTGTAAAGGTTGAGAACTATAAATGAACCAGAAAGAGATCACCGACAAGCACTTGTTTATAGCCTCGCGTGATAACGATCAGAACGTACTTAAAACGCAAAATTAGCAAAACGCAAGCTCGGCCGAATTGCACCTTTTCATACAAACGTAGTTCCGCTCTCATTTTAAAACTACGTGTTGGATTGCAATGAAATTTTGCACATACAATGACATGAGGTATATCTAGGTCTGTAATTAGTTTATAGAACTCCAGTTTATAAAACAAACGAAATAGAGCAAAAACAAGTTTTTTATAAAAAAATAAATTTGCTGTATTTTTTGAAGTATGATATTTGAAGCTACATAAACTAATTACAGACATAGACATACCTTATCCTATTGTAAGTACAAAATTTCAGAGCAATCTAGCTAGTCGTTTTAAAATGAGAGCGAAACTACGTTTGTATGGAGAACCGAGCATGCCGGAACCCTTAAATAAATTAGTTTGATTGTCGTTCTGCTACCAGCGCTGTGGTAGCACTGGTAGTGGTAGCAGAGCGATAAGCCATAGTTCTAAGAGCGTTTTCACATTGCCCGATCCGATATCGGATATCGGATGAAAGTAAAATGTGAGACATATGTGTATTTCTGTATTTATTTATTCATTTAATAAATACTTATTACTAAAAAACGATAGATAATGCAAAAAAGGCGGACTTGATTCCATATGGCATTCTCCTGCAGCTGTTTTTCTCATAGGCGCCTTCTGACATCCGATATCGGAAAGGCGCTTTCGATAAATTCAGCCATGTCGGAGCCCCCCGTCAGCTGTCGGACCAATATTATTTGTGTGCGTATGTGTAGACATAATGTTTATTGTAGTGTGCGTGACGCGTGACCGCTAAAGACGGCGCCCGGGCGCGCCCCCGCGGCCTTACTATACTACGGGGATGTAGGATCCTACATCCGATATCGGATCGGTCAATATGAAAACGCTCTAAGCCGGAGGTACTGGCTTCGAAGTCCAGCTTTTCCCAGCATCGAATGTTTTAGTGGATCAGACTATCCGTTAAAAGGTAGATACTTTTGACGCGTGTCTAATCCGCTACTTTTGACGCTGACTGCCGCACCCTTTCAAGTTGGACTAAACCGGAAACTTCAACTTGACTTTAAGATCTTAGCTAATAGGGAATATTACGCAAAACTCTGCGTAGAGGGCGTTAATCTCACAATCACAGGCTAGGGCCGAAAAACAGGAAACTCGAAAGTTCGGTTTCTGCCTCTCTATCACTTGCCTATTCGATCGATAGAGAGGCAGATAACGAAAAGTCGATTATTGCGTTTCGCGGTAGGCCACCTAAACAAACCGCCTTGGTGCATCAACGCCATAGTGAAAACTTCTCAAAAAAATGTGTAAGGCCCAGTATGACCTATAAGTAAGTCTATGGTTTAGTATGTGCACTAGTGCTGCACTCTGGCGGCAGAACATTGCAGTAATACTCCCTATTAACAACGTGCTCATGGAGACTATATAAAGGAGCCAAATCTCTATGTATGAAAAGTAGGTATCCATCAAAAAACAGTAATTAGGCGGAGAGGAGAGATTAGGAACTATTATTTACTTAAAGCTGAAAGCGGTGACCTTTGCAACAATTCTGCCATAAGAGATTGGCATCCTTTCTATACCATCCATAAACGTGCTCTTGGGATAATTTTAGTTTACATGCAAGTTTACTATATCTTAAGCGAGGTTTAGACTAGCAAGAACGTGCATGCAATTCTCATTACAGTACGGTATCTGATAAACATTTTGAATGCAGTTTACCTTAGTAGTCAGCAATGTAACGTAAATTACATGCAAGTTCTTGCTAGTCTAAACCTCGCTTTACACTGAAAATAGGCCTTTTTGTCCACCGCTCCCAAATAAATTGTTGACGTCTTTGTCGCTGACTGTTTTTTTAATTTCCTACACAACATTGTTTGAATCAAACAGGCCGATTGAATGGAATGCAACCTTCACAAGGTCTATAAACAATACAATTACGAGTTTTTGTCTCATTATGCATCTTGAGAACGTCAGTAGAACAAAGTCGTATGTGCCTCGAGCGTACAGTCACAATAGTCCATATTCTACTAAAGTTAAACTAAACCCGATACGCCCTCGGAGGATCTGATTATTTATCATGTAGGTATCTGTTTTGGTTGAGCATATAATAACAGAGCGTGAGGAATGAGCGGTGAGCGATTGAAAGCTTAGAAACGAAGCCGGTTAAAAGAGAAATCTAAACGCTATCAACTTAACAATGAAGACTAGAAAGTAGCGCTTAGTGGCACACCTGAACTAACAGTCCAACAATATTTTAATTAATTTTTAACAAGTAGAAATGTCTGCGAACAATGCTGTTAAGCTTAGAATAAGTTTAAAGGTGGAAAAATTACTGCCTTGGGTGAGACTTGAACTCACGGCCTCTTACGGTAGATGTCGCTAGGGTCCCCTAGACCCATATAATGGAAAATTTTGGTGACTATGGATGAGGTCTTGGTGAGGTGGGTCAGTCGGCAGAGCGCTGGAGTATCGATCTTCAAGTCTCACCCAAGGCAGTAATTTTTCTACTTTTAAAAATGTTTTTATTGTACAACATTTTTACTATCCAGTCGCTGATTGATTGATACTCAACCAATCTTAGCGCACTAAGTTCATGGGTCATAAAATTTAAGTTAGCCCTTTAATTCGCGCTTAGCCAATTTACCTCCCATCCGCAAGGCCCGGTAAAGTGATCTTCACGCCGGCTGCGAGAGCCTCTCTCGGGGTCTGTCGACGATTGCGTACAGCCGGCGTCACATTATGCCGAGTCCACATATTGGGCCAACGTAGGCCAATTTAAGGGACGCATTCATGCGTTAGAGGGAGCAAGTGATATTGCTATCTCATTCCACCGCATAGCTTGGCCTACGTTAGCCGAATTTGTAGATGGCCCATAAGATGCGGTCGTCACGCCGCTCCGTTGTGCGTACGGGAAATCATTATCATCATTAGATAGCTATATGTACCTGTACCTACATATCCACAGCGGTGTGTTAACCGTATAGCAGGCCCATCCGAACGTACACTGACATCAGGATATCTAACTGATGTCATTAAGTTATCCTGCCTTTCACTCGTACTTGGTAAGACGCAAGATAACTAAATAACATCACTCAGATGGCATTATGTCAGTGTACGTCCGAATCGGCCTGTGAGTACTTTATTTTGAAAGCGCCCGCTACCTCCTATGCCTTAACGCGGACGCAAGCGAAAAGTATTTAGAACAATTAGCGCGTCCAGTTTAGCGCACTGAACCGTCCGTGACATTCAGTTTTCAAGTTAACAGACCGGGGGCTCGTCTCTCGTTCTCGGGGCAGGTGCTAAGAGGCAATAGACCTGGCGCTTTTAATTAAACAGTTGCGATCTAAGTACAAGTTGGCAAAGGTGGAAAAATTTTAGAAATATTTTCACGTCTTTTATACAAATATCATTAAAATATAAATCAAATTACAATCATTTAACAAAATTCAGTGCGAGTTGGACTCGCCCACCGAGGGTCCCGCACTTTTTAGTATTTGTTGTTATAGCGGCAATAGAAATACATCATCTGTGAAAATTTCAACTGAGATATATACAGCCTGGTGACAGACGGACGGACAGACAGACGGACAGACGGACAGTGTGGAGTCTTAGTAATAGGGTCCCGAAACCTTTTTACCCTACGGAACCCTAACAAACGCATTAATTATCTTCAAAATATTCTCTTTTGGCCTTAATACATAAACGCAAACGTTAATTTAAATTATCAACTATATGCCGCAGAAAAAAAATGACAGCGCGCAAAAGTGCAAGTAAATTGTGGAGCTAGGTATTCAAATACCTATTACCTTAAAATGGGGTGAGTAGGTTTCGCGGGGAGAGTTGGGTTATGAATGGGGAGCGAAGGTTCTAAAGGGCGGTGAGGTGGGTTTTTAGGGCTACTGCTACAAAAATAATGTATTTCAATTTAAAATGGAGCTATAGTAATACTCATAATAAATAAAAAAATCCAACAATCTTCTAAAATCACCTTTGTATGGAAACCCATCTCGCCCCAATTACGAGGGACTACGGGGTGAGGTGGTTTTTCCTATTTATCGTCAAAGTTATGAAATGGAACTACCCAAAATAAAATAAAAACTAAAATACAAACGTCCGGAACACTTATTATATACACCATTCAGTTTGCATATGTAAAAATAAAATGTTATCGAGGTTTGAATGTCAGTTTTGCTCCAACTCACCCCATTTTACGGTATATGTTTAATAAATTTTTAACTACCTACAATAAACTGTTAAATATCTGGAACCTTTTATGAATATGTAAATTTTTCTACCAATGAAACAACTTTGTAGCACCAAGGAACTTCTAAATAAGAAAAATCATCATCCAGTCTATTTCTGAAACACGAAAACATCATAAAACCCTCATCATTGCAAGCCCGCAGGTTTTTTTACAAAATAAATAAAATAAAAGTACTCACTAATAAAGACCAAGTTAATTTATTGGTATTTCTACAACATTCCCAACTCTGTGTTAAGCTGGAGCAAACAGTTTACAACTGGTTACTAACTTGCTCTTATTTTAATCGGTACGTTAATATCCTTCCTTATATGGCTATCTATGTGGCCGTTGCGCTGAAATGTTTTTATCAATAAATTTAGCCTTAATCGAACACGCGTAATTAAGACAGAAATAATGTTCACGTGCGCATCGTAAGGTTAAGCGGACTTACAATTATCATATCTTAAGTATGATAATAGTTGTACCTAGAGTGTTCGGAAAGAAAAGAGTTGTGGAATATAAGGGCATGAATACATTATATGACTCGCGATCTTCTCTTTTCGCACAGACTCTATACAGCGTAGGTATAGGTATTTTTGATACGTCCACAAACTCTCTTAATTAGTATATGCTCCAGTGAAATTACTTTCATTTGTTTTACGAAAACATTACCACTTTTATTTTCTTTATAAAATAATTAAGCAATTAATGTATCACTTTGTTTTTTCATACGCCACACGGTGCGACTGACGCGCACGCGACGTTACAACTGTTATAATATAAGCATACTCCGGGGTTTTAAATGCGGGAATGATTTCATGTATGTAGGTATTTATAAATTTGACGATAGATCTTGGACCCGCACCTAAAACCCCGGGGTATGGTTATATTCAATGGGGTTGGCCGGTCGAAATAATTAGCAGATGGCGCTAGCATAGCTTGCCCTGTCAATCCCTAAAATTGTGTCAAATTTTGTTTTTTTCATGCCCTGGATGCCAGCCCTCTAAGCCAAATCTCATAGAAAAAGGGGCAAGCTATGATGGCGCCATCTCTGCAAACCTTTGACAGTTGCCAACCCTATTCAATACACCGTTCGAAAAAATTTCAAAAATTAATTGCACTCAGTTTAAGCTAAACGAAATTTTCTTTCTAAATCGTTTCATAACACTAAAACCTAGCGCCTCATTTCAATTTGAGGCTGTATTAAAATTACATTGCATTAACTTTGAATTGGTTTTATCTTTAATCTCAAGTCTCCGAAACCCAATCCTACTGATAACGTATCCAATCATTGAATCCAAGAACGAATAAAAAACAGATGGGTTCAAAGACAATCCCCGATTAGCATAAGCGATAATAGTGATGTAGTAGATTAAGATCTGCTATGGATGAGTGAACTCCTACGCATGTCAAAAGCGTGGTCTCAATGATTTTGCTATCTCTTAATCGATGTTACGATTGTTGAATTTTAACACCTAACGTATCTATTAAAATGGCTTGTACGGCTACAGTCTGGCAAAAATGAGTAGAAATTAAAAAGCGGCAACACTGTAATGTCGTCCCGTTTTTCTTAGATTGATTTGATTAAAATGATTAAATTGTAATTAAAGTTATGTTGAAAAGAGATAAAAGAAACAAACGGAGTTTCGAATTTGTAATCCAGACGACATGACACATTCAGACATTTGAGACATTCAGACATGTGAAAGAAATATAAGAAGCCATTTCTCGTAGCTCGTAGCCGAAGTCACCGAACCCTCCTCAAACTGTTTAGGATGAAATAACATGATACAAAAATGTTGCGTGTTTTTCAACATCTGTGGTATTTTATTATCCATTTAAATTTGGAGGAAGGAAGGATTTCGTTTCTGTTTATAAATAGGAATTTTATTTATAAAGATTGAGTTTATTAATCTAACAGTTAGATCCATAAGTTGAATGTTTTTTTGTTGTTTTGCTAATAGTATCTACCTACCAGCAAATTGGATAAGTAGTATTAAGTTAAAAATACGTTTTTATTTTATTTCTGAAGGAGGTATTCTGCCACCACTTATATGTAAAAATAATATTATTTTTCTGATGTAAAAAAAGAATTATTGTATGTATGCAAGTTACGCATATTAAATTCGGCTTTAAAAAACTCGTGTTATCGTATTTTGAAACTCGCTTTGCTCGTGTTATAAAACCATCCTCACGTTTTAAGGCCTCTTATTATGTATCCGTTGCATAAACTACTATTTAATTCGTATACGAAATATATTATAGCCAATTTGTTGTAGCCAATTCTTCAAAAAATCTTTACAAACTTTTATTTGGCTTGCCCTGTTAGAATTTTAGAGTGGGGTGGGTCAAATCCTGAAAGCTATAAAATATTTGCCCACTTTCTAAATTCCGATTAAGCTAAAATTTTGCATACATATGTAACACAATAACGTTGTTGTGATGACAATGTAATATTATGATGACATGGAGCTGATCTAATGATGGAGACAGGCGGTGGCCATGGGAACTCTAGAGATAAAACAACGCAAGCTAATTGTGTGTGGGGGTCTTAAAATTGTCTCGATGAGTATTAGTTGCCTGTGGAAAGAAAAGTACAGTCAGCGATAAAAGCTTGTACCAAAAATTAATATTTTGCCAAAAACTTATTTATGATCGTATCTTATTAAAATAAGCTTTAAAATTACAATGATTACCGTATTTAGTGATCTACTTTTACTTTTTGAAAATTAAAGTACAATTAACTAAACTAAAACTACTATAAAACTAAAAATCTAAATCTAAAATGGGCCCCCGTGGCATGATGCCGAGGATGCTGCTATTTCCTCGCTGGATCGCTATGCTCAAGCGTTGGGCGAGGAAGCTGCCAGCTTCCTTTCGTTTTCTAAGCTTGGAAAATTTTAATCAGAAAGAATATCAAACTAATTTCGTAGGTATCTACAATCGTTAAACTTAATGAAACGCAAATTAACGAATAATCCGTCAAAACAAATACAAATAAAAATCTATAAATAAACAGCATAGCGAGCTAATATTTGTAAAGACAGGCCATTGACCGTTTTGCAAACAATTCTGCTCCATGCATACATACATACATGCATACATACATACATACAAGTTCGGATATTGGCCTGCCAAGGACGACACATAAAGGAGTTGGCCGAACCAGATACCCGAATATATTATTAAAATTTAAATATTCAAATTGGGATTGTGATAACAAAACATGTTTACTTTAGGAAATGCTAATACTTAAAGATGAAAATACTTAATCATTTGTTTTTGTATATTTTTAAATTTTAAAGTGAGGAGGGCCTACGACGCCCATATGACAAATTATATAAAACTATAGAAATAGTAGATTGTTAACCAAGGGATGGAAGGCACCTATTTCTGTCGAGGTAGTTTTTTTTTGTCAGAGGTGGAGGTAATCCTCATTGGATACTGGCAGCCCGGTATACGGCAGCATGCCCGACTCGGCTGCTCTGGAGATTTAGCCGCCTACGGACTAAACCCCTCCACCCTGTAAAGTGTTTTTTTGCCAGAAACTCGGCGCTATCGGTATACGCGTTGTTTTTGACGCTCGAACGTAGTGGGAAGTGTGAGAACGAACCCAATGATTAACCCTTTTACAAGTCAAAAACGTTCGGAAAAACTGGCGTCTTTGCTGTGGAGATTAGGAAAGTTAACGATTTGGATACCTACATTTTTCTAAGATTTCGTCATACAAATTTAAGGAAAATGAAGTTTTAAAGGTATCATAGGTACCTATAAGCAAGGAGAATATAAATTCAATCAGATTACGCCTCAAAATCACAAAGGTGTAAAGCTAAAAATTAACAGGCATTTTTAAGTGCATTAAACTTTTGCACGAGCTACGGAAATTACGTAATGCATGTTTAAGTACCTAGTCAATTAACGAATCAGTGCAAATAAGCTTTAGTACCTACTTAAATATTACATTACATTTTATGTGCCTTTGGCTCCCCACAGGTTATTGTGCTCCAAGTGCTCCAACAGTTATCATATATATAAAACTATATTACCTCATTTAAGTGTTACAATACAACATATAATAGAAGTAATGATTTACTTTAAAATTTAAATTGCCATAACATGTGGTATCAACATACCACAACATAATAATAATAAAAGATGGCCAGCCAAAATTCAACACCATAACCAGTATCAGCAGTTTTCTCCACTAAATTTGCAATAGCCCCTACGATTATTGGGACCGATTTACGGGTATCTATTCGTACCCGTGAATGGGTTCTCGCAGGTGTATTACATAACAGCAAACTTCTCCAAAGGGCTACTACGTGTTGGATCTGTATCCCCACGCACGCCTATCAAATAACCGGGATGTATATAGATGCCCGTGATTTTATAAGAGACTACTAACAATGTCATTAAAGTGTCAAAAGGGCCTTACGTGTTGGTTTCGTCTCCGCGCACGCGCATTTACAAAATGCACCCACAAAAAAAAGTCGAGGATCCAAGTGAAATAACACAGGAGCCCAGCTTTAAAATATGTTAAGTAGATAAGTGGTCGATCTCAGGCGTATTTTGATTTAAACGGTCCTTGCGAGAAGCCTCATTGTTCAAAACAAGAAAAACACGTTTGGATTGACCAATAAACCATTCAGTAGTCAACGCTTGACAGTGTGCGGTCCAGTGTCAGCAAGTGTTAAAAGTTTGACTTGACTTCCGTGTCACACACGACTCGTATAATTTTTCTTACATTACACATCAGTGAGGATACCGTGTATACCGATGGTATAGTATGGTCACATACTCCGACACGAAGGGCTAAACAAAATTATACTGGAGGGTAGAATTGATAAAGGAAGAGAAAGAGGAAGACCTAGAATATCATACATGACACGGATAAAAGAATGGTGCTGTAGCCATTCATAACAGGAGGTGAAAACAAAAGCCCAGAATAGGCTGGAATGGAAAATGCTGCAGCGACAGAAGGCCGGGCCCTTTTAATATTGATAGATAGAGGATATCGTGTAGGTGTGGGTGTCGTGTGTACAGCCCATCGCACAAACGGCTCTGTTCTGAAGGAGCTCAAATTGGAAACCATGCCGCGTCTGTCTTCTGCCTGCTTGCAGCGCGTTGTTAGATATTTCGGCCATATTGCGCGCAGGGGCGCGGATCTTCTTATTTTCCTAAGCCTCATTTGGGGTCGGCTCTCCTAGTAATTCTTTGCCTGGACTCTCTGTCCCGGGTCGTCTGGGCTGGTATTTTTGCCTTCTTAAAGTCCCTATTTATAATGGCCATCCATGTTTATCGGGGTCTTCCTCGCCTCGCCGACGGCGGTGGGTAAATGTGCAGCACTTTCTGTGTCATGTGGTCAGCTGGTCGCCGCATGACGTGACCATACCATCTGAGGCGCAGGGGCGCGGATGACCTTGAAAAACTTATGGTCAGAGGGAAATACGAGGGTTAAAGACCTCGAGGCCGCAATCCCATTCGATGGTCAGACCAGATATCCCAACAGCTGAATATGACCGTCAGCACTGCACTACACCAGGCGACTGAACGTAACCGATGGCGACAACTGGTCAACATGATCATAAGGAGTCACGATACTCAGCAGTGAGGGAATGACCAAGAAGAAGACACATCAGTGGCTCTGTGTGCTGTAGTTCTCGAGATAAACTTAAAAAATGTAATAATAAAAATACTTACTTCATTGAGTCAGAGAACTGGCGCTTAAGCCCTTTATGCCAATTTCCTCCATTTAGAATATTTTACAAAATGAAACGACAGAAATAATCTATATAACTCTTACAAAATTTCACGAAAATCAGTTGAGAATTGTGACCTGCAGAGAACATCCGGACATGTGAAAGCATTTTTGCCCAAGCTGAAACGGAGACCTTCGCTAACGCTCGGTCAAACAAAACAAGTGTATAGCGCTTCATTTCTCAAAGCGCCAACATAGAGATTAATTTCTTGGCAACAATTTGACGCATACGTCATTTTCGAATAAAAAATCCATTATTCACAATGATAACAGGGCTATTATATTTATAACCACGAAAAACGAAGTTAATAAATTTCGAGCAAGTATCTCTGTCCCTCTAATTACGTCTTTATTGGAGTAATAGAGAAAGATGCCCGATGCGAACTTCGGTGTTTGAAGGTCGGTTCGGTAGGCCGTTTTGAAACTTGACTTCAGCAAATTTGTTCATCCTTTTTATTATTAAGTGTGAACGTAATGATTATAATTATCTTTGTGACACATTGCTCGTTTGAATGAAGAGAGTCTGCAAGTCTACAGTTCATAGTATTTCTAACCCTACTCTGCAATATTTATTCTATAGTTCATACCCTACTCTGCAAGATTTATTTTATACTTAGTTTATAAAATAGGGGACCAACGCCTAAAAAGATGTTGCCTTTCTCATAAAAATTTCGAGGAGTAATTGACATGCCCTTATTTGCCTTTAGGTACTCGTCAAATAAATCATCCACAGTTCTAACGTTGAATTATGAATTATGTAAATGTAAATGAACTTAGTAATTTCCTGACCCCGCAACAAACATAGGGAAAAAGTGGTTTCAGTCAAATCTCACTTAATTTTAGTGTGATGTGGATTACTGACAGTTGCTGATGTTATGGTTTACGAAAACCAGCATAATTATAGTTTGTATGAAACAACTACATTGATTATTTATGAAAGTATACTTCTGAGAGTGTCCACGCAAAAAAATTTCGAAAGCCATGAATTTAGATCATACTAAAATTCCGTGAGATCTGACTGAAACCACTTTTTCCCTATGTTTGCTGCGGGGCCTTTATTTTATTTATTTTATTTATTTATTTATTTAATAAAATACAGAGTATTCATACAATAATCATAGCCCCGCAAAACTCAATAATGAGTTTGACTGTGGGGTCATCAGTCTCTAGTTACATATGTACTTAACTTAATTTTATAGTAGTGCAATTACTACAAAATATTTGTCCAGGTTTCCGCCAGCACTGAAACCTCACCCCGAACAATTGACAAATGCGCGGCGCACGTAAATCAAACACCTTCGCTGCAAGGTGAGTGACGCTCGTGACTTGTCTCCGTGGTGATTCACGAACTCCACGAATTCTGCTACGGATGTAACCCGACCAAATTTGCATGAATATACTGCCCCGCAACCATTGAACTCATAGACATAGTTTAAACAAGCAGTTATAGACATGAAACCGAGCGACCGGGTAAGAGAAAGACATATTCATGTATTGACAGTTTCATGTATGGCAGCATAATCCTTTTTCTCTTTCACTTATTTCGCCATCGCCTCCTTGCTATGATGCCATAACCCGACCATGAAAAAATGCCCGGTCGGTGATAAAGACAAAGCAAGACTATCTTTCTCTATCAAAGAGTGTCAGGCTGTCAGGCCCTTGATTGAACTAGTATTACTACGTAGAGAACCGGCACAGAGAACCAGTATTTTGCGCCATGAGTTGCTGCCGGCCGGCAACAAACTATGGAAGCGGAGCGTGAATCTCGCGTCCTAAACGCGTAAGCGACATGAATTTCACAGCGCTTACGAGGTTTTGGTCGCGTGGTTCATGCCTCCCTCCCCTCGCCTACAGGTTGTGATTGCAATTTAGTATGGCTTCTCTATATTGAAGTATAATAACTCAATGCCCGCTACTCAACATAAATTAAATCCATTGCATTGAAAAAGTCGTTCAACTGTGTAACTGACATTGCCAATGATGATTCCATCTTACATCCATGCTGCAATCGCACACGCTTTGCTTATTGGTGACTGTATTTACTAGTATACTAACGGCAGTAATTAAGAGTTTAAGACTACTTAATTTAAAAAAGTAATTGGGTGGTTTTATAAAACCACGATGCAAATGAAATTTTCATTCGGATTTAAAAAAAAATCGTTAAATTATTCCATTTAGGCGTTTTTAATCTTAACTTAATAAATATTCTCTTTAATTATCTTATTTTTACCTTAAATCCGACGTTTCAACTTTCAACCAATCTGACATGTCGGATTTAAGTAAAAAATAATGAATTCAGCCAAAATATTGCTCCATAAGGATGTGAAGCCAAAAAATGCGGGCCTTCTCAATTTGGTCAGGTTATAAACACTTTGCAAAGATAACAGGCTGGCGAGTGCAAATGTAGTTTTTGTCTTGTATTGTGCTTAAGGAAAATTGGTAATCCAAACCAGTGTTTGACACACAATGCGACATTTCCAATGTCTTCTTTAGGGTTCCGTACCCAAAGGGTAAAAACGGGACCCTATTACTAAGACCACTGTCCGCCTATCCGTCTGTCTGTCACTAGGCTGTATCTCATGAACTGTGATAGCTAGACAGTTGAAATTTTTGCAGATGATGTCTGTTGCGCTGCCGCTATAACAACAAATACTAAAAACAGAATAAAATGAATATTTAAGTGGGCTCCCATACAACAATCGTGATTTTTTTGCCGTTTTTTTGTGTAATGGTACGGAACCCTTCGTGCGCATTTTTTTGTATGTACCTACACCACTTTTAAATTAAATATGCACTTTTAACTTTGCTTAAAAGTTTTAAGCAGTTCGTCTGTAATATTCAATTGAAACGTCAATAATATAAGGATATATTTTATTGTATACGTAAAGCCATAAACTGATGTAAATGGCCAATGTGTCGTAGTTGTCAAAATTATACAATTTTATCTGTATAAGTCGGTGTCAATAAATAATATAATGGTCCTTCGAACCGATTTCATTACTGGCTTCAATAAAATTGATTGCTTCAAATAATAAGCGGAGCATATCAAAAAACCGGCCAAGTGCGAGTCGGACTCTCCCACCGAGGGTTTTGTACTTTTTAGTATTTGTTGTTGTAGCGGCAATGGCAAAAGGGAATGGAAATGATGATGATGAAGGTTTTGTTAAAAAATAATTTATAATGGGTAGCACATACATCGTAACTGGTGAATTTCCGATATGACTCGGAACTCCGGTCTTACGGTAGATGATACCCATATAGTGGGAAGATTTGCTGACTATGGATGAGGTCTTGGTGGCTCAGTTGGCAGAGCACCTAGAGTATCGATCCAGAGGCCGTGAGTCTCACCCAAGGTAGTATTTTTACCACTTTTAAATTTATTCTAAGCCTAAAAGGAACTGAGAACCAAAATCAGCCTTTGCCTTACGAGCAGCATTGTTTTCGTACAGCTTCCTTTTATTGAATTTCAATTAGTTTTTATACTTTGTAAATAAAAATAATAAACTAGGGTTAGATGTTTAGTAATAATACTTATTATTCAGAATTATATATCAAACGTGAAGATGTACAGCTAACCTATACACTAAGAAACAAATCAAAGTTAATGCCACCCACCTCCCGATTAAAACTACATTCGTCTGGCCCATTATCAACGTCTATAAAGATATATAATAAACTACCACACAATATAAAGGAAGAAAAGACAGAACATCTATTTGTAAGAAAATTAAAAGAAACCCTTATTAACAAGAGTTATTACACTGTCGACGAATATTTAAATGATAAGTTTTAAGATGTAATAAGATTACAATTTAAATTTTTTATTTGTATTAGGTATAAGTTAGGTTAAGTAATATTGCTATTCCCTTGCAGGGCTTATGTTCGAAACCACTCATTTGTTATTTGATACCCATATGTACGTACAACATGAATGCAAATAAAGAACTTGAACTCTATTAGTTTAGTTCTAATCATTATTATATTTACTTAATTTATATTTAAGAGTCCAAATCCTTACAACTTGCTGAGGCTGGGCCAGGACACGTTTCATTATCTGCCTCTCTATCGCTTGAATATGCAAGAGCGATAGAGGCAGATACCTAACGAAATTTCGATTCATGGCTTTCGCGGTTATCATTCGGTGTGCAGTTGTCACAAGTTGTAACTTTATGCTACTGATACTACTAAATAGAAGCGGAAAATCTATAATTTTAGACTGTTATTAAAACACTGTCCTTAATACAAAAAAAGTGGCCAAAATCGATACTAAAATGTTAATGCGCAACCAAACTGCATTTAAAAGGTCTTAAATAAATTCAGTTCTGTAAATACGTATACATTTTGATGCTTATAACTGTGGAATAAGGTTAATATTTGTATACATGTTTTTATAATGTTAAGTACAATATACTTTTCTAGTTTATTGCGGGTAAATGTCAATATCATAAATGCGTACACGCGAATCGTTAAGACTCTACCTACTTATCTACCTACACCTAGAGATAAGAGACTACAAATTACACTTGAGGCGTATTTTTATGGTTCCGTACCCAAAGGGTAAAAACGGGACCCTATTACTAAGACTTCGCTGTCTGTCTGTCTGTCCGTCTGTCACCAGGCTGTATCTCATGAACCATGATAGCTAGCATAGAGTATATTGAATTGATAGCTAGACAGTTGAAATTTTCACAGATGATGTATTTCTGTTGCCGCTATAACAACAAATACTAAAAACAGAATAAAAGAAATATTTAAGGGGGGCTCCCATACAATCAACGTGATTTTTTTGCCGTTTTTTGCGTAATGGTACGGAACCCTTCGTGCGCGAGTCCGACTCGCACTTGGCTTTTTTTTTTCACTTAATAGGCGAAGAACCCACGGCAAAGCGGCGTGGCATCGCTCAGCCGCGTGGCACGGCGGTGTATTTAGAAGTTCTTAAAAGTTCTAAGTCGACTAGGAATCGTAAATCGCTAATATTTAATCAATAAACGCATATAGTTTGTAATTGTTGTTGTTGAAATTCTAGGTCCATGGGGTCCCAGCGCGCACAAGTTATTTGGAGAAATCGCGAAGCGTCTGGTTGACGTAACTGGTGACCGAAGAGCTGGCGGCTTCCTCGCACAACGTATCAGCATTGCGATACAGCGAGGAAATGCCGCCAGCGTCCTTGGTACAATGCCTCAAGGGCCTATTTTAGATTTAACGTAGTACCACAGTTTGTAATTGTTTAGGTGGCTTCAAGTAAAGTACTTAGACAAAAAAACGCGACCCTTACGGTTACGTTACAAACAATGAATACGGTCGAAGAATATGGAAATGCATTGTACCGTGTATATTGAATAGATTTCCAAATGAACTAATAAGCTCACTAGAAGGTAAAACATGTGGGCAAGCTAGATACATTATAAAGAAACATATGCTTAAAATGAGAGAATAATTTAATTAAAAAAAATGTAATAATTTTTAATTTTAGATTAGTAGTTAAGTTCTGTAAATATTGCATGTCGTTTTAATGAAATAAACAGATTAAATTTAATTTTTTTTAAAGTGTTATTATAATTATAATATTACTAGATAGTAGAGATAAATGAAACTTCGAAAACAAAGGCATGATCTACAATCGTTATTCATATTAGTAATGACAGTTGCAGTATTAGCTTGCGGAACAACACATAATGTCACGGTCGCCGGCCAGTTTAGCTGGCATTTGGTACTATCGTAGGTGTCACTCACGCGCAACCGCAAACTGATTAGGGGGTTTTAGTTCATTTTAATAATAGATTATAGGTATGTTGATAAAAAAAGTACGGTTGACGCCTGCCCTTTGCTTCGTTAGATTTTTAGGGTTAGGGTAAAAACGGGACCCTATTATAAAGCCGCTGTCTGTCTGTCCGTCCGTCTGTCACCAGGCTGAATCTCAGAACAAAGCAAAAGCGACTGTTCCAATTGTATAGGATTTAAATTTCATCAAACTGAAGAGGTACTATAGGTAGAACCTTGGGCCTTAGGAGGATGGACATTGACATAGTATATACAAGTAGTTAAAGACATGAAACTGAGCGACCAGGGGTAAGAGAAAGACATATTCATGTATTGCCAGTTTCATGTATGGCGGCATAATCCTTTTTCTCATTCACTCTTTTAAATTTCGGTATTTCATGCCATATGCTATGATGCCATAACCCGACTATGAAAAAATGCCCGGTCGGTGATAAAGACAAAGCATGGCACTATTTTCTCTTTCCTCTTATAGGAATCGCAATAAGACTATCTTTCTCTATCAAAGTGTCAGGCCCTTGAGGATAGAAGAAGACTTAAAATGCCGTAACAATGTCGTAATGTCATTAACATGCGGCGAGCGTAGGGTACTCTCGATTGTACGCGTTTATAGCCTTTACCTGCTTTCGGTTAAATCCATTGGTTAGTAAGGTGACTCATAACTACAGGTGTCCAGTAAATAATGCACAAATGGACAAAGTTCTAACCACCGCCTGCACCTTAGGCTGGTCTAGAGAATTGACAATATGTTATGGTTTTGATACGATAGTCTAAGGCCGGTCTGCAACAAACGCCGTAGGTCGCGTCCGGCGTGACGCTATACGTGCCTTAGACTAGGCGTCTTTGACCAACTCTAAGAGCAATCAGTACATGCTTTGCACCTCCTCTACGAATTCCTTACTCGTATAGGAGGTGCAAGCGCGTACTGCTCGGCTTCGTCACTTTTTCTTTAATATATGACATCTATTTCAGTTTATAATATGTTATGGTTTTGATACGAACTTGACGATCATCTTCGTAATCGGCGCGCAAAATAAGATCAAAACCATAACAAGTTTTTATGTCTGAATCGGGCTTTTGGACGAAAATATTCAATTCACATTTCCGCCAAGTATGGTGGTACAGATACAAAGCAAACAGGTCAACAATTAGTATGCACGCTCATAAAGCGACTGCTTTAGAGTCAAACAGTTATATAGTAAAAGAGGTGTAGGTACCTAAAAGCTAAAGAAGCTGCCCCCCCCCCCCTGCCCCCCACTATAGCGACCCCCCAAAGAGTTTGTATAGAAGTAGTTCGACTAGCGCCATCTATTAGAAATTATTGACAGAGACAAGAGGAGACTAGGAGAGACGACATCGATACGTATTTTGTTTTAATCAGCATTCGTGACCGCGCATACTGTACTCCTCTTCTACAACCAACAACACTGCGTAAAATGCACCGTTATCGATCACCCAACACACAATAACAGTGCATTTTTATTGCACTGCAGCATTTTGGACTGACAAAACGTGTTGCTATTGCCAATGCATTTAATTAAAACTGCTTTTCGACGGCTGAGGCGGAGTATGTCACATTCTTAGGAGGTCATTTTCGAGTTAGGTCACTTTCGTTAGGTCACTTTCTGAGGACGTCACATTCTGAGTTTGTCACTTTCTGAGTTCGTCACATTCTGAGTAGTTACGTCACTTTCTGAGAACACCACATTCTGAGGAAGTCACTTTTTTATCAGAGACATTTCATTTCAAACATAGACATAATCATACTGTCTTTGTCTTTACGCTAGTACTAGCACCCGAAAGAAAGGGATGAGTATATATTTTCTGCTTATTTTGCTCGTATTGGATTTGCCAGACTACGATAAATTGATGATGGACGATGGACTGACCTTCTTTAAATTCTCGGCATTTCGTTAATGATTTTTTCCTCGCCCGTTGCTATGAAACGTGACAATGATTCATTCAATAATGATATGAAAGCGCTATTGTTATTGACCTCACTATTTAATTGATCCACTATCGATAAATTCTGGATCAATGGAGTAGGGTAATTTCTTGAATACGAATGGATAATTCATACCTACTCGTGGTTACGTAGATATAGGTAGGTAGCCACCAGACTTGTTTTATATATACAGTGGTACTTACTACTAAACTTAATTAATAACTAGCTGAAATCTAAAATAGGCTCTTGAGCCCTTGAGGCATTTTACCAAGGATGCTGGCGGCATTTCTTCGTTGTATCGCAATGCTGATACGTTGTGCGAGGAAACCGCCAGCTCTTCGGTCACCGTTACGTCAACCAGACACTTCGCGACTTCTGAAAACTTGTGCGCGCTGGGACCCATTTTCATACAATTTATGCCAAAAGTACTAATAATTTCCATTATTTAAGTTGTGATTGGCATTTTCTATCAAAGATTGTTATCATTGCTAGCTCTTCTGAAATAAGCCGTCACGCTTCTATACTGAACCAGTATTACAGCGCCTATGTGTGATGACTCAAGTTAGACCCTTTACTAACTTTATTTATTGCGTTCGCGCATGCTATCCAAAGGTTCACAATTCACAACACATATCATATCCACTATAAGATGGAGGATATAAACAAAGAGGATAATATAATAGGATAGAGTGGTAGTTATAGTAAATTTTGTAGCCACAGTAAATTCACTGCCATCTATCGACACACGATTAAAAATAAAAATATCAAAAAAATATATTTATATATGGATAAATGATTTATTTAATTTGCATTAACGATTTATATATTATTTTGACCCATGTTCTTTCACTGATATACGTAAAATGGGGAGAGTAGGCCAAAGGCCATCTCATAGATAATCAAATTTTCTTGATTTTCGAGCCACGTTTTTTCCTTAGACTGTATCCATCTATTACGGAGTTATATCTATCTTCAATATAAAGGATGAGTGACTCTATTAGAACGCTCCCGGTCTGAGCCGAGCCTTTCGACACTTCGTTTTCTATGATGATTGATGGGCGATCGATGATCACGTGATGCTTTCTTAAACTGAAGTGTCGGACGCCTCGACCCGGACCCGAACCGTTCTAGAGTAAGTCATGCTTTATATCCTCCATCTTATAGTGGATATGATATGTGTTGTGAACCTTTGGATAGCATGCGCGAACGCAATAAATAAAGTTAATAAAGGGATCGAGACACGAGTACGAGCATTATTTATTATGTTGCAATCGGATAATGTCATATGCGGGTTTTATTTCGACTTCTGTTCAAATTGATTAATACTTAAAACTTTGCTTATCTTGAAACCGTTTACAAGCAGAGAAGTAAACAGAGAATACCTATAATACATCATCATCAGAGTGTTATGTTGTCCTTAACGCAAAAATGTTGTTTTTATATGATAAATAGTGTATAGTCTAGGATTCGAACATAGTACTTACGTAAAAAGTCCTTTTCCCCTCACTAGCTCGGAAAGTTGTCGTTTATCCATCAATACAAGCGGGGAAAAACGCGTTTTATCCACTAGTGGGGAAAGTAATTTGACCTTGGATGGTGCGTGTTTAAGTAGCTTGACAGATAACAAAACGTAAAACGCTCATGATAATGGTTCGTTCGATATTAATTATCATTAAATAAATGGTTTGAGAATCTAATAAAAAATACCAAATTTAGCTTTATTTAATGATTTTAAGTCATAAACCTTAAAACTCCATAAGAAACGTTTATTTTTTTTATTTTATAATGATGTTAAATATAATTCTGAACGCACAAGTTGAGTCGATGCAATTTCAAAACGCATCGTTGACATTTCATACGTCAGAAATGTCAACATTGTCAACAAATTTTTTACTTAAAACCTTTTCTTACCGACTCGCGTAAAAATACACAACTTCCAGAGTTTTCTGTTATAATATCGTAAAGAAATGAGTGATTCCAGTGATGAAGATGATCTAACGCCTGTGGATGTTGCACTTTCCTCGCTATAGTGAGGTGAAAAGTTTTTTGTTACACACGGGCGCAAATGTATTTTACTTCTCGTGTGTTGAAACACTCGCTACGCTCAGGATTCTATTTTAGAACCACTCGCTTCGCTCGTGGTTCACCTATAGAATCCTTTCGCTTGCTCGTGTTTCAATTCTACACTCGCGGGTAAAATACAACTTTGCACCCTTGTATAACAAATAACTATTGTAAGGGCCTCTTGCGCGTTCTAGGGCTAGCCAACTAACTTTGAGTTAAACGTTTATACGTGGTTAAACTGTATAGCTACTGTATAAAACGGTTAACTCCGAGTTAGTTGGCTAACCCTGGCAATTACAGCCTGGAACGCGCAAGTGTCCCTAATTCGCAATAGGTTAAAGCCTGACCAGGAATATATGATCACGCGCCATGTTGCGGAACTTCACTGGAACTAATTTTTTCATACTATACTGAACTGTCATCCTATACATGAGAATAACAGCGCCCTCTTGACAATAATCATATATTACTGGTCAGGCTTTAATTATACATGACACATGACATAATTTTTGATCTTTTTAGGGTAAAAACGGGCCCTATTACTAAGACTCCGCTGTCCGTCTGTCCATCTGTCCGTCCGTCTGTCCGTCTGTCCGTCTGTCTGTCACCAGGCTGTATCTCATGAACCGTGATAGCTAGATAGTTGAAATTTTCACAGATGATGTATTTCTGTTGCCGCTATAACAACAAATACTAAAAACAGAATAATATAAATATTTAAATGGGGCTCCCATACAACAAACGTGATTTTTGTGCTGTTTTTTTTTCGTAATAGTACGGAGCCCTTCGTGCGCGAGTCGAACTCGCACTTAGGCCGGTTTTTTTTTTTCATCTTTCTTTCTCACAAGATATTTTGTTTCAAATTGAAAACAACAATTCTTTGGGAACATTTAACACAACACTTTTAGCATTTAATACATTTATTTACTTTTTGTAATATAAAAAGGTTATCACTTTAAGTGCTAAGTATGCCTACATTACTGATTTATTGACCCTGCCACTTGATCCCATCATTCCCATCTCACAACTTCATCATTAATAATAATTCTAAATATCATATCAACTGGCATTTAGTCATACACCTTTTGAAAAACTCTTAATTGTAACTAAGTGGCAAAATTAACATATCGCGATAAAATGTAAATAATGTTGTAAATAATTACTGGAAGTTAGCTATTTATAAGTTGTCTAAGGTTATACGTGAAATTTCTGTAATTTCTTAGACAATAAAGTTTCTTTAAACCGAAATGGCATACATAGACAAGTTCGTAAATAATTGTTTTCGTTGCGATTGAAATCTGAAAGTGATTTTTTAAGAATAATTTGACAAAATAATTATTATATAATCGAAGCATTATGCCTGCATATTAACTTTAAAATAAGCGATTATTTCATTTAGATTCATGGTCGGTAATGAATTCTAAATAATTTAAATTAATGTGTCTAAAAATAATGTATGTCCCGTCAGTGCTTTTTAGAGTTCCGTACCCAAAGGGTAAAAACGGGACCCTATTACTAAGACTCCGCTGTCCGTCTGTCCGTCCGTCCGTCTGTCCGTCTGTCTGTCAGACAGACGTCTGTCACCAGGCTGTATCTCATGAACCGTGATAGCTAGACAGTTGAAATTTTCACAGATGATGTATTTCTGTTGCCGCTATAACAACAAATACTAAAAACGGAATAATATAAATATTTAAATGGGGCTCCCATACAACCAACGTGATTTTTTTTGCTGTTTTTTTTTCGTAATGGTACGGAACCCTTCGTGCGCAGTCCGACTCGCACTTGGCCGGTTTTTTTTTTAATTCTAGAAAGTAATTTTATCTCAAGAAAGTTTTGAGAATAATATTATTGTTTTATTGACCGAGCGTACCGAACGTCTACATTTCAGTTTGAGCAAAAATGACTATCATATGTGCGGTTGTTCTCCTCTACAGGTCGCATTTGTGAAATTTTGTGAGCAGATTATATAGATTTTGTAACTATGTATATCAACAATATGGAATAAATAAATTTATGGATCATTTTCAAAATATAGAATATCTTATGTCTATAAATTATCTTACCATTCTTACCCACTAACTAAATCGTCCGAAGCGCGGAATTGTAATTACGTAATTATACATCGTAATAAATTGACCTTTCCAATTCAATACAGCTTTTAATCTTACGACAGTAAAGAATTTTCGTTACTATTTGAAGATACACCCGGTAGCAGTTTTTTTTTTTTGTTTTATAAACTTTAAAAAACAGGCCAAGTGCGAGTCGGACTCGCCCACCGAGGGTTCCGTACTTTTTAGTATTTGTTGTTGTAGCGGCAACAGAAATACATCATCTGTGAAAATTTCAGCTGTCTAGCTATCACGGTTCATGAGATACAGCCTGGTGACAGACAGACGAAGAGAAGGACAGCCGGACAGACGGATAGCGGAGTCTTAGTAATAGGGTCCCGTTTTTTTGGGTACGGAACCCTAAAAACACAAATCAATGTGCGAACAAGAATGTTCATTGCATTGGAGCAATGGTTGGAGAGCCGGCAGTAAAGTTTCGAACCAACGTGATACCGCGATGAGATGCACAATGGTTTCCCATAAAACTGATGCTAAGTCCGAATTTGATAGTCTGCCACGGCGGAACTAGCCGAAAGTACAAAAAAATAGCCACTTCCGGTGCGAAAAAGGGGGGGTCATTTAACCCATCTGATACTGCAATAAAAGCTATGGCATCAGTTAGAAATTTACTGGTAGATACAGAAAAGCGAAATCTGCCAGTATGATTCCTGCCGGAAGTGCTTGGCATACGCTCTCAAAGGTGACCATCAGGACCCCTAAATTAACCCATCTGATACCAGCATGAAACCAATTCCAGTCGGTAGATATGAACCTTCTCTTCAGGAATATATAAGTCTGCCAGGGCGCTTTCAGCCGAAACACCTTGACATACGAGATTATGTGGCGCAACATCCGTGGTACCCGTATAACCCGTATTTTGGAATTGTACATATTACGGACATTTCAAATACTGCAGGCTTATTAATTTATTACTCTATGCTTATATTTGTATATTATTGCGTTATTAATAACACATATTTATAATAAATTAAGTTAAAATAAATTAAATAATGTGATTAATATGATTAATAGTCATTGAATTAGCTATATGAATCGTTTGTCTTTGTCTGTCATTTTGACTTATGTATTTGTAAGAAAAGGATAAAACATAATTTAACTAATTCAGGCTCGTAAAGTTTTAGGAATAAGGGGGTATTAGTATTCATAGCTAAATCAAGCTTGTAATGCGACATAAAATGATTTTTGGTGGTTTCTTTTACGCTTGAGGCGTTTTTTCACCTATTTGGTGTATCTAATCACTATCTTATGTAGGGGAGAGAGGGGCAAGACGAGTAAGACGGGGTAGCGGCTTTATATGGCGACACGACTGACCAACCATCAGAATCCCGTTAACGCATGACGATGCGTCGCCATCATAGCAATCAGTTCGCACAGTGACCGGCTAGACAAATGGTGTCGTTAATTATTTATTTGCAAAAAAACTGTTTTTGCCATATTCCTTGTTATTTTTAGGGTTCCGTACCCAAAGGGTAAAAACGGGACCCTATAACTAAGACTCCGCTTTCTGTCTGTCTGTCTGTCTGTCCGTCTGTCACCAGGCTGTATCTCATCAACCGTGATAGCTAGACAGATGAAATTTTCACAGATGATGTATTTCTGTTGCCGTTATAACAAACTATAACTAATTGTTTATAACACCTGTATTCATTACCTGTAATGCACAATTGATGAATAAATGATTCTAAAAACATTATAAAATAAATATTTAACTGGGGTTCCCATACAACAAACGTGACTTTTTTGCCATTTTTTGCGTAATGGTATTATGGTACGGAACCTTACGTGCGCGAGTCCGACTCGCACTTGGCCGGTTTTTGTGTTTTATTTGGTTTGCGTTTGTTTCCTTATTATCACCAGCACATATATACTGTTAATTTATTCCTATGGCCCAGCAATCACGCCAACAGCTAAGGACTTGTTTGGTTTCAAGTACGGTTTATTTTACAAAAAACTTTCGAATTTCATTAGGCACGTGGGGCAAGATGGGGTACATCTTGACGGTCGTAGTTTTAAAGTGATAAACTGATGAAGAATTGCGGATTTGAATTTATTTATTCTTCAACATCAACAAACATTCAAACATTTATTCAGCAAATAGGCCACAGGGGCACTTTTACATGTCAATTTTTACAAACAATAAAATTAACCCAACAAACAATAAAATTAACAAGGGAAGATGGGGTACATGTTAGCTGTAAACACATTTTCTGTCTCTCAGACGACTTAAGAAATAAAAGTAAAACAGTTCGTGAGAAGTTATCAGACGATGGACCCAAAAGCCAAAAATTTAAGTTTTGTTTAGGCCCTAAATATAGTATTTATATGAATCATTCTTATCTTGTCCCGTAGGGGTTCCCCATCTTACCATACTTGGGGGGCAAGATGGAGAGAAGGCACTTTTGGCCATTTTAATTTATTTTTAATTTTATTATCTAACTAGAGAGTTCCTAGTAAGTGTTGATTATGAAAGACTGATTACCAAAGATAAAAATAAAAATAACAAAAACTTAAAAAATAGCATTTTCAGTTTTATTGGACTTGAAACGTTAAGTATCCCGTCATGCCAACCTCTCCCCTATATTTCTTGACGTTGACGCAAAACTGACGTAGTTTAACATTCAGGGTGTTGTTTTATAACACTACAAATTGAGATAACTAAGGTCTGTTTTTTTATTCCGTAGACTAAAATGACGTTTCATATGTAAGACATGACATTTCTTAGTACCACATGAAATGTCATTTTAGTCTACGGATTACGGAATAAAAAACAGAATATAATCTATTGGAGTCTTAGTAATAGGGTCCCGTTTTTACCCTTTGGGTACGGAACCCTAAAAATGATTTAAAATGTTCATATTTGGATTATTGGTAAAAATCGTCCTTGACGTTGAAAATCCTGTCTTTTTACACCCGTTTACAATAAGTATGTAATAATAATAATTTTGTTCATTTTGGTAAATAAAGGATATTGTAATTTGAAATTATTGTATTATTTATATATAAGGTGCTAACAAATTAGCTACAGAAATTTTACGAGATGGTTGGTACTTTACACTAGAACAATTAACTTTTAATAGAAATTAAGAAAGTTTCTCATAATTTTTGTTTTATTTACCGAACAAAATAAATAAACTATAATTCTATCTAAAAAATAATCATTATGTATTTAACTGCTTGTTTGTCTTAAATGTCATTGTCAACGTGTCATTTGATTTATCAGCGTGAAGTGGCCAGTTAAGTTTTATATTTAAAAGAGGTTTTAGAATCTGTTCAATGAGGTCTCATTTAATTATCTCATTAACAGAGTTTTTTTACAAAGCAAATTTGTTTTCCAATTTTCTCAAAATAATATCATAAAACCTATAATGTTTCATACTTACATATACTTCAGGAGCCGAGTACTATCAACTGTAAAGATATCGGTAGCTAATTTGTTAGTACCTTTATAAGGCAAACAAAGAAGTACAAAGCCGTGAGCAGGTATTAAATTAATGCCCAAATTATATTGTGTATATTAATAAATTTGAAATATATGTTATTAATGGCATAAAAATATACAAATATAAGCATTAGGTAATAAATCATAAGCCTGCAATAATTAAAATGTCTGTAATCTGTACAATTCCAAAATACGGGTTCCACGGATGTTGCTCACATAATCTCGTATGTCAAGGTGTTTCGGCTGAAAGCGCCCTGGCAGACTTATATATTCCTGAAGAGAAGGTTCATATCTACCGACTGGAATTGGTTTCATGCTGGTATCAGATGGGTTAATTTAGGGGTCCCGATGGTCACCTTTGAGAGCGTATGCCAAGCACTTCCGGCAGGAATCATACTGGCAGATTTCGCTTTCCTGTATCTACCAGTAAATTTCTAACTGATGCCATAGCTTTTATTGCAGTATCAGATGGGTTAAATGACCCCCCCTTTTTCGCACCGGAAGTGGCTATTTTTTTTGTACTTTCGGCTAGTTCCGCCGTGGCAGACTATCAAATTCGGACTTAGCATCAGTTTTATGGGAAACCATTGTGCATCTCATCGCGGTATCACGTTGGTTCGAAACTTTACTGCCGGCTCTTCTACCACAAGCATTTTAGTTCACATTTTACTTGACAGATCTATAAACCTATTTGTCAGAGGAATTAAAACCTTACTCTTTAGCCATAACGAACATTTTAAAACGTATTATTTTATTACCTTACAAGAACAGTTTTTTTAATAGCCCGCCCCCGTTTTAAGTCGTAACGTGTAGCGTGTTATAGCAGGAAGATGACTACAATTAAGTATTAAATTTAAACAATTATACGGCAAAGAGCTTTTAGTTGTGTGTAATGTATGGTTCAAGTAGGATTTCATTAAGTTCAAACCAGTGAGAACAAGAAGTTATAGGTATATGTACGATAAACGAACAATTCATTGAAATTGAAATTGATAAACAATTATCTCATTATACATATTTTGTTACCTACTTGTTTCTCGACATTAAAACTCATTAGGTACTTACCGTAAAACCTCCCACATATTTTTTTGTTTTTATGATATAGGAGGCAAACGAGCAGACGGATCACCTGATGGTAAGCGATTACCGCCGCCCATGGACACTCTATAGTCCAAAAGCTCCGAACTATGGTCCAAATTTAACTCTAATATGTATGTATGTATGTATGTAAACACTTTATTGCACATAAGACAGGTTAAGATATAGAATTAAACAGAAAATATACAATGTACGAAGGCGAACTTATCTCTGTAAGGGATCTCTTCCAGTCAACCTTTGAGCAATTGAGAGTAAACAATTAAAAACCTGACAAGTGCGAGTCGGACTCGCCCACCAAGGGTTCCGTACTTTTTAGTATTTGTTGTTATAGCGGCAACATAAATACATCATCTGTGAAAATTTCAACTGTCTAGCTATCACGGTTCATGACAGACAGACGGACAGACGGACAGAGGAGTGTTTGATTTTAGGGTTCCGTAGCAAAAAGGTATAAAAGGAACCCTTATACGTGCGACTCTGTCCGTCGGTTTTAAGCTGTAAGTCAAATTAGTTTTACAAATGGAAATAAACACTCATACATAACTAAAAATAACATTAGTATCGATACTTAATTAAGTACTTTTTGAACTTGTGTACCATATATACTTACCGTATTGTATAAGTTTGTTTAAATTCACCGTATACTTATGTAAGCATCATCAGCCTATAGGTACACTTTCCTCTTCTAGACTCAAAACTTCATCATATGCTGCTCTATATGGATACAGAGTTTAAGCTATAGTCTCTAAACCTAGGTACGGAACCCTAAAAATGCTAAGTTTGTGACTGCCAAATTTCATGAACATCAGTACTAGTATATCGTGAAAAGTGTTTTGTAGTTTTTTTTTTTTTTTGTAGTTTTTTTTTTTTTCTTTGTATGTTAATTCCATGTTGAAGTGTGAAAGTGACCTTGTGGCCTATTCGCTGAATAAATGTGGTATTTTCTATAAAAAGGGACCTTATTGTCGATGGCGCTTACGCCATTATTAACGATGCTCCGATATAAATACAATGCCGCGCGACGCTGTGCGGCGTAAGCGCCATCGACAATAAGGTCCCTTTTCATAGAAAATGCCCCAAATGTTGAAGTTTGAAGTGCCGTGAAGTAGTCACTATGTTCATATAAGACTACAATTCGCTCGGTCGATTTAACATACAACTTTAAAAAATCCCAGACAGAAGACGAACGGTTTCAATATATGATCTTAAAATGTCATAATAAATAATACACATAATAAAATGTGGTCCATAAGAATAATTTTGCACTGGCTCTGCGGCGTTTCACGATTTAATGAGTTAATTAGTTTAATTACTGGGTCAGAAAAGAACTAAATGTCTCAATTAATAAATTATAATTGCGTAATTAACTTTTTAATGCTTACTGTTACTCGTACATGGTAAATTAATAGCTAATTGTTCATAAAGTATCCTGATGTTGACAAATTGCGGAAATCCTTTAAAGAATAGCTGACACTGAAATTCCTCTTTGAGGTTATATTAAATTTTATTTCATTTCTGCTGCTGTGGCGCGACGACCCGAAGTGAATCTTGGCCTCCGACACCAAAGACCGCCATGATGCTACTCTGTCCAAAGCCGAGTTCGCCAAGTTCTTTCTGCACTTCGTCTCTCCAGCAGCGGTACCTATTTATTTCATTTATGTGAAAATATTTTTTCATCTGCATAGATTGATTATTAATTCATTTTACATCACGATAACAGATAATTTCAGGCCCGGGGAAGGCCATAGGATAGTTTTTTTTACAATAATCATCATCATTCCACCACGAAGTCAAAAGCTAGTAGACTAGTAGAGTCATAGAGTATATTTCTAAGTTGTGTCTTACTCTTTCTTATTACTAGATGTAGGTATCTATTTAACACTAAACTCTCGCGTTTTGTACCCATAATTAATGTTATTATTGGCACTTCTACAACACGTACAACGCGGCTAAATTTCATTATTTTACCTTTCTTTTTCTTTTAACGTCGGAAGAAAAAAGTAAAATAATGAAATTTAATCGCGTTAATCTTAATGACATTAAGAGGCCGCAGTCGATTTTGGAGCAAAAATTTAAAATTGATAGATTTAGTCGTTGAAATTATACACGTTTTGTTACGTAATATCTAAATAACAAGTATTGGTTTCTATTAGCACGTCTTCTCATCTTGCCTTTTAATAATGAGGTCGCAAGGGTGCGTCACCGGTAAAATATGAAAAGAAGGGACAGTTTTTAAAAATTCATCAAAAATTTATGGTGGTAAATTATACAAATTAATATATAAGAATAGTTTTAGCAAATGTTGTAGATTATTTAAGTATCAAAATTACGTTGAAATTAAGTCGATTTTCAGAGAAATTGTCACTTGTTTTGAAGTAATTTCTGATGAAAATTGATTTCGTCTAACTTTCATTTACACTACTTCAAAGTCATAATAATAAAAATGTAGTCTGATAAACGTCAAGTACAGGATATGTGTAATACAAAATTACCATGTTTAGCCATCCAAACTTTACGAAATTTACAAATAAGAGCGAAAAAATCAGTACTTTACGCGCGTTTACCTAAACGTCCATCAGAAAAGCAAACATTACTAGTGTACTTAGTACTTTCTGTTTTAAAAAAAATTGATCTGATAAAAGGTAAGATAAGAAGACGTGCTAATAGAAACCAGTACTTGTTATTTCATAGGTAATAAAAGGTGTACAATTTCACCGACTAAATCTATCAACTTTACATTTTTGCGACTAAAATCGACACCGGCCTCTTAATTATGTATCTATTTAGTTTAGAAACAATAATATATATATTTCATATGCAAAATGAAAAGGAATCGCTAAGTATTTTTTGTACAATCGCCATCAGATAAATATATCGGAGCTGCCAATGTGCTCAAAAATATCTGAAACCGCACTCTAACCGCTCTAACGTCTTGACAGTAGAGGCGTGATATTTGTAAGCACCTTGGTCGCTCCGATATATCTGAGAGCGACTGTACGAAAATTACAAAATTCTTGAGTCCCTACTTGCTCGATGTTTGTTACTTTACCTACTTGTTCAGACGAGACAAATTAATAAAGCGCCTGCTCTTCCTGACTTTTTTAAAGCGAATTCAATTTTCAAGTCAAACAAGTGGCATAATTTATATATCAAACAAGACTCGAATTATGTTGTCTATTTAAACATTTACATTGCGTTTTGAACACGGTTATTACCAAATTACAGACATTGGACCTCCCAGGGTGAAGGTAAATTGAAAAAACACGTCATACATTGATGCTTTTCTAAAAACAGGAACATTAGGCTTAAAGTTAAAACATCAATGGATGCTGTGCCTTCGGTCTGAGCTATACAATTTAACCTGTCAACGGAACATCGTCAATTTGGCGAAATTATTCACGTTAACGAAATTTAATAAAAAAAACTGTTTTCGTGTTGATATTTCCTTAATTTTATAGGTATTCCTTAAGTAATATGTTCCCTTTACAATTTAATTGTATAATTACGTAATTGTTCGAGTGATTATGCTATAAACTGGCATCTTCATAAATAAAAGTTGAAGGCTGTTGTAGGATTCGGATGCTTGCAAAAAACAAGAACGTTACTAAGTACCTACTCTCTATGAAAGCTTATGTGCCATTTTCAATCAAAAGGGTACTTATTGTCGCTTATCAGTAAGGCGCTATTTCCATATAGCTTCAACCTTAACCTTAAAATCAATTAACCTTATCGACAACCGACAATGTGGTACCTTTTGGTTGAAAACGTCACTTATAGTGACGAGAGCTCTTACGAGATTAGATGACGCGTCATCCTACCGAGTTTGAAAAATTATTATAGCTCAATATGGCCAAGTACAGAAGGGAAGGTAACGTTGTTCGGTTCGATTACAGCGGCTTCACAGATGTTAACAAAATGTTAAATGGGGTAACTATTTCGTTATTTTCCTCTCTATCGCTCGAATATGCAAGAGCGATAGAGAGATCAAGTTCCGTCAACAACAATATGTCAACTGCCAACCGTGATTCAACAAGCGGCCTCTGTTATGCATTCCCTTGAACTAAAGACGAGCAGGAACATTATAATAGCTTCAAGCACAATATACGATCCCTTTAAAGTCTTTAGACTACATTACCATCATATTGCCAGTAAATAAGACTTCTTTAAAATTGTATACAGGTATAATTTTTATTTATTTTTATTTTTAAGGACACTGCTTATTCTGGAGACATATTGAAATCATCTTCACCTCAAAACTCTATATATATAGTTATTTGTGCAACAAGAGAGGAAAGTTGCTTTTTCTTGCGAGTGTTTATTTTGAGTCCCGAGAATGCGAGAGATTCTAAGGTAGAATCTTGAGCGTAGCGAGGGACTCAAAAACACGAGATGTAAAATAACTTTGCTCTCGTGTTGCACACATAATTTTTCACCTCAGTAGTGAGAACATATTAAAGGTTAAAATGTATTTCGAATTACACAGAATAAACAGAAAAAAAAAGTATTATAATATGTACGATACGATACGATACGGTACGGGACCGGACCGTACCGTACCGTACCGTACCATACCATAAAAAAATGTAGTAAAAGTATGAAGTTCATGGCCTTCACTAAATTAAAAAGCTACATTGTTTCACTCCCTGGAGTGAGGAAAGTCGCACTCCAGGGAGTGAAAGTAGGCTTGTTCGAGCTGCTGAGGTGAAAAAGTTTTTTTTTAACAAGACCAATAACTTACTATAGAAAAATAAGTATGAATAGAATGAAGAGTTGGAATACTTTTTAACGTATAACAATAAGATTTTCATTGTAAATTTACATGTAAAATATATTGTTATTGGAGCAATATAAGAATATTTAGTAACTTACTTAAGATCTTGGCTTAAAGGAGTTGTATCCAGGCCATGATTATAAAAAAATGCGGTCTGATTACCTAAATGATCCTGGGTACAGAGAAATAAGTGGTTATAAAAAAACGATAAGCAATTTCGTTCAAATTTTTAACCGATTTCAGAACCTTTTTTAAATTTAGTAGTCGGTTAACAACTTATAAATATCCCGTATTGCTCGTCGTGCGAGTTAATTCGATCCCTTGGTATTTGCGTCTTTAAAACTATTACTTTCGGCTATTAAGTTACACGGAAACAACCGTAAATCCTGCGTGACGTCATGTCGAAACAGATTTATGGTTTAAAAAACTTCAACTTTTTTATTGAAATTTAAGCTCATGGCAGGGGTGCGAAACTCCTCGCTTCGGCCCCGTTCGGCTCAGCATTGCTCCGAGCAATTAGGTTTGGCACAACTTGACTTCCCTTTGCGTGCACGACCACAGATAAGATAATGACTTGAATTTTGAATAGAATAGAATAGAAATAATTTATTCGTTAGCACACACAAATAGAAAAAGTGCCACAAAATGGTCTCACCTCAGCATGTTGCTGGTTGTTGTTGATAACCCGAAGTAGCAGAAAAGGGATAAAGCCATAAATTAGAAAGGGACAGCATGATTCGACCCTGAACCGCTGTCAAACTTCGGTTTTGTAGGAAGTTTCCTTTCTGTACGGTAGTACTATTATTTATTTCGTGCTCATGTCTGATAGAGGCATTAGGTTGACTCACTCTACAACGGTTCGGGCCCGCGCCGGGGCGTCCGACACTTCAGTTTCCTATAAAGCATCATATGATCACCGTCACCTGTCATAGAAAAAGAAGTGTCTACCGTGAGTAATCCTTAATTGAGACCAGATTGTTTATTTTAACTATAAAACTCCCGTGAGACTCAAACATATTAGATTATTTTAAATCGGGTCACTCAAACCGAATTGGACCGCAACATGTCGAGCTATTCGACTTAATAATACGTGAGTGACCCGATTTAAAATAATCTAATAGATTGTTTATTATTTGAGGATATGTTTATGTTATGTGTGTTTTGTGTGTAGTGTAGGGCAAAAAAACCATTATAAAGGAAACACTTTTTGTTAATTTTCAAATTAGTATGATTTACGATTTTGTGACAAATCGTAAGATATTGATAACATTACCAACTACGCAGGTGTAATGAATTCAATCGAACGATCAATGTATAGAAATGGCGTTCGATGTCTTGCAGGGACTGTAGAGCCCTATAAATAAAATAAATAGGGCAATATCTTTCACAAACCCACCTAGACCCACCATAGTCGACATGTATAATTTTCTTCAAAACGCGAGGTCTTCCAACATATTTCTGATACGCCGTCTTTCCATATCTTCTTCAATGCTAAGACCTTCGCAGCGGCAATTAGCTTAGCTCGTAATTAACCACACTTCATAAAAGGTCTTTTAGACCCCCTACCGCAGTGAAGGTGTAAATGATAATTATTATAATCATCAGCCAGCTAGAAGGAATGCTGTTAGCATGGACACTTTCTCAAGATCATCCTATTCAAGATCATCCTATTTTGTTTATATGCTGCTCTGTATGACAAACAACATTGTTTTTAAATGTGTCAGATTTTAGAAAATATATACTGTAAAACCTAGGGCCTTCTTCTTCTATCCTCAAGGGCCTGACACTCTTTAATAGAGAAAGATAGTCTTATGCGATTCCTATAAGAGGAAAGAGAAAATAGTGCCGTGCTTTGTCCTTATCACCGACCGGGTGGCATCATAGGTAGCAGGCGATGGCGAAATACCGAAATTTATAAGAGTGAAAGAGAAAAAATCCTATGCTGGCCAAATTTTATATGAATATTCTTTCTCTTATTAAATCACATTTAGAAACGGGTCTATCGCGAATTTATTTTTTTACCTTTATTTACCGACGTTTCGACACAGGTTTCACTGGTCGTGGTCGCGGCTAACTGACGTCCCAGCAAAATGTCAAAACAGAGATTTGTGTGGCTACCCCACGAAAAGTGCATTTAAAGTTCGAGGTAGACATCACATTTTCAAACCACCCACTTCTTTCTCTTACCCCCGGTCGCTCGGTGGCGCGTCTATAACTACTTGTATATACTATTTCTATGTGTAAAACCCACAAACTATAGTCCAAAAGCTCCTAAGTTATGGTCCAAAATGAACTAAAATATGAAGAATATCTTCATTCAGGTGTGAATATTATATGAATGTCGCAATTCCGAAGCAAAATATTTTCATAGACTGGGAAAAAAGGGAGATAAGAATCTACAGATATGCACCTTGTGGAAAGTTTAAAACTTTTTGGAAATATCAGATAACTTTAATAGGAATTTAAGGAAAGTTTCATTTGGAAATGGAAAATTTCGATTGCCATATAATACAATTTTTTGTTGAACAAAATTTATGAATGTAGTTAGAGCCAATCAAATAAGACCCATGATATAAATAAAATATTTTGTAATAAACGAATGCTCAAAAAATCTCGTTTTTAACAACTTTCCAAGAATACATTTTGAATATTAAATTATATAAACCTAGTGTTTGGTTATTTTTATTGTGTAATTTTACTTTTTAGGTAGGTGTAACAGATATTAGGTATTCGGCCGAATACCGAAATTCGGCAAAGTGGCCGAATATCGAATAGTTGTCGAATATTCGTGGCATCTCTAGTTGTAATATCACTGCCTACAGGTAGTTAAATTAAATCCCGTTATTCAAGATCGCAAACAAGGGCTGTGGCATTTCGCACGCAATAAAAGATGTTTTATATTCCATTTCGATACTTCTGATTATGACAACCCGTGTTCATGTATAAAGAAAGGATTTATTACTTCAATAAATATTTAATAATGTATATATTTTGTATGGCTTCATTCATATTTATGTTTGGGGTGATTAACTTGTTAATGTGTGACTGATTCTGATTCAAGAATTTGTGAAGGTTTTGATTTTATTTTGATACAATCTTGACCAGCGTCGTGCTGATTGGTGCGCATCTCGTTCATTTAATTTCGCATCCACCAACGTGAGAGATCTTAAAGATCTTATCAAAACGAACAAAACTGTAACATATTGTTATATCAAAATCGGCCTCCAAGATCGGCGGCCGAAATCTACCGTTATCTTCATTTTGTTATTTTTATAGTTTTTTATAGTTTTTCTATTCATATTATATCGTTTTAATTTTAGTCAGTTATAAGAGGCTTATATTTATATTTTCGTACCTAACTACACTTTCCCTAAGTTTAGTTTTTTGAACGCGTAAATAATAACAATAAGAGAAATATTGACACATCCTGAATGTAAAAAAAAGTATGCTAAATAGGTACAAAGTTGAAAAAAAAAACTAAGTAGCACTTAATTTAGTCAAATACCTACACAAATGATATATGTCTAGTATATCCTAGGAGGATACAACCAACGGAGCCGCCACGTCTCTAATTTGCTGTACAAAAAAGTCTGCCAATTTTTGCGGGGGAGGGGAACGTCAAATGTAGTAACGTCAAGATAGCCATGTCTGATAAACGTCAGTCCATACATTGTGTATGACCATTGGCTGACTATTTTCGACAAAGGGGAACGCTACGTAATTTGCTGTACAAAAAAGTCTGCCAATTTTTGAGGGGGAGAGGAACGTCAAATTTATACCAAAGATAGATATAACTCCGTAATAGATGGATACAGTCTAAGGAAAAAAACGTGCCTCGAAAATCACGAAAATTTGATTCTCGATCAGAGGGCGCCACTAGTTTTGGCCTACACTCGTATAGAGGGCGTTGACGGTTTCGTTTGTTATTTATAATTTTAACGCATATCAGTGAAAGAAAATGGGTCAAAATCATAAAAATAATTAATGCAAATAAAAAAAATCATTTATCCATATTTAAATACATTTTATCGTATTTTTATAAATATTTATTTTTAGTTTTAAAGTGTGTCGACAGATGGCAGTGAATTTACTGGGGTTACAAAATTTACTATGACAGTACCGCTCTAGTATAAGTTACTCTATGTTTATACGTAACGTCAAAATAGCCATGTCAGATAAACGTCAGTCCGTACATTGTGTATGACCACTGGCCGACTATTTTCGACAGAGGGGAACGCTCCGTAATTTGCTGTACAAAAAAGTCTGCCAATTTTTGGCGAGGAGGGGAACGTCAAATGTATACGTAACGTCAAAATAGCCATGTCAGATTAAACGTCAGTCCGTACATTGTGTATGACCATTGGCCGACTATTTTCGACAGAGGGGAACGCCGGTTAATGGCTACTCCGTTTGGTTAAATCCAGTACCTCCTAGATTTAACTATCATACCATTTTAACTGCCATACCCGTTCCGGGTCCATGAGATACTTTTTACAAACTTTAACATCTTGTAATTACCATTACAAGAAATATTGAAGAAAGATTGGGGCATAGGATCCCCTTAGTGTGATGCGCCTTAGCATAATTTAGTCTAGTGATACCACAATAAGTAATAGTATTATCATACAGAACGGCCACGCACCGCCCCGCCCCGACTCGAATTACCTCGCCCCGCAACAGCAGATTGACGGCCGTTTGCCGGCCGCTCAGTACTATTTTTAAGCAACTTACTCACACAATGACGCATGCCGCGTGTACAGAAACAGACGTGCCGTTCACACATAGAAACGCAAGTGATTTTTGATGTATAGCGTGAATATCAACAATGTAAATTTCATGGTTCTTTTTTGTGTTGCCTATCACAGCGGGTAGACGTTAACCTTTTGGAAGATCGGCCTTCGATCCGGTAATCTTCTTCCAATTCAAAATGTATGCATGAAGAGTTGACAGGGCTCAATTTTATTTAATGGAAAAGTCATCACTGTCATCAGCATCAGGCTATGAGAGCTTTTTATGTGCATTTATTAAATAATAGCCGCAATAACATCATACAAATTTAATATACTGACAGTCAAGGTAATCGTATTTTACATTTTATAAAGCGTAGACCGTCTGCCACTCTCCCCGCTACTTGATCTTTTTTAGGGTTCCGTACCCAAAACCCAGAAACAACAACAAGCCGCAACAGAAAAATATACATCTGTGAAAATTTCAAAACTTGGGTAAAAATTACCCAAAAATGGGACCCTATTACTAAGACTCCACTGTCCCTCTCTCTGTCACCAGACTGTATCTCATGAACCGTGATAGCTAGACAGTTGAAATTTTCACAGATGTATTTCTGTTGCCGCTATAACAACAAATACTAAAAACAGAATAAAATAAATATTTAAGTGGGGCTCCCATACAACAAACGTGCACGAGTCCGACTCACACTTGGCCGGTTTTTGCGTTATAAACAATAGACAGTTGAAACTTTTACAGATGATGTATTTCTGTTGCCGCTATAACAACAAATACAAAAAAGTACGGAACCCTCGGTGGGCGAGTCCGACTCGCACTAGTCCGGTTTTTAATTGAAAATGTCACAGACTATAAACTATTTTATTAACCGGTTTGAGTGTTTATTGATTATTTATAATGACACTTCCTATTTCGTCTATTTGGTTAGGTATTCAAAGTTGCTAATGTGGTTTAGAATTTGTCCGAAAAGAAAATATAAGTAATAAAATGTATTGGTTCCCGTACGAGTATATTTCACTCTTCTGTTTCCGCACAGACTATTAGCTTTCTCGACGACAAGTATATATTTGTGCCATTTTCAATCAAAAGGGTACTTATTGTCGCTTGTGAGTAAGGCGCTATTTCCATACAGCTTCAATTAGAAATCAACCTTATCGACAAGCGACAATGTGGTACCTTTTGGTTGAAAACGTCACATTTACGCAGTAAACATAACATGAACCGCCTTTATACTCTACAAGAGCATTAAGGCCTCTCAAACTGTCAGCGATAATCGCATGCGATTTGCAATACATTGTAGTATTTGCTCGATGGATTGAATTCGTTGCTCCTACTTAGCCAGCAATTATCTAAATATTCATGCCATTTGTTGCAAGCGTTGCAACGTCTGTAAGCCTTAACTCGGCCTGTGGTCTCTGCCTAGATGTAGCGTAAATGCCAGCAAAATTTTTAAAAGCTTTGATAAGATGCGTTAATGACGTGTACTTGTCGGCTAAAGTATTTTTAAAGCTATTTATCGTACAACACATCCTACAAAAATAAACGCATTTTAGCCGCCAAGCTGAAGTTACAGAATATTTTGCTTAATTTGCTCGAAATTCTTGTAAAATGGAAAATTATCACTGAAATTTATCACAGGTATAAAAAAATATATATACTTATTCTAAACTAAAATAAAATATGTATGAAAATGAAATTGGGAAATTGGCACACTAAATACTTGCTCTAAATATCACTTACCTTGTGAAAAAAAAATTAAACCTTGTAATTAGGTATAGTTTGTCAAAAGACTCATTTCAAACATAAACAGAGAGAATCATACTATCTTTGTCTTACACTAGTACTATCACCCAAAAAAAGGATGAGTATAGTTTTTTTTTTGTCTTATTTACTGACAATTTACTTTAACCAACTATATATTCTAAGCTAAAATAAAATATGTAAGAAAATGAAATTGAGAAATTGGCACACTAAAAACTTGCTCTAAATATCACTTAAACCTTGTGATTAGGTATTTCCAAAAAAATACAGTAATACACTACGTTTCATTAGAAGAATACACACAAATATAGTTTGTCAAAGGACTGTCTTATTTCAAACATAGACAGAGAGAATCATACTATCTTATCTTACACTAGTACTAGCACCCGAAAGAAAAGGATGAGTATAGTTTTTTTTGTTCTTATTTACTGCCAATTTGGTTTGATTAACTATATCTACTTACCTCGCAAAAAAAAACACCAAAAACCAAACTCACAGGCACTTCACCGATAAAAAATAAACAATTCGAAAACTAAAAGCGTGATTCTAAATTCAAACGGCGCGCGTAACCGCAGAAATGTGTCAGTGGCGCGTCGCGGCGGCCGGCCTAGGGCGCTGTGCGTGCCCGGACTCCGAAACGCGATGGATCCCAAATCGATTTTTGTTTTTGGAATATTTGACGCGGTTGGCGCATCGGCAGCGGTGTTTTGAATGGCGTGCGAGACTGGCTTAGTCGCGCAGGACATCGACATTATAATTGACTTTGTCCATCGCTGGTAACTGTAACTGTTCCGTGACGTTTGTAGATGCTAATTAGTGACACATCTGGACAGATAGTAAACATATTCTTATTTTCAAGGCCCTATGTTCGCGGGAAAGCTAGATTTATCGCATACCCCTAATTGGTCCCTTTAGCTTTTCTAGAATTGGGTATACTTACGAGTATACTTTAAAAAGCTCAACTCGATTTGATATTAATTTGAAGTTAATCAATAATCAAAATTCCGAATGTGGCTCTAAGCCAAATCTCATAGAAAAAGGGGCAAGCTATGATGGCGCCATCTCTGCAAACCTTTGACAGTTGCCAACCCCATTGTTGTATTTGAAACTTGTAGACTGGGCACGACCACAAAACAAAGAAGTAATAGAAATGAAACGTACGTGTAAAGCGTGTGGCATCATTATGATTAGCTTCACCAAAGAGGATATAATAGGATAGAGCGGTACCGTCATAGTAAATTTTGTAGCCGCAGTAAATACCATTAAATCCATCATATATATATATATATATGGATAAATGATTTTTTTATTTGCATTTATTATTTTTATATGATTTTGACCCATGTTCTTTCACTGATATGCGTTAAAATAGTTAAATATCCTTTCAAGTGGCATACGTCATTTTTGAGTTGAAGGAATTTCGATTTTATTTTAATTAATCACATTCCAAATTTAAATGACGTTAATTGAATGAATGAATATGTATTTATTATCACAACAGCGAATACAGAAAACAAAATCAAAAAGTTACTTAACCTATAAACATTATATCTATAACCTATAATCTTAACCTAATATCTGTAACTTAATAACTAAACATTTGCTGTGACAAATGGTTTGGGCGTCAGCATAATGCTGCCAGCATCAACTCAGCGTGAGTGACACTGCAGCGCTGTTTTTCAGCCCAGACCAAGATACCAATTAAAATAAGTTAAATTAGCTCCGTATTTAACTACACAACACAAATACAATTCTCACTTAGCCAAATCTCAAACTTCAATTTATATAAATAACAAAGTGCTGAAAATCTCTAAGACTACTCATCTATTTTTATTTATTTATTTATTTTATTTTTACCTAGGTACGCAGATTTGCCGTTTCCAGTTGTTTATTAAATATTAAGCGTTTGCAGTGTTTTTTAAATGTAATCAAACAACGTTTATATCTAATCGGTGGTGGTATATTGTTCCATATTTTTGAGGCAGCGTACCTAAAGCTACCCTTAAACCCTGCATAATTATGCTTAAACATCATTAAATTTAGCTTTATTGTCTCTCGTGTGGGGTATCGATTTTCTTGTCCGCGAGGCGGTTCCTGCTACTTCAAGGAATAACAAACGAAACCGGTACCGCCATCTATCGATGTATGTAGATTGTAGGTTTAATATGTATAAAACATAAACAGACCTGTAACGATTGTTATCAATAAAATTTCATTTTCATTTTCATTATCCGAGAGTAGGCCAAAGGTAGTGGCGCCACCTGATCGAGAATCAAATTTTCTTTATTTTCGAGGCACGTTTTTAGGGTTCCGTAGCCAAATGGCAAAAAACGGAACCCTTTATTCTGTGAACCACATTAAGATTTTCACACAAAAATAGAAAAAAAAAAACAATAAATTTTGGGGATTCCCCATACTTGGAACTGAAACTCAAAAATTTTTTTTTCATCAAACCCGTGTGTTTCGTGTGGGGTAGGTCTTCAAAAATGATATTGAGGTTTCTAATATATTTTTTTTCTAAACTGAACAGTTTGCGCGAGAGACACTTCCAAAGTGGTAAAATGTGTGTCCCGCCCTGTAACTTCTAAAATAAGAGAATGATTAAACTGAAAAAAATATATGATGTTACATTACCATGCAAACTTCCACCGGAAATTAGTTTGAACAAGATCTGGTAAGTAGTTTTTTTTTAATACGTCATAAATTTTAAACCGTAAATTGCGGTTTCACTCACGTTTCACATAAAAAATACATTGTTAAAATTATGCAATGTACGGAACCCTCGGTGCGCGAGTCCGACTCGCACTTGGCCGGTTTTTCCTTAGACTGTATCCATCTATTACGGAGTTATAAGTATCTATCTTTGGCTTCACTCACCTTCACCACGGGCGATTGTCAGTCATGTGTCAGTTCTGTTACTGTATTAGCGCTTATGAGATGTCAATGTGAAAAAAAATCATTTAAAATTTCAATTATGCCGTGTTGCTCCTACCTTGCCTGCATGTTTGTGATTCTAGGCGAGACCCTATACCCAACAGGCATTTCTCGGTTTTTTTGTCGGTTAGGCTGGTTTCTGACATAAACTGTTTAAAGGGGCCCACTGACTATCAGTCCGCCGGACGATAACGGCCTGTCAGTTGTTCGGAACTGTCAAATTTTTGTTATAACTGACAGGCCGATATCGTCCGGCGGACGAATAGTCAATGGGCCCCTTTAACATAAAGTATTAATCCAATTTTTACTACTAGTAATATATAAGTAGTAATAAGAAAAAATAACAAATTTCTCATATCATAAAACGACTATTATAAAATGTGTCGTTTTCAAGCAAAAGGTACCACATTGTCGTTTGCCATAAGGACGCTCTGACAGGTTTTTCGTATAAAGATGCAAGCAATTTTCGTCCTTATGGTAAGCGACAATGTGGTACCTTTTGACCAGAGGTGAAATTTTTTGTATGAAAACTTGCAACTTTAAATGCATTTTTTATCGAAACTAAGTGCACGTAAAATTAACACAAAATCAGTATATCTATCAATTTTTTTGCAAGAAATGGTACCACATGGGTACCACACGATTCTTACGACTAAACAAAAAACCGGACAAGTGCGAATCGGACTCGCCCACAGAGTGTTCCGTACTTTTTAGTATTTGTTGTTATAGCGGCAACAGAAATACATCATCTGTGAAAATTTCAACTGTCTAGCTATCACGGTTCATGAGATACAGCCTGGTGACAGACAGACGGACAGACGGACAGTGGAGTCTTAGTAATAGGGTCCCTTTTTTACCCTTTGGGTACGGAACCCTAAAAAAAATCAGCATACCCCCTCAACCCCCTAAATTTTCCCTTAAAAAAAAAATAAGCGGTTTTCATTTATTCACATTATTAGTTGCTATAACTGTTCCAAATTTTAGGTATCTACGTCATACGTACGGTCTCCGAGATTTAGCTGATTTCCAAGACCAAAGTGATCCCATTAAGGATGACTCACGTTAGACCGGGCCGTGACCGGGCCGGAGCTTCCGGCGCTTACTTTTCTATGACATGACAGGTGATCACGTGATGCTTTCCATAGAAAACGAAGCGCCGGAAGCTCCGGCCCGGTCTAACGTGAGTCATCCTTAAAGAGCTCCGTCGACAAAGTTTTGTACGGAGCTCTAAAAATTCACTTTTAAATCGACACAAAAGGCGAAAAGTGCGAGTTCAAATAAAACCTCAGCAGCGCTCAATCGTTAAGTAAATACCTATAATTATTATGTCATAACACTCATAACATTAAAGATTACGTTCAGTATTTTAAAAGTTGTCAAGTTCAGGTGACTACAGGGTTCCAGATTCCTATATCTTCATTACAAAATACTTTTACATTGTTATTCGTGAAATAAATATAAACTGTTTTTGAAATGGTTTTTCTTCCAAAAACATACCATCTTGTTCTGACGCACCTGACAAAAACAAACTGCAGCACATTCGATACGGTATGGGAGTTTAAGGTGTGTCAGGTGTCATTTCAAATAAAATTTATTTAATATGTAATATAAAGTTAGCGGAGCAACACATTCGGCGATGGCATCTACCGGTAATACTTGAAACCGGCGCCGGCGCAAGTGACGATCGAGGAGCGGAAGAGGGGTTTTTTAGAACCGTTACAGGCAAACATCCTAGGGTTGCTAGTAAACATCCTTAGGTACTTTAAAAAAAAAATTTTTAAACTAAAATTATTTTACTACAGGGTTTCGTACCATTACGCAAAAAACAGTAAAAAGATCACGTTTGTTGTATGGGAGCACCACTTAAATATTTATTTTATTCTGTTTTTAGTATTTGTTATACTCGGGCAAAAGTAAAATAAGAATATATTTTTGACAGTTATAATTTAATCCTCATAGGTATATATCATGGGTAGGTATATCTTAACTAAGTCAAAAGTCAATTCATACGTTACTCGACTACCTAACCTACATATTTCCTTTCGCCGCGGACATTTTTGCTATATTTCTACTTTTCTACTAAGAATTTGTCTGTCTCTTATACATTAGCACAGAATAAGTAATTTAGTATTATCATACAGAACGGCCACGCACCGCCCCGCCCCGACTCAAATTACCTCGCCCCGTTTCCCGGCCGCTCAGTACTGTTTTTAAGCAACTTACTCACACTATGACGCATGACGCGTGTACCGTACGTACCGTTTACACATAGAAACGCAAGTGATTTTTGATGTATAGCGTGTCCGCCCTGTGACATTAGCTTACCAAAAGCGAACCCTGAGTTCTTTTACCGTTCAAAACAGTGCCGGATTAACCTTTAAGGCCCACTTGCACCAAACCACTAACCAACCCGGGTTACCTGAAGTTACTATGGTTACCAGTACAATTTGACACTGGGTTAACGGTTTAACCGCTTATCCCCGGGTTAGTGGGATGGTCCAAGCAGGCGCGGATCCAGCCATCAAAAAAGGATGTGGTCACAGCCCCACGAAAATGAGCAAGTACGAGTCAAAGTACGAACTCGCTCATGAACAATCATGACTCTTGAACATTAAAATGAGAGAGAAAATTGAGATTAACCGCTCGTATTAATATTGATACCCGAGCAAGCGAAAGATTCCAATAATGGAATCTTGAGCGTTGCGACTGTTGCGAGGGTTTCAAAGCACGAGGGTTAAACAACAAGAGCGCTGGTGGCCAAGCGGTAAGAGCGTGCGACTTGCAATCCGGAGGTCGCAGGTTCAAACCGCGGCTCGTACCAATGAGTTTTCGGAACTTATGTACGAAATATCATTTGATATTTACCAATCGCTTTTCGGTGCAGGAAAACATCGTAAGGAAACCGGACTAATCCGAACAAGGCCTAGTTTCCCTCTAGGTTGGAAGGTCAGATGGCAGTCGCTTTCGTAAAAACTAGTGCCTACGCCAATTCTTTGGATTAGTTGCCAAGCGGACCCCAGGCTCTCACGAGCCGTGGCAAAATGCCGGGACAACGCGAGGAAGATGACCTGAATTAATTGAAAGAACTAATCTTCTAACTTAAGCCAACCGTCAAAATATGCAAATAAAAGCAAGTTGTCGCCTTATCGTTTGCGTCGGAACGAGGAGCAAATCTCCAAAGCCACACGACAACAATGAACCAAATAACACCACATAATATAGTTTATAACGCAAAAAACGGCAAAGTGCGAGTCGGACTCGCGCGCGAAGGGTTCCGTACCGTTACGCAAAAAATCACGTTTGTTGTATGGGAGCCCCGCTTCAATATTTATTTTATTCTGTTTTTGGTATTTGTTGTTATAGCGGCAACAGAAATACATTATCTGTGAAAATTTCAAATGTCTAGCTATCACGGTTTATGAGATACAGCCTGGTGACAGACGGACGGACGGCGGAGTCTTAGTAATAGGGATTTGTTTTTACCCTTTGGCTACGGAACCCTAAAAAGCGTCCAACAGACGCCGCCAAAATGGTACATATTAAAGAGATATTTGAACGGACTGGGGGCCTAGCTACGATGAAAATCGCTTGCAGAAAACATAACGAAACGCTATTGCCTCTATCACTCTTCCCTTGTGGTTCTTAGCTATGTTTGATCCAGCAGTTTCAACAGTATCAGCGTTTGTCCCACATGATATTTGGCATTTTTGGCATAAAATGTTTCATTTGGGTCTCTATTGTTTCATGTATTGTTTGTCCACATTTTCGTTAGTCATAATTTGGTTTTTCTCAGAAACGCGCAACTTTTCAGGGTTGCCATGAAACAAACCTAGCCTAACCTAACCTATCTATAGGATAACCTGAGGAAAATGGAAAGGAAAAGTGTGGGGGGTTTTTTAAATGTTTAATTTCATAGTTATACAGTTAGTATTTTCCTCGGATTTGTGTAGTGAAAAATGTTGTACTTCACTCGTAAGTTTGTTTAACCCTTCCGCCTTGAAATCCTCGCAGCGCAAAAGATTCCACTTTCACACTCGCTAGGTTCTATTCTAGAATCTTTCGCTTGCTCGATATCAATATTAGCACAAGGAGTTAAACAACTTGCCACCTTGACTGCCATGACTAGAATTCAGTCACGGAGGTACCATAGAGTCCGTAGAAAATTTTCATACATTCAAACTATAACGCTGCTCCAATATTACAGGGTTCTATGTTAAATTTTCAAGATAGTTTAAATTCGACTTAATGTCACTATGATAAAGTTCAAATTTCTGTTCGATAAAAGTGAAACATAGAAACCTGTAAAATTGGGACAGCGATATGCTAACATCGCCCACACTGTTAACTGACAGTTTTTAAACCTTACTACAAAAGACATAAGGTCCATCGATGGACAGTTAAGAGTGTTGCTGTTTGTACAGTCGCCATCAGATATATCGGAGCGGCCATGGTGCTCACAAATATCTGAACACGCCTCTATTGTCAAAGCGTTAGAGTGCGTGTATATATATTTTTGAGCACCTCGGCCGCTCCGATATATCTAATGGAAAGTACATTCCGGCACTAGTTATTCGCCGTGACGATCTTTTATTTTAAAGTGGGACGACACTAGAATGTGCACATCAAATTTTGTAGAATAGTAGGCTAGTGGGTGAAATTTTTATACCCAGTTATGGGAAAATTTAAAGCAATTATAGACCGCGAGCCAGGCGCAAATTTCGTCAGTCATCCTACCGGGCCCGCCTGCCCGCATCCCGGGCGAAAACTCGTATAGCGGTTAACGGCTATGTATGATGAACCCTCGTGAACGTCAGCTGCCGCTCCTTTGGTGGGTTGACGAATGTGGAAGAGTGATAACTCTTGCACATTCGAGCGATAAAGAGACAGATAACTAAATTTCGATTTTCGCATTTCCCGGTAGGCCTCTAAGGTAAACACCACCACCTTGATGCATCATTGTCATATTTAATTATCTGTGAAAACTTGTCAAAAAACAGAAGGCACAGTGGTTTACGATAGGCGCTAGTGCTAAGCTGCACTGGCGGCAGAACATTACAGTAGTACCCCCTATTTAGGAGGGAATTAAATCTTATCGGGTCAGAGGTGTAGGGTTAGAGCCGGCGTAGTTTTATCGCGTATATCTTTACTCGAAAATAGTTGTATTGTATAACAATTTGACCCTGTATAAGTTTCTCTTCCGTAAGCGAAATACAAATGAAACAACAAACCATTTATAATACATATATTTAATTAAGTTTCTTGTTCTTAAATTTATCTACACCATAGAAACATCTGCACATATTTACATCTCACTCCATACAAACTAACAATTCATGCCCAAACAAAACAAAACACCACCAGACTAGATTCTTGACGTGATAAGGAAAAGAATATTAAGGAGATAGTGGAGGACACCTCCATATGAACGTAGTCCCCATTTTCCTCTCTGGGTACATTATGTAAAATATTTTTACAGAATTTATTGTGTATTAACCATAGATATGCCCTGATTTTTTGATTAAGTACCTATTACAAGAATCAAAAATTAAGAAGTTGCTATTAGGTACAACGCATGACTAAATAGATAAGATAGGTAAATATTGTATATATACAACTAACACTGTGTTAATGTGATATAAAAGTATGTATTAACCTTAGTTATATAAGTTAATCAGTAAATTTACTAACGTTGAAAATGAGTGCATCATTTCGCCGTTAAACGCAAGTTTGGCGAACCCAGTACGTTTGAAATGTACCATACTTTTTTGAAAAAAAAAAGCGAATAATAAGTTTTATAAAAAAAATTAAAAGCTAAGCGCCGCTTGCACCATCCCACTAACCCGGGGTTAATCAGTTACATTTGGAGTTACCATGGTTACCAATACAATTTGACACCGGGTTAACGGTTTAACCGATTAACCCCGGGTTAGTGGGATCGTGCAAGTGCCGCTAAGTCTCCTAACTCTTGTAGTAATTAAAAAAAAATCCAATAAAATCAAATGAAAGATTTTTCGTATAAAGATACCAGCAACTTTCGTCCTTATGGTAAGCGATAATGTGGTACATTTTGATTGATTCACATATGCGAGTTAAACCGTAACGTAAAACTAGAGTGAAAGCCGTAAAAACATCGTTAAAGTATGACTCGAGACAATTCAAATTCGACCAAATTTTAATAATTATCGTTACAGACGTGATCTGCGTCATAGTTATGAACAGAGACTACAAACACTTGACATCTCTCTTGAATCTACATCACAAAATTGACTCGCCAAGCCTACTATCCCTAGTTACGTTCAATACTCCTCGATTTAGATCCCGTGCTCCTAAGACTTTCGCCCTTCAGGTCTACAGAAATAATACCTCTTTTTACAATCCAATCGTCAGAATGTGTCGCCAGCATAATGAATTGGTATTTAAACACAAAGATATTGACATTCTCGACTCACGGCAGGCAGTATTTAGGAGGCAGGTTCTTAGGGTTCTCGGCCATCATCACACTTCTCAATAATAGTACGCAATTTGACATGTAATTATTAAGTATTTGCGAAATGTTGTAATTTGTAATTTAGTATAATTTTGAGTAGTTTTAGGATACTTTTTTTATAGTTTTAGGATAGTTTTTGCTCCTTAAATTTCTTTCTTGCTGTGCATGCTTGCTTTGGATGGCATTCTTATGCAATACCTACCACTCATGTACTCTTTGTAACTATGTTGAATGTTGTCTGTTTAGTGTGCCTTTTAAATAAAATAAGCACTTTGACATTCATGGTGGCGCTGCCTCACTCTGTCGTTGCTTGTTTTGGGCACGAAACTACTGAACAGTTCATGTACAACAATTGATCCTTATATTACATTGGACATGTACAACTATTTACAACAATACTGCATTCATGATTTATGGAACTATTATCAAATGTGGTATTTTCTATAAAAAGGGACCTTATTGTCGATGGCGCTTACGCCATTCTGAACGGCTCCAATATAAATACAATGCCGCGCGACGCTGTGCGGCGTAAGCGCCATCGACAATAAGGTCCCTTTTCATAGAAAATGCCCCAAATAGTGAGAATGACTGTTCGATGGTTTGAAAAATTATAGGAACCTTGTGATGATTAAAACAATTTTTTATCAATCAGACGTTTAAAGCGGGTTTTTACCTTGTGACGTTCACTCGTTTCACTTTTAGTTTACAATTGCCCGATATCTTGACGTCTATACACGTCGCAGCGTTGACTCGACTTCCTTTGACGTGATAAGACGTTTTTGGCGTGTCGTTTTCAATCAAACATTGTAGCTTGCTATTGGACGCTCTGACAGGTTATTCGTATAAAGATAGAATCCAATTTCGTCCAATTTCGTTCAATTTTCGTCGTCGTTTCGGTAAGCGACAATGTGGTACCTTTTGCCGGAACACGTCACAAAATGTTTAATTTAAAGAATAAGGTCCATAATTTGTAACAAGCCTAAACAGATCATTCGCACGATAATTCTCTGTCATATTGCATTTCATTTGCCATTTGAATCGACGTCATTAAGCAGAATTTAAAAAAAGTACTGACATTATTCTCATTTTCAATATTTGGGGCATTTTCTATGAAAAGGGACCTTATTGTCGATGGCGCTTACGCCGCACAGCGTCGCGCGGCATTGTATTTATATCGGAGCATCGTTTATAATGGCGTAAGCGCCATCGACAATAAGGTCCCTTTTTATAGAAAATACCACATTTATCTGTTCTCAAAAACTTTTGTATATCATGACTTCGAATCAAATTCAAATATTCTCCCCCTTTTGGTTAAGGAAATGTATGAAGTTACTTATATAGTGGATTCAATTACATGATTAATTTAGATTCTTGTATAAATGCATATTTATATAAAAAATATCATCATCATGTCTTATTAGTATAATAGGTAATTGTAAAAGTTGTAAACAATCAAATTTTATTATAAATATTTGAGATCAAAACAAAAATTGATTAGAAAGAGTGGTTAGAAATATCGGAGCCAGGGATGTTGCGAATATTCGCATCCGCATCCGCAACCGCGGAACTTCCGCATTATTTTCAACATCCGCATCCGCATAAAATCGATGCGGAGCTTAATGCGGATGCGGATGTGGAACAGGTAGGTACAGGAACGTCCTAGCGGCGGCGTAAGTGATAGGTAATTTCGTCATTAGCCAATAGGAATCTTTCTTCACTTTAGCCTATGACGGACAGCGACAAGAAGTGAAAAGTTTGATTTATTTGGACTTTAGTATAGTAATGCGATTGTGGGGCACCTATATTCTTGTTCAAATACTGTTTCGTTTTTTTTATTTATTAAATATACTAAAGTGTAATATTTGACGTTTTTTATGTGTCTAATCTCGACATCCGCATCCGCATCCGCGGATGTGAGCCTTTAAAAATCCGCATCCGCGGATGTCAAAAAATCGGCATCCGCAACATCCGTGATCGGAGCGGCCAACGTATTCACAAATATCTGAACAAAACCTCTGACGACGATGTGAAAGTGAACGTACGTTCAGATATTTTTGAGGACCTCGGCCGCTACGATATATTTGATAGCGACTGTACTACGTCACCTAGTTTTGATGTTTACGCTCCTACGATATTTGGAACCACTTTCGTCTAAGGCGGTTATCACACTGGCGCCGCATACGAAAACTGCAGTGTGATTACAGCCTTAGTCCTTTGTCTATGACTGTACTATAGTATTTTGCACATAGCTTGGGTACGCTGACAGCTGTCATATCAACTGTGTTTTAAGGCTTTAAGGTATTATACGAAGATGACAGCTATCACTGTACCCAAGCTACTTGAAAAATACTATTCCCGACAAGAACAAGGTATTTTGAAACATCTATTCACTTCATACATTTTCCAACATAACAAATACAAACTCTTAACAAATAGTTTTTGATGGTAGAAGAGGTACAAAGTATAAAAAAACATGCGCCATGAGTAACACTATATTAACTTCAAATTCCAATGACGATTTTTTCTTTCACTTTTACACCTCTTCTACCATTAACAACTCTTTGCCCTTAAGCTACCAGATCATCAATAAACTTAACGTGGCAAGTGGTCTTAAAATCGACTGTTATAATCACCTCCTGCTCATACTTGGGGCGTGCGAGCGAGAGGAAACTAGCCTCTACCCGACCTCTAATCTCAATTAACAAGTGTTACAACCTCAGTATAATTCCTCCCGATTTTGTCCATATAAACCGCAGAATAGGATCTAAGTTGCCATTTTTCAATAAAATGCAACTTTTTTTAATTCCACGTCGGTGGCAAACAAGCATACGGCTCGCCTGATGATAAGCGGTCACCTAAGCCTATGATTTCTTATATACATGTTTGTATAATATGATTTTCTGCTGAAATAACCTTCGTGCATAGACTAAACGTCTAAAAACGTCCAAAGACTTTTCTTACATGCACGTGCGCGTTGTAATGTATGAATAAGTATAACGGACGACAAACATCTGCGTGACGTCTGCGTACAAGTGTGACATCGCTTAAGAGGTCTCTTGTATTACAACGCGTACACGTCTCCGGTGTGTCACCTTGGGACCAATCTTACGGGAGGAATAATTTTAAAGTACTTGTCAATGGACCGGCGAGTTAGGACCGAACCACACTAGCGTCCGTCACTGTCGCACTTATGACGCGCGCCGTTTTATCGTCACTTTCCCCCGCGCGAGCTGCGACACGTATATCCTAATACGCTCTAGATTCGTCGTCTTCTTCACCCATATCTGGAAAGGATAGCAGATTTTAATAACAAGTAAATAAGTTTTTGGCAAAAAAAAAAAACATTTTGGTACAAGCTTTTATCGCTTACCTACTTTTCTTTCCACAGGTAACTAATACTTATCGAGACAATTTTAACAACCCCAAACACAATTAGTTTGCGTTGTTTTATCATAGGCCAGGATTACACTTGTAAGTTTTACTTAAGTAAGTAGGAACAAAGCTATTTGCTAGAATGAGATAACGATATTCATATCTCATTTTGTAGTATAGCTGTGTCCCTACTTACGTAAGTAAAACTTACAAGTGTAATCCTGGCCATAGAGTTCCCATGGCCACCACCTCCTGTCTCCATCATCAGATCAGCTCCATATCATCATAATATTGCATTGTCATCCGATTTACATATGTATGCAAAATTTCATACATAAATAAATAAAATAAATGTTATAAATAGGGATTTAGCGAGAATGAAATCATCGATTATATGATTCATGCTAAGTAGGTATACTCTAGTGGAAAATAACCCACTCATATCCTAGTCCCACGCATATTAATATTACTATACAGCCAGCAAAACGAGCAAAATGTATACCTTAAGAGGGAGTATAACTCAAAACTGTACTTTATACACGTTATATCAAGGGCAAATGCCATGAAAAATATACACGGAAACTAGACTATAATTGCAAGGACAAACTTCAACCAAAACCTTAAAAGTTTCAAAGTTAGCTCGATAGAAAAAAAGAAAACCGGCCAAGTGCGAGTAGGACTCGCGCACCGAGGGTTCCGTACTTTTTAGTATTTGTTGTTATAGCGGCAACAGAAATACATCATCTGTGAAAAATTCAACTGTCTAGCTATCACGGTTCATGAGATACAGCCTGGTGACAGACAGACAGACGGATAGACGGACAGTGGAGTCTTAGTAATAGGGTCCCGTTTTTACCGTTTGGGTATGGAACCCAAGTTAAGAAAACATGTCTAATTTTGAAATAAAACTATGAAAACGGATTATATCGCGTATATTGAATTTATAATACATCCCGACGTTTCGAACTCTTTACAGCGTTCGTGGTCAACGGGTGACTGAGGAAAAATTACAAAATGCAAAAATACCCACATACTAAAATAATGAACAATCATAGACTACAAACTTTAAGGCTGGTTGTACATGCAAAATCGGTTCATAAGGCTAGTTATACACTATAATTATTTTTCAAGTAAAGATATATATATATACGCGATAAAAATAAACTATGCCGGCTCCAACCCTACACCACGGAACCGAGAAAATTTAATTCCCTCCTAAATTGTAGGAGGGTATCCCAATATGGGACCGGCAACAAAAAAGATTTTGAAAAGATGTGTCCCGCCGAGTTTTGTTGCCGGTCCCATATTGGGATACCCTCCTACAATTTAGGAGGGAATTAAATCTTCTCGGGTCCGTGGTGTAGGGTTGGAGCCGGCATAGTTTATTTTTATCGCGTATATATATATATCTTTACTTGAAAAATAATTATAGTGTATAACTAGCCTTATGAACCGATTTTGCATGTACAACCAGCCTTAAAGTTTGTAGTCTATGATTGTTCATTATTTTAGTATGTGGGTATTTTTGCATTTTGTAATTTTTCCTCAGTCACCCGTTGACCACGAACGCTGTAAAGAGTTCGAAACGTCGGGATGTATTATAAATTCAATATACGCGATATAATCCGTTTTCATAGTTTTATTTCATGAGTAACTATCGCGGTAACCGAAGACAATATTATGTCTAATTTTCATCAACTCACGAAAACATGTTCCACCGCCGCTCGAATAACAACTTACTTACCGCCTCGCCTGGTCGGTGATGGCGTGTTAGTGGCGTGAACCAATCTTGCAGTGGGCGAAAACCACATCGGCGAGGCCCTTTTCAATGTGTTTTCCCAAGGTAAAGGCATAAAAAGGTTGACTTTGCGAGACCCCCTTAAGTGCGAGGCCGTGGGCCCCATTCGCCCACGCCTAGCTGCGCCACTGACGTGTATGTGTCCGGGGACGGCGTATCCCGGCCTCCACGCACACGCTCTGAACCACCGCTCGAACAACAGCTTGCCTCGTGTCTCGTTATACTATAGTTACTCACCGCCTCGTCGGTGATAGCGTGTATGTGTCCGGGGAAGCGCGGCATATCCCGCCCTTCCACGTACACGCTCTGCCCGCGGTGGAACCACCGCCGCTCGAACAACAGCTTGCCGTCCTCCACTCGAGTGTCGTGCGAGTCGTTATTCTCTCGAACTGGAGATTCGCCTGAAAAGAAAATATTATTATTTTCTTGTGTGTTGTAAATATTCGCGACAAAGACGTCAACTGACGCGCGAGACTACAACCCAATATTATTCTGTGCATTCTGGGAAAGTTCACTATGACGCACCGCGCAAAATATCAAAAAAATTATTTATACATGGATAAATGTTTTTTTTTCATTTGCATTGCATTAAATATTTTTATATTATTTTGACCCATGATCTTTTACTGATATGCGTTAAAATTGTTTAATAACAAACGAAACCGTCATCTATTCGAGAGTAGGCCAAAGGTAGTGGCGCCATCTGATCGAGAATAAAATTTTCTCGATTTTCGAGGCACGTTTTTTTCCTTAAACTGTATCCTGTATCTCTTACGGAGTTATATCTATCTTTGCATTTACTGACTAAGCTAAATAAGTAGGTAAGGTTTTAGGTAGATTTTTGGGTAAGGGGAGTAGGTAGGTTAGATAGGTATACTGTTAGCGCCCCCGCTACACCACGCGCGTGCGCCGTAACGCTCGAGCGTGGAGAGGAGGCTCGTGCTGTACGATACAACCCAAACGGGCAGACACTTGCGGGTAGACGTCGGATACCATAAATGAATTCAGCACCCACGATTTATACAAAAACGTTACCAAACCCGGCCTAGCAGCTTCACTGATGTAGATAATCAAGATAAAAATGAGAGCCCTAAATAAACCTTCAAGAGCGGATATCTCATAAACTATACAAGATATCAAAAAACTTGACCTAATAAAACTTGTAACATGTATATCGCTCATCATTTCATGTCGCTCAGACGCATAGTTTCCGAGATATAATCGAAAAACCGAAAAATTGAACCTTTAATCCCCCTCCCCCCCCCCCCAGCACCAGGGTTACGGTCGGGGACTTTTGATATGTTCATCTCCTAACTTTGTTGAGAGACAAAGCTACGAAGTCAAAAATCGTGTTTCTAGCATTTCCCTCTATACCTTCTTATTGCTTGGCCTACAGGCCCAAGTTGTAACAAATGTTACGCAAGTAGAGACCAGATTAAATACTTTATCCATTATTTTGATAGTGGTAGCAGGCTTGATAGCCACCTTTTGTTTGTAATAAGAAGATTTTGCATTAGAAAAACCAGAAGCTGGTTACGCAAGGAAGTCGGTGCCGCCAGTCTGTCAACACCAGTGGTCCGGGTTCAGACCCTACCACCCCAAGCGGTCCAGCCGACAACAGTTTGTTAAAGTGCTTTCTTTTCTTGTGCAAGTGACCTTAGGATAACTTGTGAATGGATGTAAGTTAATAACTGCAACTTTGTTTTTCAAATGTTTTTATTGTATTTTTGAATACCTGTGTACTTAACAAAAAAATTCCTTACAGCCATAAATATTGTTAACAACATTTTAGTCAAAACAACAGTGTAACATTTCGTCAGCATGAATTCCTAGTATCGCCGGCCGGTCGCCGCGAAGTGCAGAGTGTGCAGATATAGAGTTACAGCTAGGTTTAAATTAACACGTCCATCGGTAGCGGAGCGATACCAAGCTATTCATGCTGGTTGAATATATGATTTTGTTTCATGAAATTTTTGGTAATCCAAAAATTGGAGGGGGGGGCCTCTGTAGGGACACATTGTAACAAGAATGCTGACAACGCATGCTAGATGCGAGCCGCGAGGCGCGGGCCTCGCTAGTTGTCCCCCGCCTTGCGACTTGCCCGGTAGTTCCTAACGTGTAAACGTACTTGTAGATTATTTCACTATAATTGACCTTTGATGTTAACTCTAATTAAAATTATATGTATAGAAATAGTTTATTCGTGGCACATTATAACACAAGAAGAACCAAAAGCAAACTTACACATAACATTACAACGCATATTTAACATTACATTGCATATATGTGATTGTAATGGCAATTAGCCGCTTTCAGTGTTTAGCAGTAACGATTTGGTTTACTGCGACATAAACGCATATTGCTTGTGTCAGCGACAATCTACGTGTATAAAAGGTTAGGTATTATGAACAAACCGAGATTACTATACAAGACTTCATACGTGTTATTACTGCACTAAGAACTGAAGAAGGATCTACCAAGCCACCCTGCCAAGCGACCCCGAGAAGACACGACAATCATCACCACGACATGGAGCTCACGATCATAACCGACGGTATGGAAGTCACGCTAGCGGGACCATTCCACGTGGTCCAGGGCCTGCAAGTGACCATCACTTCATCAGGGCAGCAAACGGTTCGAGTCGTAACAGACACGACTCCAGCAGTAGCCACGGCAATATTACCGCCGAGAAACAACCCGGCAGAGCAACCACGAGCGCAGTCAAAGGACGAGGAGCGACCCCAGCCCCCGCCAACAGACGACCAAGCACAGGACCAGCACGCGGGATCCAGTTGCAGCTGCGGCACCTCGCCGCTAAGGACGGCACACCGACCAGCCAGACCAGTAATGCACGTCCGACCCACGCCGCAACCAGCAGCACAACCGCCAGCAACGCCAGCGTCCCCGGCAGCGCCATCGAACCGCCGTACCCGCCGCTACGCCATCCGAGGAGGTACCCGCCCGTAACGCCCCCGGACCCGGCCGCGGACCAGCCACGACCATCAAGAGGCCGTGGATGGAGAGGACGTCAGGTCACAATGTTATCATTTTTTTTTGTACCCCTTCTAAATTCGTAACATTTCAATTAATTTTCTTCAAAGATTGTCGCTAGCCGTAGAAAAATCACTCGATACTAATTACCTATTTAAACCCATAGCATTCATACAGTCAATTCCGAAAATCATATCTAATATATATATATCTTTTTTCGTAGAATTATGTCGTAATGGGGACATTTGACCCAGGTGCTATTCGTGACGGTTATTTTATTTAATGTGCAAATTAAATAAATATTATAATGTTTTGTCGCATACAGCAGAAGTTTAATTCCACGTTTCGTTTAAATTTTGAAAGTTAATAAATTTCGATATTGTTGAGTTAGTCGCTTTATCGCTTTCTTGGATAATGGTAGATGTGGTTTCCACTTCAGTTTACTATTTTGCATTTTAGTTAGGTACTTTAGTTTATCGGTAGGTCTTTATAAAGTAATTTTTTTAAGGACTGCACTGTTCATTTGTACATTTTGCACTTTTGGCTAAATATAGTACAGACAGGGTAATAGGCGTTTTTTGCAACGCAGATATGATGTTCTTCTCTGTGTTATTTATTAGAAAACCCAGGCTTATGACCATTTCCAGTCCGCCATCGTCTATCATCAGTTTCTTAGAATTGTTTTAACACCCTTTGAACAGGTCTTACTAACTACATAGGTTAACTTCATTGCTAGGTTTTCGTGGAAATGCCTCGATTTTGTGTTTGTACAAAAAATTTTGATGTAGTCTTTTCTGTGATGGCGATATCTTCGAAAGGGATTTCTTTTTATTAAGAATAATAAAACAGGTATTTTTTTTACATTATAACAGTCTCCTTAAGCCTTTTGGTCAGAAGTCTGATATGCAACCTGTGCGAATACGAACGTAATTCTTTTCTGGAACAAGCTTTATTTATGATTTTGATAATAATTACGCTAGGATCGCGCCATAAGGTTTCGCTAGTGTAATTAGGTAACTAAATGTACCATTTTCAACCAAAAGGGTAGTTATTGTCGGTAGTCAGTAAGGCGCTATTTCCATATAGCTTCACTTCGAAATCAACCTTATCGACGAGCGACAATGTGGTACCTTTTGGTTGAAAACGTCACAAATATTCACTTGTATGAAATAAATTGTTTGCAAAACGAACCTGTTCACAACAGCGATTTAGTTTAGATTTAAGATTAAGTATAGTATTTCAATATGCTCGTAGTTGTGATTGATTGAGTATACTTACAAGATTTAAATAAATAAATAAATATTATAGGACATTCTTACACAGATTGACTAAGTCCCACGGTAAGCCCAAGGAGGCTTGTGTTATGGGTACTCAGGCAACGATATATATAATATATAAATACTTAAATACATAGAAAACACCCATGACTCAGGAACAAATATCTGTGCTCATCACACAAATAAATGCCCTTACCGGGATTCGAACCCAGGACCATTGGCTTCACAGGCAGGGTCACTACCCACTAGGCCAGACCGGTCGTAATATGAGTTTGTGTTTTTTTTATCATTATGAAAGTATTTGTTGTTATTAAATAATTACATGTACGATTAAATAAGAATTGCATTTTAATTTAACTCATAATTTCTTATTATGTCCCGGCATGAACTCTCCTACCTAATGATTAGGTCCTTATCATTCAACCGCACTGCGATAACAATGAAATAAAACTATGAAAACAGATTATATTGAAATTTCCCGTTCACCATGAACGCTGTAAAGGATTCGAAACGTCGGGATGTATAAATTCAATATACGCGATATAATCCATTTTCATAGTTTTATTTCACGAGTGACTATCACAGTAACCGAAGGCAATATTATGATAACAATGCATTTAAACTACTTACACTGGTACTTATTGGGTTCCTCTATACAGATACATATTTGCCGGTCGGAAAGGGTGTAACTATGCTGTAGACGGCAGAACCTGAAAAAGAAACTTAAAACTAATACTTACCTATACCAATATATACCTTTTTTACTTACCTATTCTGTATGATGTACTTCTTATATAAATAAATCTATACTTACGTATTGAATGGTGAGCGCGAGCGACCTGTAATACTACACAGGTATATACATACCTAGATGCATAGATGCATACGTACCTGTGTCGAACCCAAATCAATTAGCCTCATGCATGAAGTTTATATTTGAACGAAATATGTTTTATTCGGATGTTTGTTACCGTTATATCATGTTACAAATGCATTTCCGTTTTTAAATTACCATTTAATTACTTAAAATTATAAATAAAAAGTACAAAAATTTGCCCGCGAAAAGCTAGTGAGCGAAACGCTCGAAACGCCACGTGACGTCACGCGTTCGACAGATTAGTGTCATTAGTAGCAAACGTCAGTTGGACCGCCCAACGTGTGACGTCATTACGCTCTGTCGAATTCGCGCCAAAAATTATAAGCGTTTCAACCGCTCAAAAATTTTCACCGTTTTAAACATTTTTTAATAAAATAATGTTAAAGTTTACAAAAGTATTTTTATCATTTCCGGTGTTCCAACGATATAAATTATAAATCCAAAAATCAAAATAAATTCATGCATGGAGCTAATTTGCTAACTGACCAAGTCTACTGTCACATATAGACGCTGATTACGCTGTCCCTCGCGGCCGCTCTTTTATTTCGTATACTTGTTTTTCTCCTGCTACATTTCTTCCCTGCACTCCCTCTTTCACCGTCTACCATGGACATAGTATAGTAGTTATAGACATCAAAGATAGATATAACTCCGTTATAGATGGATACAGTCTAAGGAAAAAACTTGCCTCGAAAATCAAGAATATTTGATTCTCGTTCAGAGGACGCTACTAGCTTTGACCTACTGTCGTATAGATGGCGTTGACGGTTTCGTTTGTTATTTAACAATTTTAACGCATATCAGTGAAAGGACATGGGTCAAAATCATAAAAATAATTAATGCAAAAAAAAAAAAATCATTTATCCATATTTAAATACATTTTATCGTATTTTTATAAATCTTCATTTTTAGTTTTAAAGTGTGTCGATAGATGGCAGTGAATTTATTGGGGTTACAAAATTTACTATGACAGTACCGCTCTAGTATAAGTTACTCTATGCTTGTAGTCTACAGGCCGCGTAACCAACTTGCCAATCGCTTACGCTCCGTAGCGATCGAAACGCAACTGTCACTGTCGCACTAATTTGGAAGAGTGATAGAGAGACACAAAGCGTTTCGTTGTCGAAGCGATAGCTATTGTGTATATGCAAGAGGCAATAGTGGTATCAAGGTGATCCACAACCATAGACATAGTATATACAAGTAGTTATAGATGCGCCACCGAGCGACCGGGGGTAAGAGAAAGACTTATTCATATAAAATTTGGACAGCATAGGATTTTTTCTCTTTCACTCTTATAAATTTCGGTATTTCGCCATCGCCTCCTACCTATGATGCCACCCGGTCGGTGATAAGGACAAAGCATGGCACTATTTTCTCTTTCCTCTTATAGGAATTGCAATAAATCTATCTTTCTCTATCAAAGAGTGTCAGGCTCTTGCCCTCAACTATATACGCGAGCATATAAGGATGAGAGCGCGATGCACTCTTACTATCTCTGTCTCACTCTAACTGTATGCGCTCAGCTGCTCTCGTTACTCACAGCTGGAGTTGACGTGCTTCCTCGGCTGGCTGTGCCTGGGCGGCGCGGGGGGCGGGGAGTGTCGCGTGACGGCGCGCAGGTCGGCGTCGATGTCGCTATCTCTGTCTAACTCTAACTGTATGCGCTCAGCTGCTCTCGTTACTCACAGCTGGAGTTGACGTGCTTCCTCGGCTGGCTGTGCCTGGGCGGCGCGGGGGGCGGCGAGTGTCGCGTGATGGCGCGCAGGTCGGCGTCGATGTCGCTATCTCTGTCTAACTCTAACTGTATGCGCTCAACAGCTCTCGTTACTCACAGCTGGAGTTGACGTGCTTCCTCGGCTGGCTGTGCCTGGGCGGCGCAGGGGGCGGGGAGTGTCGCGCGATGGCGCGCAGGTCGGCATCGATGTCGCTATCTCTGTCTAACTCTAACTGTATGCGCTCAACAGCTCTCGTTACTCACAGCTGGAGTTGACGTGCTTCCTCGGCTGGCTGTGCCTGGGCGGCGCGGGGGGCGGGGAGTGTCGCGCGATGGCGCGCAGGTCGGCGTCGATGTCGCTATCTCTGTCTAACTCTAACTGTATGCGCTCAACAGCTCTCGTTACTCACAGCTGGAGTTGACGTGCTTCCTCGGCTGGCTGTGCCTGGGCGGCGCGGGGGGCGGGGAGTGTCGCGCGATGGCGCGCAGGTCGGCGTCGATGTCGCTATCTCTGTCTAACTCTAACTGTATGCGCTCAACAGCTCTCGTTACTCACAGCTGGAGTTGACGTGCTTCCTCGGCTGGCTGTGCCTGGGCGGCGCGGGGGGCGGGGAGTGTCGCGCGATGGCGCGCAGGTCGGCGTCGATGTCGCTATCTCTGTCTAACTCTAACTGTATGCGCTCAACAGCTCTCGTTACTCACAGCTGGAGTTGACGTGCTTCCTCGGCTGGCTGTGCCTGGGCGGCGCGGGGGGCGGGGAGTGTCGCGCGATGGCGCGCAGGTCGGCGTCGATGTCGCTATCTCTGTCTAACTCTAACTGTATGCGCTCAACAGCTCTCGTTACTCACAGCTGGAGTTGACGTGCTTCCTCGGCTGGCTGTGCCTGGGCGGCGCGGGGGGCGGGGAGTGTCGCGCGATGGCGCGCAGGTCGGCGTCGATGTCGCTATCTCTGTCTAACTCTAACTGTATGCGCTCAACAGCTCTCGTTACTCACAGCTGGAGTTGACGTGCTTCCTCGGCTGGCTGTGCCTGGGCGGCGCGGGGGGCGGGGAGTGTCGCGCGATGGCGCGCAGGTCGGCGTCGATGTCGCTATCTCTGTCTAACTCTAACTGTATGCGCTCAACAGCTCTCGTTACTCACAGCTGGAGTTGACGTGCTTCCTCGGCTGGCTGTGCCTGGGCGGCGCGGGGGGCGGGGAGTGTCGCGCGATGGCGCGCAGGTCGGCGTCGATGTCGCTATCTCTGTCTAACTCTAACTGTATGCGCTCAACAGCTCTCGTTACTCACAGCTGGAGTTGACGTGCTTCCTCGGCTGGCTGTGCCTGGGCGGCGCGGGGGGCGGGGAGTGTCGCGCGATGGCGCGCAGGTCGGCGTCGATGTCGCGCGCCTCGAGCTGGAAGGTGAGCGTGGTTGTGGGCTTGCGCCGTTTCTCTGGCGCCGGCGCCGGCTCGTTGGCCCGCCGTCGGAGGATCCGTTTCATTACTGGTTTCACCTGTAAATTATAAAATAAATAAATAAAACCCTCCTGATCATCATCTTCCTCGCGTTGCCACAGCTTTTTGCCACGATTCATGGAAGCCTGGGGTCCACTTGGCAAG